>NC_060913.1:25885932-26551087 GCF_021234035.1 Daphnia pulicaria
TGGGGCGGATGGTGAAATTCCCGTTTCGAAATATAATCCAAACGTGATCCTTCAAAAATTATTTACCTGACGTAATGGGCCGACTAGCTGGAAGTGATGGATAGTTCACTCGGTGCCATACAAAAAAAAAAATAAAAAAAAATTCCGGGCGGAATTCCGGAAATTAAAAAAACAAATAAAAAAAGTTTCAACCAAAACTAAACAAAAAATCCTAACAAGTTCCTTTTGTTGTGTGTGCTAGTTCCCTATACAATGGAACTGGCTCCTGACAGTGATGGGTAACCTTTGGGGAGAGAGGTCAAGTTGCCCCCGGATTGTACACTTTTGCACTGGCTTTTTTTCCTCCTTCTTCGACACACTCTAGACACAACACGCACCGATGGAAGCTCTGCTGATGCTGCTGTCACGCATAGACACGGGGGTGGGCCACACAGACGCACCGGCTAGAAAAATCCAGCGCCGTTGTCGCCACTCAACTGTGCCCCTTTCCCAACGGCTTTGGCCTCTTCCCATCTAAGACTCTGGCCGCTCCCGGTGATGCTCTATCGATCCTTTTCCTCCCTCCCTATCTTTCCTTGAGGTTTTCTTCCGACCGCGCATCTCCCGATGCGCACAAACGCTCTCCCTCCTCCCTCCCAGCATCCGCCCAGCACCACGGAGTGAAGAGAGGGGGGTAGAATGGATGGAAGCTGCAGCGCGTGCGATAATCATCCCGCTGTTCTGGCATTTCCTACATTGTCTTACGTATTGACTGAATAACGTGGATTGTGTTCAGCTTTTTTTTGTTTTTTACTCCGGGAACCTTCAAGAAAAAGAAAATTTGTCTTTTATAGCTTCCTCCCTATATAATATTACTTGTTGTTGTTGTTGTTGTGTTACTCATGTTCTTGTCGTTATTATTCCCTGTGGTCATCCGCAGACACACCGCCCGCGCTATCATTTGTCCGACACGTCCCGGCTTCCTCTATTCATCTTGGACTGCAACTGCCAACGGGAAACAAAATTATTAAGAGTTTCATTACACATTTGGTGATGAATGGACTGACTCGCTTGCACAACGTCTTCATCAGTCAACAACAAAACAGTTTTGGTCAAAATAAAATAAAAAAACAGCAAGCGGGAAGAGGATATGACATATCCAAACGTCACATTACACTCTGAGCGGTCCTTCCTGTTTTTCTTCCCTCCAGCGAGAGCCTAACAACGACTTTTGGGGGGAGGCGGAAGTAGCGCGGATAAACTTGTTAACGCGCGTCGGTTCCCATTTTCTTCAGCTTTAGCACCCCGGCGACGACTGTTGCAATTTGAAACGGATTGTACGTTATAACCCGGTTGAAATATAAAAGTTGCTACCAGCAGCACAGCCCCACCACCACCTGAGAGCCAAAAATAAAATAAACTGCGAGAGGAAAGAATGTGAGAAAAGGGGGGAACAAAAATTGGAATAAGCCGGATGTCCCTGGTCCGTGAAGATAGACCATTCACGTAGCTTTAGTAGAGGAGCTGTTGATATGGAAATGAAAATATCGATTCTCTACTTCATCTGAAAGCGTTTCGCCATTTTGGCAAAATTCCCTTTTCCCATGCAACTCTGCGCTTTTCCAAGGCAGTACTTTGTACTACTTCAGTTGGTACAACAAGGACGCAATTTCATTTTCGAATGTCTCATTTGCATACATGTAAATCAGTCGGAAAGCCAGAAAAGTAAATAAATGTGTGTATACCTTATTTTTCTTTTTTTAAGGGGGGTGGATTCATGAATAAATGCCAAGCGGATGCAACTGCCACCTATCAGTCGTTCGGTACACCTCATCGAAGAAATTTGGGGCTCAAAATCACATTCACATGAATGTAGCCTACTCGTGTGACGTCACGGGAAAGGGAAAAGAAAGAGATTTGTCGGGGTGAAGAATTTGTCGTGCAACATAATCTTTTTCCAGCTTTGTTTCAAAATTGGCACACAAATAAAACGACTCCAAACTCCTGCCATTCTTCAAATCCGCCCATAAGCAAGTTGCGCCTAAAATATTAAAAAAAAAAAAAAAAAAAAAGAGTTACTCAAACCCGTGCAACACACAAGTCAAAATCAGATAGTCACAAACTGTTTTCTAGTACTTGTTTGGGCAAGTAAACAGTAATTGGAAACATCAGCAAATTCCAGCAAAAACCTCTATCTGCTGTTGGAAAGTATTTGGATCGTATACCATCACTAAAAGAAACCAAAAATAAATTGACGACAATTTCAAGTCATCACAAAAAGTGAAAAATGAATCGAAATGAATCTCTTAACCTTTTTTCGGAATGCTGTACAGTAAATTGACTCCAGCAGCGGCCAACAGTGTCAGTTTTCCCCAGTGGATTTAGTTAATGGAACAGTAGCGACGGATGAACCTGAAAAGACAAGTTTCAATTATTTCAGAGTAGTTTAAAACAACATGGTAGCGACAATCAACAATACCTCAAATCAATCAATCCTAGATCGTCCAAAATCAGAACTCAAGTGGTGGTCACTACAACCTTCGGCTTGGCGACATTCTTTCTCGTTTTCCACTAAATAGCAGCAAATAATCTGATTTGATGAAGGCTTCATTATCATGATTCACTAGTAAGACTTGGCTGCGAAAAAAGATAATTGCAAATAAAGATAAAGATGCAACAATAAAATATTTCGTTATCTGAATACCAACTGTCACAGTCTCCGAGAAAAAGGTCTATGCAATTTGTCATTTAAGGTGTTTCCATGGGGCACTGTTAAAAAAAGAAGTAATTGAACCAAAATTATTTTCTGTTCTTAATTAGAGATTTGGAATAGTTAATTCACTTTCAATTCATCACTATTCAGTAACTGTCAAGTATGGCTAGTCAGTAATCCTGTTTTTCTCCATTAGGGAATGACGAAAGAAAGGTAAATAGGACAGTTTAACTGTAAATTTTTGAATCACCAAAAAGGCTTCACTAAAAGATCAAAGCGGCAAAGCCCAAATGAAACTAGCCCCCACAAGGCCACAAGATATTAGGGATCAAAACAAGCCCAATATCTAAACTATGTAAAGCAGGATCTAGAACAGTCATTCCAATATTCCTGACAAAAGATTTCTTTTTTACATCTATGGTTATCTGTCAGTCAAGCTCTCGGCAAATCAAATGGACAGTAGCAATCAGTGGAGCTCTCTTAACCTGGTTCAGACGATAAGAGAATCACAAATTATTACTACACAGCTACTAGAAAGTATAAAAATTCACCTGAATTTCTTTGATTGAATTCTAGCTAAATGATAAATACTAACAGAGATTAATTTTCTTCCTGAATTCAGGCCATGCTCGACAAAAAGTGTCATTTGGGATTGTTGGTAGCTGTACAGTGTACATCATAGATGGTATAGCTTCTTAGACACAAATTCAAAGGGTTAAATATTGACGTGTTACTATGACACAAGGATCTAAGCTAATCTAAAAGTATATAACCATTTTACTAGGCAAAACATTTACATCTATGATGCAACTGAGTTGCCATGCCACTGACTTCCTTTGATTAAGTGATTCATTCTTACGGTTTAAATTTAATTAACAGCAATACTTTGACATACCGCATAATTCTTCCACGATACAAGCACGACATCGTTTTTCATTTTTAAGTAAAAACCATCCTGGGATCCTGTTGCTTTGCAAACAAAAACAATCAAATCTGGGATCTGGATGACATTTTGGTGTGCAACATTGCCAGGTTTTAAAAAACACATCTCACCGCTCTCACTCACCATTGCAATTGCAAATTTGCAATGCGGTTTCCCGTCGGTTTAGAAACCGTTCTATCTCTGAATCGTGATAACACATTTCTCATACCCATCGCACGAAAGTTTAAAATAAAATCAGATTTTTGGAAGCATAATTAACCGACGTCGCCAGAGGGCCATAGGACAATAGCCATGGTGTATTAGTATGGTGGGGGAACTTCGGCTATCTCGGCTGAAGCCAGTGGTCACCTATGATCAGCGCTGCCTGGTGGACAATTTTGAGAATTGAACCAATGACATGCCAAAGAATTGAACCAAGAATAGGTGACCAGCCCTGCAATTGGCTTGCCTTTTGCACTAAGCTCCGCCTCTTGTCCGGAAACTGGCTTCATTCGAGATAGCCTATTCCAACAAAAGTTCCCCCACCATACTAATACACCATGCAATAGCGTCGCCGTGATTCTTTGATCGCGCAACAATAAAATAATGTTATGACTTCCTGCGCCCTTTTATTTTCCGTGCATTTGGAATTAACAGGCGACTTTTTTTAAAGTAACATGGATCAAAAAGTAAACATGCGCAAAAAGATCTTCGACTAAAGGCTAAGGGGCAATAAAAATAATAAAAGGTGAAATGAAATCAAATTAATTGCGAGCCCGAAGGGCGAAGCTAATAATCGCATACGCAGAAAAAAAAAAGCCATGTCACTTTGTCTGTATCACTGTATGTATGTATGTATGTATGTAACGCTCCATAGCTCGGGCCTTTTACGACACATTTCAGACTTTTTTGGTCTTTAAAATTACGCAAAAAATATGCGGTGCGACCAGAACAAAAATAATTTCATTGACTTAATTAGTTCTCCCGTAATTAATGAAAAACTGTTAAAATAATTGATTAACGACTAGTGACATCTTGCGGTGGCAACTACAACTTTTTCAATTTGGGTCAAAATAAATCACCACCAGATGTCCATAGCATCGCTGTGATGACGCAATCTTTGATGTCCCAACCATGACGCAACAACCAGATTTGCAATTATGTTTTGCAGTTATTTGACTAAAAGATGGTTATTTTTAAAATTCAATCATTGAACTTTATGTGTAAAAATTGGAAAATATGACTTGAGCAAACTTAACGTAAAAAACTTGCAAGGATATTGAACAGTGACGGAAAAATCCCGTTTGAAGACAAAAAAGTCTGTGAAGAAAAGTGTGAATTGCGGATAAGTCCGACTTAACAATAGGCCCTGAATTTGTCATTTAAGACAGTTTCAACTGGCTTACAACTATCCCTTCGCGGCGAGCTGATAAGCTTGCTTTTCTATCTTAAATTTATTGCCAAATTTTGAATCAAACAATCGATGAATTAAAATTGTTTTTGAAAACATTGGCGTGAGTCATTTGCTCAACGAAAGTGACAGCCCCTTTCCAAAATATTTGCCGCAATTCCAATCGAATTTGTTGAAACCAACAATATATTCCCTAAGAATCAATCAGTGATGGCAAATCAAATACAGATTCTGAATCTTCCATCCATATATAATAAAACAGCAAGCTTTTTGGGGGAGGAGCTTATTCATGTCTCAAGGGGGAGGAGCTTATTCATGTTATAACGCTGTGATGGGTCAGTCGAGTCGCTGCCCAGACATACCCAAACATGCCCAAACATGCTAATCACCACCAGATGTCTATAGCGTCGACGTGATGACGCAATCTTTGATGACGCAACCATGACGCAACAAGCCAACAACCAGAATTGCATTTTAATTTTGCAGTTATTTAAGTAATAGGTCGTTATTTTTTAATTTTAATCATTGAACTTTAAGTGTAAAAATAGGGAGATATAAGTTGAGCAAATTAAATGCAAATAACTTGCAAGGTTATTGAACTGTAAATGAAAAATCCTTCAGGATAGCAGTTGCGGAAGGGAAAGTTGGATGCGAGGTTATATAAGGGTGCTCGACATGAGGTGATGTAAAGGTGTGACTACCAACACACTGTTTCAACTGAAAATTGTTTTTACCAAAAAAACACGATAGAATCAATAGAAAAAAGCAAATAACTGATTATTTACCCAAGACAAGACAAAAATTATTCTCAACATGGCATATATAAATGTTGGCATTCCGTTTAGCGACGGTTTGTTGGTTAGTGGGGAACACGCCCACTCCATCAACAAAAAAACCATAAAAAAACATGTTAAACCAGAAAAGGGTACAAAAACCCAACAGCCATGTAGTGTCTCCGACTACAATCAAACCGGAGTCTCACAAGGCAGCTCAGTAATATATATTGATAACCTAAACGGTAACATTATAAACAATTACCGATATGAAAGTAAAAAAAGCAATCGAAATCAATCAGACCGTCGTTCAGATCGATGTAGTACCAATCCTGCTGAACGGAACGAGCGAAATGATCAGACTAACTGTAACATTCGATACCCGGAAGTCTATGATGAATCCGGGAATGGAAACAGAACTACGGTACGAAGGACGGGTAATCGTTATCCGGTCCAGATGGACATTTTATGTGATCAAAATAGCCCTAACCACCAACCTAAAGGTGGTAACAGGCGCCATATCCAGAACCAGAATTCTCATAGAGCTCCACCAACTACCGTTTTCATAAAAAATTACACAAATTATGATAATAGGATTATTCACCACTGCGGATGTAATCCAATTGGAAATACAAATTCCAATGGCCAACAAGGTCGTCATTTAAAAAATTATGACGGAAACCAGAATCATCACGACGGGTATCACCCCGATCGTAATGTTTCTGGAACCACGATTGAGCAACCAGTACGACAACCAGCAAATAAGGCTAAAATACATCCAAGCCGGCCATCAGTAGCGTGGACAATTCCGATGGGTGAAACTGCGACAGCTCAAAAGAAACAAAAAATAAAAAACCAAAAAGAATTTGAAGCATATCCTGCGGAGGAGGTTACGGAAGACGCTGCTCGTGCGCATGAACCGGAAAATGTAGCACCGGAAGTAGCTCCAAGTGAGCAACTAGATGAACCCGACCCCCACGAACCCGAAGAATACTCAAAAGCAAAATATTTACCGGAAGACGCGGCTCGTGCGCATGAACCGGAAAATGTAGAACCAGAACCGGAAGTAGCTCCAAGTGAGCAACTAGATGAACCAGACCCCCGCGAACCCGAAGAATATTTAGCTCAGTCTTTACCGGAAGACGAGTATGCAACACCTCCGATTCAACCTGAAAAAAAGGTCCGAAAAGGGTTGGGGAAATTCTTTTCTGATATGTTTAAAACAAAAAATCAAAAACCGGTAAAAAACCAGACACCAGACAAGGTGGTTACGATGAGAAAAACTACCGATCGGACGGTAGTACAACCACCACAAAAACCAAAAGAGGAGCCAGTAATAAAACCAAATGCGATAGGCCTAAAGAAGAAAATTGATAAAGGAAAGGAGACAATGAAAATAATTGGTGAGAACGTAAAGGAGAAATCTAAAAAAATAAAAAAAATCGGTAAGAACTTAAAAGAAACAACAGACAAGGGGTTAAAAAATGTTAAAAAAGGGGCTAAAAAGATAACCAAGTTTTTTAAGAAAAAATAAGAAAAAAAGGCCAGGGAGTAGCACGGAAAGAGCAGTGCAGTTTTAGTTTTTTCAAGTAAAAAAAAACTAACCGGAAAAAATGACGTTAGGAAAATGGTGATGCAGAGGAAAAGAAACGGAAGACCTGAATTAACCTGGACGGAAGAATAATACGAAAGGATGGGACTGGATGGGACAAGAAGAAAAAGACTAGAAGAGAAATGACTGGAAGAATATTACGAAAGAATTTGGCAAAAAAATTGACGGGGACTCGTTTAAATTCCTCTGTATAGTTGCGACGAGGATAACCTCTTGTTCAACAGATGAAAACGCCTGTCAAACGCGTGTGAGGCCCAGCAACAAACCCAGAAACAGGCCTTTCAAAAACGGTGCCTTTTCTTTTTTTTTCGAAAAGAAAAAATGTTGAAAAAGTTTGAAAGTGATGGAAACACGATCCAAACAGCCCCCAGCAAAATTCGACTCAAATTATTTATGACGGCGGAGGCAGAGTAAATGAAACGGAAGACAAACCTGGAAGAATATGACTGGAAGAGAAATGACCGGAAGAATCGTGACTGAAAGAGAAATGACCCGAAGAAGAAAAGGACCGGAAATGACTTGTGAATGCAAATGACTCTTTATAGACTTCTAAACTTCCCCTACAACTTTTATTTGCTTGCTTTTTCAACGCCCTTCTTGTAGTATGTAGTACCCTCTTCTCCAGGTCCCAAAAATACAAAAATCTGAAATGGAAATTCCGCCTAAATTTCGATTAATAAAACGCCACTGATGGCTATCTTCTGTTATTCGTCGAAACCATTCCCCATCGCGCGTGTAGAATGGTTGGCGCAGGCCGCCAACTTTTTGTACATCATTCCGTGAGAAGGAGCAAAATTTGAATTCAAGAGTTGCTTGAAAATCCAGTAAATTGGTTCCAGGAGTAGCCTACTGATTGCTTACTGATTGGTTCAATTCTTTAATCTACTGACAATCTTTAATCAGCAAGTCTAGACTTTAGGACTCTTTGTCAACGTCACTTTAATATTCAATAACGTCAATTTTACAATATCCAAGTAGAGTACAGATTTCTTAGTGATTGCGAAAGCCTCCAATGCCTCGACCAATTGACAATAAAAGCCAGAGTGCGTCTTTCAAATGATTCAACTCTGCTTTGAGGTGGACGAAAACAAATTGAAATCAAAAGGTATCCCTATGTTTTGCGTGTGGATGTGACAACTAACGAGCAGGTCGAATGTCTGCCCCCTTTGCGGATAGACAGTTAAGCCGAAATTGGTTGAAAAATGAAAATAAATAGCGAATTAAAACATACGAAGAAAGCACCAGCATTTCTACCGGCATGTATAGTGGTCCGATTGCACTTGGTCCAACCCAGAGAGAAAAAGAGATCGATTCAAAATGTGATGAGCTGTAAGAAGGTTCATCGTTCAACGAAAGCAACGGACAATAAATGACGAAACATGACAACGATACACAGCTTGAAATAACCTCGCTACAGCAACAATGAATTAATAGGAATGGACCTACGCGTCAGACCAAAGGGTAAACGATTGATTGTACATGTACACATTATACCAGCAGCATAAATGACTTTTTTCACTTCAGAAGAGAAAAGCTCTCACTATCTTCTTTTGATTGTGTGTGCCGACTTAACAAAAAACAATGATTTCATGTGGCACTTCTTGCCATCACACTTTCATTTAGTTGACGAAGAAATAGAATTCAGTTCGAATTTTAAAAAATATTTGACACTTATCGAATTGCAAGTGAAAATGACCAGCGGCTTAACATTTTAAAAATATGCAAACAAAGCCAAAGTGATCACTACCCTACGATTCCGCCCAAAAAGAGAAAATGTCTGTTTTTCATTGGCGTACGTCATAAACGTTACCATTTTTCGCACAGTTTACTATCTAACGGAAATACAAAACACACAGTACGAAAAAAAAGTGTTTGTCCTTACTTTGAGTTCGCAGTTGGTGCGTGTTGACTAGAAGACTCACTGGTAGAACTTCTGGCGACCACAGGTGAGAAAAAGATTTAAGAGAGAAAACTAAACGGGAAATGCAAATGACTCTTTATTACTTCTAAACTTCCCCTATACAGCAGCTTTTATTTGCTTGTTATTATAACACTCTTTCTTAACAACTATCACTTAAACCCCCTTCTCCCTCCCAATGAACAAACAATCTGAAATGGAAATTTCGACCATCGGCTCAATAAAATCATTGGTTATTCAAATACAAATCTAGCGGTATAACGATTCGCTTAATACAATGCAAATGGCATAGATCGGGAGCAGCTCGACGTTTCAAACTCTGAGCGCTAGATGCGCCACCTCCCAGTTGGGTTGATCTGGTCGACCGGGGGATGGTTAGAAAAAAGCTACGCAATATTATATAACATTTTCCCTGTTCCCATAAAATTATGCCACTCATGAGATTTAGTTGGAAATGTCGAACAAGCTGGACGGCCGCCCAAAAATAAATGAATTTGTTCTCTTCAGGCCAATGGCATAACCAGATTGTTTACATCATCCCACTAAAGAAATTTGATGTCTAAAAAAGGAGATCAACCGTAATAAATTCTCGTAATCATATAAATCAATGTCCATTCCTAAAACTTGTGAGATTTTAAAAAAGAAATCCCATTTGATTGGAAAAAGTTTCAAAGTTCCAAAAGATGGATCCATCTGAAAAGATATGATTTCGTTGAATTAGACGACTACAAATTTTGTTGACACAACGCAATAAGTAGGCTATCTTCGTTTTCCATTATTTTTTCACTGAAAATATTCCAACATTTATCAACATTTAATATCCAGAACGTTCTGTTTGTAAATTGAAAGCTCGACATGAATATCAAATGACACTTCTGTTTTATCGTCCACTCGATCCTGGACTTTAATAGCAACACTCGTCCTAACTGCACTGCACAAAGACACTGGAAAAACCCAATTCGAAAGAGTCTGACGTCATATTTCTGTATAAATACGCGTTGAATTGGCCGTGTCCCCATTCAGTTGTAAATTCAACCGCCGCGTCAATAAAACAGCAATAATATAGCTGACACCATTTCTTCTTCATTCAACTTTTGCTGTCGTATTTTCTGATCTACAAATCGGTAAACTTGATTCATTTTTAAATGGAAAAGCTTCAAAAATGTATTTTACTGTTTTAATTATAGCCTCAACACGAATATCTCTATACAGCACATTTTTTGAATGGGAATGGCCGCAATTCTGACAAAGTGCATCGTCACCATCTTTTTGGTTTATTCCGTTTGCTGCTGTAATTGCCAATCAGACGGCAGCCCCAGCGTTTGTTCTTCTTGGACCAAACTGCAAATCTCACCGGATCCGTTCACTTCGATGGAGTACGGCAACTTTTTCATCGACATTTACGAACACCCAAACAACAAGAAATCGGCGACTGCTGCCAGCGAGAAAAAATATTTCTATTCACCCATTGGGCTGTTGGACAACCAAAGTGCAGTGAGTACTTACAACAGGATTACGAAACAGCCAGAAATGAGATTCCGCATTGAAATGTGGAACGACAAAGTCCAAAAACAAGTTGTTAAACATTTGAGTGAAATCGTGGGTCACGAAATCAAATACAATCAAGTGAGAGTCATTCCCTTAGAAAAGTTTATCCTCAAAAGCAGCAAAGGGCCAACAGTGGATTATTCACTGCCGGAGTGGACAAAGTATGAAAAGAGCAAAACCCTGCGGATTTCTCTGTCTTGTTATGACCAGAAATTCTGCGACGAAATGGCCAGTGAAATGCGATCCGTTCCCGAGCATTTTGACCACTTTAAACTCTTGTACAGTTTGTCATCGGAGGCGTCGCACATCAAACAAGCCACCATCAATGTCGACAGTGTTACTTCAGGCCAAATGGTCATTAGACTTTTACAGAAATTTGGGGACCAAAACGAAGTTTTTCTCTCGGCCGACGATGAGAGAAAAATGTTGACGGAAATGGCCAGCAAAATTCAAATGGACACATTTGCTGACTCCGAAGTCGGCACTCCAGACGCGGAGATTATAATCTATTCTTTTTTAAAGGATTTGTTGGTCATGTCCAGGACGACCATTAAAGAACAAAGTGACGAAATGTGGGACTCTGTTTTCTGGACTGAAGACAATTACCGGCCTGACAGGACAACGAGAATTTTGAACGAAATCGTCAATAAACTGGGCACTGAAACTCGGAAGAAACTGGCGGACATGTTTCAAAAAGTGGTGAAGCAAACAGAAAAATCAACTTCAAGTAATAAAGGCGTCGAGAAAAGACGAGAGGTGCAATTAAACCTAAAACAAATGGAGAAATGGGAACCTGCCAAAAATCAGTCGGTTGAGCTAAACAGAACTTTTGAGAATAAAGAAAAATTTCATCACAACTACGACTCAAACAGTTGGACTGATGTGGACATAATCAGTTTGACCATTTCAAGGGAAATGGCAAACGATTCCGACAGTTCCGGACGGGTTGAAATTTCGAAAGAAGATGTGAAAAAGTTATTGCAAGAAAGTAAAAACCACGTCCAATGGGATGGGGAGATATTCGTGTTCAAACCCATACAACTGAGCCAAATCAATTTGAGCAAATTTAGTGATTCCCAATCCTTTCAGGATCGCAACGTCCGCGTCCGTTACACGAACGCCGAACTGTCGGCGTCAATCAAATTTGTAGAACATGTCGAATTGACTGTCACTGACGAATGGAATAATCTGAAGGACGAACTCAAAGGTTGAAAACAATTTCTGACATTAACGAAACTGTTGATAAATTTTCCGAAAAAAAAATTGCAGACACTGTGATGACGTTGGTGAAAACGAATACCGAACTTGGTTATTTGAAGACTGATTTCATAGATTTAACTAGTAAATCAGAAGGTAGGCTTTTTTATTATTCAAGAAATGGTAAAAAAAAAGTCTGTTTCCTTTTTATATTCAATTGTGTTTCTAATTACAAACAGCGTGTAAGCAGGAGTTGATGAAAACCAAAATCGAGATGGAGAACAATTTCAGCAAAAACGTCCATGATTTATTAACAAAATTAAATTGTAATTGATTGTTTAGGTATTTAAAAAAATCCAATTTAACCTTTTCAATTAATTTAGCAACTGGAAAAGAATTAAGACAAGATATCAAGGCCAGTGCCGGAAAATTGTCAACTGAACTCAAAGGTAAACCGGACGTTGACTTATAACAATAAGTCAACGTGAAAAACTAATTCTTTATTTTTTGAATTTCTGTATGTAATAGCGAACTATATTTTGTTCTAGTATAGTATTTACAGTTTGTTATTTAAAAAAATTATTTTGATTAAACTAGACTACTTTTCTTCCATTAATGATTGCAGTATACGTGCAACGATTTAGTCACGAACTCAAAGAAGTTGAAGACAATCTGAGAAAAGACCTGAGTGGTAGGTATCTTTTTTTTTAATTATAAAATTGGTTTAATAAAAAATGAAATGATTTAGCAACTTCGGATCTTTTGGAAACGACAACAACAAATTTAACCTCAACAAGAATGGAATTGGGAAACACGAAATCCGCCGTCGATGATCTGACATCCCAATTAAATGGTGAAATAAAATTTAAGTTTGTTTTTACAAACAAGAGGAGTAAAAGAATGAATTTGATTTCAACAGACAGAACGAGTGAAATAGTCGACATTGGTAAAATGCCAACCTCATGTTCAGATCTGCAGCGAATGGGATATAAATTAAGCGGATTTTTTTCTGTAAAAGGACCGAAAAAGAAGATGGAAATGGTTTACTGTGACTTTTATCCTAATCGAAACGGTACGACTCGTTCTTTTTTATACTGGTTATTGATTAGTGTAATCCTTTGATACCTTTGATTTACAGACAAACAAAAAACGATCGGATACGCCGATATTAAATCAGCACCCGTCTATTTTCACGTCCAGAGAAATACGACAAGCCACATGACTAACACTCCCATTCCGTTCGAATTTGCGCGGTTAAACGAGGGAAATGCTATGAACTTAACAACAGGGAAATTCACGGCCCCGCGAACGGGAATTTACTTCTTCTCAATCACTGGGATTTGGTATAACAATAGTTTACGGTTTTATTTGAACGGAAATCCCTTCGGGAGAAGCGCGGGCCACGGTATTACTGCGGCTGTTTCAAGGACCTTCCAGTCCGTTTTGAACTTGAAAAAAGACGATCAAATCTGGGTGCAGATTGAGGGAAACCATTTGCATGATGACGGTAACCACCACACTCATTTCACTGGCTTAATGTTGGAGGAAGAACTCGCCGACTTTGCGATTTCGTAATCCTCTAACATGCGCAAAAACATCTTCGACTGACAACTGACTCGTAAATGACACGAAGGAACAAAAGGGGAAATGGAAGAAAATTCATTCGATGCTAATTCCGGGCTAATTCATTGAGGTGTGGGAATTTCTTTAATCTTTACTCAAATTTTACTGTTTATGCAAAATATTGAATAAAGCAATCAATGAATTGATAATGGTCTTGAAAACATTTACGTACGTCATGTGCTCAACGATTTTTCGTACTTGTCGGATCTAACGGAATTATACAAAAGACACAGTACGAAAAAGAAGAAGGAAAACAGTGTGTTTGTTCTTACCTTAAGTTCCCAGTTGGTTGAGAGTTGATTAGACTCGTGACTGACTGGTAGACCTTCTGGCGACCACAGGTTGGGAGAGAGGAAAAGAATAAGTGACGCCGTCGTGAATACACTCACATTCACATGAATGTACACGTGCGACGTCACAGGAAAGGTAAAAGAAAGAAAGAGATTGGTCGGCTGAAGTCATCCGAGTGTCGCAACTGGAAGATCGGTTGCGATGGGTTGCTCGAATATTAGGCTAGGAGAGACCTAGAGAAATCACAGAATTAGTTAAATGGCAAAATAAATAACAAAAACGTGGAGAGGAATAGAACTGCTAATTAAACTGTTAAACAAAAGTGAACTATCAGGGAAATTTCACAAACTGTCATTCAATTTCAAGCAAATCTCAATTCATTCAGATTTCAGATTCACAGCACAATCCCGCGCACAATTTAAAACTTTACGCCATCTAGTACTCGTTAACTACACTACATCTAATGACCGACATGAAAGGAATGGAGCAAGTCCCACAAGGACTATGGAAGAACGTTTGAAATTGTGAGTTGATGACTAATTCACGTCTTCAATAGGCTGGCAACGGGAAATCAATTAAAGAGGGTTCTGGTCACAGAATCACAGAATAACCTCGTGTTCGATAATATGTTCCACTATAATCCCGTTGAGTTGGTTAGTTTTTGCACGCACACAACATCTCAATAAAAATGCACTGCTGTCTGCTCCGTGGATCTGATCCATCGAGTAGAGGAACACTGGCGGGCACAGTAAATTAGTTATGACATCACTGAGACACTGAATCAATTATAAATCCTTAGAGATAAAATATCAGCAACTGACCAGCACGGTGTGACTCAACAAAAAGAATCGAAAATGGCCGAGTGGCGAGTGGGCCGAGTGTCCCTCTGGCGGACACAAAGCAATTTTGGCGCGATTCAATCAGAAAGAAATTGCACAAATTCATGGTTTTTATGCATTATAACGATAACGTTGTTAAATAATAAAATAATTAGCAGTAATAAAAACTGGTTCTATTTATATTGTAATTTCTTTCAAAGCAAATCATTAAATCAAGGTGGAACTTTAGTAAGCAACTGCTGCCATCTATGTTTTGTTCACCAGGCTTCTACTGCAACTTGCGCCAAGTAAAATTCAAAACAAAAACCGCGCGTAATTCTAGGAAAACTACTCCAAAGGCAATATAATTAGGCGACGAGTCATTCCACAAATATTTGCACTGCCACTAGAAGTCAAACGCAGATTTCTTCTATTCCGTGAATAACCCGCTTGTCGAATTCTCCGTAAATTCGTTTTGATCTGCGCAGATTCTCCCTGATTTCATAATTCCCCGACAAATCTATTTAAGAAAAAACGGCAGTTGCAAAACATTGTTAACGCTCGAGTGGCACTAAAAGAAGCTTTGTACTCAATCACGTTTCTACCCAGCAGCTAGACAAATGTTTCAACACTTTGAAAGAAAAATATATGAAAGAAAAAAAGGTTATACAAGCAGTAGCTACAAGCCTGTGATAGCAGAAGTTACAGCGCCCAAGAGTGTGTGTAGTTATTTATACCCTGCATGTTTATAACCTTACGGCTTTTTTGGAGGAAAAAATCAAGAATATACATAGTAAAAAACAATTTGACGTGGACGGAATGATCAACTTAAACTCGGTGATTCGTTTGAATATAACGTGCTCTGGCGCACCGTATATACATAGTATTTTGGCTAAAAACTTCGAGGCAATCTCGCTTAAATGAATTTGCGATAATTCGAGTGGTCCTCATTAAACACACAAAAAGTTACCATTAAGAGGACTAAGAGGACATTTTGTTAAACATGTGTGATGTGCCAGATACACGCAAGTGCACACTAGTTGTTTATGCAGACCAGATTATTAATTTGACCGCCTTTTTCTACTTTTCGTATTACATCTTTCCAGCTGACAATGTTGATCTATACATATGACTATAAGATATAAGTCGATAAGTCACATCCTTTCCTGTTCATGTGTATTAAATATTGAGAGCGAATATGGTTTGAAGACATTATGAGTAAGGTAATTACCGCACATGAGAATAACCCGAAAACAAACCTGATATAAGTATAATATTCAAGTCCCATCCGTGTTTACAAAAGAGCAAGTCGAAACGGTTTAGATTTTAGTTGAATTTCTTTGTATCATCTAGGAGTTATCACTTCTGCACAATGTCTGTGAATTGATTAATCAAGTTCACATATTATATAACTCAAAACAACAGCTGAAATGATGATCCAGATCTTAATGACCGCGATTAACTTGAAATATCGCCGGCTCTCAGACGGGGAGCAGAGGATGCAGCCATGCAGGTGTACGCGCTTACAGGAATTTTTATTAGGCAATATTTCTCGTTTCGAGAGCAATACTTTTCATTAGAATCACGAGACGCATTATTAAATTAATTCTCTAGAGTGAGTTGAACATTAATTACGTTCAAGTTTAATGATACAGTTAAATATTCTTGAATGTTCATATGGGACACGGTTTAATTTGATTACGGCAGTTGCTCAGTTTACTAGCCTTAGTTCATTGTACATATTTACCAAATAGCTTGATTTTTCCTCTGTTCATTGACGAATCACACATGCTAAGACTAATAAACATCAATGCCAAGCCGTGAAAGAAACATCCAAAAAAATTTATTAGTTTGAAGGCATAGATGTGATCCATACTCAACTCAACCAAAAATTAAATCAGAATATATATAGGATGAAATGAATTCGCTATGAAGCGAAATAGCAAGCACTCAACCCGTGTTAATAATGATATATTAATAGCTGTTGAAATTATAAATGTATCCACTTGAACAAAAGGGTGAGATAGTTTAAGTTCACATTCAAGAATTAAACAATTTCAAAAGTATCTCAGTCATAGTGAGAATTCATTTGCGCGCATGACAAAACTGAGAAGATTACTCAAAGTTAGTCAATTGTCGCTCGGAGCGGAAACCATTTTGTCTCTTAAAAAATGAGGGAGGGGGTAGGTAAACACATTTTTATTTGAAATTTGGCAAATCTGTATAGAAAACCAAAAAACAACAAATCAAAATGATGCGATGCACAATTTTTCGTTCCTTTACTTTTTTTAGAATTAAAGCCAACAACCTCTGAGGGACACAACATCATTGAGGCAACACAATATTATCGTTAGATTGACATACGAATTTTTTCTTCGTGCAGTGCAGTTAAGATTATAATAATAAGCTGCTTTAGATATCTATTGAATTTCATAGTTCGTCTTCCATCAATTACGTTACCTGCATGATGATCCTGATGATAAATATTTTTCTGATATTCCCAGGTGATGGTGGGTATCAGACAATAGGAATTGATCATAATCGATAGCAATTAGCAAGCCCATGTTAATTAAGACGAGTCTAATCGATTAATTTCACATGGTTCAAATGACCAGAAAATCAACAGAATCTTTATCATATTAGAACTGATGTTCAATACAATAAACTGTCGACTGTTCACACAAAAGATTCAAAAGTGTTCGTTAACATCAATGGATGTAGGGATGCTCTGAATAACAATAACTTAAGCTCATTAAGAAAAACAACCAGAGTGCATTCCCGTAAACCTGTTACTGAATTCGAATGCAAACACTGAACATATCGGTTGCACACCAATGGCACACTTGTATCGTACATTTTTATTGCATTGATGTAAAAGCTAGCTAGAAAACAGGGTATTGTACCGAAATCATAAGACTGTAATGCATGTACGAATCTAAAATTTGTTTGCCAATAAACTAACAAAGGTGCTAAACAACTAACAAAGGCGCTTAACAAATGGACGTAAACCGAACGTCATACAGAATATGTAGTTTGTTTTTTTCGGGTGTCGCATCAATTTGAATGAAAGGTAAATGATTTTTGAATCGACTTTGAGCTACTACACAAGGATGAAAATGGTTATCTTTGCTAAAAAGCAACGATAGCAAGAGCATCTATTCTGTTTTGTTTTTTTAATGATTTTTGACGGAAGCACACGGGGGAAAAAATCCGGCTGAGATGGGTAATGCTCACGGAAGGACGTGAATTCAAAAAAGCTTGATTTGTAGATTATTATTTCATAGGAAATATTTCGATGACATGTCACAGAGTGAGCAAGATTGACAAGTGTATGGTGATTGACTGATTAGTGATCCCTAATAACACGTTACTTCAATTGTTTAACATTCTTAAGCCTTAGAACGTAAGCCTATTATCTAACCCTCACGCAATACTAGTTGATCCACGATAAGTCGACAGAGTTGTCTAATAATATATCGATTTCGCTAATTTATTCTAATGGGAGAGACTACCAGAACCAGATGATAATTCTACTCACCGTTGGCTGAAATAGTATAATTTTAATTATAATTATAATGATTATAGAATTACATGAAATATTAGAAAAATGGGCACCCATTAAATAAACAAATTACCGGTCGAATCCAAGTGATTTCTTACACGTCAATTGAGACACGAGAACAACTAAGCGGTTTTCTATTGGCTTTTTTACATTCGGACAGTATTGAGTTAGGTTACAATGTTCAAAGTTCACTTGAAAATAAAAAGTTTTGAAACCACGATCAGGAAATTTCTTGCCATTAAATCTATTCTTAGTTCGTCCTTTGGTGAAACTCAAGCTTCTTGACAGTTGAAACTGCGACACTGATCACTATTGTGTTCACGTAAGCACGTCCGTTTTTCGAAAATATGAACAGAAAAGCTAAATTTTTAGATTAGTTACTTCAATGTGGAAATGGTCACATGTGAACAATATCAACAGAGATGTGGTGCATCCGTAAATCTTGTTTCTTCAATTTTAACATACTCAGCCAACTATTAAGTATGATTACTTTATGTTTACCCCTAACACGAACCCGATAGATCGTCGACTTTACTTTATAACTTAGACAAGAATTATTGTTGCATTGAATGACTCACTTCCAGATAAGGGAACTGAAGAAAGAAATTGAATAATAGGGGAATGATGGCTTGTTTTTTCACAAAACAAAATTCATTCTCTTTATTCAACAAATCTTTCTTCTAACTGGATCTGGAAGTGTGTTGACCTTAATTCCAACTAACAATAATACCCGATATATAGCAATTTAGTTCCTCCATTCTGATTGCTTCTTTACTTAACAATTCAAACGTGGGACCAACTTTACGGTTATCAATGATTGAGATGTGCATACGGAATGCACAGCGTTAGATTACCATCTCCAAAGTTCACTTGAAAAATAACCACTTTTGCAACCGCTAACTGGAAATTCTAGAATTCCCCGACAAATCTATAAGAAAAAACGGCAGTTGCAAAACATTAATTGTTAACGCTCGAGTGGTAACAAAAAAAAGCTTTGTACTCAATCACGTTTGTACCCATAGCAAACAAATGTTTAAACACTTTGAAAGAAAAAAAAGGTTATACACATGGTACAAGCCTATGTATAACAGACGTTATAGCGCCCAAAAAGATTTTGTGTATTTATACTCTGCATGTTTATAACCTTTCGGCTTTTTTGGAGGGAAAATTCAAGTATATGCAAAGTAAGCTCCTTGACGTTGGCTGAATGTTCACCTCAAACTCGGTAATCCGTTTGAATAACGTCCTCTGGCGCACCGTGTATAATAAATAGTCTTTTGGCCAAAATTCTCGGTAATTTCGCTTTAACGAATTTGCGATTTCTCAAGTCTTTCTCATTTAACACAAAAAAAATTTACTATCAGCAGACTGCTGCTGTGTCTGGATGCTGGTGCAACTCTAGACAAACTTTTGTTATATTACATGTGTGAATTGTGTGATGTGTCAGAGACACAAGTGCACACACACAAGTTGTTTATTCAGACCAAATAACTGTTATTTATTCAGCCGCTTTTGTATTACATCTATTCAACAGACAATGTTGCTGGACTATATCAGACTATATACACATGACTATATGCAGTCAGCTGGAGCAACTCCGCACCAGCGACCTAGAAAAACCCCCGCAATATTTTGGCATCGCATCCGCCAAAAAAAAAAAAACAGAAAAGAGATATGAATGAAGGGTCCGGCGATGATACTATGTTTCTACCATCAAGTAAATATAGACACCTATACTAAAGAGTCTGCTGTTTCCGCCTGGAAAAAAACAAACAAAACTGGTTTTTTTGTATTATATAATAAAAGACTGGCGGAAAAAGTTGGCTGGAACAAGTTTCATCCGCCAGTTATGCACAGCACACTCGCAGCATCAATAATGCACTTCAACATATATGTCCATCAAAAATAATTCCCAGGGCCCTATACCGAGAGAACAGAGCACTAGCTCTGATTATTTTTGGGTACATTACGCATCCTTTCTTTCCTTTTTAGAGTGTATGCACTCATTTTCCTCGTATATTAGGTAGGTGGGCTCTACTTCTTATTACATTGTGCTGTGCTCTGAGCTCGAAAGCTGATTACATTCGTCTACCTCTATACCACTTCGGATTAGCCTATTATTTAGACCGCTAGCTGCCGAAAACTTGTTATTCAACTGATGATGGCCTCGAAAAGGTCAACTTTTTCACCATCCAGGAATTATATGAGCGTGTATAACAAATAAGTTTTCCCGGCAAACTCGGTTGCAGTCTGTTACTGATACTCCGACGTTATGACTATTATATAATAGTCTATTTATGTAGCACTCTTTCACCTGCTGTAAGTCGCTATGTGTAGGCTATAATAGCCTAAGTGCAGAATAACGAATTAAAAATATTTTTCACTTTAACTGTGCATGTTTATATTGAGAATGTTTCCTATATGACTAGACGAAACAGCAACTGCTGCAGTGCTGCTGTGTAACATTATCTGCTGTGATTATATAAGGCGCCGCAGGAATTGCTGCTGCTGTGTGGTTATATTCCTAGAAGAAGAAAAAGGATATCAAACCATGTACGACACGTGCCGCCAGACTCTGCGTGTGTAGGAGTTGTACACCAGCACACGAGAAATCTAGGACCTCATATATTAAAAGCTCAAAAATTGCTGAAATAAAAAAAGTTTTGGGGGCGGCCGGAAGAGTTGATTTATGCACATAATACTGGGAAGGGCCCCCGCGATCTTTATATGCTGCTTCTAATTTGGAAGCAACTCATCAAAACACGTGGGCCAATCTTCAAACGCGCATTTTTGATTAAAAGATTGACGCGGAGAATTTCCAAAACAGATGACGCACCAGTTTCATATAGTGAGAATATTATAGAGCTGATGATGGATTTTATTCAACGTTTGCTCCAATTGGATAAACAGCTATTACTATAGTCTTTCATGTCTATATATATATAATAAAAATAACCAAATATTCATTCATTATAGCTGCAATCGGCATGCAATCACGTTATAATTAGCTTTTGTTTGGGCCTATATAGTAGAAATGGCTTCTCTTATATAAAGTTGGGTAATTCAATGACAATGACTAACAGGATCCACGGGAATGCAGACGGCGGACGTACAACTTCGCGCAACTTCGTTCAAACCATCACCACACATTAGCCATATGTGTAGGGCCTATTCCTACATCATAGACTCGGAAATGAGCTTTTCCTGCGAATTAATAAAGAGCAAACGTCGAGTGGCAACCCAGCACGTAAGTTCGTTGAATCCTATTTATTAGACATCATCAGAGAGCCTAGCAACAAGATATTTTTCCTTGCGATAGCTATAGGCCCATAGTTCAGTCTGACCCAGTTTACACTTTGCAGGTGACCTCGGACATCCCCCTCCTTTATGTGCATGATATAAGGACAGAAATATAAGAAGAGAAAAGGCCCGCCTATAGGTATATAGTATTCACTTTACCTGTACAACGGTAAACCTTGCTCCAGCGGGGGATCACCGGTAGCCCAAAGTAAATTGTGAAAGTTGTAGGGTCAACTACTGGACCATTGAACGAGGTCAGTTTGCCTATAGCAACTTCTTTTATTTTTATAATTGTAGCCTATACACCTGGCTATCGGAGAAGTTGGTATAAAAAGGCCTGCGATTTCTTGGAATAGTACACTTCACCTTTACAAGTCCTCCAGTTCAGTCTTCCAATAGCAACCTGATCACCATGAATACCTTCAAGACTGTAAGTAGCCTACTAACAATTTTTGTAAAGATAAAAAAGTCTAGAACATTATTTCTAGAGTGTTTCAATTTAAATTGATTTTCAAAGGTATATACGTTTGAGGTTTTTGAGTCCAATCTAAAAATTGAGAACTCGCTTGTTAGATTATTCCTTCAGTGCGTTCACCCAAAAAGTTGACTGGGTACAACGATGATGATCCTCTTGATTTATTCCTTATAATTATTTTTTTCTGGCAGGTCGTTATGATTTGTGCCATGTTGAGCGCTTCCTGCTCCGGCCAGTACCTCTCCCAGTAAGTCTGAAATTCTTTATAAATATCACTGAAAATAAAATTAATTCAATCTCTCAATTGATTTTATAATATTAGATCCAGCCAGGCATCTCAATCTGGAGGCCCAGCATCTGGAATGATGGGTGGCCATCAGCAATCGGCTTCTTACGCCAACCAGGGCGCTTCAAGCAGCCCGGCATTTGACCAGCAGAGGCCATTGGCTAGCCCAGCTTTCGAGCAACAATCTAGCCCAGCATCGGGAGCAGGATCGCTTCTTGGCGGAGGTTCATCCGCTCCGGCCGCTACCCACCAGATCTGCTCCTGCATCACCATCAACCCAACTGCTGCCTCATCAGTCCACCAATCAGCCCCGGCCGCTTCGGCCCCTTTGACCGACTCCTTCGCTCCTGCCGCCCAGCAACAGCAGACCTTCTCTGCTCCCCAACAACAACAACAATCTTTCGCTGCTCCTCAACAGTCCTTCGTCGCCCCTGCCCAGCAACAGGCGTACGCTCCTGCTCAGTCCAACTTTGGAGCATCTGGATCAGTTCAATCTGCTGCTCCCGCTCAGAGCCACCGAGCTTATTAATCAATTGTTGCATATAACCTCATCAACATCAAGTTCGTGATGTGCTTCTATTATACCTTCATCTTTCCAATTGTAATTCGAATACAATGTCACATCATTCTCATAACATTTTCGACGATTTGCCTTATGATTTATTTCATGAATTAAAATTCGTATAAGTTTCGCCAGACTATTATAATATGATAGGATTTGGGAAGATATAGCTCGATAGATGCCTCGAGGCGAACCGTAAGTTTATAATCTATATTCCGATATAAGTCGCGGTCGTCGCAAATGGTTAATATCGTCGACTCGCAGTCTATTTTATACGTCATCAGCCGTCTTTGCTATAGCGAACATTATATATCATAATTAATCTGGGCAGTTGATGGACGCCGTCGTGACTATTTTTGAAGTGCATCGTGACAATGAAAATGTCAGATAAGAAAATTCTCTATATATAATATACGTACAATACGGCTCAGACGCTGCTGCTCACATATGAGCCTCATTGTCGTCAAGATCGAATATATCAATTTCTATTTCAGGCTTGATGTAGGTATAGACGACATCTTACGTAATACCGTCATAACTTATATAATAAACGTGCTGGGAGTTCTGAATTCTTCAACCATTTTTTGAATTTCCCTCGCTGTGATATCTTGATCGAATTCTATATATACATGGCAAACAAATTGTTGAGCTCCTTTTCAATAATAATGAAGTACGTACGTGCGTATTTTTGATAGAAAAAACCCACAGGCATAGAATATCAGCTGATGCCGGAGAGCTTTTGATTATCCGACGTCTGCAGCATCACGCGATTGTTATTATTTTCTCTCCCCACCCCAAAAACGTGAACGGCTGCACGTCTGCGAGATGGCGGCAGCACACAAATAAAAGTATGCTCGTTCGTGATGATCAAACTGGTACGTACGTCGTACTTTGTGCGAGTATATATTTATAGCCGAGCGATGATATAAAAGAGAGCCTACGTCAAATCCATTCTCATCAGTTTTACACACAGAGATTTTCTACTGTACTTATACGTTATATGAGCCCTTCTATTATATATAAATGTCTAATATGTAAAAGAGGAAAAAATATCTTTTGGTGGCAAGAAGAAGAGCAACATTCGCCATTGTCACGAACTTCAATAAAGCATATCCGCATAATATGCGCAGCCAAAAAAAATTTTTTTAAAAAGGGCAAGGAGGAACAGGAACGAGCAAGATGAAAAGTCTCGTCTTCTCCTATATTTAATAAATTTTACCCAGCCAGGAAAAAGGAGGAGGAGAGTTATAGACACTCTAAAAATGAACTAGAAATAGCAGGAATTGAAAAGATAATTTTTTTTCCTTTTAAAAGTATATAAGGCTGGATGATGTATAGGCCTACAATGGAATATATATGGGGGGATAGAGCGTGGGCGCGTATAAGTCTATAACATTATATTATAGAGGTGACGCCGAGGGCGAATAGATTTATTAAGGGAGATTATATTATGAAGTAGCATCAGCGGTGATTTGTATATCCTTGCAAACACGCGTCATCCGAACACGTCGGTTGGCGCTATTTTGCATAATAAATCGACCGGCGGGAATTCCCAGCTGAATTTCGTGATGACGGAGTTGCCCGGCTCTCAGCCGAGAACCCACCCATCGATCCGCGTACATTATAGATTTATAGACTATTCTTTTTCCCGGCTTTTTCTATGTAATACGTAATTATGTCATCTATTTTTCGTTCAGCATAGCGCAGATAACTTGAACTCTGTACGACTGGGATAGATGAAATAATTATACCCTTTTATACGCTCTCTAATAACTCAATATTTCACGTTGAAATCTTGGTTGGAATAATGGAAAGAAATCGTGCGGGAAAAGTGTTGACGCTTAGGTGCATGGGAAATCACAGGTCAAATTAGACTAGTTTGGTAAGTTGCACGAAAATGTATACACGCAAAGTGTTATTTTCCAGTTTTATCATTGTCACCTCAATACTTTTTCTTCGTTCCTTTTCCAGTCGAGCTATTACATATTTCAACATATGTATTATGTAATGATATGAGACCAAGGTGAAAACAGTCCCCGGGTTTTCCCCGCCAGATGTTTGGAAATTGATTAAGAAATCGAGACTAGGCCTATATTTGATTATTCAACATGGTTAATTGCAGCTAAATGACACAGCATGTTGTGGTTATAAGACTAATGGTCTGAACAATTAACGTGTCAATTCCAACTGGGAAAAAGTTTCCGTGGCTCCGTTGTTCATTTCACAGCAGCATTTACTATTTAAAATCTAAATCAAGAAATTAACTGTTTTTTCTAGCTTCGTATCGGGCATACCGGGGCATACCATTTCAGCCTAGCAACAAAATTGATTTTACCTGCAGTCTGACCTAGTTCGTGTGTATACCTGACCTCGGATTTCATTTCCCAAGTAAAGCGGTTTAAACTGCTAGACTGAGGCCTTTAAACGCTAAATAGAAAACAGGTCATGGTTTTGGACATTCTATTTTTAAAATCTATAACCTCGAACTCTCGGCGACAATAGCCTGAACAAAAAGGTGAAAGCTCAACTTCATTTTTGAACGAGGTCAGTTTTTTTCCTGGATTATTGAACTTTTTTACTATCCCAGCAGCAATGGGAAAAATAAGAAAAGTTTTCCGTGTTTTGCTCGCTAGTGGTGCTCCTGGCCCGTGGAGGCTAGTATAAAAAGAGCTGCGGATTTCTTGGAATAACACACTTCACCTTTACAAGTTCTCCAGTCAACACTCAAGTTCACTCCTCAATTCAAAATGAATACCTTCAAAACTGTAAGTTATATACTAACTCCTTATTGTCATTAAAATAGAATTGTAGCAATTTTATTGTTTCTATAACTATGACTTTTTGGATAGGTCGTTATGATTTGTGCCATGTTGAGCGCCAGCTGCTCCGGCCAGTACCTCTCCCAGCAGTAAGTTGAACTATAGGCCTATATTCTTAGTAGATTTTTAATGCGATTAAAATTTGACACTGATTGGCTGATTGATTTTGTTTTTGATATTATTATAGCAACCAGGGAAACCCTGGACTCAGCGGAATGATGAGCGCTCCCCCGGCCTATGCCGGCCAAAGCCAACAAGGCGCTTCCAGCAGCAGCAGCCAGCAGTCATTCGCTCCGGTTGATCAATCCAGCCAGCAGCAACAAGCCAGCCCAGCATCGGCCAGCTCTGGTTTCATCAGCGGAGTCGCCGCTCCGGCCACCACCCAGCAGATCTGCACTTGCATCACCGTCAACCCAGCAGCCTCAGCAGCAGCTTCATTGGCCCAGCAATCAGCCCAGCAATCCGCTTCGGCAGCACCTTTGACCGACTCCTTTGCTCCTGCCGCCCAGCAACAGCAGACCTTCGCTGCTCCCCAACAACAACAATCCTTCGCTGCTCCCCAACAGACCTTTGCTGCTGCTCCTGCCCAGCAACAGGCGTACGCTCCTGCTCAATCCGGTCCAGCTCAGAGCGGCAACGGACGTTATTAAATCATTCCCGACATACCTCTACTGGTGTGTGAATAAATTTACCTGGCGGTCATCTTTTATTAATGACTGTAAACTCTGACAAAATAAAATTCAATTCATAAATCTCAAAAATCTGGCGCGCTTTTCTTTTATTATTTTGATTGGGTGATGTTCCCAGCAGTAGAGCGCGCAATTTAAAATGCGCGCTAGATCTCTGTAACAGACGCGCTTGAAATGGTTCTACACACCACATTGTCGGTTCACACGACGAGATTACGTCCATTATTTCTCCCGCCAGCACGACCATCTTCCCCGGGACACAACAGCAGGACATCCCATCAATTCGCCTTCCCGCATAAGAAAAAGCGCGGGCCATTCAAAATGTCTCAAATAAATTCCGGGATTTCATTTCACAGAGTGTAATATGGCCCATCCACAAATGTTCTCACCCCCGCACCTACAGCACCCGCATCATTTGAAATACCCGCGCTTATATTATTGTTCCTTATACGTAAAATAACAATCCCTTTTCTTATATATTTCTCCGTCTGTTTGATGTCTTACAAGAAACTCGGGACCCTGAATAACACAACACGGGTGCGCTTGCGTGTGGCGCCCGCGGGACACCGTCGATTTCTTCCTTGGAAAAAGATATATAATACAGCGCGACAAAACCGTCCAGTCGGTTTCAGCACGACGGCACTCGTCGACGAGCGGAGCGGTTGATACAACGTGCGCGCAAGGAAGGAAAAAAACAAAATTGATATTATTAGGTGCGCGGATGCGCTGGACATTTTAGATAGAGCTGCGCTCGCGTCTATATAAAGCAGCGCTCACTTGACAGTGAACCAGCTAGTCCGTCAAAAGACCAGGGCGACGACAGAACTACCACCGCGTCAAATGTTGCGTTGCACCATCAGCACCTGAGTGAATAACCGATCCGACATCATCATCTGTCAAAGTGTTTGTGTGCTGTGCGATGACGTGCGTTTTTTACCATTTAAGGTGAAAGTGTATGCTCTAATTGGAACCTCATTCGTCGATTGAATCTGATATAACTCGCAGGAAGAGAATATTAGCAGCACGCGGGACTTCATTTGGAATATTACACCAATTGCTGCTGGGCCAGCGCAGAGATCCCGACGACAACTAATCGAAAAGATATCCAATTAAAAAAAGGGCCAGCAAATTCAGCAGGCAAGATACTACTCCTCCTACCACTTATTTTCTTTTTAATAAGTGCCACCTTTAATTAATTGATGCTGTGCGTGTGGGCGATCAGAAAAGGGCCGAAATGGCGCATTGGATTTGATGCCGGAAAATTTCTCTTTCATTAAATTGATGCAGTGATGAGAATAGTAAAGCTAAAACCTTCTCAGTCACGCATAATAAAATAGCCAACTGAATCAATTAGATCCAAAGGGGCAGCAGTTGGGAAATGTTTTGCCCAAAAAGTTTGGTTGTCTATATAAACGCTAGAGGGCGATCACTGTGTTATATCGCAACAGCAACCGCGGGATAGAATGCCCAAAGAAGCTACTAGATAATTCGACTGCTGCTCTTTGAATGACCTCACGATATAGCCGACATAGTTCAACCAATTGCTCGGTCGTCGTCTAACTGAACAACTGCCATATCGACATATCAGTTTCGACCTTGTGGTGATCAAATATTCGATAGAGACGGAATAGTTATATGTACGACAGCATGCCATAAGCTCATCGTTTGATATATAAATTTCGCTCATCTTCTTCTGTAGACTATGTGGCGTGAGAGTATTTTATTTCCTGTCTATATAATATCCCGTTTTCTTATTATTGATTCGCCATAGCAGAAGGAGAAGAAGAAAACGGCAATGGCGCAAGAGTGAATGATGATATCATTGCGTACGCAAGGCACGTTGGATATATATTGCTTATTAGTTACTATATACCGTGTGCTGCTGTGTGTGTGCATGCGGCGGCACCGCAATCAATGCTCGGCAGGGTACCTCATCATGGGGAGACCCTCCATAAGTTTCGTCTTCTTCTTTTATTCCTTCTCGGCAAAACTCGGAATAATAATATAACAAAGGGATCCGCCCTTTATATACACACATTCGATGTCTCTATTTATGCTGAACCCCTGTGCGGATATATACATAGCAGCCGGGATTTTATTTTTCATTTCGGAAAGTAGTTGGGACGGGGGGGAAAAGTTGGAATTGGGCGAAATCAGAATTAAACGGGGGATGCAGTTCTCTGGGAATTGATATTCATGAATGCGGTGCTGGCATTGTCGTCGCGCTCCCACAATCCATTAATACTATAAATGCGCAGAGCGGATGCTATGCTGCTGCTCAACAGCGGGGTGAAAAATCTAATGCGAAAGTAAACACAATCGCATATACTACGCAATCTGCCAAATTCGATTGATATACATCACAAGACGGAAATATCCAAATCTTTTCCTCGAAAGTTTTCCGTCCCCGCGTTGTTCAACTGCGACGACATCATTTAAATAACAAAAATATCTTTGTTCAACTTTTGCATGCATAAAACACCGACGGATGAATGGCTGATCTATAACAACACGCACCCGCCTATTAGCCTACATAGGCCTAAGTACCGCGCGATATCAAACCTTTTCGCCCATGTGTGTTTTCACGACGCAAACTCCGCCGTAAATGAGTATACAACCGGATAAAATTATAAGAGAGAGAGCGCATCATTTGCCGCAGAGGGTAAATAACCGCATAAGTCTATAATAATGGGTCGGAGACCATAAGAAAAACAAAAATACCAAAAGGGTAAAAATGGTTTGGATATAAATTCAGCAATATCAGATGTACAAAAGCCCTCCGGAGCTGTAGGTTACGCCGCTGATTTAATGGCGTGATATATACCTGCCCGGGATCTATGTACATGTGAAGGTGGGCGTGTCGCGAGCTTCTACGTAGGAGGAAGAGGATGGCATGTGTGTGGCGTCCTGGCCAGCATCACAGGGAAAAATCAAATAAAAAAAGGACCAACGGTAACGTTATATTATCGAGATGATGTGAACTGCTAATGAACTACTGCGCCAGCACAGCACTCGGTTTACCTTATTCCGCCAGCCGCCAGTATATCCGATTGCAGCGGCGGCGGATGCTGGGAGTCTGTGTCCTTTTCTATTCGCGGCCGCGGAATATTATATACAGACAACACAGTCGCGCCATATATATATGGATCGTCCTGTAGGTTATACACTGTTGCTGTGCCCCGTTGCTGCGTCTGAGACCGTTTAATGTCATCAGCTTTTATGTTCGATCGTCTGTTAGTGAACGAAGAATTAAAATGAGCTGCGCTGCTGCCGAGATTTGGGCGCGATTTCTGGGCTATAGACGTTACAGTGTTCTGTATTTGACGAATAAAATACAAAAAAAATACTTTTATACGCCCACTAAAGAAGGCAAAAATACAAATAAAATACAGCTTTTTTTGTATTTTTTTTGTATTTTATTCGTCAAATACAGAACACTGAGACGTTACGCCAGAGTTCCCAGTTTAACTTTTCTGATTCAATTATTTCAGCCAAGCTCCTCCATGTTTGATGTATAGCTGGTAGAACTGACCAGAATTTAGCTAGACGATTGCATCAGTGGGAAAGTGTAAAATTTATTCGGTTGTAATCAGCGCAGTGTTTATAGCGACTTACGTTGATGGGGCTTACATAAACAATAAGTAAAGCCAGAGGCAAATTATGAGGTTAATTCTCTATTTATTATCTGCAACTGTTGCTGCGAGAAGTGGCTTACAATTTCACGTTTTTCGAATAATGAACTAAGCGGCCCGGAGGTTATCCTATCGACCAGTGTCTAAATTTGCCACCGGCTGTACTGGATAGGGTTTAGCGCAACGGTTTTAATGGGGTTTGTTGATCAGCCAACTTTCTACTGTACGAACATACTTGACCTCAATGTTATCATTAGAGTTAATAAACTGATAACACATAACAATAATTGCAGATATTGGTCTCACCTGCTGACAGACCAACTCAAACAACTTAGGCTATCTAATAGATATACTAAGTTTGAGTTGGCTATCATGGAGATCAAAATGAAATTATCAAGTTATGTTCAGATGTCTTGTTCTTAATTTTCACTGATATCACAATCACAAACTTAATGGAATGTCTCGGGCTTAATCGAGTGGCATTACTGCCGCAGCCATTTACTGCATGTAAAGACTCCTATTCATTCGATTTTCAGATATATCAAAGAACCGGGAAGTACGTTCATTAGCAATCAATGCTCACAAGGTCATAACGTGAAAATTGCTATTAATAGCACAATGAACAAATTTTTAAAGCGGCCGAACTTGAGGCAAACTGTTCTTTGGTGGCTATAAGAAAAGAAACAAACGTATGACCAATGAAAATGTTCATATTATTCACAGACATTATTAGTGCACCACCTTAGTAAATGATTGCGGTAGGAAATGCTCTCAAATACGGTGCTGGGGAGCGAAAACGAGTTACCCCCGATCGATGATTTAAATTTTTCCCGCTTAAAATGTTGAATTACAGCACTCGTTTACCTTCTTCCTCCGGCCGCGTCTCCAGTATATTCGATTGCAGCGGCGGCGGATGCTGGGAGTCTGTGCCCTTTCTATTCGGCCGGAATATTATATACACAGTCGCGCCATCCATATGGATCCTCCTGTATAGGTTATACTGTTGCTGTGCCCAGCGCGACCGCAAAGTCCTTATTCCTTTTCTCCCTAATTTTGGTTTGTAACTTTCTTCTTCTTATTGACGATCGTTGATTATTCTTATCTTCGAGTTTATTCTTCGATCGTCTGTTAGTGAACGAAGAATTAAAATGAGCAGCGCTGCAGGCGAGATCTGGGCGTTATTTCTGGGCTATAGACATACGCCAGAGCGCCCAGCTTAACTTTTCTGCGCTTTTTTGATTCAATTATCTCAGCCAACCATCATGTTTTTTTGTGTAACTGGTAGATCTAGCGAGAATCTAGATGATTGCCTGAGTGGGAAAATATTAAATTTATTCGTTTTTAATCAGCGCAGTGTTAGCGACTTATGTTTGAGGGGCTTATATAACCCATAAGTATAGCCAGCGGCCAATTGTGAGGGTAACCCTCTATTTTTTTATCCAAAACTGTTGCCGCCGGAAGTGGCTGACCATTTCAAGTTTTTTGAAGAATGAACTAGGCGGCCCGGAAGTTATCCTATCGAACAGTGTCTAAATTTGGCACCAGCTGTGCTAGGTATAGTGTTTCGCAATGGTTTTAATAGAATTTGTTAGACAACCAACGTTTTTACTGTGCGATTATATTTAAACTCATTTTTTCAATTAATTTATCTACTGATTTCACACAAGTGGCAAGAGCTTCTGCCCTCCAAACAAATGGACTATAGAAAGATCTAATTTGATTGAATTGTCAACGTAACTGTCATTTGAGTGAATATATCATAATCCTGATATTCAGTGACATTACAATCAGAACATGAATTAAAAGGCTCGGGCTATACCGAGTGGCAACAGTGCCGTAGCTATTACATTCAGGGAAAAACTCCTATGCATTCGATAATCAGGTATATCAAAGAAACTTACAGTTCGTTTATTAGCAATCAATGCTCACAAGGTCATAACTTAAAATCGCAATTAATAGCACAATGAACAAATTTTTAAAGCGGACGAACCTGGGGCAAACTGTTCTTTGGTGGCTATAAGAAAACAAATAAACGTATGGCCAATGAAAATGTTCATATTATTCACAGACATTATTATTGCACCACCTTAGTAAATGACTGCAGTAGGAAACGCTAAAAATTCCGTGGACGAAAACAAGTTACCCGCGATTGAGTTTAAATTATTCCTTTCGACGCGCTCATCAAAACTGACGTCCATCAACAATTTTAAATTAATAAAATTATCCTGATTCAATTATATCAGCCCACCATCATGTTTTAGATGTAGTTGGTAGATCTGGCGGGAATCTAGACGATTGTCTCAGAGGGAAAATGTCAAATTTATTAGTTATTATCAGCCCAGCGTTTATATCGACTTTTATGTTTCGATTTTTTATATTATATAACTCGAAAGTGGCCAGCATCGCAATAAATGATTAGGGTCTATAAATATTCATTTCTTTCATCCGCAACTGTTGCCGACGGGAGTGGCTGACAAATTCACGTTTTTCGAATAATGAACTAGGCGGCCTGGAAGTAATCCTATCGGCCAATGTCTGAATTTGCCACCGGCTGTGCTAATTAGTGTGTTGCGCAACGGTCGCTATCGGCATAGGTTTGACAGCTGACGTACTATTGGAGATATGAACTTAAATTTGATTTATCTTCTGATAGTGAATGAATTGTACAGACAAGCATCACAAGACAAAATTATGAATTTGACGTAATGCCCCTACGTCATAGAATTTTCCATTCTAAGAGGTATGGATTCGTCGGCCAGTGATGATGACATCCGTAACAACATTCTTCCCAATCCAGACTGATTTCACAATCAGAATATCAACGAAATACATAGGTAAAACAAGTAGCGTTAATGTCGTATTTATAGGACGCGTGTATTAGTGTATTATTCATTTGCTTGACAGGAAATTTAGAGGAACCGGAAGTTCGTCAGTTCGCGGTTAAAGCTCATAACTTGCAAATTGCAATGCATACCACATTGAGCAACTTTTTTAAAGGACGATCCCTGGGGCAAACTTTTCTTTGGCGACGAATGAAAGTGTTCATATTATAATATCACAGACTTTAATGCAAAGCGAATGATGTGACTACCGGAGCCAATAATAATTGCGGAAGGAAATGCGGCGTAGAGCGAAATTTTGTTAGCCGATCGATGATTCAAGTTTTTCCCGCTGTAAATGTTGAATTACAGCACTCGGTTTACCTTATTCCTCCGGCCGCCCGCCGCCTCCAGTAGATCCGATTGCAGTGGCGGCGGATGCTGGGAGTCTGTGTCCTTTTCTATTCGGCCGCGGAATATTATATACAGACACCACAGGTCGTGCCATCCATATGGATCGTCCAGTATAGGTTATACTGTTGCTGTGCCCAGCGAGTCAGCGACCGCAACCGCACGGTCCTTATTCTTTTTTCCCCTAATTTTTGTTTGTAACTTTCTTCTTACTTCTTCTTATTGCCGATGAAATAAATGCTGGCAAATCCTATATGGAATATGACGCCATTTTTCCCTTGAGTTGGTATTCTCATCATCATTTCTAAAGGGAGATTTATTTGCCGCTTGACCATCAGACCTGTGTACATCGAACATCTAATGTGAGACTATTTATGTCTGAGACCGTTTAATGTCATCAGCTTTTATGTTCAATCGTCTGTTAGTGAACAAAGAATTAAAATGAGCTGCGCTGCTGGCGAGATCTGGGCGCTATTCTATCTGGGCCATATGCCAGAGTGCCCAGCTTAACTTTTCTGATTCAATTATTTCAGCCAAGCTCCTCCATGTTTTAATGTATAGCTGGTAGATCTGGCCAGAATCTAACTAGGCGATTGCCTCAGTGGGAAAATATAAAATTTATTCGGTTAATTAGCGCAGTGTTTATAACGACTTATGTTTTGAGGGGCTTACATAACCCATAAGTATAGCCAGTGGCAAATTCTGAAGGTAATCCTCTATTTTTCATCCGCAACTGTTGCCGCCGGAAGTGGCTGGCAATTTCACGTTTTTCGAAGCATGAACTAGGCGGCCCGGAAGTTATCCTATCGAACAGTGTCTAAATTTGGTACCGTTTGGGCTAGATACTGTGTTGCGCAACGGTAATAATATGAATTTGTTTATCTGCCAAGTTTTTACTGTGCAATTGTATTTTAACTTTTTTATAATCTAGATATCAACTGAAATGCAATCACATAACCGTCTGAATATCATCATTCTTAACTTTGTAACTAAAGTAAATAACTCCTTCAACGTAATTTGCTTAGCTATGCTAGATGAAAGAGGATAAAGCAGCTAAAACTGCAGACATAATTGTAGATATTATTTCACCGCAACTCTACTGATATTACTGTCAGAAATTTAAATTAAATGTTCGGGCTATACCGAGTGTTAACAGTGCAGTAGTTAATAACTGCATGTAAAAGCTTCTTTACATTCGATGAACATATTAATCAAAGAAACTGAAAGTTCGTTAATTGGCAATTAATGCTCACAAGGTCATAACTTGAAAATTGCAATTAATATCACAATGAACAAATTTTTAAAGCGGACGTACCTGGGGCAAACTGTTCTTTGATGGCTGGCGTGTGCGTGACTGTTGTGTTGGGTGACCAATGAAAATGTTCATATTAATCACAGACATTTTTATTGCACCACCTTGGTAAATGATTGCGCTAGGAAATTCTTAAATACGGTGCTGGGGAGCGAAAACGAGGTACCCGCGATCAATGATTTACATTTATACCGCGTTGAAAAAATGTTGAATTTGAAATTATTAGGTCATACTCATTGGCAATCAACATGTTAATATTCCCTTCGATGCGTTCATCAAATCCTATACGCGGCAACAACTTATATAATTAAAACTTTTCTGATTCAATTATGTCAGCCAACCATCATGTTTTATGGAGCTGGTAGATCTGGCGAGAATCTAGACGATAGGCTCAGTGAGAAAATGTCGAATTGATTCGGTTTATCAGCGCAGTGTTTTTGCTTTTTTGGCGTCTAGTATGTTTTGGCTTCTGCATCGCAATAAATTATGAAGGTAATCTTCATTTCTTTCATCCGCAACTGTCGCCGGAAGTGGCTGACAATTTAACGTTTTACGAATAATGAACTAGGCGGCCCGGAAGTTTTCCCGTTTACGAGTATCTAAATTTGGCACCGGTTGGGCTAATTAGTGTGTTGCGTAACGGTCATTGTTAGCTTTTGTATATCTTCTGACTTACTGTGTAACATTGGTACATTAATTTGATTGATTTTTATTTAAATTGATTGTAATGATGAATATCACTGCTACTCAATGATCATTTCGCTCGTTTGTTGCGACGAGACGATCAAGCTCTTGAGTCAGATATATATGCAGTTATAATCATTCCCTATCAAACTGATATCACGATCAGAATATCAACGAAATGCTTGAGGTTAAACCGAGTGGTGTTAGTGTCGTATCTATAAGATGCGTGTTTATGTTATAATTCATTCGATTGTCAGGAAACTTAGGGGAACCAAAAGTTCGTCATTTTGCAATTAAAGCTCATAACTTGCAAATTGCAATGCATACCATAATGAGCTACTTTCATAAAGGAAAAATCCCGGGGCAAACTGTTCTCTGGCGACGAATGCGGAAGAATGACATAGTTCATATTATTAATCACAGACATTAATTCAAAGCGAATGATGTGACTACCGGAGTCAATAATAATTGCGGCGTAGAGCGAAATTAGTTACCCGATCGGTGATTTAAATTTTTCCCTCTGAAAATGTTGAATTACATGCACTCGGTTTACCTTATTCCTCCGGCCGCCCGCCGCCTCCAGTAGATCCGATTGCAGCGGCGGCGGATGCTGGGAGTCTGTGTGTACTTTTCTATTCAGCCGGAATATTATACATACAGACAAAGTCGATCGGTCGATCCGTATAGGCTATATGGATCGCGTCCTATATTGCTGATGTGCCCAGCGACCGCACACGGTCAACAAATATCTACAATAGATCTTTTTTTTCCCCCTTTTGTATCTATATTCCTTTTTCTCCTTCATTTTTGTTTGTAACCGTCGTTATGGCTGTTTTCTTATATTGCCGATGCAATAAATGGCAAATCCTATCGGACGTCATTTTCCTCTCGAGTTGGTAGGCCTATTCTCATCATATAATTTCAAAAGGGAGATTTAGCCGCTTGATCAGACCTGCTGTGTACATCGAACATACTAATGTGAGACTAGGCCTATATATGTCTGAGACCGTTTAATGTCATCAGCTTTTATGTTCGATCGTCCGTTAGTGAACGAAGAATTAAAATGAGCTGCGCGCTGCTGGCGAGATCTGGGCGTTATTTCTGGGCTACACTAAATATTTAATGGGATGCAATGCATCAGCATTGGGATTCTCATGCGAAAAGACGTCAAGAGAGAAGTTCAACATGTAGCCTATCTTATGCGCGAATAAATTAATGATGGGTATGGAAAAAGCCCAAATGGAAAAACAAAAAGAGGAAACTATGCATCACGACATTGGAGAGAAAAGCTTTTTTTTCGCTTTGAATTATGTAAATTATTGAATGATACTAGCCCCCTATATATTTCTCGGCCGTGAAAGAGGAATCTCTCACGTGATGTATTATGCATCAGGGTGTCTCCCCGATGCAAAGATATCAATCATTTATTATTCATCACGCAGAAAATCTGGGATCAAAAACATCAATTTGATATTCATTTCCAATTTTCTTTCTTTTTTTCATATTGATTTTTGATATAGCGAACGGGTGGTAGAGGGTGTGGCCGGCGCCCCTTTTTCGTGAATCAGAAATGGACGAAGGGATGTGGATCAGCAGCACGGGATCGACGATGACGTCCGATCCGGCCGGCTCGTCCTCTGACGGTTTGATGTTGCTGTCGGATCCGACGTCCGTTTTCTTCAACTCGACTTGGCCATTCCCGGAAATGAGCGACGGCAACCGGACGGCCAGCGGGAACACTAACAACAACAGCAGCGGGACAGTATTGACGGCTTTTGGGGACATGGAGCTGGACCTGTCCGTCATCGAGCGGTTCCGCTCCAACCGGCGTGTCAACGACGTGGCCTTCTTCTGCCTGGTGGCCGCCTACTGCCTCCTCATCATCTTCGGGACCATCGGCAACTCGCTGGTCGTCTACGTCGTCGCCTGCCAGCCGGCCATGAGGACGGCCCGCAACGTTTTTGTCGTCAACTTGGCCATTTCCGACTTGCTACTCTGCCTCATCACCATGCCATTGACGGTCAGTTTGAATTATTTATCTACTTTTCCCAACTTTAAATGGCAATTCTTATTTTCAAATTTTTTGGCGGGAATTTTGAAAAATTGAAAAATCACAAAGTGCTGTTTGAGCTGTAAGCTATAGATGTTTCGTGACTGTGCTGATAAATGGCTATTGGCTCGGCTGGATATCGGTTGAAAGGGCCCGTTGGGACTCGATGCTGGACGGTGGTCCATTTGTCTTTCTCCGATTCAAAATCGGCGAAGTCCCGCAACTTCTTTAACGCATCGCTACGCTCGCCCGCGCTCGCCCAACCCAGCAGCACTATACACGGTCCGATGGTTTTCCCGGACCCATTCGCACACATCCAGAGATATAGCGAATCCTGCATGGATAGTCAATACGCCGATAGATACAACTTCTTTTCCAGTTCAGCCATTTTCCGGTTTAGGCCGGAATTTTTCACGAACAATCTTGAAACGGCCTTTTTTCTTCTTTATTTATTGGCGTTCAGCGCGCTGAGTGCGAGAAACATCGCCCTTTTGCTCCCCCGCTCGTTAACTGCCACGCCCTTTTTTATCAAACTCGCGCTAGAACTTTTCTTTTATAGAAATATAGGAAGAGAATAATAGCGATCGATTATTCGCACGACTCGGAGATTTAGCTGCGTGACTCCGCCGGATGGATAGTAGCTATATAGCCTGTATTCACACTATTATATATCCTATAGACATAAAATCGTCTTTAACTCTTTATGGAGAGACAAAAGAGAGAGTCAAGTCGCCCCCAAAAGTCAAACGGACCTGACGACCCCAGCAACAGCTTCTAGTTTTTTCTTTCCGGCGAGCGAGTGAATAAATCACGTCAAAGCTTTGAATATAATTGTTGTAAAAAAAAAGAAAATGTCTAAAAATTATACAGACGCCGAATGTGATGATGGATGCCGACGAAGTATTATAGCCAGCGGCAATTTATGAGGGTAATCCTCTTTTTTTAATCTGCAACTGTTGCCGTCGGAAGTAGCTGACAATTTCACGTTTTACGAATAATGAACTAAACGGCCCAGAAGTAATCCTATCGACAAGTGTCTGTATATGGCACCGGCTGTGCTAGTTAGTGTGTTGCGCAATGCTGTTTTGCCTGTTTATCAGCGTTTGTTCATCAGCTAACTTTCTTCATAAGAGTAATATTTCAATTTGATTTTTCTTTCAATTTTTGAAGTGTGCTGCGAGTATTATAACTGGTCCAGTTTCTCTGAAGTACGCCCTAAAGAATTATCTCTTCCCGTGTCGTTCATAGAGCATGGGTGTAATTCCTCTCAGCTACACATTCCTTAAATTGGACTGAATTCTCAATCAGAATATCAAAGACTTTCATAGGGTTAGATCGAGTGGTGTTAGTCTCGTAGCTCAACGACGCGTATTAAGGTGTATAATTCATTCATGTACCAGAATTCTTAAGGGGTAATGAAGTTCGTCGTTTCCCAAATAATGCTCATATTTTGCAAATTGCAATTAATACCACAATAAACTATTTTTAGGGGGATGAACCTCGGGGCAAACTTTTCTTTGTTGGTTAATAAAAAAATGAGTGGGCGACGAATGAAAATATTTATTTTAATCACAGACATGAATAGAAAGCGAAGCGGATGGTGATACTCCGGAGAAAAATTATATTAACTCCCAATCGATAATTTCATTTTTCCCGCTGAAAATGGAAAATCGGTTGAAAGGACCCGTCGGGACATGATGTTGGTCGGCGGTCCATTTGTCTCTCTTTCCGATTCGAAATCGGCAAAGTCCCGTAACTTCTTTAACACATCGCTATTACGCTCGCCCTCCCCAGCAGCACTATACACGGTTCGATGGTTTTCTCCCGGACCCATTCGCACATCAGAGATAATAGCAAATCCTGCATGGATAGTAAATACGCCGATAAAGATAACTTCTTTTGAAATTCAGCCATTTTCCGGGCCGGAATTTTTCACGAACAATCTTGAAACGGCATTTTGTCTTCTTTATTTATTGGCGTTCAGCGCGCTGAGTGCGGGAAACATCTATATCGCCCTTTTGCTCCCCCGCTCTGGTTAACTGCCACGCCTTTTTTATCAAACTTGCGCTAGAACTTTCCTTTTATAGAAAAAGGAAGAGAATAATGGCGATCGATTATTCGCACGACTCGGAGATTTACTGCGTGACTCCGCCTGATGGATAGATATAACCCATACACACTATTATATATCCTATAGACATAAAGGTCTTTATGGAGAGACAAAAGAGAGAGAGTCAAGTCGCCCCCAAAAGTCAAACGCAAACGGACTTGACGACCCCAACAGCTTTTCTAGTTTTTTCTTTCCGGTTGAGAAAGAATCTTTTGATTTAACTCATCAAAGTCGTCGAGTTCCTTTAGACGTGTTTTTATAGCTTTATATCATGCGGGGTTGTATCGGTGCTGATATAATATAGAAAGGATTCCGGGCAGTGCTCGATATAATATCTCATAGGCTATATATACATCTAGATGAGCTCTATAGAACTGCCATTGATTTATCCAGCCGGACAAGAAAGACATCCCAGCACCGCCCACAACTCGGCCGGCATATTCCGGATATTCCGCGCGTCTCTTTTGTGCTGTAGCTCAGCACTTTGATGAAGGAATATATAAACGATATATAACATCAGTCTGTATAGTGCTTATACCTCTCCCTTGAGTAAACTTCAATCAAATTCTCGGCGGCATCAAAATAATCAGAGCCGTGCTGTTAGTTACGCATAGGCGTACAAACATAAAAATAAAGCGGGCGTATAGGCCTACTATACGGTATGTAACGGCTCCTCCAGGGCCATCTGCTTGATTTCAATTTACGACTTGCGCAATATATATAAGCGACGACGAAGGCGGTGATGCTGGATGGATTATGATGTCAGCAGCGCAGGCCTAGAGAGAAAGAAGATTTAACTCACTAACAAAAACTGTATACATTTGCCTATGAATACACAACACGGCACAGCACATTATGAAGAAAAGATTCTAACAATAAGGACGCGGAGGGCTTCTGTTTTCCGTGTTATTATGTATACACTATATGCTCTCTGTGTATAAACGAGAATAATATAATGGCCACTTTGTCTTTGGCTAAGTTACATAAAAAATAAAATATGCATAACAATTATATTCTTCCGCGCTCCAGTTAAAGTTCACTGTCGGATCCGTGCAATTGTATATAGGTCTAGGCTGTTGCGACGCATCCCCTCCGTCCATGTTTCCGCTCTCTCTCTTGATTGAACACGCATACACAAATAAAGAAAATCCTTGTGTAATATAATACAAATCAAATCAGAGAACACAACAGACTTTTGCGCATTATGTATATAGGCCGAATTATCGTGTTGGTTGCCATTATAATGAGACGAATGCTGACGAGACGGCGATGCTGGACTTCTTGACGGAACGATCGCTCTTTGCGCCACTGTCTACGTCTGTATAATATAACACACACAGAAGATTAAATTGATATCGACTGATGTTTTGGGGCTTGTATTATCTAACCCATGATTGGCCAGCACATCGCAATAAATGAGTATTAATCCACAGTTCTTTCATCCGCAACTGTTGCCGCCGGAAGTAGGCGACAATTTCACGTTTTTCGAAGAATGAACTGGGTGGCACAGAAGTTATTCCTCTGACGAGTGTCCAAATGTGGTGCGGCTGTGATAAATGTTGTGTTGCGCAACTACAATTACCGACAATTGTTTATTAACTAACTTTCTATTCGAGCACAGTACGTAACTAGGGTTTATTTGAATTATCAGTTAAGTAGATAAAAGATTAAGGCATATACTTTGACCGTTAGCTTCAAAACTTCTACTGACTCAACTACTGCCGAAGTTGAAGTGAGTAAGTTGTGGAAGAGGATGCGGGTGTAAGAAAATACAATATCTTCATATTTCAAACAAGTAAATCAATTGAATTTTCGAGAATAAGGATCGCTTTAAAACAAGTGGCGTTAGTGTCAAAACATTAGGTCGCGTATACGGGTGTTTTATTCCTTCGATCTTTAAGAAGCAAAAAGAAACCTCAAGCTCATTAATTCGAAATTAATGCTCATAACTTGCAAATTGCAATTAATACCAAAATTAGCTACTTTTAGGGGGATGGACACTGGGGAAAACATTTCTTTGATGGTCACTGGTCAATGAAAAAATGAGTGGGCGACCCATGCAAATATTTATTTTAATCGTAGACATGAATAGAAAGCGGATTGTCATACTCTGGAGAAAATAATAGCCTATTTGCGGAAGAAAGTGCGGCGGAGGAGCGGAAAATTAATTCCCAATCGATAATTTCATTTTTCCCACTGAAAATGTTGAATTTGAAATTATTAGGTCATAGGCGATCAACATGTTTTGATTCCCTTCGACGCCCTTTGACGCGCTCGGCTAAACTGACAAGCGGCAACAACTTTGAGGAAATCAACAAATTTAGTTATCAAATAACAACCATAAACAGATGATGTAACTTATGTGGAACGGTTACGTGCTGAATAAACTCCCCGCAAGGCTAAACGAGTCGGTTTTTGGTTGGAATAACAACTCCTTAGCATCAGCATCATTTGCGGGCTGTTGAATGACCTGTTGCTGCTGCGCTTCTTGTTACTATATTCAAATTCCAAAAATGATCACCGGAGCGGTGCGAGCGCACCTTCTTTTAAATATTTATTTATCTCTTTTCGTTTAACACAAAAACGGAGTCGATCAGAAATATACAGGATCAAATGTGATCGTGCTCTCTTTATTATTCGGTTAGATTGCGATCACATCAGCTGTGATGCCAAATCAGATCGCGGCCACACTTCAAAAGGACGTGCCTTTCTGCGCTCGGCTGGATTGCAACGATTATTATATTCCGAGATTCAATTATAAAACAAGCCTCATCTCGATAATTAATTCTGCTGGATGGATCACTATCATCAGGCATGAGAGGGAAAATAAACTGACCCTATATAATTAAATTTAATATTATACAGCTCAGAAATAAGAGAGGAAATTAATTATTAAAACTATTTCCAGGAAAAAATATAGAAACAGCGTTAAACACGCAAATTACCTTGAAGGTATATTTTTAACCCGCTCCAATTATTATAACGAAAGCGCGCCGTCACGTCATGAAAAAAAAATTAAAGGCAACAACTTTTGAAAAATTTGGCGGGTCTTTTGAACTGATTTTTTTAACTCAACCAAAGGGCGCCAATTATTTTCATAGTGATACAATCGTCAATAAGAATGCGTTGGAAAAACTCGAGAGAGAAAAAACTCAAATTTCAGTTTCAATTTGTATCACATCAAAGCTTTGAATAGATTTGTCAAAAAAAAAGAACCATCAAAGTGAGATCGACATCAAATAGTAGTGTAAACAGTTTTGATTTCTTGCGTCGACATATATTTTCTCTTGGCTGCTGTGCATTTCTCATATTTGCGAGTCAAGTGCTGCAACTTCCTCTCCGACTTGTGTACATTTTTATCCGTGGCTGGCCATAAAAATATGCTGATGTCAGAACGCGAGCAACGCTCATAAATCTGTCGGGTAGTTTAGCGCCTGTTGTCGTTTCTCCACTCGCTTGAGCGCATGCCGCTCCTGTTCCAAACAGAAAACACGCATCAATTAATTATAGATGGCGCGCGGTATACACGGATTACGCCAGAGTGGCGGCCAGCTTCACTTTTCTGATTCAATTATTTCAGCCCAGCTCTTCCATCATGTTTTATGTGTGCAGGGTATATCGACTTGTGTTTTTGGACTTATGTATAACCTGAAAGTGGTCAGCATAGAAATAAATGGTGAGGGTCTATAAATAATTAAATATTCATTTCTTTCATCCGCAACTGTTGCCGACGGGAGTGGCTGACACAATCACGTTTAACGTATAATGAACTAGGCGGCCAGGAAGTAATTCTATCGGCTAGTGTTTAAATGTGGCACCGACTGTTCTAGTATGAATATAGCGCAACGGGTAATTTTCGACGTTAGTTTATAAGCTGTTTTAACATTAGGAAATGTAATTTATTTATTGTTCCTCTTTATTCACGTCACTATTAGAACAGATACTTTAATTGAATTTTTTTCTGCATTTAACCGACTTTTGCTTGATGGTGCCTATCTTTCTGAAATGTCATCGGTTGAAATACCAGTTAATTGAATATTATTTAATTTCTGTTATCATCTGCTTAAAACTGACAATACAATCAGAATATGAAGGGAAGTACCATTAAAACGCTAGTGGCGTCCATGCCTTACCTGTTGGCTGCATATAAGGGCATTCAACTCTTTCACTTGTCAGGAAAATCAAGGAAACTTTGAGCTCGTTAATTCGAAATGAATGCTCATAACTTGCAAATTTTAATTAATACCACAATGAGCTAATTTTTATGGCGGACGAACCTGGGGCAAACTTTTCTTTAGTGGCTATCAGAAAGAAACAAACGGGCGACTAATACAAATGTTATATTAATCACAGATAGTATCAATACGTACACTAAATGTATCCAAAACTTTTATTCAATTATCTCAGCCAACCATCATATTTTTTTATGTAACTGATAGATCTAGCGAGATTCGAGATAATTGCTTCAGTGGGAAAACAGGAAATTTATTCGATTAATCAGCGCAGTGTGCAGTGTGTTGTTAGCGACTTATGTTTGAGGGGCTTATATAACCCATAAGTATAGCCAGCGGCCAATTGTGAGGGTAACCCTATATTTTTTATCCGAAATGGTTGCCGCCGGAAGTGGCTGACGATTTCACGTTTTTTGAAGAATGAACTAAGTTGCCCAGAAGTTATCCTTTTGATGAGTGTCAAAATGTAGTGCCGCTGTGCTAGATGTTGTGGCGCGCAATGAATATTCCCGGCAATTTTATATTATCTAACTTTCTATTCAAGCATAGTACTAATGTAGAGTTAATTTTAGTTATGATTTAAGCAGACTGAAGATAAAGGTAAATAAGCCATTCGACAGTTGCATTATTCTTTCATTGTCCATCTCTTGATGAGATTGAGAAAAGGAAAAGAAAGTAACTGCGAGTAGATGAATAACCTGAATTTCTTAGTTACCAAACGATAAAATCAAACGAACTAAGAACATAAGAATCGCCTTACAATGAGTGGCTTTAGTGTCGAAGCATTACGTCAAGTATACAGGTATTTTAATCATTCGATCGTTAGGAATCTCAAGAAATCTTCAAGCTCATTAATTCGCAATTAATGCTCATAACTTGCAAATTGCAATTAATACCAAAATTAGCTACTATTAGGGGGATGAACCCTGGGGAAAACATTTCTTTGGTGGTCATGGTCAATGAAGAAATGAGTGGGCGACGCATGAAAATATTTATTTTAATCGCAGACATGAATAGAAAGCGGATTGAGGCATTGAGCTGATGATTGAAAGAAGATGAAGCGATTTAGATTGACTCAGGAGAAAATAATAGCCTATTTGCGGAAGGAAGTGCTGCGGAGGAGCGGAAAATTAATTCCCAATCGATAATTTCATTTTTCCCGCTGAAAATGTTGAATTTGAAATTATTAGATTTAGTTACAAATTTAGTTATCGAATAACAACCATAAACAGATGATGTAATTTGTGTGGTACTGGGTCACGTACTGTGTTAACTCCCCACCAAGCCAAACAAGTTGATTGGAATAACATAAACCGACGAGCAATTATATTAGTGAATCGAACGTTGGTTGCCACACACGCAAACACGGAAGTTGTTATGCAATTAAAAATGACATTTCCCCAATGACGGGCGAATCAACAGCCCTTGACGTTACTCATTGACATTAACGAGCCAATTTCACGTTAATTCTTTTAGCAGATGAAAAAACCAAATTAACTTATGCACTTCATTTGATTCCAATTAATTCCCGGCTGATTTCTAATTGGTTTTTCCGCAAATAAAAAATGTTTTTCTTTATTATTATTTTTTAGTTGATGGAGATCCGGTCGTACACTTGGCCGCTGGGTAATTCGCCCGTCTCGTGCAAGATGGTGGGCTCGTTGCAGGCCGTTTCCATTTTCGTGTCGACGCTGTCCATCACGGCCATCGCCCTCGACCGTTACCAACTGATCGTCTACCCGACTAAAAAAAGCTTCCAGCTGACGGGCGCCCTGCTGGCCCTGGGCGGCATCTGGATCCTGGGCGTCGTCCTGGCCCTGCCGCTCTTCATCGTCCGCACGCTCCAGCACCACGACATCCCCATCCCCAATTCGCCCATCAGCTCCGTCGACTATTGCCTAGAAGAGTGGCCCAACGAGCGCGGCCGCTCACTCTACTCCATCGGCAGCATCTTGATCCAGTACGCCCTGCCCATCATCACCGTTTCGGTGGCTCACGCCCGCATCTGCAACAAACTCCAAGTGCGGATGGCATCCATGAACCATCAACAGGCCATCCGCCAACAACAACAACAGCCGTCGCTTAATAACGCACCCAGTCCCAGCACCAGTAACGGCCACCCGTTGCAGAATTCAGCCGTAATGACGGCCAAAGATTCGGCTGTGACGGCCGATGGGCGGGCGGCGGCCCGCGAAGAGAAACTCCGTAAAACCAACACGCTCCTAGTGGCCATCGCCATCATCTTCACCATTTGGTGAGTTTTTGATTAAAGCGATCAATTTCAGACGCGGGAAAATTTGATTTGAAAATTTTGAATGGCAATTTGCGTCCAGCTGGCTCCCGATGAACACGTTCAACGTCGTCGTGGACACGTGGAACGTCTTTGGCGACGACACGGAGACGATGCTGATCGTCTACGCCGTTTGCCACATGGTCGGCATGTCCTCGGTGAGTTCATTCCTTCCCAACGTCTAGACGATGACGTCATATCCCGCCTATATAGACGCGGTCGTGATGGAAGAGTCAGTCAATCGGACGAAAAGTTTTCGACTTAACTTTTCCGTTTCTGATGAATTTCCTCCTCTCCTTTGATGATATGAAAGGCCTGTGCCAATCCGCTGCTGTACGGTTGGCTGAACGACAATTTCCGCAAAGAGTTCCACAAGATCGGGACTTCGTTCGTGGCCAGGAGCAAGAACAACAGGGCGACGACGCAGAGCATGAGGCAAAGGGCCAAGATGGTCGTCCAGCAGCAGACGGCAACCGGCAAACGGCCCGACTCCAAAACAATGGGGCTGCCCTCATCGCCAGCGGTGGAAGGCGCTGGATCATTTCATGTCGGGAGTCCCGCGGGAGCTGCTGTCATGCCCGGCGCCAGCACGGCTGTGACGATGTTGCCGTCGCCCACCACCGGTCTGCTGTCGTCTCATTACCGGACGGAAGTGACGGTCGTCACCCACCTGGTCCCGGACCCATCACCTACACCTATTACACCTTGTCCGGCTGTCACCGTCTATCACCGGGTTAACGACATCAACTTGACGGCCTCCTCACCACCCGAGAAGCACCTTTGATTATATAGAAGAAGAAGAAGCCGATGACAGCTGGCCATCATCACACGTATACGCCATCGATCGACTCGCCGGCGTACCTCATTTCCTATTTCATTTCCCATCAGCTCTTATTATATCTTTTATATCCTCGATATATTTGTTTATATTTAAGTGAATTCGCTTCAACTGGCGTATATTTAAATCTAAATACATTTATAAGTGTGTTCCAATGCGGAGGCCGTTAGCAGACGACATTTGATTGAATTTGATTGTTATAATTATATTTTAAAAAATTCCTATAGCGAAAGAAAAATTCTTTTGATGTTATTTTTTTGTCTTATATCGGGATTGGGATTTAGTTTGCAGACATCCCGGATCGATGGCTACATAATATGTTCGTGAATAAAAAAAAGGCTTGGAGGGAATAAAATTGGCTTATAGATGAAAATATGTGACTTATATATATTCCCAGCTGAGAATTGCGTGTCTGTCTCGAATGCGATTACACACGTTAATACGTTCGCGTCTGTTAGGAACATTTTGAATATGAATACGATTATACATGCTGGGGAAACCCCCGCTGTCAAAATCAGTTTAGCATTGACATCAGGTTGACAATTCAATTCATATTTGGTCTAATTTGTTTGAAATAATATTCAGGTCTGCATGCTAAACGTACATACGAATTGAAAGTTTACATAGAGTTGTACTTGTTAAATCCATTTCTGACCAGTTGCGCTTATTAATTCTCAGATCACAAAAATAACACTAATACGCCAGATGTTATCTATTTAATAGTTGTGGCCTGTGTACTACATATGACTCATTCGACGAAAAAAAAATTATTGATTCGCTTTCTATACCGTTCAAGTTGATACTCTATAAACCCATGTAAGTCTAAACCGCGTCTAAACTAGAATACACGATTTCTATTGGGAGCGATTTGTTTTTCTTATATTCTTTTGTTGGTTATTTGAGATCCGTCGGCGGATTTGTGACGATAAATGACACGAAAGGTCACTCGATGATGTATAGATATGAGCACAGCAGGAGGGTGTTTTATCTTCTTTTCCCATCACAGTTGGTAGAGATGTCTACTTAAGGGCTTATAGATAGATTTCCATCTGTCTAAATTCTCTTTCAGGGTGCATATGGCAGATATGTGGTACTATAGACTGTATAAGAGCTGCTGGACAGTTGGCGAAATAGATACGACGGAATAGAGCGGATGACCGGAGTGGAGAGTCTATAACTCCTCGGCCACAGTATATTAGACCCTGGCCTCTCATAAATCTCATCCAGCTACTATATAGCACCCGAAAGCACCCTTGTTGGGTGGTGGACGTGGTGGATATTGCGAAATCTTTTCTTATCTTGGTCTATATCGGCGGAGTTATATCCATCAATCAACACGTCCATAACCGGATATGAGGTCGTCCTAGTGGGCGTACAAAGTGCACTTGATTTATGATATCCATCATCACCGCAACAAGAGAGAGGCCCATCACTTATAACCCTGCGCCATTTTCCAATCACCTATTATATTTTATGCCGATATGAATATTACATCACTCGCTGAGTGCTGATTCCAAGAACTGGTGTCTATATATATCTACGACGACGACGAAGAAGAGAGAGAGCTAATAGAAATGTTCTTTCAAGTGGCAGGTGATGACATTGCCGCTTTCCGGTAAATGCATTTGCACCCTCCTTTTATTTCTGTCCTATTCATATAGCGCAGAGCACAAGTGAGCAGCCTTGAAGAGAGTACATCAAGGAAGGCAGCCTGCTGCCAATGTCGTTTCACGTGAACTGCATGATGAACGAGAGAGAGAGAGGAGGCACTCTAAAAAAAAGCCGAGGCCGACTGTAGTCTATCAAACGAGCTGTTGCGTAGGAGAGAGCGGAAGACACCGTAACTCACTCTTATTTCCGGAGAATTCTTGAAAATGTTCTCGGAAAAATAGGAAAATAGGAGAAAGGGGAACAAAAAAATAAAACGCTGCGGCTGAAAAATTGAGATGGAACAGATTCGTCTGTACTGCGTGAAAAATCGCGCGAGGTACAGTTGAGAGCACGTCTGTATGTATAACTCTCTCTACGGAGCCGCGCTTTAGAATATATGCGCATGCATTATTTCAGTTGATAGCCCCCCAAAAGGAACAGCCGTTACATATAGACTTTGTATAACCCATGACTGGTTGCGGCTTGGCATCGACTAAGTATTGTTTGAATAAATCGCAACATATTCATGGAAGGTTGTGAATGACTTTTAAAGATGCAGTTTAGAAAGAAAAGCCTTGACGCGGTAATGCACGGCACTCTAACACTACCACCACACCAAAAAGATATATATCTTAGCCATTCTCCTTTATAGGTACATGTATCAAAAGATGCAAAGTGCGCTACACTTTATATGTAACCTTTGATCGTGGTAATGGATGGCTTGAGCTTTTTGGGTCTATATAGTTATTGGCTTCCTTCCTTCCGTGAGAGTTTCTTGTTTAAATCTCAATACACGGCAGATTGTTAAGAAACCACAAACTTTTGACGTGGTTTTAAACTTAACTTTTGCCCATTATTTTTAAAATTTTCTTCTTATATATGGTTAGTCGATGGCGTGCCGTGCCTTATACCTGTTTTGTCAATGCCAAACTCATTCGAGGGGCCCTGCTCAACGACATCAAGGCCATCAGTCGCTCACTTCGCCGCACGTCATTTTGTCAACGCAAACTTCTTTTTCCCCCTTTGTAAAATTTGATTAGACACCGTCAAAATTTTTTAAAGAGCCGTCTTTGACGACAGTTATTAAAAGGGAAGCCTTTATAGTACCTCGACTTTTTGGCGCAGTTATTTGAATTTAAGCGCCAAACTTAAAAATAATTAAACTGCGTAGTAGCATCAGCAAAAAAACCTTGAAAAGAAGTTTAATTAAATTTGTTATATTCTTTATCCAAACTGACGAGACTTATGACACAAAAATGTTCAACAGACTTTTTTAAAAAAAGGAAGAAAAAGAAATTCATCAAAACTTAGGGTAAAAAAAAAATTCAAAATGGCAAAAATTCAAAAAATCAATAACACCAAAGGCCGTCGTTATTGACGCATTCACGAATGCAAATGGCATAGGGCCGGACGTCCTTTTCGCTGGACGAGATCCAATATTCACCTCCGCGAGTCTCAGAGCGGCTGATTTTCATCAAACTCTCGGGGTTGATGCGATTCTGGATGACCAACTTGTAGGTGCGCCCGTTGTAAGTTCCGCATTCGGCGAATTTCAGAGCGCACTCAATGTCCGGCGTCGAGTAGATGCCGTACCCGTGTTTGGATCGTTTGCACTTGGCCAGATCGAATCCTTGGCGGGCGATGGATAGTCCGTTGTGGTAGGAAGTTCCGTGGTAACTTACCGGCCACTCCCCATCGACCGATGAGAAAGGATCGGGCCGTTTGCCCTGATTCACTTCCACATTCAAGGCCAGCCGGATCCATCCGCACGGGCGAATGTAGATGACTCCGCCCCGGTAGAAATTGAATCCTTGATCGCAGATGCAGCTGAAATCGTGGTGGTAGCGCTCGTCAAACAAATCAGGAGCCAAATGGATACTCCGGCAGTCGACGACGCCGGATGAGGATGATGGTCCACCGCCTCTCAGCCGGAGTAAAAGTTGCAAAGTGCTTTCCTGGCCGATGCCGTAGTCTTGCAAAGTTTCACCGCTTATTCCGTCATCCGGCAATGGCTTTCCGGAGTAAATCAGGCGCTGCTGCTCCGGCGGAATATCTTCTTTGTAAAAAATCCGCTCCTTTAATTGCCGGATGGTCGCCGTCGGCTGGATATTGATCGCGATGATTCTGCCCGTCGTCGACCAAGACTTGACAAAGATTTGAATTTCCCGCGAAGTTTTGAAAGTCCCGACCGGATTTTTCGAATGGTCGAGGCTCTCACGGTCACGTTGGTGGTAACAGCCTTTCATCAAGAGTCGGTGAAGGTCTTTGACGTCGATGCTGTTGGAATGAGGGGGGTCGCTATCATTAACGACACGATTAGGATAGGACATGGTGTCAAGGACGGCACTTAAAATCCCGAGACAAATTTCCTTGTCCATCCAATTCCGGCGACTGTAGAGCATTTGGTTGCTGGAATTCCGGCGACTGTAAAGAGCTGGATTGTCCATTTTCTCTCTTCAGAAGAAGGGGGCCGGCTGCACTTGACAGCGACTTGACAGTTTTCCAACTATAACGAGCCTATAATTTCTGAAATTAATTAATGACGTCTCATTTAAAACTTATGAAATGCAATTGACTTACTTGAAGGCGAGTTCATAACCAAGAAGTAGAAAACACAACAGTCAAATTGGCTTCGATGACGTCGTATTATCGTCTGCAAATGTGTTGAAAACATTTTTGTGTCAAGTTTCGATAAAGGTAACTTCCTGGAACCAAAATCAATGCATACGTACTTTTTTAAAGGTCAAACAAGTTGGATGTTGTTCTCTCGTCTGTAAGGAAAACAAAATAAGTTCAGGCAAATGTCAGCCAAACAATGCACAGTCGTAATCGTGAAATGAAATCCAATCTTTTACAACAACAATGGCCTCGAAACACCAACAAAGGTAACAAAAAAAAACAGATCTTTAAAGGTAACAAGGCCGTCACTCACGATATTTGTTGAAAGTAATCAATCTCGTTGTTTTTTGGCCGTTATTTGACGTTTGATATTCACACATTTAACGAGCTGCTTGTCGATTACCTGCACAAACGTGTTCGGACGTGTTTCAGCACTAAAATCAAATGGAGAACTAATTCGTTTTTGCCACATTTCAAATAAAAATTTGTTGACCCTACCCTTTTGTTTTTCTTAGTAACCCTAACTCCAACTTACTGTAGCTATCCCCACCCCTTTTTAAAGAGACAAAATGGTTTCCGCTCTGGGCGACAATTGACTACCTTGGAGTCAGCTTTACAGTTATGTCAGGCGCGCAGGTGAATTCTCGCTGTGATTGACGCTACTGTTGCAATTTTGTGATTGTTGACTGTGAACGATAACAATCTTATCCTAATGTCTAAGTGAATACATTTTTTTATTAAAACAATCGTAATAGTATGGCATTAACACGGGTTGAAAACCTGCATCATCGCAACCTCAATAGTTCCTGCAATTCCCTTTAAACACTGTATAATTTTTATTATTTGAGGAAGTTGTGATATAATCAGTATAATAATGATTGTTAATAGCCCTATCTCCTCTTAAAAATTGTTGGATGCGGGCCATGCAACTTGATTTAAGAGATAGTTTAAGCTCTTAATTAACATTTAGTATCTGATTAATCATTGTGTTGACAAAAAGAAAAGTTCTATATTTAATATCAAATCTCATATAATTGTGGTTGTTCAGTGTGCGGCCTACACATGTACATTAATTACGGTCACAATTCATAGTATGCGAACATTATGATGCACCTTATAACGCCAGTCTGGTGGCTGTTCAACTCACACTTTGAAATTTTTATGAAGCGACGCGTGAATCCATTGTAAGATATTTTTACTCGAAAAAGAACAATGGCTGCATGAAATAAAAAATTTCTGTCAGCTTGTACACCTGCATCTTCTGCTCCCCGTCTGTTAGCCGGCGATATTTCAAGTCAATCGCGGTCATTAAGAAATTGATCATTATTTCAGCTGGCATATCGAGTAATATTACATGTGAACTTGATTAATCAGGTCCCAGACAGTGTGTAGAAGGGATATTTCCTGCACGATAACAATAATTGCAAGTTAATTTACACCGTTTCAATTTACTATTTCGTAGATGCTGATGAGGCATGACTAGAATATTTATTCATTATTAATTTTGATTTTTAATGTGACGACATAGTGGCTGTCTGATGTGTAGGTCGGACATATAATTTGTCGATATGTTGCGTGTTCGGTCCAGACGAACACTGTCAGAGACCAATACCTCCACCCATTACCATCATCTCAATTCAAGCAAAGAAAAATATCTCATTTAACCAAAAGTACTTGTAAAAACAGCTGCTGAATGTGCGGCTTGCTCATTCAAATTAATTATTGACACGATTAATAATCCGAGAATATTTTGTTGCAGTACTAGACCTTAGACTAATAGATGTGCAGTTCACACTTTGAAATTTTTATAAAGCAACGCGTGAATTTAATGTGAAGTAATTCTCTCGAAAAAGAACAAAGGTTGCATGACATGCAAAATTTCTGTAAGAGTTTAAACCTGCTTCATCTGCACACCGTCCGAGAGCCGGCGATATTTCAAGTTAATCGCGGTCATTAAGATCTGGATCACTATTTCGGCTGTCATATCGAGTAATATAATCTGTGAACATGATGAATCAATTCACAGTCATTGTGTAGAAGAGATATATCTTACATAATACAAATAAATGCAAGTAAATTGACACCGTATCAACTTGCTATTTCGTACATGCTGATGGGGCATGATTATAGTACTTATTCATTTCTGTTTTATGTTTCAATTAAGTCGATGGTAACTATCGGTTAGTATAGATATCGATGGGTTCCTTAGAGGGATACGATTCGATATCATGGGTCTGAAAGTCAGTGTGATGCTACAACAGACTTCATTTCAGACTTTTAACCTGGCTGTTATCAACATCAAGACAATTAAAAGAAAAAATATGCCATTTATTTACTAACACTCGTCAAAATATAGATACTGAAAGTGCGGCCTGCTCACACATATTATTTGTGGATACGATTAATAAACTGAGAATATTATGATGCAATACGGGACCTAAGACTAATAAATGTTCAGTTCACACTTTGAAATTTTTATAAAGCGACGCGTGAATTTAATGTGAAGTTTTCCTCTCGATAAAGAACATAGGTTGCATAAAATACAAAGTTCCTGCAAGAAATGACACATGCATCCTCTGCTCCCCGTGTGAGCCGTGCTATTTCAATTTAATCGCGGTGATTGAGATCTGGATCACTATTTTAGCTTTCATATCGAGTTATATAATCTGTGAACATGATGAATCAATTCACAGTCAGTGTGTAGAAGTGATTATTTCTACCCAGTACGAATAAACTCAAGTAAAATTTAAACCGAATCAATTGCTATTTCGTTTACGCAGATAGGAAATGATTACCCTATATTAGATCATTTCTCATCATCATTCATCTAAGCATTGCACTATGCGGCGCTCATGCGCGCACGCGCAGTCGCGCGTAAATTACTTCCTCGACTCTCACGTATGAGATTAGAACGTTTCTAGAATTCATTCGGCTAATAATAATTTGATTATAAATAGAAAGCGTAATATACCGCATCTGAGGCGCAGTGGGTTATACAACGCCATATCTTTTGATCACCACCGGAAACCGGAAGGAATCCGTTTTAAATTTGAGCTTTACGAAATTGTTAATATTCACTTGCCAAGAGAGAAGACTGACAATAGATTAGCAATATAACCAGAAAAGAAGTAAAACGGCAAATAATATCCGAACGCAGCTTCCACATTAATTGCCCGCCAATAAGCGTTTGTTGCGCGTGCCACGCACATAAACACAGACAGCAGTATACATGTAACATTTCTCAAAATTCCATTCCGCATGGCTTCGGTCGTTTCGACAACAGCACCACAACTACTAGGATTTCAATCTTGATTTCTTTTTCCGTTAGGATTTTAGACACTTAAGTTGCGATATGCCCCCCTCGCTCGTATTTAATTCTGCCTCACCGTTCAGACTATGGAAACATTGGTGACATAAATGTTTTCTTCTTTTTATTAAGAAATGTCGCCTTTTATAAGACCTCGTATAAGACTGGGATGTAATTAAAATCGTTGCCGACTTCGGACTTGAAGGTTAGCGCCTTAAATCTTTAGTAATGCCCGTAATGCCTGTAATGCGGTTATAAAATTATATTCGATGTTATCCTCCGTAAGCTTTTAATATCCATCCATCGGCCTAGTCTTTCATATCTCGCCTAAAGAATTCCCCCGGCAATATATTAGGGCGACTTATAAAATGACGGATATAATCCATTCGTACTCTGCAACCATCTTGCGTAACAGTAACCGTTTAAATAGGGTGAAAATAGATAATTTGGATAATGAACTAAGTCGAGCCTTCACCAAGGTGTTGATCTAATTTTCATATTGATGGCTATCCAATTTATAACCTCAAGATATGGCAGTCACTAGCCGTTATAGAATGTCACCTTACCTTGCGAGAATTTACTATACATAAAAAATGATATTTTGAATTAAACTTTGAGATCCATCAGCTTAAACCACTGGACGATGGTTATACAGCCGACGCTTCTAAATCGTTATCTAAAGATGTGTATACATCTTAAGATTAACGTGTGATGAGCAAGCATGGATTGAACGTACACAAACTGGAATTAATTCCAGAATTTTAACCGTTACCCAATGCAGACAGACATAGTGAAACCGATTATCTTATATCCAGTAACCCATCTTAGCGGCAGAATTGATTGCTAGACTCCATACATAATTGTATAGATTAAGTCCTCTTTTCTGCAGCTCATGAATAAATTGTGTTATCAGTGCAAAAGCCATATTATGGGATGGGACCGATGCGAAACGGAGTGTTACTGGGTTTAATATTGCACTCCATCTTACACACGCACATCTAATTAATAAAAGTCACCAAGAACTTAGCACTCAGAGCAACAAGAAAAATATTTCAAGTCGATAAAGCAACAAGACTTCTTCCGTCCGGGCCGGGATTTCCAAAGTAAATAGGGAACGCTGTCCATAGACAGAACGGCGGGACTAAATTAGGGAATAACAGTAGGCTACTAGGACATGTCCATCTGTAACGAACGACTAATAAAGTAACGCGATGGATTATATATGGGCTCAGGATTTGTGCTGCAGGCAGTTAACACTCACGCCCAAGTCCCAGCAGCAGCAGCTACGACGATGATAGATCTTTTCGAGTATATAAAATATTGCCGACTAGGCTAGTAGAGGCTATAGTTTCAGGTCTAGTCTTTGATAAAAACGAAAGGCTTTCACCAGGCAAAAAAAAGATATAAATCCAGTCATCAAAGGCGGGATAGACAAGTGGGGTTGACATCACAAAAAAACAAGTGTTATACTAGAATGCAAAGCACAGCTTTTGTTGAGTGGCTGCCTAGGCGTCGGCAGCATTGATCAAAGTACGTGCGACAGCGCCTCTTCGCTGGGATAACGTGTGAATGTGCAGAGTAGCGTGAATAGAAACAAAAAAATGTACGAGGCTGGAGTGTGACAAATTAAAAGTATGGAGCGACGTCAGATTTGTTTACATGAGACAATTTGCAACAGGGCGGAATCCTGAAAAAAAAAGAGAAAAATGTCAACAAGTTGATATGAATTCCCATTTTTTCTTTCGGCTCGTTACGTTTTGAACGCGATAACTTATTAGTGACGTGAAAGTGTAAACAGCTGCTGTGGTGGTGAATGCGCTCATCAACTTGTACAAGTTATGGTGGGGGGTATGTTGTAATGACAGCTCGGCAGTGTCGTCTTGTTTTCTCGTGGAATTTCATTTTCATGGAGACAATCGATAAAGTAAGAAATTTACGTGTGTTGTTCAATTTCCTGTCGGTGTGCAGTTGTACAGTAGTAAGTTCCAAGTACAGTTCCGGTGAATTCTATACCCAAATTGTTACGTTAATTTTCCGCTCTTTTTGAATTCGAATTTGTGTCGTTTAAAATTAAAAAAAAAAAAAACCGCGATATAGCTACGTGACAGTTCCCAGTGACTTTTCGTTGGAATTGTGTGACATCTCATCATTATTCATCCCGGATTCTCGAAAACGAAACTTTTTCTTTGTACGCCTTAAAAATTTAAATATCTGAAACAGAAACATTTTTGTAGCTTTTTAATTTCCACCAGAGAAATTAGTCTGAATGCGACGTTGTATCTGTTGTTTTTTTTTGTTTTTTTGTTTGTTTTTATAATGCATTTCCGCATTCCGAATGATTCTCGCGAAAATTCATTATTCATTACAAATTAAATTATTTATTTTTTAAAATATAAGCATTTACGTACATAGGAGTTCGTATATCGTGATTCCGTGATTCGGGAATTCGTGACAGAAATAATTCAGTCGGCTCTGATTATTCAGTACCGTTCAGTATCAAGGATCAAGATAACGGGAATCCGGCAACGTTCAGATCCTAATAAAGTAAACAAGTTGGATTTATGCAGCAGAGCAGACGGTTCCCGCCGAATGGGTGTCTGTGGGCCTCGTACCAAACGAGTTTCTCATTGCAGGTGCGAAGGTTATCTCTAGTACTAATTTCCATTGTGCCACAAATTACAGCAGCATTTTTTGCTCTCCATTTTGCATTCCAGATTGTGCCATCAATGTCTGTCAGCAGAGAAGAAGAAGCATCTCAGGCAGGCAGGGCATACAGTTGCAGGTAATATTGATTTATTTTCTTGTATAACAGTCTCTCGGGACCGGCGTGGTTGCCTGGCCAGTCAGCCCTAGCTATAAAGAACTGAAAGTTTTCATAAAATCTGTTGAGGTCACAAAGAAGCTGAAAACTTTCCCTTTCCAGTGAATATGAAAGTTTGCACGATAGTTGGATTCATCTTTATCACTGTGTCTGTTAGTCTACATTCTCTCTCTTGCAGCGAGAAACTCCCATCTTGATTTTCATTCCTTTGTTTAATTGCTGGTCCCCTTTTTTGTCTATACTCCCAATCTCACTTGGTGGACGCAACGTTCGACTCAATCTAATTGCTTTTTGGCCGCCCCCCTCTGTTTTCGTTCCCCCCGGGATTATGCTGCAGTCTTCGGGCCTGTCGATAACTGGAACTTATTTCTTTCGGTCGTGCTGGGAATTCCCACCTTGCCATTCCCTAGCTGTGTATTTCGTGATAATGGAGAAGACTTTTGGGCATCTGCTGTTGTGCAAACTAAAAACCCACAAGACAGCCAACAAAACACTAACGCTAACGATCCATTCCATCCAATGGGACAACCAATAGCAATCTAATTTCATTTGGCTGCTCCGCCAAATGAATTTTTTTATGTTGTATTTGCCCATCAACAGACGGTTGCACAACTAGTAAGCATTTCAATTTCTCTGAGTGATTCTTCGTCACGGTTGCGTGTGCATAACAAAACGACTTTCAATAGTACATGGGCCATTCAGTTGTCGTCCTGTCAGTCATGTAACACGGAATTGAATTCAACTCTTCAAGCCAGCGGCAGAAACCAGAAACCGTCATTTTTATTTTCTTTCTATCTCTATAACGTTGCGTCACACAATGAAGGTCGTGGCCATAAAACTCGTATATCTATAGTAGTCCGGTTCTACATTTTTTATCCGCAGTTGGAAATCGTTGTCTGTGCCCTTGAGATCTCTGTGTGGGAGGGCAGCCAAAATTGTAAACGTAAATATTCCGCTTGATTTCTTTCCATCTTTTTTAGGATTCAGTTGGCAGCCGACACGGCTCGATAAAGGACTGCTGGCGCTTTCAATTTGATGCAATTGACATTTGAAAAATTGGCCAAGAATATTATGGAACAGTGCAGCGACTACTACTACAACCCCTGAAGCTTATTGATTGCGATTGATTGGCCAGCCATGTAAATGACAGACACTAAGGAAACGACACAAACGCAGCGCATAGGGACAGTGCACACTGGTGATAACAACGCGAGCAGAGTTAAAGAAAGGTCGGCGAACGTCAAAACATTTCCTCAAACTTTAGGCAAATCAGCCGCGCCGGATTGGAGTCGGAACTCGTTAACTTTTGGAAAATCAGGTAAATGTACCATTCCTAAGACTCAATATTTGAAGAATTCCCAACCCAAACTTTTGGCCAAATGAAACGCCGCATGGTTTCGATGGAAGAAGTAGAAGGAGAAGGGAAGTTGAGTTAAATAAGTTTTGGACGCAGCCAGGGATTTTCAGCTATTGACTTCACCGAAATTCTCCGTCCGGAAGGATTCCTGACATCTTTATTCATTATTTTTTAACGCCGTCGTGCTATGTAGGCTACAAAATATTAGCGCCGAGAAAATCTGAGAATTCGACTTAATTAGGAAGAACAGCCGATGCTAACCGGTGTGTGTGTGTGTGTGAGGGAATGCCAATATCTAGACGAGCTAGAATCCTGCTGATATTTTCTAAAAAAAAATCAATCAATTGGTAGAGTCTCCAGGAGGATCCCACGTTTTGCATTAGAAATCCCTTTTCCGTCTAACGTGATTGAAACGTCTTCCATAGCAAATTCCATGCCGTGACTCTGCTTCCGTGCGTTCGCTTCCGTCTTCATCAATCCTTCCCTTACATACTATAATGCCTTTCCTATTTACTTAGCCTGGCCTGCTCTGTAGCTCTCTGTCGGACCCTAGCCCCAGGTGGAATCGGATTCTCGGGCAATCTTGTAATGAGCACGTTGTGCGCCTTACTGTAATACGTAATCCACACGGCTGGTGCACACAGACACGGGCGTTATTGTTTCCGAACGACAGACGGAAATCAAAGCTGGCGTGGATTATTTACCTTATGTATTTTAGCATCCAGCTTCCGTCCCTTCTATATTTTCCTTGCGGATCTTAAGACCGTCCTAATTGATTGAAATGGGCAGCCCTGGGCTCCTGATTTTCCTAATAAGCGTATCAGGCAACGGGGGGAAATCTATTCCACTATTCCAAGAATAATCAGCTCTACTTTTCTCAATCTCAGAAAGATAGGAATAACTTCCAAGAGAAATGGCCATTGAAGACTTTGATGACATTCTCCCCCACATTGGCAGTTTCGGTCCGTTCCAGAAGAGGATCCTCCTGCTGTCTCTACCAGTCAACTATTTCCTGGCCGTCGTCTACATGGCTCAGATTTACCAGACTCTGGTGAGACTCTTGTAATATCTATCACGTTATTTGATCCAGTTGGTAGATCCTACACAGGATCTTTATTATTTATCTGCTAGCGTTGAGAACTTGCAACTGATAACGTAATCCCAGTGGTAACGTCTAGAGTTAGTTTTGATTTTGGTATTTTTTTATTTTTAAACTTTTCCGCCAACTTTTCGCCCATCTCCAACATGTTAACATTTTCCCCCTTTTTTTGTCTAACGCAACTTTTTAACTTCTCCTCTTGTTCCTGAATAGTTTGCCCTCCCCATGTCGATAACTTTTTTGTTCTTTCTTTTCTTTATTTGGTTTGTTATCTGCTGGTCGATGGTGAATTCTGGCACGTGGGGGCTGTTATATTCCGCGTCATTAGACGCCGGAGCACTGGTGTTCCGTACCTGAACTGAGCCACCTGGAGCCGTCGGAGCGTCGCAATTTGTCTATTCCGCTGGAGACGCGTGACGGTGAGCTGGTCTACAGCCGATGTCGCATGTTTGATGTCAACTTCACTCAAGTAGGCCATGACAAAATCAACAACCCCATAACGATCCTTCCTCCTTTTTTATCTCATCCGCAAAGTTTGTTTTTTTTCTTCCGGATAGTAGCAAATATCGATTGTTAGACATTTTTTCAGCCGCTTATTATTTACTCTATTCATGGGAGGAGCATAACTTACCATCACGCAATATGTAAAGCGCCCAATTTCACTTGCACATATGCAGGATCTATCCGTTGTGTTTTGTTGCTTTTGTTGGCGCGTCAAGTTATTCATTGGCGTTGTGTTTCCCCAATGTTTCCTGGAAAAGAAATCGGCATTGAATGTTAATAGTAGTGCGGCTGCATATCCTTTTGTAGCTCGAGTCTACTAGATGCGCCATCTTTTTAATGTCGACATTTTATTTGATGCTGTGGCAGATTTTTATAATATTTCATTCGTTGCGATTTTGTATAGGAGGGAGCGACGGTGGACGTGACACAAGGACGTAATTTGTCCTGGCCAACCAAGCCGTGCTCGGCCGTCGACGGATGGGATTACGACTTGAGTGGCGGAATGTACCACACCATCGTCTCCGAGGTACACTTGCCAATTAAATTTGTTTTTCTTTGAGCAAAATTCATTAAATCCACTCGCCAATGTTTTCAAAGGAAAACCTAAAATACTGAAGGAATAACGAAACTCTAGACTTGATTTTATATCTTTGACTGTCCGGATTGAATGCAATTGGGTACAATCTTTCATTAGGCCAGAGTACTGTAATATTAAGACGTAACCGACCATTTCCTAATCAAGCATCAATGTCCGTCGTCCGCTTTATTAATCAAAAATTCCCTTTTCATTCTGTCCTTCAATCTCTTCAAAGAATTTTCAGTTTCAATGGGCCTCCCCGTTTCCTTTTGTGTCTGGTTTTTTTCTCCTTTAACAAATTGAAAACTGAACGCAGCAGCCCATTGATTTATTTATTTGCCCAGCCGATGGATGGGAAAGGAGTGGATCCCAGTAACGTTAAATTTTAATTTCAATTTGTTTTATTTTCTTTTTTTCGGCAGAGTAATTGGGTTTGCGAAGACGATTGGCGAGCCAATTTCGCCCAGGCCATGTTCTTCGCCGGCGCCATCGTCGGCAGTCTCCTCTTTGGTCTATTGGCCGACTGGTATGGCCGGCTGCCCGTCCTGGTGCTGAGCAACGTGCTGGCCTGCGTAGCGGGCGTGGCCACGGGATTTTGCCGAGGATTCGTCGATTTCGTCGTCTGCCGCTTCCTCGTCGGAATGGCCTACGATCTCCATTACATGTAAGTCGTCGTGACTGATATTGATTACGTAATAAGCTCATTACGAATTTAATGTTGACATTCTCTCTCTCTCTCGGCAGGATGATGTACATAATCCGTAAGTAATTCACTCCCACCGCCATCGTTAAATCGGATGATGGACTGCCGGCCAGCATCCGACTCATGTCGTCTCTTGCGAAAAAACTGGGAAATATTGGCCAAGTAACTTTTGAGCTAATAGAGAAGTTGGACCCTGAGACTTGGGTCTTATACATACGGTAGGCGTATGAATGTGAAATTCGAGTTACGTAAATTATTGATAAATGACGTCGGTGCCTGGAGAGATGGAGATCCGTCCCATAAATAAATGAAGAAGCGAACTGGCGAATAAGCGGATCAAAAGATGAAAAGCCCGGGCTGTTTTGAAAAAGTAAAAAACTAGAAAGGGAGATTTCAAAAAACGAGCAGGAAAATCAAGGTGGTCCTTTTTGTACAGTGTGTATGGCATTTATAGTTGTGCAACTCGGCCAGATTCAACAATACCGAAGCGTATTCTAAGCGGGGAAAACTTTTTGCCTTTTTGGAAGGTATTTTCATTTGAGGACTTTGTGCTTTTGTTTATAGGAATGGCTAGCAATTAAACGCGTCGCCATAATTGGCTTGTTTTTGTTCCTCCCGTTTAAGAGCGTCCCCTATTTTGAGTGGAATTGTTTCCAGCAGCCGACACGATTCTTTTTCGTGAATTTGAATAGTTTGCGAAAAATGATTCAGTTTTGTCCATAAACCGTCGCCGCTTTTGTTAATTGTATTTTCAAGAGCTTTGGTTTTTTTATTCGCAAAAGCATTTGCGTTGCGTAGATCCTAGCTGTAATGTTTGGCTTAGACATTTCTATTCCGGCGCGTATCTAAAACAAGAGCTGCTTAATTGCGCTTCTCGCATTCATTTGCATATAGACTCGAGGGTATATATGAACAATGCCAACTACGTACACAAAGACCAGTCCGCTGTATTTGTGCTGCATACCATTATAGCTTGTTTGCAAAGTGCCGGAAATCTCGCAGTTCATTCATCGGATCAACTTAGATTTTGGCGCGGAAATGTTTCAAGTTTGAAATGTCCAAGTTGATGCTATTGGATATAGGGTCCAAAGGAGTTGTAGAGAGATCTGTGTAACGGCGTATTGAATTCAATCTCCTTATATCATTATGATATTCTATTTGACTCGATTATTCCCCGTATCTAGTTTTTAATCCCCCCAGGGCTCCACTATGGAGTGCTTGCTGCTGCTGTTGCCCGGCGAGGGCGGATAAGGAAGTCGGAAACAATCTCGGAAACTTTGAATAAGCTTCTCTCTAGCTGAGCCCTTTGGGGTTGCACATATAGTGTCGCTTCTTCTTCCCACTCATCCGATCCGCGGACTCGAGAGTCTGCATGTTTTCTATCGATCCGGTCGAAACTCTTCTCCGTCTCAAGACTTTTATTTTTTTTCCCCCTAAAGCGCACCTATCTACGAGTGCGGGATATGTGCGTCGAGTCGCTGGTCCGAAACACAATTGATCTAGTTAGATGCAGCGCCGGTGTATTTCTTGTTTTCTCCTCATGTGCCTGACTTTTTTCGTCTTAAAGTTCAAAGGATCCTGTGACTGTTGAAAAGAGAAGAAGAAAAGTTGACGGCCAATGGGTTTTTTTCCTTTCTCTAACATGTCGACTAGTGCGGAATAGAGTTGACGTTTGACTCGGCATCCTTATATCACAATTCACCGAATTTTTTTTTATCCAGCATTAAAGTTTCGGGTTCATCCAGTGAAATTCCGGCTCGCGTTATTCATTCGCTAATGCCATCATTAAAATAGAAATGAGAGATAGGGAAATGGCATTTTTTGAACTAGTTGAAATGTCATCGTAAATTTCGTTTTGTTCGGGGGAAGGGAGACAGTTAATTCGTTAATTGGGTAACCCACTGGGAATTTGTTTTAACCGGAATATAGGAGAGAGATTAATCTTTTCTGATCTCTAGAGAATGTCTGACTAACCGAGAAAGAAAGAAGGATCGATTTTTCCACCCTATCTTTCGTAGAGAAATTGCCACTATAGTCCGAGTGGGGTTCCAGCTCTTGTTGAATATAACTCTACCATTTTGTTCTTCCTCCTTTCTCTAGACAAGAGGCAAGATCTCTTATTGAGATTATTCCTCCTTCTAGAGCCTTTGCTGTTTGACGCAATTGTCTTCATTGTCGTATTCCTCGAGGGCTCCCGGAGCAGCAGCCCATTAGATGTTGAAGAGTTTTGTTTTAAATCGGATAGCATATGGCGGTTGGCTTCCATTTGATCTTTTGTTCTTTTGACTGCACAGTCCTCTTGACTCGCGTAGTCCGGATCAAGTTGGCTGTAGATAACGCCCGACAGCTTTTATTATTACGATGCGCATTCGAGTATGAAAGAAGATAAGATTTTTAATACCCCTTTTTCCGTTTTATTTCCAGTGATGGAGTACGTCAGCCCGGAGAAGAGGACGATAGTGGGCAACATTCCGTTGGCCGTCTTCTTGACGCTGGGCGCCGGAAGCCTTCCGTGGATCGCTTACGCCCTGGCGGATTGGCGTCTCTTTTCCATCGTCACATCGGCACCCATTGGTGCTATCGTCGTGGCTTGGTGGCTGGTGCCCGAATCCGCACGATGGCTCGTTCTCAAGGGGAAAACTGATAAGACGATGGAAACACTCCGCAAATGCGCCCGCATCAACAACAAGACGGTCGATCCATCCGTTTACGAGGAATTTCAAGTATTTATCACTTCCTATTACCATCTGCTTACTTATTCATTCCGGCGGAAGGCAGGCATTGTTTATTCCTCCCCTTTTTCCTTTGGGGGCTATTACAGGCGGCCACCAAGAGGACTTACCAGCTGGAAAAGGACAATCCCACCAATTGGATGGATCTCTTCCGCTCGTCGAAAATGCGCCAACGCTTTCTCATCATCACACTAACTTGGTCAGCCCTTTTTCACGTTTCTTTATTCATTTAATTTGACTGGGATCAACGTCACATTGACCGCACCCTTCTATTCCCGTCTGATACTTTTATGCGTTGACACTTTCGCCGTATGATTAACTTTCTTGACATTTTTGTGGGGCTTTTCTTTTTATTAAAAACGATCCTGCGTATTAAAAAAACACACAAAAGCCAAGGCTATATTCGGCTGATGCAATTGAGTTGAAAGCCTGTCGGAAATGAAAAAAGAAGATTAATTTTTGATCATGCGCTGGATAATGAAATTCTAATTTTTTGTTTTGCCCGCCCTATACCATTTATGCACCGTAGTAAAAACTTAATTGAAATTCATTTCATTTTCTCCTCTGACAGGATGGTGATTACGGTTGTTTATGACGGCTACGTCCGCTCTTTGGCCATTTTACCTTACAGCGTTTTCATCACCAACAGTGTGGCTGGAGCCCTGGAATTGCCGGCTGATCTGGTGCCGGTCGTCACGCTCGATCGACTGGGCAGAAGATGGACACTTATGATGGCCCTTGGCCTGGCCGGATTGGCCGGCATAGCCACCGGACTCGTTCCCCAGAGTAAGCAGCATCTACTCTCGAGTCTTCTTATTGCTGTTTGCCCGTTCATAAAAAACTGGGACCTGCAAACTGTCACGTCCACGTCTGACATTTCTTTTCTCTTGTTGTGTTATTTAGGTTCGGCCATGTTGATGACCCTGCTGGCCATGGCCAGCCGCTTCTTTATCACCATCGCCATGAACACGGGCCTCCAGTACACGGTCGAGCTCATTCCGACCCAGTTGCGCGGGCAAGGCACTGGCGTCGTCCACATCACTGGGCATGGCGCCACATTCTTCGCTCCCTTCATTCTCTATCTGGTACATTAAACATTGACTGGAGGACCACGCCGCCCTTGTATAATAATAACAATCCGCTATATACACTTTCGCTCGCCCGCCCAAACTCGACCGCCCGGCCCTGTCTTATAACTGTGCACATTGAATTGCCAAATGCCTCGGAGTTGGCACAGTTCGGCCGGCCGGCTCTTTTTAACTATTTACGACGTTCGCCATAGTGACGTCGAATCGAGTCTCGATTTATAGAAAAACATTGGGGTTCCTTGATGCGCTGGCCGTGAGCGGGGGGGAATTATCGATCGGCACACATCCTGGCCGTCTTAGATAGTGCTACAAGGAATGATGCCTTCGGTTATTGTCACTGTTTGAACCTCCGGCTCTTGTATGTTGCTGACTCTTTTTTACGAACGACTGACGAGTGTTTGGGTTAAATAATAATTTTATCTCTCCCCTTTTGATATCTCTCTGGTCGTATAATGTTATATAGAGCACCTACTACAAGACCCTGCCCTACATCGTCCTGGGAGCTCTGTCTGTTTTTGGTGGACTCGTCTGCCTTCTTCTACCCGAAACGGCCAACCAGAATCTGCCCGAGTCGGTGGCCGACGCCGAACATTTCGGAGCCGATCAATCCTTCTTCCAAATGCCCTGCCTCTCCAAGTGAGTCTGCGTTTGCCAAAACTAACGTTCATCCAATGACGAATATGTTACATGTTTCAATTACGACCATGTCCATTTGTCTGGCTGTCTATTTGGTCTGGATGACACGCCCAAGTCTGATGCGACAATCAAGTGGATATTTGTTGATGTTTGTTTAAGAACGAAGTTTCTTTGTATTTACCCGTAGGCGGAGGGAGCGTCAACAAAGATTGAACGACGTCGAGGACGTAGCTGTTGTCAAAAGAAGTTTGCCGTCGTTTGGTTCTGCTGCTGTGGGCGGTAGGATCGCCAGCCCCGCTCGTCAATACGTCAAGGACCTGTCAGATCCAATGTTTACGGGAATCGGGAGCGCCAAACTCGACCGACAACAACAACAGCAAACTGTTCCCCGTAGACAGGAGGAGCATCAACCGGCTGATGGATGGCAGAATGAAGCTTTCGCTACCGACGATATTTCTTGGGAAAAGCTTCAAACCACTCGATTGTGACTCCTCCTGTGATTCTTCTTCCAGATCCTGAAAGGAATCGTCTGGGATTTTTCTTCTTCTTCTTTCCTTTTTCCCTTTTTTCTTATTTAGAAAACGAAAAAAATTTAACGTCCACCATTTTCATCTCGACATCCATTTGTACTGCCAGTCCTTGCGGGATTGACGACCTCCGTGTTGATCCCGCCGCTGCATTTCCCCCCAAAAAAGTTGGACAGGCGCATATATAGAACCGACAAGGTTAAAATGGTTGCTGCAACGAGATTGTCCAAGTATAAAACGAATAATGATAGCACGAAATTGCTCACACCGTAACTGGCACGTAGTACATTCCCCAGTCACGTCTACTCACGCACAATAGGGACGATCCCTACACACACAGCACACACACCCTGGGTCTTCTTCTTTCCTTTTTATTTTCGAATGCCTATCCGAAAAGAATTCCGTATAGCCGCCTGTCGCCAAATTTAAAAAGTACAAAAGCGGAGCCATTATTGAAATTTGATTTGGAATAATGCCGAGCGTGCACGAGACTTTCTCTTTGGGATTGTTAGGGGGGGATCCTGCATAAAACGACCTTATAAGACACTGAACCTGCCGAGTGAAATGCAACTGTGACAACCGCCCCATATGAAATGTGTACATACGTATACGCACACTAACGTGCTCGAATAATTCGTTCAACTTGCGCGCTGTGTTGTATCGCTAGCAGCGCTCAGTCGATTTCAAATGTAATATTCACGCAGGGTTGACAAATTCTTGTTTACGGCATACGGCTGTCTGTTTTTCCTTTTTCTTGCTCATCATTTGTATAATCATCTTCCTTTCTTGACTATCTGATCGGTGACATAAGTGCAATATTCTTTTAAGACGCTCCCAGTCTTGTCTCAATTGTTAATGCAGTTATCTGCGATTGTGTGAAATCGTGTGGAACGAAACGAAATACGAGGTTGACAAATAAACTAAATAATGTGAATCTTTTTTTGTTGGGAAATATTTAAAAGACGTGGGATATCGATTCGCATTGCGGGGATTTCACGGGCGGAAAGGCTTTCGTGCTGGATACGTCAGAATCAGGTGAGATTGCGTGGGAAGGAATTAGAGGAATTCACTATTCGCTATAAAAATACAGATTTCTCCGTTTCTTAGTAAGCTTTAAATTAATGAGCTATGATGATCAATGTCAGCTGTATATAGAAAGTCAAATTGCTAGGAAATTGCGAGACCCCCAACAGTAGATTACTAGAAACGATGGATTGGCATCTACCAACTTGCATTAGGACTTTGATGAACTTAAAACTATGATTTGATTTGTCATTTTTATCGCTTGATAGTTACTCATCAATGACATTGCATGATGAACAAGTAATAAGCAAAGCCACACTGTTTTTTAGTTAGTGAAAACCGTTGAAATTAGGTGGTTGTTGGAACACCCTTTAAAATCAGTCTATGGCTTTGGCATCTTGTTCATGGCACGAAATTGACATGTGATAACTACAGATACACATTTTAAATGAACTTAAAGATGAAATATTATAAGAAACCATTCGGTTCCTATGTAATAACGTCGTTAAAAGCAGCAAAATTACTCGTACGATTAGTGGTTTAGTAAAATACTAATTTCGATTTCAAAATTACTCGCAATTTTTAACAGGTGCCCAAGTTCACGACTGGAAATCGATCACTTGTCAATGCAGCGGGAATAATCAACCTCATTTTGCCAACATTTCGGTTTTTCTCAGCAAACTTCAAATGGCCTTTAGCCTACACTCCTTTATACAGACGAGGCGGGGAATTTTTTCACTTTCACTTGGGCTGCAAATTGTAAACCTAAGACTGAGGCCGGAAATCAAACAATTTCCTCGATAATTTAAGATTTTCTTTTTCCCACTAAATTCCGTTAAATGAGGATTGATCGTCAACTTCGAAAGTGTGTGAAATGATAGCTTAACAGTGCAATTTGCACGTCCTCAACATATTATGAATGTAAACTATTACATAATAATATCATCCCTATTTAGTTCACGTCAAGAGTATAAATTAACATGCATTTTATTTTGTTATTAACGAGAAGATTTTATCATATGGACTGCTGTTCTGTAACGTGTAGCTACGAGTCGTTTAGATACGCCACATCGCCACCACCGCTACAAGAATTAGCATCCGAACAGCCATTATAATCTGTCAATATAAGCGATGGTGTTGCTAATTTTAAGTGAACGGACATGATAAGTGGTGTAACGTCTATCTTAATATTCTCCCCATTTTACTATCATTTTATAATTATAATTACAAAATAAGACAACGTAATCACGCACCGTAAAGAAATTATAGTCGTGCTCATTAAAAAATGAACCGATAAATGAACGGAGAGTAAACTTCTTCAGAATTACACCGATCCAGTTTGTGACATTTCTACATTATAAGCTGGCGTCCATTATCATTTTGAAATTTTGTGTACGTGATTGAAATATTAGGATAATCAGCAGTGTTTTAAGCTCGATATATCGAGAAACGTGATTGCTTAAGAGGTTGTGAAGAACGCCTTGGAAATCAACTAGAAATTTAAAAGACATCTTTGTCAATAATAAGTGTGGTAATCAGTGTTCCAGTTTTTAGCAATTCCATTTTAGTTTAAATTATCTAATTGCGATTATACATATAAGGTAACGCAATTACGCACCGTCAATAAAATAATGATGTTCATTAATGAGTTGAACGAAATCACTTGAAATCAACGTGAATAATTGTAATTATTTCCCCATAATTTTGTGTTAATGTCTTTTTAACGACTCCCGCCACAAATCTGTAAAAAAAGCTAAACAGCAGTTGTTTGCTGAATAGTCGACTACAGTCAATTAATTTATTACATCTTAAATTAAGCAAATTTCTATAGTCAAGGGCGTTTTAAAGATACTAGTTATTGTTATACTAGTTATCTAAGCTTATAAAAAATGGCAATGTAACAACAAAATTTTAATTGAAAACCAATAAAGCCCCCTAGCGACCTTGGCTCTTTCCATGGAATCCATGCTTTACAAATCAGTGTGTGACCTTGCTCAGTGCGAATCGAGTTTGTTCCCTTATTTTCTCAGCGCCAGTTTCGTTGTTCTCGTTTCTTTATCGACGTGTTCGAATCAAATTATTTATTGTAACTCGTCAACACTGATGCCCAGAGCAGTTATTTGTATATATTATCATCCCCACATTGGGTTTCTTCTTGGAAACAAAAAACAATGTCGTACGAACAGAGGCAATATCAGACTCATGGCGCCCAAAATGAATCTTTTCAAGTTGGCACGTTTCTCCCTTATTCTAATGCCGAAACTTTTCTCCAACAGCCATGTGTCGCTGCACCTTTATTTCATCCAGCAAGAGAAGATGGGCTGTCACATGTGGAAATGACTGATAATGTCAACTACTTTAGTGCAGATTGTCACTATCAGCCCATCCCTTTGAATACTGACCATGATCGTGCTGCTAGTGAAGTTGCAGCCTACAATCTCTATGAAGTAAGTTTTCAACCCCACAAGTGATTGCCTGTGTTTCGGAAATAATAAGTTCACTACAATCAGCAATGATTCCCCCAACTTACATTAGTGATGTTAATCACTATGTATTATAAAATGTAACTCCTTTAACATAATTTGTTTTATTTATTTTTCTCGCAGGCTAATCAGAACTATGCTTGCTGGAATGAGCCATTCACTAAAGCCAATATCGTGCAGTTTGTTCCTTCAGTTAACACCTACACCGTTTCATCTGTGATGCCCACAACACCAGACATCTCTCCTTCCTTTATGTTGATAAGGCCAAAGCACCAAGTGGAAGGAGACCCAATGACACTGCTCACTTCAAATGACGAAAACCTGAAGACAAGTCAAGTGTGCCCTATCTGTGAACGCACGTTTGTTTACCAATTGAACTTTGTCAAACATTTGACGGCTGCAGGCTGTTGTCAACCTCTTTGTAAAAAGAGCCGAAAGGAGCCTGATATTGACACGACTGAGACCTTTAAAAATAATACCTTACCACGGGCCAGCCGTGCCAAGAAAGTCACCCGATCTAATTCGACTAAATCAAGAAAACGACCAACTATTCCTGCAAATCATCAACCAGAGTTTCTACCCAAGTCAGAAGTCCCGTCTGGTTTCCATGAGACCTCACCAACATTAGAAAACGAGGATTTAAAGATTCATCAGGCTACCCCGCAGAGACCTATTTATACTACGGTTTCGTCGGAGATGAATTTACAAAGGCCTTACTACATGCCGCCAAACGTCATGTTCTGTCATTTCTGTAACCTGCAACTGAGCACTGAAAACTTCTATCAACGCCATCGTCTTGCTCACGCCCTTGTGATCCAACTGACACGATGTCTGGAACTCTCCCTGCCGACATTTTCACCTCCAAGTAATGAGACTGCCTCTGGCAACAGCAGCAACTCATCCGCCCTCAATAATTGGCTCACCGACCAAATCCGCGTCAATTTTAATGACCAGAACTGGCTGAGACTATCCGTCCGGGAAGTGGAGCAAGTGCTGGGCAACAGCAACATGGATGTTGATATTCGACAGCGCCATGGGATCCGAGATGACAACGAGTTTCAGAACGTTGTTGACCTTTTAGTTACTCAAGATTTGAACCTGTCTCCGAGGAGTGACTGTTGTGAAGTCTCAAGAAAACCGTATTTCTTTCCCCAGGAAGCCGCTTGTACGTCCGTACAGTACCATCCATCACCGACTGAATCGCTACCAAGCAGCTCGGATGCACTTTCGGTATGCAGCTTTATTACTATTGAGTTTCTTGGAATATAATTAAATTTTTTCTCCGTCATTTATCAGATTGTTCCGGTTAACAGCCACCTGATGCCGACTAGTCCAGTTTACCAGTCATCCGGAAATCAGATGGAAGCCGGATGCAGCGCTTCTCATTATCCAGGCCCAAACTTGATGGATTTTAATCAATCGGAAGAGTCTTTCAATTCGTTAGTGACGGACCTCGACACGGTTGAGAAACAAATGGCCAGCCTGTTGAACACTTACGAGGCAATTTCCTCAGGTAACAATCGCTAATTCATATCCTTCGTTTTCCCCCACTAATTAATGAAATCTCAAGTTAGAGTGTGACGAGAATTTCACCCAGCCCGAACTGACATTCCAAAATGTTTTTGTCGATGACTCGCTGGATATTTTTCCGGTGCGGGTAAAAACTCCACCGCCTTCAGAAAGCGTCGAATGTTCCTCGACTTCCGAATTGAACCTTGACGTCAATCTAACAAGCTGTAAGATGTATTCCTTATCGGGAGACGTTGACCTTTTGACTTACAGACTCGATCAGAACGACGTATGAGGCCAATCCAAACAAACAGCGTTTATAGAAGAAGAAAACAAAAACCCCGAATAGTGCAGTTCCCCTTCACCGTTACCCAGTTACGAGAGAAGTTGCACTGCCACATCGTTTCGAAGTTTTTCTAAATCTTATTTTCAGTTTATATTTTTCTCTCCAAAGTTATTGGTTGTAGTGGGCGGCAAGTCCTTTAAAAAAATTTGTTATATTGCTTTTAAAAGTAGTTGGGGAAGTGTAGTAGTAGCAGAGAAAAAAGAAAAGAATTATTTGTTTTATTTTTGAAAAGAATAGAAAGTTTTCCTGTACGGCGCAAACCGCTTTACCCAATTCCTTTTCTTCAACTTTTTTATTTATTCTTTTTCTATTCTTTTTTTCTTCTTCAAACAAGACCTTGACGCTTGACGCCATCAAGGTGATCGACCTTTTTTGTTACATCTTTCGTTTTCGTGTACGAGGTAAGATACTTGATCTTTTACCAAGGGTGGAAAATCCGAAAATGAAGAAGGGCCACAATTGGGGGGAAAACCAGGGGAACCTGAGGAACTTTCACCTGGAAAAGTTCTTTTTTGAAAAAGAAAACAACTCAGGTATGGACAGGAGAACTTTGGAGGAAGGTGAAAGGACGAATATGGAGTGAAGATGACGAGGGGGGCCCTCCTCGTTTTCCAAGTTCAACGACCGGTTGGTCAGTGTGCAAACACACAAAAAAACAGAGCCCACAATTCCGTCTTTCGTGTTGATTCCGTTGTCCATAATCATGATGGATTACTCACGTTATGTGCTTGGCATGTATATCATTCGCTTTCCCCTCCCTGGCCGTGAACTTGGGGAATTAGGAAGCCATGGTTGTAGTGCGTGTTTGATCCAGCGTGACTTTCATCACCTTCACACAATTCCATGGCGTCACGTGAAGAAACGAGAATCAAGTACTCCTAACCAACACGCCATTTCTTACTTATTTGCATATTTTTTTAAAATTTTCACTTCAATTTTTGTCGCAGTAACGATTCCGGTCTGGTGACGATATCGAGAAGTCTGGGTTTCCGTTCAGCCACACAAGATATTGCATATATTATATTGGGATCGTTAAAAACATCACGTGTCGTTGCACCTTAACGACGATGGGCGTATTTGGTTGCGCCACGTTGACTTTAAAAGAGGAAGGAAGAGAGTGAGAGCGCGGGGGGGTTTGCGACCTCCAGAGGGGAGAGAGAAAAACGTCGGAATCTTCTTCTTCTTTTTGTAAAAGACTTTGGCAGCGACCTCCTCCTCCTGTAACACAAGACTCTTGTATACTACTCACATATTCAGCAGCCTCTTACGTGTTCTTTGTTTGCCCGGCACTAATCCAGGTAGTCACCATAGAGGATAGGTTTAAAAAGCCTACGACTCTAGTCTGCACGTGTCAGTTGCCGGCCGAGTGTCGACACTTGCACAACGATCTCAGCAAACTACTTGGAAGAGACCAGGTGATGAGAATATGATGGCCAACTTGTTGATGCTCCTCACCGCTGCGTTTCTGATTTCGTCCGGAAGCGTTCATTCAGCTGCTGCCAAGAATAGAGTGAGCCAACTATTAAATTTCTTGTATCATCCGGTCGAATGATTTAACCTTTTTTTCCATGTAGAGAGGACGTCAATGGACTGGAGAGTTGACAGAACCGATCGATTGCAGTTTTCCGCTTAATGTCGGACGAAATTCAACAACGTCACATCATTCACCCATCGAACGAGTTTCTTTTTGCAATTTTACCACAAATGGGCCGTTTGTCGATGGTACACTTCCTTGGCGGAAGGGATTAGCTTCATTGGGTAACTGGCTCGGCGGTCCGGAAACAGACGCTTCTAATTCCTCCGATGGTAATCATCTTTTAAGCTTTCAATTTGTCTTGTTCTGATTTCCTTTTAATCCGATTGGGTTTTCGTGGATTTCGCACACAAATGATGATCGCGATTTGTTTTTTTTATTTTCTTTTTTGGCCTTTAGGGGGATACGCATTCTTCGAGACTTCCTTTCTGCCCGGACAGCACCAAAAACAGCAATTACCCGGAGTTCAACCTAAGGCGTGGCTCAAGAGTCCCGTTTACCAGGCCACCACCCCTCACGGCCATTGTCTCCGTTTTTCCGTAATTTCAGATTTTTTATTCCATCGCTCTTCCTTATCCAGCTGTTCCATATTTGTTTTTTCTTGTTTTTTCTTGCAGTACAACATTCAGGGTGTGAGCGCTTCCAAACTGAGACTATTGCGCGTCCAAATGGTGCCGACCCTTGAAGGTCAAAGCGCCGCACCCAGCGTTTCTTCGGCGGCCGTTCCGCTCATCGTCAACAGTATTTTGATGCCGTCACTGTCGTCCAATTCTCAGCAGAAACGACAGGCTGGCTTGTCATTTCCCGCTCCCTGGACTCCCTTCCAGACGATTCTGGTGAACAAGACGGGCTGGCAGGAAGTGGTGGATGAAGTTTGGCTGTCATCCGACTCGACTCGCGGCCAGTGGCTGGACGGCCACGTCACTTACAGTTCCCCCTATCCGCACGCTTTCATCTTCGAAGCTGTACCTAATTTGGCTTATGCACAGTACCGCGGCCACGTCGCCATCGACGATATTCAATTCTCCAATGGTCCTTGCGTCGGTATGTTCGGCTTCAATTGGTAGAATGTACAATCCTCTTATCTTTCGCTCTTTTTGTTGTCTTATTTTCAGCTGAATGCGAATTCAATGCGGACTTTTGCCAATGGTCTAACGATCCTGACGGTGATTTTGATTGGTCCTTGAGTCGGGGCTCCCTGTGGACGAGTACGGGGCCGTTACGCGACCAGCTTTCATCGCAGCACAACTTCAATTTCGGTACTATACTTGTTCAATTATTGATCCAATCCGCTACGTCTTCGGTGTAATGCACCACAGCAGAGGTCAAAAATAAACCTTGATTGAATTCTTATCCATAGGAGGATATGCTTTTATCGATTCAAGACATCCCCATTTTGCCGGCAGCCGTGCATCGTTGACGAGCGAAATCTTACCTGCCACCGTTACTAATACTCAATCAGATAACGCCGTGTGTTTCGTCTTTTGGGTCCATATGTTTGGCGCTGGCATCGGTAGTTTGAGGTATATCTAATTAAAGTTCTTGTTGTAATTGGACATTTGAATTTGACTGTGGCAAATTTATGTTTTCAGAGTGTTTCAAAAGAGCGCCGAAAATTCTTCCGAGGCATCCGGATTGGCGGAACATGAAATCTGGCAGTTGACGACCCAGTCTGGCCCAAGAGATTCATGGTACCGGGCCCAAGTTACTTTAGCCTCTTCATCTTCATTTAAAGTAAGGATTATTTTCATACCAATTGCATATTTATGGTTATCAATATTTTGATTTGGCTCGGGACGAAAATAGATTCGGCTGGAAGCGACGGTTGGTGAATCTGGTTATGGCGATATTGCTGTCGACTCTTCGCATTGAAAACGGATCTTGCCCCGGTGAGTTGTTGCCTTTTTCTATTTAATTTTGAAGTACACTTACTTAATGATAGGCCTTTCCTTTTGTCTAAAATAGGTTTGCCAGAGTGGGCGGTTAATAGAGGCTTTGATTGCACTTTCCAAAACGGTTTATGTGGTTGGGTATTGACTAATAGCCGGCCCGGAATTACGTCAATGTGGACGAGAAATGCCGCCGATATCTTCTCCGGTCGACCAGATGGCCATTCACAGTAAAGAATTAAAATAATCAATATCTAGTCTATGATATAGTAATAAATAATGGTGTTAAATGTTTGTGCACAGGCAAAACGTCCAGTCTCATTCGCCCAACAGTTACATGCTGTTCGATACTTACTTGAATGGGCACAAGCCCGGATCGCGGGGCTTCGTCTCGAGTCAATTACAACGCAGCGCGGATCCTCATTGCTTGTCATTTTGGTTCTACATGGCCAGCGCTTCGCTGGCTCACCCCCGATTGGGTGCACTTGAGGTTGATTGATGCAGAAATCTTGTGGGGGATTTCAACCAGAGAACTTAATAAGACGTTCTATTTCTATACTCCCGTGTGTACTTGGATGTTTAGGTGGTCTTGTTCGAACCCAACTCGAGTCGGAGCAGCAACGAGACAATCAATGCTGCCAAGCACACTTCAGTAGTATCGAGAACTTTGTGGCGTCTGGAGAATCACCAAGAGGAGAAGTGGCTCTCCGCTCAGGTGAGCATGACAAGTCGGGAGCCTGACAACGGCGGATTCGTCCTGTCTATGGCATCCCTTTGATGAATCACTTTTTTTTTCCAATGATCAATCTATATGTTGCTGTAGGTTTCCTTCGTACCTGCTTCTGGAGGATACATCAGCTTTGTCGGCATAAGGGGTGAAGGATTACGAGGGACCATTGCGATCGATGACATTACGCTCTACAAAGGATATTGTCAAGGTACAGACCAGTTTCAGTGAAATCGCCAGGAAAACAAAAAAAAAAATGTCTGAAATTGAATTTTGCAGTTACTCCGGCGGATGCTGCCGTCAGCCCTTTAGATTGCAGCTTCGATCAAAACTTGTGTAATTGGAGTGTCGACTCGCAGTCTGTCGTGCCATCCGTCAGCAGCGAAGCGCTCGTCTCAACGGAGAAGGAAGATCAAGTTTCCGACACAACCGAAATGCCACCGACAACTACGTCCCGTTTGGATTCGGAGGTCAAAACTACACCCGACGGGGATGGCGAAGAACCGATTGTTTTCCCCGACGACGGCGTGTCAGCCACGACGGACTATCCTGTCGCTTCGTCTACTGCAACTGGTGACGTCGCTCTCCCGTCAACAGGCATTGTCGAATTGATTGAATTGATTCCACCGCAGACAACGATATCACCTGCAACCGATGCCACAACTCAGACGGCCAGCTTTACGACCACCGAAATACCAACAACATTATCTCCTGCGGTCACAACGGAAATGTTTACGGAAGGATCCTCCTTGGTTTCGACGACCCCGTCCCCCACAACAACAACAGCGGCGCCGACAACAACAACGCTGGGAGCAGCCATTCAATCGAGATCGTCCCCAACGACTCCGGATGCAAGTCAATCGATTGCAATCAAGTCAGTGTCGGAGAATGCCAACAAGGACAGCACCGTGAGGGGAGTCTCTGGACTCTACGACGAGATTACGTCATTTGGTGCTAATACAATCGAAGTCATCAGTACTAGCCGTGATGGAGCCACGAAATCGATCATCATCAGTCAACCGGTGCGGAACCGCTTCCGACGCTCCGGTAAATGGATTGGTTACAACCGTCCACGCGATTCCAGGATCGTCAATTTACGAAGCTCCACAGCGGAAGAAGGGATCTGGCGACGTCCTAAACCTGTTCCACATTGGCTCCGGTCACGCCATCCATCAACCTTTGAAGATGGACATGCTGGCGATCCTTATTCGGTACACCAGGCATTTTCATCGCAACGGACGTCATCACCGCCCAAATTGTTTGGCGTTTCCAATATTCCTAGAGCTCCGGTTAGCGAGCCAATTCCTTCTCATTCCTCCGTGGGGTAATTTTCGAATGTTGTTGTTGTTGTTGTTGTATGGTTTTTTACTGATTGAGTCTTTTTTTTTTATTGATAGGTCTTCTACCAATGGCACGGATTCATCCGTGAAGGATGACCCACGTTGGGTAATGTCAGACGTTTCCTCATCGCTTTATGGCGTGCGTGATCACACGCTCCAACTAGCCGAAGGTTATTCATTGTAGCTTACACAATACACATAATTTGGTTACTGAGACTGGCAAAGAATTGCTTTCAACTTTGCTGATTTTTCTAGGTGGCTACGCTTACATGGAAGGTAAAGGCAAGTCGAGCGTGAGCCGACTCTTTTCTCCGCCATTCCCCGGCAACGCAACCCACTGCCTGTCTTTTTTCTTCACCATGGCGTACAACAGCCCCAACTCAACTTTGACAGTTTACCGGTTAGTTGTCAAGAAAAGAATCTCGCAGTTTATTTTTGATTTGTGACCCATTCATTCGGACACGATGTACAGGTTTAGTAGTGGTCGATTGGACGAGCTGTGGAGGGTGACTTCGGCTGCCATCGATCGATCCGGCAACCGGAACAAATCACCGTGGATACCTGCTCGTGTCCCGATTCCTGCAAGTGGAGAACTTGATCAAGTATTTGATTTTGTACATTTTTAAACTTCAGCGAAAAACATCGCAGCCTGTTGCCCTCGGATGCCATTAACTTGATGTTTTATATCCAGACTCTCGTCATTGAAGCGTCTACGGATAGCGGCGGGATCGGTTTAGACGACGTTCGCTTTAAACAAGTTTCCTGTTCAGGTAATTACTTTCTTTTCATTTTGTGTAAGAAACAGAATGACGTGCTAAAAATTTATCGTTTTCGTAAACTTCTTTTCCTTTTTCATTACAGTTCGCCCCTGAAAAGCTAATCATTCGACACCCACACACACCACTCCTAATTTATAATTGAAAACTTTTACATCACATTCGCCTTTTTTGAAATTCTTATTTGCATGTTTGAACGAAAATACTAAAAGAAAATTTACGATTCCTCCAATGTTTCTTTTTGGAGTGCACTCGCGTTGATTGCCAGTAATTTGCATGGGCGTCGGATCGTAAGATATTCGTGCAGGTTTCGCTCGAGGCAAGTTGGGCTACACTTAATTGTTTACTCCCATACCATATTTTGCCGTGCTGGGATATGCTGACTGCTGCCGACGCTGGGTAACACGTCAACAAGTGGTGTGTTTTACGTATCGATTTTGCTGTGAAAGAGAGAACCAATCCATTCTTCTACAGAAGCAGTAAATCATTTCTAATCTTATCTAATTAATTAATTCATCTTTTAAATAGCGTTGTGTAAATAATGAAGTGAAAGTCTTGCTCTTCTCGTTACGTAGTAAAGAATGCCCATGGCGTCCCATCTGATCCCGAACTTTAAATCCGTACTTGTTGCCCTGAAAATCAATAATTGCAACCAGCGACTATCTGTTGTCTCCGCATTCAATCTTGCACCTTACAACCCTTCACGATCAAGTTCACTTTTCGCTTCAACTCCAGTTTTTGTCCATCAATTCAAAACTGTCGAGTGAAAATCCCAGTCACCATGTGACTTCCTTATTTATAATGATGCATTACGAAGGATTTTGTAGAAAATAGTAGGAAAAGTTAATTAGTAAAGCTTTACCAACACCTTCATCATCTCCCGTAACGCTTTTTAAATTGTCGTCATTTCGTGATAACAGATGGCTCACGCCATCTGTCACTGATGTTTTACACTATCAGCTACCTGCGTTAAAGTACTGTGAAGAACTATTTGTATTCGTGATTAGTTCTGTCAGTTCTGTAGACATAAGCAAAAGATATTATTTAAGCAGTGAAGAAAAATCGTTCTCTCTTCAGCGATTGACGTAATATTTGTGTGGACATAGTTTTAGCCTAGTGACTGACAGCAACATTACATATTATCAGGGTCTGTATTAGGTGTGTAGTCAAAACAGCCAGTCAATGACAATACGCCCACAAATCCAAATTTTCTTACTTTGACCTTTCCCACGTTCAAGTCGAGTCATTTTGATCGATTGATTGACCAGGGTTATTCAGCGACGGGCTGAAAACGTTCAGAAGATCGCCAAAAACGTCATGGCGGCAATCATAAAAAATGCGAAAAAATTGTCCTGCCGGATGAATGTCATTTCTCATCTTCTCCTCCATCCCATTATTCCCATTTCTATCTGTTTCTGTATGCAAATGTTGCATACTTTAACTTGAACCAATGTCACCCGCCAAGTTTGTATCGATGGCTGACGCGATTCATTGAAAACATTCGATCGTGCCGGGCAAGTATAAAAGGGCCGTGAAATATCCGCTGGAAGACGTCGTTCCGTCAACAACTCGTCTGCTCTCCCACCAAAAGTGAAAGTTTTAATTTTTTTAAGAAGTTACCGGTGGTTATTACCAGAGATTTAACTTTCGATAAATGAGCAATGTCCACCAAACATTAGTTCATCAATTTGTGTAGTAGGGTTTTTGTAATTACGCAGGTGCACATAGATACTTCAAGTTTGCACACCTGTTAACTAGCCACTCGAATATATTTATCATCATACTATTATAGGAGAGTTTAAATTTCATCTAATTGGTGTATTCGTGCAACACTCCAAACGGTGGAACGGATATTCACGGGGAACTGCCATCCATTTATTTTGGGGTCATTGGATGGTTAGCGTTATCCGCAATGTTCGTTCCGGAGACAATCCATACTAGCGTCTGAGAATTGCATAGTAATGGCAATAGTTTCCAATTGTGCTGCACGAATACTTACAATAATAAAGAAATCGGGAATATAAATATTAGATCCTAACACTATGCGATGGTAATTATCAGAAATTTTACATGAAAATAATAACATAAAATAATCACATTACGTCCAATGGTGAATGTATATCAATGAAACGATATCAAAATAGAAGAGTTCATTTGCGGTATAACTCTATTTGTGTCAAGAAATTAGGCCACTTGGCCCAATGTGACACAATTCAGCAGATACACGTATTGCGCAGGCGTAAGTTAACAAACGTAAACGAAGAAGACGTCATTTTTAACGACTGTGCTTATTTGTTTTGTTTCTATTAATAAATTGGTTTTTTTCAGTTGTCAAGCAGAGACTTTTGCCTAATTAGTTTTTGCGTTAAAAAATTGCATAAAACACATGCCCGTGTGTTAGGCGAATTTTAGGGTCATTTAGGTGATTTCAATTTCAGCGTGTCACATTGAAAACAATTGTACTAATGATTATGTGTGCTTTTATATTTCAGTTGGTCATTAATTGTATCTTTCGACTTTTAAAATGCCGTCAAGCATTCAGTTACTATTTTACGTCACTTCAAAAAAAAGCAAAAACCTGTCAAAAAATAAACACCTAGTAGCAATATTTCGCACTGCGTGTTACAATTTCCGAACGTCGTCTGCTGGAAGAGTGTTTTGAGCAGTGGGAGTTCGCAGTGTTGTTTATGTTTGCCGAAAAACTGCACTGAGTGAAAATGTATGCATATGCGTATCATTACGGGATATTTGGATATTTCCCACTTGAGAAAAAGGTAATTCTAGTTTGGATTCCTAAAGGCAAGGCTACTAATGTAAAATGGATAGTCATGTTTATATGTGTTTCCAGGTAAACTTGAAGCCCATAATTTCTACTTGGCCAAGTTATTTGAACACTTGTCCTTGAGACTGCTGTACGTTTCGCCAATATCTCCTGCTACCTCTACCTGTTGTATTGGTGTACGCCTCTGCCTCTTCATCCCAAGCAGAAACGCTTAAAGCTGAGGTAATTTCGCAACAGTTGTAAGTATCAAGAAACTTGTTTCGTTGTTTCTTCCTTTCTCTGTCACTTTCCCCATTAGGTCTGGGTTAATCTGGTTATCTGTCCTTGTCTAATGAAATATGAGTGTATGTGGTCTCTCTTTTAGTAAAAGGAATGTTTTGATGATGGAGTTATTTTTGAGAAAATTTTCTCATCCTTCATAAGATGAAATTTAGTTTGCAAATTTATCAAAAATAAAAACATCAGTAAGTTGTGTACACGTATTACATGGCTGGAAAAAAATTACGAGTGTAACGTATGGTATCAAAATTCCCGAGGAATATTGTTTTTAGTAGACAAATTGGGGTTAACAAGTTCAAAAAGAATGGGAAAAAAAGAGAAGTTTACAATCACGAAATCATCCCCAGTTTATTTTCTTACTGGTCCCGTTTTCCCGAGGAAATTTATTTTTTTTTTTAATTCGTACTTGAAACTCATTACAGTATTAACTCCCGTCTTCCACCTTCCGTCTTTCACCTTCCAATCTACCAATCCATTCTTCCGACGTGCAACATTTCAAGTCAGGTCTTTGATGCTTATTTCCAGTTGGACACTTGCGTTGATTTTTGTCAGAAATGTGTCCTCAAGTGGAACAGTTTGTAGGCCTTCTGTAAGGTTTGCAATTGGTATAGCGTGAGTTCCAATAGTGTCATTTTTGATGCCCAAGTATTGGTTTTTTTTTTTACCTTAATGACCAAGAAATCCAGTTCAGACCTCGTGACATCAAATTGCAAAGTTTGATTCCATTCCGGATTTTTCCCGTCTGCAGTCACTGCTGTTTTCGTGTTATTTTTCTTGACGTCGTCTTTTACTCCTTCGATACGTAAGCAAACATACGTATCGATTAGTTTCTTGCTGGTTGTTAGGTTTTTTCCTTTGATAACTTTGATTGAGATTCTCTTTTTGTTGTTGGCAGGAACTTCCGAGTTCAATAGCGTGGCAGGTTTTAGGACGAAATCTGTGTTGCCGTTTTCTCGGAACAAACTGTCGTACACGGCCAAGTGCGAGTCTTTGGTTTGAACGTTGAGTGCCACCAACTGGCATCCAGCATTCAAAGCTGAAACTGGGTTATAATTACTTGAAAATTGTCTCTCTCCACCGGGATATATCCTTATTAATCGGCGTTTGGTCATATCTCTGAATCGTTCGAGGTTGCTGCTGTTGCCAGATCCTCCGAACTCCGCCGATCTATTCGCAGAGGCTATTGCGAGCCCTGTGTGCCCTGCTATTACGTGACTGTGAAAACGTATCTAATTACCAATTCAACTCCCATGTAAAGTCACAAAGTCTGCACGAAATGAGAAGAAAACCGAAGGCGGCGATTCTCCAAGTATGGACTTGAGAAAATTGGTTCAGTTCATCTGGTACGATGACGATGCTATCAACGTTGCTGCGTTCTTCTCCTGATGACTCCCTTTCTCGCTAGTCTTACATATCCAGCCTTATTCGCTATCTCATACCCAATTTATGCAAATTCGTAGGGCATCAACAAAAGCAGCATGCCATCAGCCAATCCAAATACGATCAAGTCGTATTGCACTTCGCTTATTTCAACACGTAAGCCAATTACGACAATGTTATGATTTTTCTGTTTTGTTATGTTAATGTAATTTTACTGCGTGTATTTATTTTTTGTTTTATTAAGATATACCAATCGAAAGCATTCCGAGTTTAAAAATCAAGGCCATAGACGGTAGGATTTACTTTATTAGTCAGATGAATAGGTACTCTACTATAGCGTTTGTCGATGTGTAAAGGGAAACAACGACACTTTCAGTTCAAAATTCCAATTCAGCGACCTGCGATCTAATTCCCGACCGAGCTCAATGAAAATGTGCCACAATTCAAAAAGCCTTTTTTTCCCTAGACCTTTCCCCTCCATGATTGATTTTGTACGAAATTCGAAAAGAAAAAAACAAGCCAATGAAACCTAGCGATTGCAAAAGCTTTTTGCCTTCTTCTTATTGTTGCTGACACGCATGACTCTTCCGGCATGACCAGTATACATAAGACCAGACATCTTGTACGCATCTCTTTTTCCTCCAATCTCTTTTTCCTCCGCATCTCTTCCGCAACTCCTCACCACTTGGATATTGGAATTTTTCCACCTCCTGCTGTAGCATCTAGCAAATTGATAAAAGGACGGACGACGGCACGGGTCGAGTGTGAGTATGAGTGTCAATAAATGAACAATGACGTTCGCTCGTTAATAATTTTAAATTCTCTTTCAGGGAAGTCAACACTGAGGGATATTCTTAGGGCCAAGAGGGATATTCTGTTGAAGTTTCACGAAAAGAGTGGGCAGTTTGTCGCAGCCGCCCAAAGCCCGGCCATTAGTTTTCCGTTGAGGATCGTGTACCTTGTATCTTTCACCAGCCGTTGTCTGGGCTAAAGCTGCCGAGGCGAGTTCATTCGACAACGCCTCCCAGTGGCTCTTCCTTTACCAGATGCGAGAGAAAATAGACTTTGCAAATCTTTTGTCTCTAGTCCTGGGGGCCGTTTCCGGATAGCGCAGTCGTGGTGCGGATGTGATGAGCAAGTAGCATTCTGAATTGCTATCATAAAATATGGTTCATCACTCTAAGATTTTTCTTTTTTTTTTTCTCCATTCGGTCATCGAGTCAAGGTCCAGGCCGTGAATGTCAGCATACACAAAGTGATTTACTTTGTTGGCGAGATCCAGACGAGTCATTTGTCTCTTAAGATAAGACACCACAAGGATTTTGTTTTTGTTGTTGCTTTCAACTGTCGCCGTTATTGTGTGCGTCCTCGAACTTTCCTACAGCATTCACAGGACTTAATGTTAAGTCAGAACGATGCAACATGGAGCTTCCAAGGTCGAGAATGGGCTGGTTTTTTAAACGTAGAAATAGGTGGGGTCAAGGGTAAATATCTTAGGTAAATCAAGGGTATAATAAATTAGGATGGGGCGATTAATTTGGGTTTAATTATGAAATTAACTTCTAGGACATCTGGTTAAGCTAGTTCTCCCCTCTCTCGGTGAACTCTCTTTTACCGGCGAATTTCTTTTGTTTTTGGTTTAAATCTACTCAGTTTTAGTCAAACATTAAACTTAATTAGTTTATTCTTGATGGGATATTGTGTTGGTTATGTTGATAATGTATTCCGACACTAAAGTACGGTATTTCACTAATAATAACGAAGACCATTTATTCCAGGAAATATTCTTCCGGCTTCCCGACCTCAACTCTGGATTCCGCCCTCTGTATTTCTCAACATCTTGAAGACAACGGTTTTTTGTGATTGATCCTTCCACACTCCGTCGCCGCCGTTGTTCAGGTGAAAACACTTTCTTTACTTCTGGCGCATATTATCCCTAGTTGTTTGATAGCACAGACATTTCTCGATGACTTCATAGACATTTGTGTTTATTGATTGATAGCACTAAGAAAATGCAAACATTGATACAGAGAGAATAGCAAAACTCTACAATAGTTCCCACGTACATAGTTCAGTCGCCTCGTTATAAACTTCCGCTAAGATACCCAAGCCCTATTGTTTATTACCGTAGGTTTAAATGCTTTATTACCTTTGTTTGGTTCCCTTCGTTTTCACCCTTCCTTTTCCTACTACATTTCCTTATACTTACCTCGTCCTATTATTGCCATCACACTTACACTTATATACTTCACCCCTTATGCCTCTCACCCCATACTATACGGGCTGACTAAAAAAGGTGTTAGATAATTCGTGATGCTATAATTGTGTTGTAATCTTTTGATCGTTTAAAATGGTATTAATTGAAAATTGCGCAAAATTTAATTCAATTTACACCCCTGTTTATCCGTACCAGACTTATTCTTGGCTCACAGAGACCATGCTGTAGTTATTTACGAATGAATGTGAATGACGTAACAAATTTGCGGGACGAATGCATTTATTTGAATTGATATTTGGATTAAAACATTAATCGTCACATCCCATTTCACAAGTGCAGACAATCCCTTTTGGTGACTAGAAGCATAAAAACCGATAATAATACCTTGAATAACTCTTGTTAAAATCACACCACAACCCCAACCCGGTGTGCACATCAAATGTAAATTCAGTTACTATCATGTCTTTTTTATTTTCACAAATAACGGAATGGTTAAAAGTTTACTTTGGTGGTTTCAAAGTGATGAAATGTTGATCCTCGTAACCCGAATTGCTTTTCCCGCTCTTTTTGGCGGCTTTCAGCGTCTCGGCGTCAATTTCCTCCTTCATGGGTTTACCATTCTTGTCCAGCATCAAGTACTCCTTTTGTCGTGATTAAATTAGAGGCCATCATTCAGAAAACGTGCAATAATTTTTTGTTTTTTCGACTAGAATACAACCTCTAGGGCGGCCGGGATTTTGTGACTGACCACACCCGTCATCGGAGCGTTGTTGGCCATGTCCAGGTCCGTGCTGCTTTTCTCACCGGTGCTGCGGATCAATCCTTCGCCAGAGACGCAGGATCGTTGGAGGCAATACAGATCCTTTTGGCCGTCGTTGCCACACCAAGTTCCGTCCGGGAAATAAGCAGAGACGTCGGCCAAACTGTTCAAATCAAGTCGTGGAGTGTAAAATCCTTCCCGATCGCTTCGCTTGCAGAAAATGGCGCACGATTGCCATGGCCGTTCTGGTCAAACGTAAAGAATTAATTTTAAATCAATCAAACTACGAATGGAATTAACTTTTAAAAATCACTTTCAGAGTAGGCCGCTTGCATGCCAGTGCCTTTAGCATCTATGAATGGCACATGTTGGCTGAATTTGGCGCATTGCTGGCCAGCATATTCGACCGGAGCGACGCGTGTTTTTCCGGTGCAAACTTGTTCGTCGTCGCAAACGGCCGCCTTGAGACTGGCGCCTTCGCAGCGATGCAACACGTCACTCGGTGCTGGATTATTGCACTCTCTTTCACTGACGACCGCTCCTGTTAACCATCGGTTAAGTTATCGTAAATAAGAAATTTAAATTTAAACGGAAATGGATTACACCTTTGGATTTCGTGAGACAGCCGGAGCTGCAAGGTTTGTTTTTCCAGTCTGACCATCCTCCTTGAACTGTTACTATTACGTTAGAGCGGCCGGACGGAACGCAGTTTCCTCCATCGCACCACTAAACCCGAATGACACATTAACATTTACTGAAATGATTCATTTTAAAATTTAGAAATGTCACCAGTGAGCTACCGCAAACCGTTCCGGGGAGAGCTGGACCAGAAGTAAAGAAGCCATCGCGATTTGGTGTTTTACATTTCAGCGAGTTGCAAGACGCCTGAAAAGTAGTAAAGATGACCATATTGAACGAATTGAATTAGCCGTGAAATGATTTGAATTGTTGGTTTACGGCAATGTCGGCGGTTGTGGCGAAGAAAGCAACAGCAGCCTTGTCCCGCAAGAGAATCCGGCATTGCTCATCGGCCGACCATAATTGGCCGGGTCTATTTCCGTATTTGTTGTGGTTATAGTCGGGGAAGTTGCCGGGAAGGAAGATCGTTCATGCAAGTTTCACTATTGAGAACATATTGGAAATTTTCAAACGTTAATAATTCTTTCACTTTTTCGAATATAGGCTAGCTGATTCTGAAAATGTCATTTACGTGACTTTGGCAAGTGTTGAGGCACTGCAGTTAGACCAGGTAGCTTCCCCTACTACACCGCGAGATGGACTCATGATAAATCCTCCAAGACAATGTAAGTTTCATTTTCAGTTTCATTTGTTTCTTATGAGACACCAGTACCATCTGTAGTGCAAGTGTTTCCTGAGCTGTCGTGGCTCATACCCAAACTGGTAAATCAAAATTTAATATTATCCCCATCACTTTTTTAAATTACAGGATTCACATTGTTAACTCACTTGTGGCCAATCTCATGAGCCATTACGTATACTGAAGTGAATCCGGTGGAAGGATACGGTTGACCTCGCTGGTTCGTGACGTCAAATTCTCCGATGACGCAATTGTAAATGTCAGTGCAAACACCGGTGACAGTTGACAAACCTGAAGTGAAAAAATAATAAATTAATTTTCCCAAGGTAATTTTTAATGCAATTTAATTTAATACCCATTGCGACGTAATTATTTTTCCCTTTTTCAACTGCATAAAAATCAAGTCCAGAAAGAAGAAGTGCCATATCCCAATGTTCGGCATCGCTGTCGGACGGTTTGTTCAATTTCGTCTGAAAAGAGCAGAAGGAATCGAGAAGTTGCCCACGCTCTCCGTTGTTTACTAAATTGGCCGGTGGTTTTGCGTGGAATTCCATGTAAACAATCGAGAAGTCGACACGTTGGCCTAGACTAGGAAGGTGGTACAGTGCTTGCATCTACAATGAATTTAATGCTAAATCTTTAGTCCAAAGTTCCTTTTAATTTAGGATACTTTCTCACCGCATTGACGAAGGCAAGGATCAGCTCACGAAGTTTCACATATTCTCTGGCCCCTAAGTAGGGCATGAACAAAGAAAGTGCAGCTGAATCCACAAAAACGCCCAGCTCTATAACCTTGTTTGGTGCAGCAGCTTTACTTCCAATTGTTTTCTCAAGTGCAGTTTTGCCCACATTCTTTGCCGATTTATCAGTAGAAGCTTTGTTGCTCTTTCGCTTTTCAATTGTTTCTGATTCCATCTGTTAAAAAATAATTTTTATGTTTACAGGATCTGTAATCGAGACAACTGAGACTTGAAGACAGTGTTACCACAACTGATTGACGAGTGATGTTTGATTTTATCTGCATATTTAGGTAATTCCGCTTTTGAGATAATAGTTGTCATTAAATGATGGTAACAAAAAATGTATTCTTAATGTCAATACTCAATAGTTACCATCGCAGCTTTCTTGATGGGCTTTTAGATGTGGGAAAGGATCAACAGCACGAACGATGTGAGCACCGATCATAATTATTTCGTTGTCTGTTTCAGGTGGAGAGTTGAGCCGAGCACTGCACTAGTCTTGAATTGCAGCATTCTCTCGTCAGTTTATAACAGTTGATGTCATCAGTAGTGAAAGAGTTACCCTGTAAAAGCAGAATGAACATTTAATTTGACAATAAAATTCAAATGAGGTTGTAGCGAAAGAAAGTAATACCTCAAATCAATAGGACCTGTGTAAGGAAGTAAACAGGGAGATTGAAGGGTAGCGGCCAACGGGTTAGCAAACAAGGAACCTTGTTGACTGTATGGTTCTTGTCCTTTTCCTTCGAAATATGACTTCTCATCAAATCTGTCATGCCAATGTGTTAGAAACCTGTAATGAAGAACCTGTTAATAAAATAAAACAATAAGTCACCTTGTTTATAGTTTTTGTCATCAATGTGCTTGGCATCTATGATCTAGAAATAATTAAACAGTTAGTAGTGTAACGAAGCGTCGCTCCGCAACAGCTGAAGATGCTGCAACCTGACGCCGTCCGGCGCCAGTAATATTATCAACCACTTTAGAATTAGAGCCACCCATAAATTGTGTGTTAATGTGTTAGTTCCCATAGTGTTAGGCCTACCCCAGAATAATATTGACAAGTGATCGTTTCACACGTCAACGTATTTGGGGGTACCCTTTACACAGGGCGATTATTAGTGACTAATGTGCCTTTGTCGCTGGACCAGACGGGCCCAGCTGTATGCAAAGTTTCGTCGCAAATGTGCGACGAACAGTTAGTTAGTCTTGTTCGACTCTCCGACCAGTTCGTAGAGCTCTCCCTAATTTCTGATTAGCTAGTTACTATCGACTCCTTTCACTTTTCCCTATTCTTCTTCAGTTAACCCAGTTCAGTGCCAATTACAAGTTATCTTGCCCATTTCTATTTTCCTATCTTCGTGTCTGTTTTGTGTGCGCATTTGCGCTTATTGTGTCGTGTGTGTACGCACGTCTGCCGTCGTGCAGTTATCGTCCGTGTATTCGTTTGTGCCGTGTTCTCATTCTACTTCTTTTCTCTTCCCGTGTCATCGGCCTCCGGCAATATCGGTATGTCCCGCGTTTAACTCTTTATCTCATTTATGTACTCTTAAGCTTAGAAATCCAGAATACATTCAGCAATTGTGGGAAGCCCCGAGTGTCATTTATTCGCTTGTGTTATTTGTACGACCCGCTCTCCGCGAGATGGAGAGGTCGTTACATAGTGGTGGCAGCGATTTTTGAACTCTCCCACAATGGTTGATGCTGAAATATTCGGAGCTAAGCCTAAGATTTCCCGCACGCCTACCACCTCTTTTTCAAACCCCGCTTATGAACACCTCGCTACCGAATCTGATTTGCCCGACCCATCGTTGTTAGGCGACAATTTATTTGCCGAGTCCGTCCCCGTTATTTCTCCCCGTATTTCGGCACAGGCCACACAGCCAACCACAGATCTTTTCACAGAGCGCTACGGCGATATTGACGCCCGTTACGCTGCTGAATTTCCCGCAGTCGCCAAAAATCCTATAGCTAAAGCAAAAAATAGCATCTCGAGTAGACTACGTTCAAATCCGACCTATAAATTAGTTGATCAATTAGACAAAACCCCGCCGCGTAAATCTTGGTTTAAAAATAAAGGCAATCAGAGTGAGAAATCAGCCGCACAGTCTTTTCTCACGCGTTTAGTGTCACGTTTATCACCAGCTCAGTCGTCATTTAGTAGCACACCTGTCGGCCGCCTTTCACAGTCGTTTTCAAATTACCTTGATAAACGCTCCGCGGATGGGAAATCAAGTCGACGAGCAAATTCTCCGCTTATACCTCGACGTGAAAGAACCTTCGAACAAAATCCTCCCGGATTTGACCAGCCAATTTCCGTTTCTGAATCTTGCATTGCACACGCTGAAAGAGAGACGGAACGATTTCCAATCGGGGGAACGAAAAATTTGGAAACAGCTACGGGAGTTGATGCGGGATATCAAGTGGACCATCGACGACCCCAAGCCGATAGATCTGACGCAAGCCTTTTACACACTACAGTGTCTGACCCATCTGGTGGAGAGCCAAACAACCCCGCCGACACCGATTATATCGAAGAAGAGCAAGACGATATTGAAGGAGACGAAGGAGATTTTTCTGACATACACGAGGAGGATCCTGACATTTCAGCTAGGGCAATATCTGAGCTTGCGCACTCTCGAAGAGTACGTTCCAAGGCAACCAGCCGCCTTTTTGGGTTTCGTCAAGCGGGAAGATATAGCAAATCGGGACGAAAGCGGGGACTATCACGAATTCTTACTAAATCAAATCGAGTTCATGTTCGATTTCTTACACGAAACGTTCGACACATTTCAGAAGATATTTCTCGAGAACACACAGACTCTGATTCAGTTCCTGAAGAAGCTCCACAAAATCCAATCGATCAACAACTTTCAGCCGGAATTAATACGCCTTCAATATCGACTCAACAATTTCCCAAGAATCAATTGGACGTGCGACAGAGAGGAGGTAGACGACAACAAAACACTATTGGCAAAGACGAAACGGGATCTTCAAATCGTCCTCGATTTCCTCCAAGCACCACCCCCACCGCGCCCATCACAAATATCACGCCAGGCAGCAACCCCGTGCCACGCCCACTCCCAAACCCGCAGGGCCCAAAGATACCGCCAACCCCGCAGGCACCTTCCAGACGACCGAGCAAGGGAAGGACCGTCTCATTTCCAATCTTTCCGCCAGTCAACCCCACTCCGACAAGTACACTATCCGGCAGTCGAAGACGACACTCGCCACAACCTCCGCCACATCAACGAACGGTTCAACCACGTCGTACGATTTTAAAAGTTTTGAAGCCAACTATACCGCTGCAGCCAACTAAACCATTGACGCCAACTATACCGTTGAAGCCAACTAAACCATTGACGCCAACTATACCGTTGCAGCCAACTAAACCATTGACGCCAACTATACCGTGGAAGCCAACTCTACCGTTGCAGCCAACTACACCATTGACGCCAACTATACCGTGGAAGCCACCTACACTATTGACGCCAACCATACCTTTGACATCGACTACGAGCGCACTAGCGGGGAAAATGGCAGCTAATAATTTACAATCTTCCGCGTATCCAGCCCTTGCAGACTTTCAAAGGGACCTTCACATAAGGGCTAATTTACAATCCTTACCGTCTTTTACTGGAAATCCACTTTCACGATTCGACACATGGTTAGAATCGTTTGAGTCAATTATATCTCGCTCAGATTTGTCAGAAGATGACGTAATACTAGAATTACAAGGGAAACTAACCGATAAAGCACATAAAGTAATTAAATACATCGTTGCCAATCATCCAAATGATTACGACGCAATTAGGGAAAAGCTTCTTGATCACTTTCATGGGGACGAAACGGTTGAGAAATATCTCAAGAAATTTAAAAAAGCTCACAGAAAACCAGGCGAAAAAATTTATGATTTTGCAATTAGATTACAAGAAATTTTTAAACATGCATATCCCGATGTATACACTGAGGACTCATTCAAAGTAATTCTAAAACAAAAATTCATTGACGGATTGGATGAAAAATTACAATTTAAAGTTAAATATAAGGAATTTGATACTTTTGATGAGCTAGTAGCAGCAACAAGAAAATATTTAGCACGAATGGAGGCCATAGAAAACACTAGAGAAAAACACGAATTCGTGAACGCTATCAATCAGACTAGCGAGTCACACAATTTAGAGCTGAAGGAAATGAAACAGATGATTGAGAAACAGAATGAAACTGTCAACGCAATTGCCTCAGGGTTCAGACAAGATAACAGGCAGCCAGTAAATCCGCCCGACACTAACTCATTCTCCGCGTGTTTACAAGAGCTAACGAAGGCAGTAAACATTCTACTTTGCCGTGAGAGAAAGTCTTCTGACCCCCCTATCCAGCAACAACAAAAAAAAGCCGTATCGTTTCCTACCCCTCAGCAAAATTTTTCTAACACCAATAATAACCCACAGCAACCCTTTCAGCCAGCTACACACACAGCAAGTAATTACCAATTCTCATACAATAAGCCAGCCGGACAGCAATTCAATGCACCACCGTCTCAGCCCTATTTTAAACCCCGCCCACCGCAGGTAGTCTGTGAATACTGCAACTATCGAGGCCATATCAAAGATGAATGCAGGAAACTTAAACGCGACACACTAGATGGCGCCAGACCACCCGTATGTTATGCCTGCAGGGAAATTGGCCACAAATCGAATCAATGCCCGAATCCCCCTTCATCGCAATGGCCTAATAAACCAGGCCCACCACAGCAGCAGGAAAACCAGTAAATATCAACTGTGGCTTCGGGTCAGTTGATAGGGAGCCTCATAATAAATCCCGACAAATAGCTAGATTAACGACGCAAACTAATGAATCGACGCCAAGAATTCCTTTAACAAGCTTTCAGATACCTTTTCAAGCTCTTTTCGACACAGGTGCCGCTAGAAGTATTATTCACGAGAAATTATTCAGAAAATTACCTTTACAAAGCCGAGATACCTGCAGTACGCTCGACTTTAATTTATACGATGTTCATAACAAGAAATTGAACACATTGGGAAAAGTGACTTTACCTATCAGATACGGAAAGTCAACACTATTGCAAGAATTTATTATCACAGACGGCATTTCAGAAGATTGTATTCTAGGGTGGGACGCAATTCGTAAGCATGGGTTTACTATCGACGGAGAAACCAGCAGCATTTATTTAGCTAAAGAAACGCTTGGCCAAGCAAAATCCCGGGCACCAGACATATCCATTATTTTGCATAAACGACGCGCCATCTGTCGTCGCACTGCGGTGGTAGTGGAAGCGAAAACGACAGGCTCGTTTCCGTATGTCTCCCCGTTAGCTACTTTCATTTTTACCCCATCAGAAAAACTACCCAAGGGAATACACATCCAGCAATTTATAGGCAGGATCTCAGCAAGCGGAAAATATGAGATCATTATAGAAAATCAGTCCTCGAACGATATTTTTTTACCACGAGCGATACAATTAGGCACCATAGAGGTCGTATGCAATGTAATCGGACAGGTTACTTGCAAATCAACAGGAGAAGAAAACACAATAGATGACGAGCTTGATTTGACAATAATTCGCGATGTCGACCCACAATTTCAGAAACCAGTATTACAAATTCTCACCGATTTTAAAAAGTTGTTTGCAACGAAAAATTCACAGCTGGGCAGTACGGATTTAATCAAACATTCAATAGACACGCAAGGGAGAGGCCCTATCAGACAGCGCCCTTATCGACACCCACGGAGCCACACAGCAGCGCTGCAGCGGCAGCTCTCGGAACTAAAGAAAGCAGGAATAATAGTAGAGTCAACATCAGCTTGGGCCGCACCAGTAGTTTTGGTAGAAAAGAAAAATGGAGAATTACGAGTATGCATAGATTATAGAAAATTAAATAGTATTACGAAAAAAGATTCATTTCCAATGCCCCGTATCGATGAAACCTTGGATAAGTTGTACGGGAAGAAATTTTTCACTACACTCGATCTCGCCTCAGGGTATTATCAGATTGAGCTAGATGAGGATGCAAAAGAGAAAACGGCTTTTGTAGTCGAAAACAATCTTTACCATTTTACAAGAATGCCATTCGGTGTATGCAATGGCCCGCCCACTTTTCAACGATTAATGAACCATGTATTGAAAGACGTTTTGGGAACGAAGGCGTTAGTTTATTTAGACGATGTCATAATTTTTTCTGATTCATTAGAAGATCACATTAGAGATATTCGTGAAGTTTTTGAATTAATTAGTAAAGCGAAATTAAAATTAAAATTAGAAAAATGTCAATTCATGCAAAAATCTGTCAACTTTTTGGGGCATGTTATCACTCCAGAGGGCATTCAACCCGACCCCGCGAAAATTGAGAAAATTGTTAATTACAAAGTCCCAGCCTCTGCAGACGAAGTGCGCTCGTTTTTGGGTCTAATTGGTTATTATCGAAGATTTGTTCAAAATTTTGGTTCAATCGCAAAACCGTTGACATTGAAAACGCACAAAGACGTAGCAAAGAAGAAATTTGTTTGGACAGAAGAAGACCAGAAAGCATTTGAAAATTTAAGAAATCGATTAATAACGCCTCCGATACTTGCCTACCCGAATTTTGATGAAAAATTTCTCCTATTTACGGATGCATGTGACTACGGAATAGGGGCGGTCCTTTCGCAAGTACAAAACGGGGAGGAGCATCCCATTGCGTACGCAAGCAGGCAATTGAAGGACGCCGAAACAAGATATCACACGACGGAAAAAGAAGCACTGGCTATCGTATATGCAATCGAGCATTTTAAACATTATTTACAAGACAAACCATTCGAAGTTATTACAGACCACGCCGCTTTACAATGGCTACAAAATCAAAAAGACGGAAAAGGAAGACTAGGGCGATGGGCCATAGCATTGGCCGGCGTCCCCTATGAAATAAAATATCGACCAGGAAGGGTTCATCAAAATGCAGACTGTCTATCCAGACTGAAAGTGGCGCCCATTAACTGCCTACCAACGCCGGAAAAAGTTAAATTTATCTGTGAGAAACAAAAAGAAGACGAACTGTGCAAAGAAATAAGAAATTATTTAGAAAACGGAGAATTACATGAGAAGTATAGCAATAAAAAGCCAGACTGGGCAAAAGAAATTGGATATTTTGAAATTCAGGAAGGAGTGCTCTACCGGAGAGAGCTAGTAACCATAAAAAGCAGGAGAAATGAGATCAACCACCAGCTGGTTGTGCCCCTATCGCTTCGCCCCCTGGTGTTGAAAGAAATGCACGACGGACCGATGGGTGGTCATCTTGCCTTTTTACGAACATATTTGAAAATTAAAAATAATAACTATTGGCCTAACATGAGGAAAGAAATTCACGAATATTGTAAAGCGTGTGAAATATGCACGGCCAATTCCAAATCAACGTTGAAAGCATATTTACATCCGCACGAGCTCGCCAAAGCTCCATTTCAAGTCATCGGGATCGACTTCTTAGGCCCGATAACTCCCGCGTCCAATCAAGGAAATAAACACATCCTCGTGATAACTGACTATTTTTCACGATGGGTGGAAGCAGTAGCGCTAAAAGATCAGAAAGCACTCACGACTGCCCAATGCGTATTTGACACTGTCGTGACACGACACGGAATGCCGACAGCAATTGTTTCTGACCGCGGGACCAACTTCACATCGAATTTATTTCGATATTTCTGCCACAAATTACAAATGAAACAGAAATTCACGACCTCGTATCATCCAGCAAGCAATGGCGAAACTGAACGATTCAACCGCACGCTCACGACAATGTTAAGAAAAGAGCTGGTTGACGGCGCGCATTCAAATTGGGAGGATTTACTCGACCCTCTCCTTTTCGCCTATCGCTCTTCCATACATTCATCAACAAAGGAATCCCCCTACTACATTGTGCACGGAAGGGACCCAAACATACCAATAAATAAATTTCTCGAAGCAGCCCCCAAAACGGACACATCCCCATCGGACTATGTGGGAGAACTGGTCAACCGCCTTCGCTATTCATTTCAGAGGGTAGCGGAAGAAAGCGGAAAGGCAAGAGAAAGACAAAGAGCGCAATACAACAAGCGCGCAAATGAAAACGAATATAAAGTAGGAGACAAAGTGTTGTTAGATATCCGTGTAGTAAAAACGGGTGATAGTAAAAAATTTACTTCAAAATATAAAGGCCCTTACAGAATCATTAAAGTGTATGCAAACAAGACAGTAGATATAGCCGATAGTTCATATGTAACCCAACGTGTTCACGTAAACCGTGTAAAACCATTATTCGAAACAATGCTCTGGCGACAAGAGCCATGTCCAGCATTTGAATCCACATTCGATGTCGGCAATTGGTATAGAGCTACTACAGAGACAGATACGCAGACCGCGAATGATCCAAATGGAAAAGCGCAGCGCGCCAAAAACAACAGCAGCGCCACTTGCGCCACTAGCGGTGATATAGAAAACGAATCTGATTGGGAAACTTGCAGCGACTGTAGCGCAGACAGTGACAACGAGACAAATAAAATCATCCGTGGGAAAGAAGATGTAAGAGAAGACGTCACGGAAACGCTACAAGAAAATACGAATGAAGAAGAAACAATTCAACCTGCCGAAACCGGAGTTGAACCATCAACATCTGCGTCGCCCAATAAAGTCAAGAAAAAAGTTGGTCGCCCAAAAAAATCAGCCCACCCAGTTAACCCTTCCACCCCACCCGCTCAATCGGAGCAGGTAGCCAAAAACCCCAACCCTCCCAATCCAACCCACCACCCACCAACGGACACGACAAATGGAAACTTAAATGAAAATTCAACGCCGGGCAATAAAACGGAACAGCTGGGAAAAAGAATCCGTCGTAGGCCCGTACGCTACGCCGACGGAGCGGATGAAAACCAACTGGACCAGCTGGACATGGACAAAGACGCCAAGAAAATTAGGAAAAACCCCATTGGTCGGAGAAAAACAAAAAAACTGTATAAATACTGACCCCAGCGACCAACACAATACCACTCTTACTCAGTCACTCTCTAACTCTCCACGCAGCCACCCAACCACCCGCCAAATTCAGTCAAAATGCCACACCTCTCATGGAACCAGGAATTGGCCGCCCAGATGACGGAGCACCGTCAGATGGGGAAGATTGATTTCGTCGGGGAATTGATTTACCCCGACCAATCAATCAACATTACGCTTCTAGACGAGGTCCAAGAACTATGGAACAGGACGAGAAGAGTCCAACAGCAAGACGGATACTACGTTTATATGCCCATGGAGCTGTCCTACGCCGAATGCCTGGATAGCAGCGTCAGAAGTTTTTACCTAAGCAACCCGGGAGCAGCCAACGTTATCTATCGTCCCGGTGACAACGTCAAGGTGGCGTTGTCGAAGCAGCCGGGATCAGTCAAACGCTCCCGTACGTTTACCCTCAAAGCCGAGCTCGTCCGAGCAATCGACTACGACGACTGGAAAACTGCGCGGGAGCTCATGGCCGCGATGCTCGACGTCGACCCCCTAAATAGGCGGACACCATCCCCACCACCATCGGAGGAGTGGGACTGCGCGCCTTCAACCTCCCGAGAAGCAGAGGAACCGGTAGAAAAAAGAAGAAGGGAAGAAGAAGAAGAACAAGCCGCGCCCGTTCGCCACGTCGCAGACCCGAATTTCGATTGGGGAACTCTCTAATTCCCTTATCTCCCCGCAGATCGGCCAATTTTTTTTTTTGTTATTTCCACAAGTTTTTCCCCTCTCTGTGTAGTGCGATCCACATTTAACTATGTTTTTTTTTCGTATATGTGTTTCCCCTTCCCAATTTGCTCTATCGATCTATTTCTTCCCTTTCATTCTCCTTCAGCCCTCCTTATCCATCCTTTAAGAAACCCCCGACTGGCCGAGGTAGTTCCCATAGATCCAATAAAACAATAAGAAAAAAAAAAATTTTTTTTTGTATTTTCCTTTAGAAGTAACGGTATAAGCAAAAATATAGCTATAAATAAATAACCGAAAGATAGAGTAAAAAATAAAAAAAGGTCAAATAAAAGAGTAACTAATAAATATAAATATAAACTGAAGGGGATTCCCACGACTGTGGAGGTTCCCCAGTTTTAAAAAAGGGATATCCCCAAAACAGGGAATTCCCTCCCCTATATAAAAACACATGTAGTCGCCATTTACGCACCCATACCAGCGACCATGCCGCAGGCAACTTGTCGCCACCTCGGCCATTCCACCCACACCCCCACACGACCCTAATCCCCAGCCCCCTCTCAGAATTCAAAAAGGACATTTAATTTAGTTTTGCGTTTTCCCCTCCGTTTCACTCAAAACCTAGCTCTATATTATTTTTGCGTTTTTTTTTTATTTACAACAAGCAATCATTCTAACTCTCTTTTCTCCCTTCACCAAATCAAAACAAATAAGCGTGCCATGAAAAAAATAATAATAATACCTCCGAAAATTCAGATACAAAAATAATAAAAAGAATAAAGAGCAGTATTAAAACACGCTCCCCTCCAGAGAACAAACCCTCCTGCCCCACACGGCCGATAGTCGCCGCCACACAGAAAACTGGCGTATTGCCCTATCTCCAACCCCATACTATCGCTTATCCCCCCCCCTCTTTTTAACCAACGCACTACCATCTTTAAATTTTCCCCCCTTTTTCATATATTTTCCATGCTTTTTCTTTCCATATATTTTCCATGCTTTTCCTTTCCATGCTTTCCTTTCCATATATTTCCGTGCTTTCCCTTTCCTTATTGCTAGAGGCTAGAATTTAGTAAACAAAAAAAGCAAAACAAACAAAAAACCCACATGCTGAATGTTTAATGTTCTCTTTCTTTTTCTTTTGTTACCTATTCGTGTGTCGTCTTTACCATTACCATATTCCTATGTTTCCTCTTCCATCTGTACCGTGCCACAGCATCATGTTGCTGGCCCAAATCATTCTATTCTTAGGCCTATGCATGCCGTCACCACTGGCCCTGAATGCAACCGTGTGTGACTGCACCAAGCCATTACACATGGGAATTCTCCAATTCTCGGACGAAGATTGCAGACCAGAGGAAGATCATTCTTCCTCCCTCATGGTCAAATACTCCGTATACACCGAAAGACGAGCCGAGGCGAAATTCCCTGGACAATTATGTGCCCGATGGAAAATTCAAAAACATATATCAGTCGACTTTTTCGGATTAGTAGTGATCGTGACCGACAAAGTGGCGCTAGATACTTCGTTCACAGAGTGCCAAATTATGTACGAAAGTCATCGGTGCAACGACCAACTGATGGTGTTAAAAGAAAACAAATATGTGTTCGACGAAGAGCCTAGTGAAAGTGGATATTGGCTACAAACAATTATAACAGAAAAAGTGAATTGTGTCCTTGAAAAAAGTGCCGCTATATCAACAAACGGAAGGCAGTGAATTCTCCACACCAATAGGAACGGCATCAGCGACAACTGGCGGCCTGATGCACAACCACCTGACACTCATATGGGACAAGACATACACGCAAACCTCGGACCCAAAAGCCCGCGTGCTAGAGACCGGAATTGCAGCACTAAAATTTATCGGGATTCCCGGAAAATACCGTCTTACCGATGAAGACAACGAACTAGTGTTCCACCTGGTGCTCAACCCAAGGTGTATACCAACGCACCAGCAGTGTGCACGAAAAACGGGAGCGTTCGACGTAATTGGTCAGCCAGACATTTACGTTGTGACTGTACCAGTCAAGCCGAACAACATCTCGCTGAAAGACATCCACAAACATACTCCAGAAATAGACAAAGTGGACGTCACAGCAAATCTCCAGTACATGCGTGACAAAATTATTGATCACGAAAACGAGCTCGCTCACGCAATCGCTTCTCTTCAGTGCGACTCCCGGAAGGCGGCTCACGAACGAGCAATTTCGACTGCCCAGTACAACGGCTGGTTAGCCGCATCCCAACTCAACCTACCGGCGTGCGCCAAACTAAACGCGTTCGGGAAAACCGCTGTAATGACTACATGCACACCACATAACGTGACGTTCGATATCGAGATAACTTCGTGTGGTCCGCAGCCAAAATACAAAAATTTTACCATCAACTTAGACGGTTGGGAACTTGTCCCGTTCTCACCGTGTTATTGGACGAAAGGATTCGTGAATTTCAACAACAAACCGTTCGGGTACCGCGACAATACCTGGGTCCCGATCGAAGCAAAAATAGTGCTCCCGCTACAAACATTAGCCCACTCATTTCGATACGACGAAGTTAAATATTTCGACTACGCACATCAAAGCAACCCAGCGTACAGTGACACGATCATAGATCATATGAATATTATGGCCGACATCGCAGCGGCCATGAACGAGCATTCGGCCGGGAATTATTCACCCGCCCACATCCCGAGCACAGCAACAGTGCTAGGAACAGTAGCCGACGCCGCAGCTAAAACATCGTGGCTCGACCAGCTGACTAACTTCCTTTATATCGGAGCAGTAATCATAATAGCCGTCGTCTCAATCCGTGTCTGCATCGCTTGCGGATGCTGCGGCCTTATCTGGAAATTCTGCAGTCTCCTACGGATCCCGACAAGAGCCTCCAGTAACCGCGAAAACGACATTGAACTTGGGATTACGGGACGTAATCCAACGGGCCGGGGGATGATGTAACGAAGCGTCGCTCCGCAACAGCTGAAGATGCTGCAACCTGACGCCGTCCGGCGCCAGTAATATTATCAACCACTTTAGAATTAGAGCCACCCATAAATTGTGTGTTAATGTGTTAGTTCCCATAGTGTTAGGCCTACCCCAGAATAATATTGACAAGTGATCGTTTCACACGTCAACGTATTTGGGGGTACCCTTTACACAGGGCGATTATTAGTGACTAATGTGCCTTTGTCGCTGGACCAGACGGGCCCAGCTGTATGCAAAGTTTCGTCGCAAATGTGCGACGAACAGTTAGTTAGTCTTGTTCGACTCTCCGACCAGTTCGTAGAGCTCTCCCTAATTTCTGATTAGCTAGTTACTATCGACTCCTTTCACTTTTCCCTATTCTTCTTCAGTTAACCCAGTTCAGTGCCAATTACAAGTTATCTTGCCCATTTCTATTTTCCTATCTTCGTGTCTGTTTTGTGTGCGCATTTGCGCTTATTGTGTCGTGTGTGTACGCACGTCTGCCGTCGTGCAGTTATCGTCCGTGTATTCGTTTGTGCCGTGTTCTCATTCTACTTCTTTTCTCTTCCCGTGTCATCGGCCTCCGGCAATATCGGTATGTCCCGCGTTTAACTCTTTATCTCATTTATGTACTCTTAAGCTTAGAAATCCAGAATACATTCAGCAATTGTGGGAAGCCCCGAGTGTCATTTATTCGCTTGTGTTATTTGTACGACCCGCTCTCCGCGAGATGGAGAGGTCGTTACAGTAGTGTACACTCAAAATTGGGGCATAACTGGGATTGGCGATTTAGCAAGTCCAATACAAACAGCAGACAAGTATGATGAATCCTAATAAAAGATGAGAAGAATATATGTTTCAGCAATACTGTATTAATAAAGCTAGTAATGGTTGTTACCTGTTTCATTTTGATGGCACCTTCAGTAGAATACAAAGATTTTGAACACATAAATGGTTGACAGCAGTAAGCTGCACGACCCTTTAACACGTTTTCTCCTGCAAATTGATGAGATACATTAAGTTTATCCAAAATATACACAAAATAGAACACATCACCGACAATTTACAGATGAAATCACTCGAATTTACCTGTAAATACATTGGTAATTTTCGAAGAAAAGATAGCTTAACTCTTGACAGCAAACCGCCATAAGCCCAAAACTGACACAAACAATTAACACGCCATCTATTAGACACGCCTAAAAACAAGACAAACAAAAATTCAATGGAGTTCTACTGTCGGGTTTGAAAATAATTTTAAAATCGAACGAAAAACGAATTCAAGTCCCGAATTCAGTTTTAGTCAATGTATTTTTTTGTTTGTATTACTTCACATAACAGTATTGGTGCTCCATCGTTGGTATACAGGAGAAGGGGTGGCGGGGAAGTAAAGAGGCTGTGTCTTTCCTATTTACAAATTATTAAAAAAAAGGTCCATCGAAACCCAATTTTCTGTTTTGTTGTCTACCATCTTCCGATCAAGAAAAAATCTTTTGCGGGGTGATTTCAAAAAAGGAGGGGGTTCATTTGGAGAAGTGTGATGGGAGGGCGTGGCTAACACAATTGCGTAATAACGCGGAGAAAGACATTCATCGTCAAAACTACAACAACGAGAAATGATATCTCCTCTTTTTAAAACATGTTTTATTGGTTTTTGTTTTGTTTTTTTATTCTTTTAGGGTGCATAGATATTATTGTCGACACGCGCTGGCTGTCATCGCGACACAAAAACATACACATACACTAAAAAAAACGGCGGGAAACAAAAGGAAATTCAAACAAAATTCCCCCCCACACAAATCATGACACGTAAAAACCAAATAATAATAAGTTTTGCTTGTGATTGTTGATGGTGATGATTGAACTCGTTCACACACACACACGCACACAAACACACACACGGACACACCCGAGGTCCTGGCAGGGGATACAGGAGTTAACGATTCGTTTTTTTATTACTTTCAAGGACGGGGAAGGGTTAAATATAATTAAACTTTTTCGAATTTTTTTTTCTCCTCCATATGATTCACCACATTTTTCTTTCTTTCTTCTTTTACTACAAAATAATTAAAAAAGCGGCACGGAATGATTTCGACGTTACGAGGAATAAAAAGTCTAGCCGCCGAATTTTTATTGATTCGAATTTTCCCGCCCAAAATGCGCCAGTTTAAAAAAAAAAAAAAAAAAAAAAACTATTAAATTGTCATTCGCCCAATAATATTAAAATGGGGTACATCTCGTTCGCTATTATTAATTAGCAATTTCGAAAAGAAAAAAAAAAGTTAATTCACACACACACTAACAGTCAACCGAAAACGTTTGGTGAAAATATTCGACGTTTGCGTGTTTGTTTTTTCTAAAAAATTCCATTTGCCGAATCAAATGAGATTTACCTTGTGTGTGTTATTTTCCCCGTTGAAAATAAAAACGAATTAATGTACGGGGGTTAAAAAAAAATGGAGATTTTCGTCAGATCTAAAAGAAATGATTTAAAAAAAAAAGTCGACCCAAAATCGCTGGAAAAAAATAAAACAAATCATGGGCCAATTGGAGAGCAAAATATAAAATGATTAAATAAAAAAGACTTGTTTTGTTTTGTTTGAAGATTACTAAACGGTTGTTGTTGTTATTTACCCCCGGCGGGGGGTTTGGTTTTATAGGAAAACAATTTCTTGGTTAGCCTCCGGATCGTGAACTTTGGGCGGAGGCTGGGCTTGGTGATGTTGGTGATGGCCTGGCGGCGGAGGCAATTGCGGCGAGCCCCTGGCCGCTTGCTGCAGCAAGAGCGAGGCCGGCTTGTCGGGAACTTTTGGCGGATGCATGTTGCCACCGGCGCTGGCAGTTGAAGTTGTTGTTGTGGCGGTGGTTGTGTGGTGGTAGTGGTGGTGTCTGGGGCTGAGCATCTGAATGGACGCCGGACTGCTGCCCGTCCGGCTGTGGCCGGCGACAACAAAGTCTTCGCTCTTGCTGGCCGGTGGGCTGAAACTGCTCGAACTGAGTTTGGGTTTGAAAGGATCCGTCGACGGAACCTTGGGACTGGCCCGTTTGTGCTCCAAACTCTCAGAGAGACGAAGGGGCAGCAGCTGCTGGACGAGGCCTCCGCCGGTGGGTGAGGCCACGTTGCCGTGCGGACTGCCGTGACTGGAATTGTTGCTGCCGCCGCTATTGCTATTGCCGCCGGTGGCGTGCCCGGCCGATCCCAGAGCGGCTCCCAACTTGGCCAATTTCATGGGCAGTTGCTGATTGATGGGCAAAGTGTTGGCCAGCGCCGCCACGACGGCCTTCTGCTCGTTTTTGGCACTGATCAAATTCATCGGCAGCGGCAAGTTGCTGCAACTCTCCCGTTTGAGGAGTCCGGCGCTGGCCGATCCCATTCCGGACGTGTTGGATCCTCCTGAAACTTGGAAAAAATTCGAAAATGTTACAAATCGATTGAATCAAATAATCAAACAAGGATCGATGGGTTATTACTCGTCTTCCGCAGGCCCAAATCGACCGACGACGGCGTGGGCGATGGGAGGAGCGACGTGGAGTTGGGCGGCGGATTGGGCGGAGGCGGTGACGACGGACCGCCCGTCGCGTCAGCGTCTTCCCCGCCGGATGTCGGACTGACGCATATTCCCGGGCAAGTTTCGCAACGTTCGTTGATTGCTCAAGGTTTCGTTGTTGATTATAAAGCCCATTACCAAATTTATCATTTCCATTACCAAAACATCAAAGGATCTAAAAATTCAACCAATCAAAAGAAGGAGAGGTAGTAGATGTTGAGCTTTGTTACTGATTTTAGTGAACGGGAAAATGAATGCAGTCAACATTTTTGCAAACCCACCTAAATAAACAAAATGATTGCCGAGGAATCTCAATTCAATGAAAAATGATGAGAAATTCTCAAACTTTCATTCTTCTTAGTTTGTGGATTCACCGCTATGGGCACCCTGTCGTTTTCCAGACATGTCCAGACCGGGAAAATCGAATCCCAACCGGAATTCCGAAAAACTTTATTTCAAAATGCAATTAAAAGATTAAAATGAATTGCAATCAATTCCAAACTAATTGAATAATGTGTGTTGAGACCTTAAAGTATGATTACACATCAATACAAAAAGTTAAATAGCATAACTCTGATTAAAACAGTGGAAATGGACAGTGCGAAGCGGGATTCCCCAGGCGAGTCTATATAGGCAACCCCAACGGAAATAGTCAACATCGCAGTTTTTACTAGCAAACAAACTAACACACAGTTTGAAAATGATCGGAATTTTGGAAGTGACTATATTTGCTTTCCTCTCTTTTTGGATCATGTGGATCATGGATTTCTTCAGTCGATCGACCGAAGTACAAACTCGGCGTTCGACTGTTAACCTGAATAACATTAAACCTGACGTTGCATGCACTAAACCGCATGCACTTCCCAGACCTGTTATTAACGATGGATTCTCGATTGCCAGCGGAGAAGACTTGAACAACCAAAGTTTTCTTCGTTCTATGGACGAAACAAACCTGATTGTATTGGAAAACCAACGTTTAGCGAATGAGTTGAGTCTAGTTCAATCCCAACTGACAGACTCCCATTCCAAGTTACGACAATTCCGAAACGAGTCAGCAACTACCATCAAAAGCAAACTCGAAAAACAGAAACGTTTTATTACCGACATTACAGAGAAAAATCTCCGCTTGACAAATAATGATTCTCGTCTAAGGCGAAAAATCGAAGACAAAGATAGAATTATCGCATCCAGTGCGATTGAGAACAACCTGATTGAATTGGAAAAAGAACGCTTGGTGAACGAGTTGAGTCTAGTTCAATCACAAATGACAGACTCCCATTCCAAGCTGCTACAGTACCAAAATGTGCACGACGAGTTGGCAACTACCAAACGCGAACTCGAAAATAACAATCGTGAAATGACTGACACGAAAGAGAAAAATCTCCACTTGACCAATGAGGATTCGCGTCTAAGGCGAAAAATTGAAGACAGAGATAGACTGATCGCATCCAGTCAGGCGGAATTGGAGAAACTCCGGACTTCCCTTGCTGAACAACAATTGGACAAAGTGCACGAGGATTTGGTTATGACTAAACGTGAGCTTGAATTAAGGAACAGAGCCGTAACTAGACTTGAAAAACAAAATCTCCGATTGATGCGAAACGATAAGCGACTTAGGCGAAAAATGAAAAATACCAATAGTCTTCTTCTATCCGGCCAGGCGGAATCGGAACGTCTCCGGACTTCCCTTGCTGAACAACAATTGGACACTCGCGAGTTTGCCGTGGCTACACGTGAGCTAGAGACAAAGAATGCAACCATTTCTGAACTTGAAACGGAAAATCTCCGTTTAGCCGAAAACGATTCGCGGTTAAGGCGAAAAATTGAAGACAGAGATAGAATTATCGCATCCAGTGCGATTGAGAAAAACCTGATTGTGTTGGATAACGAACGATTGGCGAATGAGTTGAGTCTAGTTCAATCACAACTGACAGACTCCCATTCAAAGCTACAAATGTTTCAGAACGTACACGACGAGTTGGCAACTACCAAAAGCGAACTCGAAAATAACAAACGTGTAACGACTGAGATTATAGGGGAAAATTTCCATTTGACAAACGAGAATTCGGGGCTAAGTCGAAAAATTGAAGCCAAGAATAGACTGATCGCATACAAACGAGCGAAATTGGAGGAATTACATAATAGCCTTGAAGAAAAAAAATTGCACAAGGTACACGACGAATTGGCTTCGAGTCAACGTGTTCTGGCATCCAAAAACAAAGCCATCATTAAACTTCAAGAGCAAAATCGAGAAAGTCGAGCGGAATTGGAGCAGCTCCGGACTTGCCTAAATGAACAACAATTGGACACGCAGCAGTTGGCCGTGGCTACACGAGAGCTGGAGTCAAAGAGTAGAACCATTACTGAACTCGAAGCGACAAATCTCAGTTTGGCTGAAAATGATTCACAGTTGAGGCGAAAAATGGAAGAAACCGATCTTCTTCTTTTATCCAGTAAGGCGGAAGTGGAAGAACTACGATTATCCGTTAACAACCAGAAAGACACGATCGAGCAACTACTGCATCAAGTGAAAAGTCTTGACCAAGAGAAGGAACAAGCCGTTCAGAAGTTGACTGAAATGGAAAATAATCAGATTGAAATGAAACCGAAATTGACGACAGAAGTTGGATGCGGAAGCGATGAGGTAATCCACCCTCTCCGAATTGAAGAACCCATCCCTCCAGTCATGGAAATAACCGAAATCGAAACTGCATGTATAGCTCCTGCTCCACCCGATTCACCAATCGTAACTGCTGAGCCAACACAACCCGTGGACTTGCCTTCAGCCGAAAACGAAATTGAAAATAAAGCCGTTAAGGTATCTACTGAGCAGCCGGGAGAGTGTTCTATTTCATCATCGGTAGAAACGGAAGTTTACGCCGATAAAATCGTCATTACTGGAATCTCGAATAAGGATTGCGGAAGAGTTGTCGGACGAGGCGGAAGCAACGCCAATAGAATAGAAGTGGATTATTATGTGAGACTAAGTTTTAACAACGGTAACCTTTTCATCAGCGGAGGAGATGCTGAGAGCCGACTAGCAGCTTGTAGCGACGTCATCGACAACCTGCCAGTCACCATGGAGTGCCCTACAATCAATTTGAGAAATAACATATTTTCCTACGGTTGTTTGTTGAGAGAATTGGCTTATAACCATGATGTACATATTTATCGGCCCAATCGAGAAAACAAGTACGTAACCATCTGGGGTACGCCAGCCAATTGTCGAACAGTCTTCGAAATACTCAAGTCCGGTTCTCGCTAGTTTTTTTTTTTTTTTTTAAGTTAAGTAATTGAAGCTGGACGTCAGTTTTACCTATCGGAATAGTTGTTGTCTTGCGATGACGTTGCCTCCTCGTGACAATCTGAAGGGATTGGTGGATGAACCCGTCGACGGAGTTGGTTCGCTGTCGCTGGTGTGCTGAGCGTGAGGACTTTTGAAATTCCTGGCACTTGTGTGCGAGTAGAGTTATCATGACTTACTTCTCTACACGGTGAAAGGAATTCGGTCGTCTTCCCTCGCATGCCGGTGTACAGTTGACTAACACCTTGACGGGGGTTTCATGACCCTCAAACGAGTCCATTCTGACGTGCGTTGCGGGTGGAGGCAGCCGAGTAAGTGGGCGACTATTTCGATAGTATTGTTAGGTTTCACTCAAATTGGTGATCATTATGGTGATATTTTTTTTTCAATACTGAAGCACCTATAGGAGAAGAAAATATACATTAACATACTGGACAGCTACTAATACTTTCACACAAATTGGTGGTCATTGAACGATGTGGAGAATTTTCGCAAAAAGTAAAATAAAAAAGTATAATGCCTGAGAAAAATAACGTACCAAGAAATGCTAAAATGATTAGGTAAAATGAATTTCGCTCAAACTTAACTGTTCCCTATCATCATCACTAGAGTGTGTACGTACTTCATATTCGTTTGCCCAATGACAGCGTCGCACCACAATTAGCGCAACGTACATGATATGGATCTACACTGGATATTATCAAGTCGGTTACGCTGACCTTTTATACGATGCAACTAGTTACTGATTAACTCAGATACTTCAAATAATGAGAAATGAGTCAATGAATCAAGTGCTGCCATACTCGTCGCTATAGTTGCCGGCCGTATCCGGACACGAAACGTTCGAGTCGAACAATTTCTGGGCCTGCAGCAGTTTGCCTTCTTCCGCCGGATTGGGAGGAGGTCCATCGTGCGGATGAGGCTCCGAATCAGACCAGACGACATCTTCCACGTCGGTGAAGCCCAACGAGCGGTTCATGTCTGGCTTGGCCGGAAGCAAGGAAGCAAAGAGATCGTCGTTGTTGAGACTGCCATCATCGCTGGAACCGCTTCCGCTCAAGTAGCGGGTCGGGTCGTGAACCAGAACGCGACCGGCCACAATTTCTTCTTCGACGGGCGAGCGCGCGTCCTGATTTAATTTCATTTGTGTATACCGTGAAGGGCTGGAGGGCCGGCAGAGTGACGCTGCGGTTGGTGTTGGTCACGGGTTTGTTGCAGCCGTTGTACAGGTTCTCCTCGCTGGCCCGCCGGACGCACAAAGCCGAAAAGAAAGACGAACGCGATTTCTTCTTCTTGGCACCGTGATCCTATGGGAAAGTGATACATAGATAAAATAAATGTTAACAAAAACAAGTTCAATCAAAACGGCCCCCCAGTAAAAGAATGCACTTAATAAAGTCGTTCGACAGCCCAGCTCGGCTATTTATGAGAATGCTCTTCCGACTTCCCATTCACATAAATAACACACACAGATATATTTATTATAAGAATGTGTGTCTGTGTGTGTGTGTCTATACAGATGCCGTGCATACAGAGCTATCTATATGCAAATGATGTATACATCCACCTAAAATACACGTAACACGAATTTAGAACACTAGTTTTGAAAAAATAAAAAAACAGGAATTCAAATTTTCGCGCCATGTCGAAACACAATGAAACATTCCAATCCCGATAAGATACGGACTAATAACAAAAGAAGAAAAAATAAAAAGAAGTTGGGTGCTGGTTTGATCGATTGTTTGTCTGCCATAGTTAGACGTCGGACAGGATTTTTTTCACAGGAGCCTTTACGGAATCTTGGGACAGATTGTTTCGCTGCGCCACGAAAAACAAAAAAAGATAAAAAGTTTCTTTTTATTTCCGTCTGCTGGATGACGACATCGTCGCCAACATCCAGATCAGATTTCCTTTTTGTTTTTATTCTTTTATTATTACGCCCTCCCACCGTGAGATAACCGCATCTTGTCTGCTGCCCTGCTACTACACCGACGGCTCCCACATCCAGCACTTCCGGACATTTTTCCCCTCCCCTCGCATTGACCATTCCTTTAGGGCGAGAAACGAAAGATGCGTGATTACTACGTTTCCACCATTCCAGCGCAGAAACCTAACCTAAACCCTATTCCGTCTTCCAGTTCTATAGCGTGATTCAAACCGAAACAATCATAATTTCCGCACGCAATTTCTATATGAAACAATGGCGTGAGGCAACAATCAACGAGCTACAAATTGGATGTGTGTGTACCTTTTAGGTTAAAAGATGGCGGAGCTAGAGAGAAGGGAGAAGGGGTGCCGGAGCAATTGACAAGTCAAAACAAACACAAGCAGGCGGCGGCGGTGGAAGATGTCAGGCGCAATCGGTTAAAAGTAAAACACGGCGACACGAAATTCGCCTTCGGTGCTGGCGGTTAGTGAACGACTGACGTCTGTCTCGACCTCAAGGCCGTTTTCCAACCTGGCAACACAAGACCCGTCTCTATTTTAACCCCCACCACCACCACCCGTTTTTCTACGTCCTCCCATCTTTTGTCTATTTATACACGCGGATGGTGAAAAACAACCAAACACGGAAGGAAATCAGAAAAAAAGAACAAGATGTGTGTCTGTGTGTGTGGGGGGGAGGAGCGAGCAAACATCTGTTGCCCGGCTTCTTTTTTCTACTCCGGGTGTTTGAGCTAAATTACTGCACATGTGTGTACGACTATCTATACCTGATAATTGTCTAGGAATAACTGAAATTAGCGCAATTCGATATAATAGGAGAGAGAGAGACGACGTGATAAATCAAAAAGAAAATGATGTGTGAAAGAATAAGAATAAAAATAATAATAAAGAAAAAGTAGGAGGAACCTGGCGTTGCGTGATGCTGTTGAATGATGGCGTTTCCGACTCCGGCGCTCGTGTCCCAGTCTCTCGAGTAAGCTCTTATATTGATCGCCATCTTTTTGGGGGGCTCCTTGTTTTTTTTTCTTTTTTCTCTGATGCTTCGATCCTCCTTGCTGCTCCTGGATGAGCTGGTGCCCTGGATTGGGCTAGTGCTGCCTTCCACACGAGTGAATTGATAGGTTAATGATGGATAGACTGTAGAGCAGATAGGCCTATGTAGTACAATGGTGAATGCTGACACACAATCGTTTGAGGAGCTCAAACCTACAGGAGCGAAAGAAAACATGGGAGTCATTTAACATTTAATTCTTAATGGATATTATAGCCCACAACATTTTCATACCTCTTCATCCATGGCTCCTCTTCCCCCTCCTGTGTGTCTAGACAACAAAATTCAAGAGAAAATCAATAAACGGAGGGCAAAACAAAACAAATCAACACATCAAAAAATGCCTCGAGTTCTTACGACGTGATCTGACGTGTTTCTATGACACAATGATCTAAGCTGATCTAAAAGTATATAACCATTTTACTAGGCAAAACATTTACATCTATGAATAAATACTTTGACATACCGCATAATTCTTCCACGATACAAGCACGACATCGTTTTTCATTTTTAAGTAAAAACCATCCTGGGATCCTGTTGGCTTTGCAAACAAAAACAATCAAGTCTGGGATTCTGGTTTCTGGATTGACATTTGATTTTGGTGTGCAACATTGCCAGGTTTAAAAAAACACATCTCACCACTCTCACTCACCATTATGCGGTTTCCCGTCGGTTTAGAAACCGTTCCCTCTCTGAATCGTGATAACACATTACTCATACCCATCGCACGAAAGTTTAAAATAAAATCAGATTTTTGGAAACATAATTAACCGACGTCGCCAGAGGGCCATAGGACAATAGCGTCGCCGTGATTCTTTGATCGCGCAACAATAAAATAATGTTATGACTTCCTGCGCCCTTTTAATTTCCGTGCATTTGGAATTAACAGGCCACTTTTTAAAAAGTAAATTTTCTGATGTATCTTCAAGCCTTTAATAACATGCGCAAAAAGATCTTCGACTAAAGGCTAAGGGGCAATAAAAATAATAAAAGGTGAAATGAAATCAAATTAATAAATTTATTGCCAAATTTTGAATCAAACAATCGATGAATTAAAATTGTTTTTGAAAACATTGGCGTGAGTCATTTGCTCAACGAAAGTGACAGCCCCTTTCCAAAATATTTGCCGCAATTCCAATCGAATTTGTTGAAACCAACAATATATTCCCTAAGAATCAATCAGTGATGGCAAATCACATACAGATTCTGAATCTTCCTTATATAATAAAACAGCAAGCTTTTTGGGGGAGGAGCCTGTGTCTGTCACGGATAATGTCACGGATAATGTCACGAAAATTTTGGGGGAGGAGCTTATTCATGTCTCAAGGGGGAGGAGCTTATTCATGTTATAACGCTGTGATGGGTCAGTCGAGTCGCTGCCCAGACATACCCAAACATGCCCAAACATGCTAATCACCACCAGATGTCTATAGCGTCGACGTGATGACGCAATCTTTGATGACGCAACCATGACGCAACAAGCCAACAACCAGAATTGCATTTTAATTTTGCAGTTATTTAAGTAATAGGTCGTTTTTTTTCAATTTTAATCATTGAACTTTAAGTGTAAAAATAGGGAGATATAAGTTGAGCAAATTAAATGCAAATAACTTGCAAGGTTATTGAACTGTAAATGAAAAATCCTTCAGGATAGCAGTTGCGGAAGGGAAAGTTGGATGCGAGGTAATATAAGGGTGCTCGACATGAGGTGATGTAAAGGTGTGACTACCAACACACTGTTTCAACTGAAAATTGTTTTTACCAAAAAAACACGATAGAATCAATAGAAAAAAGACAATAACTGATTATTTACCCAAGACAAGACAAAAATTATTCTCAACATGGCATATATAAATGTTGGCATTCCGTTTAGCGACGGTTTGATGATTAGTGGGGAACACGCCCACTCCATCAACAAAAAAACCATAAAAAAACATGTTAAACCAGAAAAGGGTACAAAAACCCAACAGCCATGTAGTGTCTCCGACTACAATCCAACCGGAGTCTCACAAGGCAGCTCAGTATTATATATTGATAATCTAAACGGTAACATTATAAACAATTACCGATATGAAAGTAAAAAAAGCAATCGAAATCAATCAGAACGTCGTTCAGACCGATGTAGTACCAATCCTGCTGAACGGAACGAGCAAAATGATCAGACTAACTGTAACATTCGATACCCGGAAGTCTATGATGAATCCGGGAATGGAAACAGCTCTCCGACGGTACGAAGGACGGGTAATCGTTATCCGGTCCAGATGGACATTTTATGTGATCAAAATAGCCCTAACCACCAACCTAAAGGTGGTAACAGGCGCCATATCCAGAACCACGAATCTCATAGAGCTCCACCAAACACCGTTTTTATCCAAAATTATACAAACTATGATAATAGGATTATTCACCACTACGGATGTAATCCAATTGGAAATACAAATTCCAATGGCCAACAAGGTCGTCATTTTAAAAATTATGACGGAAACCAGAATCATCACGACGGGTATCACCCCGATCGTAATGTTTCTGGAACCACGATTGAGCAACCAGTACGACAACCAGCAAATAAGGCTAAAATACATCCAAGCCGGCCATCAGTAGCGTGGACAATTCCGATGGGTGAAACTGCGACAGCTCAAAAGAAACAAAAAGTCAAAAACCAAAAAGAATTTGAAGCATATCCTGCGGAGGAGGTTACGGAAGAAGCTGCTCGTGCGCATGAACCGGAAAATGTAGAACCAGAACCGGAAGTAGCTCCAAGTGAGCAACTAGATGAACCCGACCCCCACGAACCCGAAGAATATTCAGCCCTATCTTTACCGGAAGACGCGGCTCGTGCGCATGAACCGGAAAATGTAGAACCAGAACCGGAAGTAGCTCCAAGTGAGCAACTAGATGAACCCGACCCCCACGAACCCGAAGAATATTCAGCCCTATCTTTACCGGAAGACGCGGCTCGTGCGCATGAACCGGAAGTAGCTCCAAGTGAACAACTAAATGAACCGCACCCCCACGAACCCGAAGAATACTCAAAAGCAAAATATTTACCGGATAACGAGTATGCAACACCTCCGATTCAACCTGAAAAAAAGGTCCGAAAAGGGTTGGGGAAATTCTTTTCTGATATGTTTAAAACAAAGAAGCAAGAACCGGTTGGGAAAGCTAAACCTGACAAGACAAAACCTACCGACGAGACGCTCGCAGAAAGAACAACTCAGAGCGAAAAGGAAAAGGAAAGAAAAATCAAACAAACTGTAACCAATCAGCAGACAGCACAAGGGCAACGGGAACCGCAGAAACCAAAAGAAGACGAGAAAAAACCATCAGAAAATAAAAAAAATTGGTTCAAAAAAAAATTAGAAAAAGCAGAAGAAAAAATACAAAAATTTGGTAATAGTGTAAAAGAAAAAAAAGATAAAGGGATAAAAAATGTTAAAAACGGGGCTAAGAAAGTCACCAAATTTTTTAAGAAAAATAAGAAATAAATAAGGCGCGATGTAGAGGAAAAGAAACGGAAGAACGGAAAAAATGCAAGACAAATCTCGAAGAGATATGACCGGAAGAATAAAGCGGAAGGATGGGACTGGATAGGACTGAAAGAAAAGGACCGGAGGAAGCGAATGAAAGAAAGTGGATGGAAGAAATGGACCGGAAGTTCTTCCCTGTTGGGAAGAATTTGACTGGAAGAAAAGGACCGGAGGAAGAAATTCTTCCCTGTTGGGAAGAATTTGACTGGAAGAAAAGGACCGGAGGAAGAACAAGGAAGAAATTGACTGGAAGAGAAATGGACTGGATGAATAAAGCGGAAGGATGGGATTGGATAGGACGGGAAGAAAAGGAACAAAGGAAGAAAATGAAACAAAATGGATGGAAGAAATGGACTGGATGAATAAAGCGGAAGGGTGGAACTGGATAGGACTGGAAGAAATGGACCGGAAGTAGAAAATGAAAGAAAATGGATGGAAGAAATGGACTGGATGAATAAAGCGGAAAGATGGGACTGGATAGGACTGGAAGAAAAGGACCGGAAGTAGAACAAGGAAGAAAGTGACTGGAAGAGAAATGGACCGGAAGAAAAACATGGAAGAATTAGACTGGAACCGATAATTTGTGTAGTAAAATAGATTTGTGATAAACTGGCTCATTCTACAAATAAAAAAAAGTTCTCATTGATGCCAACAGAGATTAAACAAACCAGTAGGTATCATCATAGTCTATAACAGCAAAGAAATGCGTTAGTTAGCACTTCAATGTTATTACTTCACTTTCACCTTTTTTTACTCGTTGCATGTATAGTTGCGAATGAGAGAATGAATGTCCGTAACGGAATGCAGCAGTATCAAACTCATTTGTTATTTGAGCCTTAAAAGCGGGATGTGTAAGTGTAACCAGTTGTGAGAGGGAGTAGACCGTATTCTTCCATTAAATTGGGTCCTACAAAACAAAAATAGAAATGAAAGATTCTCGACTTAATAATTCGGTTTGACCTACCCAAAAAACAGATGGCAGATATTCGTTGTAGGTGATGTGTTGCACCAAAGCTATAACGATTTCCTTAGTCTCCTGGTAAAGTTTCTCATCGTCCCATTGGGAGTTGATCAAAGCCAGCTGGTTAGCATACTTGTCGTGCAAACGAAGCCAAACGACGATGTGCAAGACACAGTTGGACCAGTGTACTGATTGACTCGTTGATCACCTGATTATTTAAACAAATTAGCCACATTCAAACCAACCAGTATTTATTTTAGAATTCGTACCTGCGACGAAGCATTGGCTTCCGTATTCGTCGGAAATACAATCCTTTCGTTCGGGATCGACTGGTAAAACAAACATAGTCCCCGCCGATTGTCTATTGGGGTAACACGACAACTTTTTCAGCAGCAGTCGAGCCATAAATGACGGAAGCGTCCAGATAGGCCGGAATTCGGTTGAGCTAATTGCATAATCAAGTCGAATCAAGTAAAGTAATGAATTGCATCATTAGGGAAAAAGCGAGCTACAGTACCTGGTCGGCATAACCGAATTTGCAATCTTCTCGAGGAGCGATGACAGAGCGGACGAAATCGTGACAGCTAACGCCAAATTGACTCTAGAATTCATTGTCGTGGTCCACATTGATGGGGAAACAAAGTGGGTTCGGTGGGGAAACAGAGTTCGCTCAGGTGACAAGTACTTGCCGTCACCCGTGCAACATTGAATCGCCGAATTGGTCACTTTTCACAACAGAAAATAAATTAGCCTTGCTCATTAAAACCAGAGAAAATGAATTAATTAGCTTACATGTACGGAAAGTAGGAACGTGAGTAATATCGTGAGCGACAAGTTGACCCCAGTGCATCACAGTAATTGTGTTAATTGATTGAATTGATTGTCGGGATAATCTGAGACGCCTTACGAAAAGATGCGGCTGACAGAGTCAACTGGAGCCCGGAGGTATAGTCCCGGCCATTCACGGGACGTCCAAATGCCTTTTAAAAATTAGGACAATAAGTAAACTTGTTGAATGAAGCTAACTATTAAATTCACCATCTGCGTATTGGGGAGGTAAGATGCGTTCCAAAGGCGAATTCGATCTACCCCAATTGGGGTAAGCAAGATTGTTGCATATGAAGCGTCGTAAGTCCTAAGTAATTTCAGAGTAGCATTATTCAATCTGTATCAAAGTCATTCAAAAACACTTTTACCTGTTGTACAAAGCAGATGCATTGCAGTGCAAGCAGGCTATGCACGGCAAATGGACGAAAGAGCGGTCTCCTTAACACACAAGTGTTGCAGTGTCACGGGCGAAGTCCTACATTTTCGTTACAGCAGTGCGAACCCGGCAATTTCAGGTTCAAGTTCAACCTAAAAATTCAAAAAACAATTTAGATAATCTTAAACAAAAATTTAAAAGAATAACTTACACATTAGCCAAGTTTCTAGACGCTTCCAGCGATTGAGGTCCTTTCAATTCCTTCCTGCTGGCCTATGAGTGAGGCATATAGGTGGTAGGTAGCACTGTATAGCTGTAGGCCGCAGAATTTTGCCAGGGAGCTAACATGTTATTCCCAGCATGCCATTCGAAAGCACTAATCTCTTCCACGTGCTGGCGAGCCACCGTAACAGCACGACTCATCTCGTCTTTGGTTATGTCTCTGGGCATGGCTGTCAACTCACTCGACTCGGGGAATCGTGCAACAGAAGCTGGGTTATTGAATAAATTAAACATTACCAATTTACCATTGGAAATTCACACTGATTAGACATGGTAACTTACATGTTGTCTTGAGAATGTCTATAGACAACAAGCTCCGAAACTTCCATCTGCTGCCGTACACCACCAAGGATTGTAGAGTCATTCAATGAACCAAGGTGAACAGAGAATGGCAGGTTTGCATTGAAACACAGATGGTTGATTAGCAGAGACGCAGCAGGACACCATGGTTCCCCCGAATCTAATATTTAATTAAAATTAAATATTTGATTACATTACATTTAATTGAATTAATTAAATTTAATACCTAGGTGAGAGAGTCATGATGTGTAGCAGCGAAGCCTCTGGCTGAATGACTAACATTTAATATAGATGCTCACATCAAATGATTACACTTTTGATGGGAAGCCTGAGGCCACATGTTGCGTCAGCGCTTTTTTGTCACCCTTGTTTCACCCTTTTCTTTGACTAGACATAATATAATGACATACGCGTTGACAGGAGGCGTTCAGGGGCTAATTTCGTATGCCTTTTGACATAATGCGGGTAAAATCGGGGGAAAGGTAAGATAAATTCATGGTCGGGCATAAATAAGAACGGCTTCAGTGTAGTATTCGACCGCTTTAGTGGTGTAAGCTGGAGCTTCGGTGTAGTAGCTGGGAACAGAGTTGTACTTAGGATCGGTGAAGGATGATGAGGCAGTATACTAAGTCGTGTAGTACTCCGGTGCCTTGATGGTCAAACTCGGGGCAGAGTATTACTTCGGGACGTCGGTGTAGTAGCTCAAGGGAAGCGTAAGTTGTGGTATAATACTCCGGCGCCTTAGATGTGTAGTACTTAAAGCCTCGGTGTAGTAACTGGTCGTTGGTTGTTGTTTAGTAAGGCGGCGGCGTTGTGATTTGTGATCCGCCATACCAATGATACAAAATTACAAAGGTACACCAGCGGTCGACCCAGCCATCACAACACCCAACAGCAGCACGTCACTATAGTTAACTAAACAATTCATAAATTTAAACATTGATATTCAGTATAAATAACTGTCAAACAATTAGGAAAGAGTACCAACTGGAATATTAACAAATATAGATAAAAATAGGATTGATACATAACTCAATGTAAAAAACAAAATATTTACCCATGATTACGAATTGGTTACACGAAGAGCAGAGCACGAGCAATGCAGTTATTGCCGTTTCGAAAATCATCACTCGACTGATTTCTATACCTCCTTTTCTCTCCTTTTACACGACTTGTTTGAAGACAATTCATTTTACGCCGAGTAATACTTCGGGGCATCGGTGTAGTAGCTCGGGGCAACGTCAATTGTACTTGGGCGCTTCGGTGTTGTAGTAATTAAGGGCCTCGATGTAGTAGGCAGGGGGCAGCATACGTAGTCGTGTAGTATTTGGGTGCCTTAGTGGTGTAGTACTTGGGAACCTCGGTGTAGTACTCCGGCTCTTTGGTGATGTAGCTCGGGGCAGAGTTATACTTCGGAGCTCGGTGTAGTAGCTCGTAAGTTGTAGCTCGTAGTAGTAGCTCGTATGGAATTGAGTCAAACCCAAACCAGCCTCTTCTGCTGGAGTCATTTCGAATCTACATCAATTGAATATCGAGTCATTTAATTGTTGAAGCTGAAATAATTTGAAGAAAAAAAAAATACCTTTTGCCACGTTCTCTGGTTGTCTCAATACTAGTTAATGCGGCACGACTAAGATGTTCAGCTTCGGTCGCTGTCTGGAAAAGTAAATGCGCGTAAGATGACGAACTGAGTCTGATGGTGATGTTCTTGTCGCGAAGGAATTTCTCCGTCTCGTCCATTAACCTCATGTTGAAGCGACCCGCGTGAGCAGCCGCGTTCACAGAGTAAATGTCAATACCCTGATGCTCACACATTTCACATTTTTCTTGGTTTTCTTGATAGCTTCGCCATAACCTGTTGAGTTAAAATAAAAATCGATTTGAAATAGAGCTCTGGTACTGTATAGGAATACCAAACAAAATTTAGGCAGTGAAATATTTACCGTTACGGCGAAGATCCGGACAACAAGTTCCTGGTTGTCCATCCGGCAGTTTGCAGCAGGCAGTATTGGGCAGTAGTGATCAGAACGAGATCGTACCACACTACGCAATCTTTAGCTAGCCGGCCAGGGCTATGACCACTCGTAACCACCAACTTTAGGGCAATAGTAAGGATATTCGTTGCTGTATTGATTGACAGCTGTTTGGACTGCTGTATGGATTGACACAGTAGTGTATGAAATGTCGAGTGATGTCTCAAGTTTATAATTAGATTTCGGCACGGTATGAATAGGGACATAGGGAGGAAGAGCAGGTTCAACTTGAGGAAGTTCAAAGTAAGGTGGCAGTGTATAGTCGATGGGGGCGAGTAAGTCGGTTCAGGACTCGGTGATGTCTGGTAATTCGGGTTACGATTAGGTTTGACCTTCTCGGTCTCAAAAATCGGTTGGTAACGTCCATCGAACGGTAATTTAAATTCAAAGCCCAATCCAGAGGGATCGTATAGTAGCCTATAGCTGATCGTATTGAACCACATCATCGTCGCGTCGCGCCGCGCCGCGCCGTGCTAAAGTCTGTTGGGTTCGGGTTGATATTCAATGTGGCAGGTCGATTAAAGGGATTTTGACGTATTCAAATATCTTTTTAATTCGACCATTTGACCCTTTCGGTTTCTCGACGCCTTCGCTGCTGGAGAAGACAGAAAACAGCACGCCAAAAATGAGCACGCCAACCGTCCAACGCGGCAACATCTTGAATTCTTGAAAATTAAATAAATAAATAAATTCAGCTATAATTCATGCACGGAAATTGGATACGCCGGAGATAATTTCAAGAGGGTTTGCCCGCTTGTAAAATTTTTATAATAGGCCAAATTGAGTTCCCACTGCAGCCAAACGGTTAACAGGTGGTTGTAACGTCACAAATATAAGTTTGACAAGAGTGTCATGAATAACGTTTAATTATAACTTCACTCTTTTTTATTAAAAATCGCACCACCGCTATTTAACACTGTTATAACTACATCTAAAGAAATTCTAGACAATATTAGAGACGTTCATCACTCCCCGCACGAAACTCTACACTGCAGCGCAACCAATATAAATTAATCCTTCATTAAATGAAAATGAATGAGCACTGACCTAAAATGAGGCCTTAGAACTCCAATATTGTAGTAGGCCCACAGTTTTTAATAATAATACACTTGGCAGAGAATAGCAACTCAATGGGATGTATGTTGCTGTTTTCACGACACCTGGTCAACTGACTCTGCTATGGAACCGTTTCTCTCTCTTGTGTTTATATACCCGATCAGGCGGGAAAGTTTGGTGGAACAACGTTTGACAACTACTACATTATAAGCCAGGCATATACAATAGCTTACCTTCATCCAGCCTTTCGCTATACAGCAGTAGTTTCCCACATAATGATTTCCTGTCTGTTAGAAATATACCTGCATCATAGACGAGAGATAGTCAGATAACGCATATAAACAATCTGTTCTATCATGCTGCCTATGAACCATCTTAATTAATAAAAGCACTTACGGCTGGGGAAATAATGTCAAGTAGATCACGGAAGTATTCAGCGCGGGGAAGACCACACAGAGCACGATTTATAAGCATTATAGCCGGGAAGACCTGAATCAACACAACCAATAAATATCCAATCATTTCTTTTGAGATTTCAATATATTACCGCTGATCACGTCCACGTTGTAGGTTGAGGGCCACCAAATCCATACCGAAACCCTTGCCTCCCTCTTCGAACGAGTGGTTAGTAATCTTTCCCGAAAAATTAATTAATTAAGAGCTGAAAATCAAATTTAGCTGTATCTGCATTATACCTCCTCTGCTGTGAAATAATTGTCAAAATCTTGTCCAGGCTGAGTAGCCAAACCAATCAGGAATTTGTCAAGGTTGCCAGGTGTGTAGACCACTTGTGATTTGAAAAATGTGTTGGCGTAACAGAACGTGAGCCTCCTTCTTTCTTCTATAATTCACAAGACTGAAAAGGAAAATATAAACCCGTTAAAAACCAGAATCTCCCCCCAATGATAGCTAATGATTAAACTTACTCTTCTTTTCCTTGAATAAGGGTATGGCCGAATCGAAAAGCAGCGGTAGCGAATTCGTTCAAAACGGTTGGATTGATGTTCTCATCGTAATCGTCGCTGAATCCATCTTGAAGTGGCAGCAAACCGAGTTCCTGCTTTTTCGCCACACCGATTACGATGGGCAGCCATTCGTTGTAGGTATAATGTGCTGCATCTGAGCAATCGGAATGCGCCTGGCCTCTTGCTAAAGACGCTCGTCATTCCAAAACGGGTTCAAGTAGGAGAGCTCCGCCACAAGTCTGTTGTGTTCACGCATGAAAACGGTGTGCGTGACAGCCAAGTTAAAACAAAGGGTGTTCGTTCGACCGCGCATCACCTGCGACAAAAGTGGTTAATGTGCAATTTTGAAAAACATCGTTTATGGTGTGTGGATTTTCCTCACCTGCTTTGAAGCACTTGACATCTTTTGGTCGATCAATTCCAGAAATGGCTTAAATAATGGATCGCTATCCGGCGGCAGCAAGTCCAATTCGTGATGACCCATTTGAGGAGTTACCTTCCAACTAATACTAACTCGGCGGCTTTATTCTTTATTGTCAGAGCCGTAGACGTTGGAGTGATCCAAAAAATGGGTCAACTGATTCATCTGAAAAAGCATCAATTGAAAATGCAATAAAAGTGGGTTACATCTTTGGCAAAAGAAATACTGTCACACTATGACTGGGCAATTTCAACCCGCTGACATCCCATAAAGTTTCCAATTGGACCGCCGTTTCAAAGTAGCAATTTAGGGTAATTGAAATGACTACGCTTCGAGTGGTATGTTAAATTTATGTTACACAAAATGAATAACACATGTTTTGCCTGTCGACTCGCCTCTGATGGTGTCGACATTAATTGCTGTACTGTAACGGTGAGACTCTCTTCCAAACGACTAACCTGTTCTCCATGACCGAAGCTGCAATCAAATGTGGGAGCCGGAGTAGAACGAACGAAGCTCATGCAACGTTGACCGAACTTGGAGAAAAACGGATCATCATTTGGAATTGCTATGGGCATGCATTCAGGATGAAGAAGCTCGGTATTGTTCAAACACATTCCTTCTTCTGTGCAGCACTGGATGCCCATTCCGTTGGCGCGCGTCTAGCGACAAATTAAATATCGTTTTAGTTTGTGAATTCTTGCTAATCCAGCGTTCCAATAGTTAGCCTATATACTCATGCGGAAGACCGGAGTCGATGTTAAATCGTGATCCACAAATTGGCTGTACTGCTGCATAGCCCATGTGGTGTCTGTCTCTCGAGGGAGCATCAGCGTCCAAAATCACAGAAATCGACACTAACCGCCGACTGGAATGCCCAATAAAGCATTGGATTATTTTACAAAGGACAATAAACTATGAAGAATACGTGAATGAAAGTTTATGGCTTGCTTCCAAACCCCTCGGAAATTTATACTATATAGAGCACCGTAAGGAATAGTGTGCAATATTTTTGTTTGCTGTTACCTGCTGCTGGGAAGATCACCACCGTCTCCAGCCCGTCGTGGAAGCCAAACACCTATAGAGAGAATTATTGCATATATGAATTGATGTGCCAACTGTCCTACATAGTTATTATTTTGAGTTGTTTACCATCTGCGTACGCTGGAACAAGGGCGCGCTGAAATTGGGTGCGAGACTTGCCCCAGAAGGAACGTTTGATGTTGTTGCACGAGCCGTCCAATGTCCGGAAGGGAGAACGGATTGTCTTTTGATCACAAAGAGGATCAGCTGGACACGTCTCCTTCAGAATCGTGTCTCTTATTAGGTTGAATTGATTCAAACCGAATCCGGCCTCTTCTGGGGTCATTTTACAGAGATTCAGAAAAAGATGTTCATAAATCAGATTCAATTTTGAATCGCAATTAACTTACCTTTTGCCAAGTTCTCTGGTGGTTTCAACACCACCAGGTAAGGGCTCCACGACTGAGCAGGCCTGACTCGAGAGTTGTCTGGAAAAATAACAAATGTGTCGACTGGGATGAACTCGGTCTGACTGTGATGTTGTTGACGCGCGCAAAAGTGAATTTCTCTGCTGTTTCGTCCATCAAGCGCATCTGGAACTGGCCCGCGTGAGCGGCAGCATTAACAGAGAAAAGATCAATGCACTGTTTCTCTAACTTGACGATTTTCTTGTTGGCTTGTTTGATGGGCCCATTATGACCTTTGAAATATAGAAAAAACGAAATTAATTACATTCGTTGAAAAAGAATAAAGAAAATGTGACTCACTGTTGTAGGGAAGATCGGGGCAACACATTCCTGGTTCTCCATACGCCAGTTTGCAGGAGCTTCCCGGAGTGATATAAGAAAAAGATCGTACCAAACAGCACAATCCTTGGCCGGTCGGCACTGCGATTCATAACCACCAACCTTAGGGCAGTAGTAAGGATATTTGTCGTCGTATTGGTTTGGACTTTCCGGATACGGACTATCGGGTTTGTAAGCACCAGGATAATGAGGGGGTTTAGCAGATTCATGATGAATAACAGCCGGTCTGGGTGAATAAGCTGGTTTCGGCGGTTCGGGGCTGTAAGGTACATAAGCTGGCTTTTCGCGTTAATAAGCGGTAATTAGCTGTTTTCGGCTGGACATTGGCAGGTGGCTTGATTGGCTCAGCAGCAGGTCTCGCTGGCTCAGAGTGGTATCCCGGTCGGAGTTTGGTATTGGAAAACTCCGGTCTTCTGAATCTCGAACCCGAGACCAGACGGATCGTATTGAACGACACTTTCGTCCTGCTTTGAATAGTCCAACAGATGGCTAGGGTTCCGGCCCAAAAAAAGAGGGTCGGCGTGAGTGATGTATTGACGACCGGTTCGGGCACTCTCTTTATCGGCTACAGGCTCTTTCTCTTCCTCGGCATCTGCATTGTCGGCAGCAGCAACGAACAGCAGGCCCATCATGAGCATTCCAATTACCCATCGGGACATCATCTTCAGCTGCAATGAAATCAATTGATAAGTAACACCTTTCTCCACTCAAAAAAGAAAAGTTTTCTATTATTGGTCGGGAATACCATTCTGGCCCTGGTATGGCTGCAAGGCTGCATGCGCTGGATGCAGTAATCGGCCTGGTCGGGGCAGCTCGCGACGGAGCTCATCCGGCAAGATGTAAGGGTTGTCGCCAGCCAAAATGCGGAACGAATCAATCACCTGCGATGGGAAGGAAAATCGCAACAGTCGCTCAAGTCAATTGACATGGACGGGGAAAAAAAAAGGAAAATGTCTGGTGGTATGAAATAAGATGAAAACCTGTTCGGCCGTGTCCAAGTCGGTGGACTCTCGCGTCGATCGAAATCGAGGAAGGCATCGAATAGAACGTAGCCGCTGTTGTTGGGATCGACGATGACCATGATGCGCTGGAAGCTGGAAGTCGATACCTCCCTGATGAGCTTGTCCTTGCCGAGTGAATAGCCCAAACTGACGAGACATGACTTGTACTCGTCGGGCTTCAGGTGGCCCGACACGGTTCTTGTCAAAGTGGTTAGTTAAACGAGCTTCGGAATTCGTTCAACTGTTCCTGGGTCATACCTTAAAAAATAGAAATCAAGAAATGAAATCAACAACAATTATTAACAGAAAAGGGACTGCCGTAACATGGGACATAACAGACAGTGCGAGGCTCGAGTGCATCAAATTCAACAAAAAACAAAAAGATTATGCAAGGGTTTAACGATCTGTCGCTTGTCTCTAGGAGAGCAAACATCCGCCCAACCGAGTCAGCACAATTACAATTGAACTGCTTCACATCCATTATAGCGTGTGAAGCAACATTTGGGTGCTGCATGTTTTTTGGGGGGGTGATGATGATTGATGAAAGCATCGGAAAATTGACGTTTCCTGTCGATAACCAAACTTGTTAGACTTTGATACCTTTAGAATCGCGCGTCAAAATCTGGTTTTTCAACTTTGTTGATGTTCCGGTTGATGGAGGTGAGCAACTGCTCCCAGCCGACTCGAAGCGTTTCCATGGTGTAGGCGGTTTAGGCGGTTATGAGTGTGTATCGGTTTTCAAACACCATCGATTCTTGAATGCCCTGGTTGAGCTTCTCCAACTCTTCCATGTGCGACTTGTAGGCGTAGACGTTCTGCTCCTATTCTTTCAAGCGGACCAACTGATTCTCCAATGATCCCTGAACATTCATTCAGTCGACAAAATACACAGAAAATCAGTTTGACGACATCAAAAGGAGAACAAGTCTTTGAAGAGACGGACCTGCATTCCCATTGCGATCAAAGCCACGGCGTCCATTTGGCACTCAATCCATGGTCCATCCGAGTTAGCCTTTTCGGCAAACTGGCGGCGCATAAGCTCATTGTTCTGTTGTTTACGAAGCCGGGACGGCCTCCAGAGTGCCGTCCCTTTGAGGAACCAACAGACGGACTTCCGCCCATTTGGAAGTTATGTCCTTAAACAAGAGAAAAATCAAATTAGTCCAACAACAAAGTACAACTTTTAAGGCAATTGAAGGGCTGGAGAGAAGGGTGAAAAAATCCGAATAAATAAAAATGAAAAACGATAAAAAAAAGAACATTCCCCATAAAAGAACATGCCCCTTCACCAAGCAAACAGGCCATGGTTTACCTTGGGTGATGATTCATCCTTTTAACAAAATCAACGAGCGTTTGCAGCAGTTAGTTTGGGCCACACAAACACACGACACATAATAAATAAGTGATTTTTTTTTTTTAAATCAACGCCAACGTCGACCCAGTTGATAAGCGCCAAATTAAATTTAAAGCACGCAAATATAGTGAATCAGCAATAAAATCGTATCGAAATTATTTTAAAAACAAAAAACGACCCCCGTGTTATCTCCGCGATAAAAATCCGCAGCAGAGGAGTCGACAAGAGCAAGTGAATAATTTTTTTTTTTTTTTTTAATACCTTGGCCGTAAGACTGGTGTATGGATTGTCCAAGCCGCCGGGGATGCTGTGCTGGCTAGCAAACGACTCGACTTGTTGAACCAGACCGACTGATCGATTGGTATTCCTTATCCGCCTCGCCAAGCGTGGCTTTGAACTCTTCGTGAGCATCCAACAAGCCCTGGATTTCTTCCATCGTGTGGATGATGAACATGTCGACCAAATCCTCACGTGCTCCATCCAACCAGTTGTTTAAAGGCTATCAGTAAATAAAAAAGAAAGATAAGCTTTTGAGAAAATGAGAAAATCAGCCAATAATATGAAATTAGCTATCCAGAGTATAATGTAAGTAATACTGTACAATTCTAGAACAGTTTTAAGTTGTTCTAATTTGCCGCGTTTTTCCTCTAGTTTCCGATCAGCTGAACCAGCAACTACTCCTGATATTAGAGAAAGCGGGCTATATCGAGCACTTCCTGCAGTTGTGCAATTTTTTTTTTGTTTCAAATGGCGTCCATTGACTTCGGATTCGTAGGAGGTCCACAGAGCAAAAAAATCTACGAATAAATTGAGAAGGATTCAAGTTTTCTTTAGCACAATGAGTTCTGTTTTTCTCTTTTACCTGGGATGACGGACTTCCATTTTCATTTTCTGCTTCTGCGTCCGATCTCCGTGCCGAATGACGGCCACAACACGACGCAATTCCATCCTGGCAAAAACGAAATCCTGATTAATTATCGTATCGACTTTTTCGCTGAAAACATTTTAATACATCTTGCCAAAAGTCGTAGGCACTATCGGTGGGTCATCGAGCTGGAAAGGCAGAGCCCACGGAATATGTAAAGTGGGCGCCAAACGACGTGGAATTATATTTCCAAGAATCCTGGCGCAATCGTCGTAGTATTTTGCCGAATTTTTGACAAAACTAAAGCCAGCATTGACATCACAAACGAACGACCTGCCATTCGCCCTAACCAAGATACTTTAATTGAGCATTAATAATAAACAGCATGTAAATAGGAAATTACCTCAAGAGGTCAAAGCCGCTAACGGTTTGATTGATTGTTGATGAATCAATGAATCAAACCGTCAAAGGCTAGACAAACTTTACGCTGTTATTAACGTCCGCCTGCAGGGGACTATTCAGTTCGCTGGGTGGAAGGCTGAGCGGCTCAGAGCTGGCCGACGTTTCATGCTCCTTCACTCGACGTCCGGAAGAGTCGGAATCGACGGAAGTAATAGTCTCCGACATGCTTTTCGAGCCGTTCTTCAAGTGACGCAATAAAACACGCTGACTCATTTGCTGGTTGGGACTCGACGGATCAATATCCGGAGCGATGGCTGCGGTGGCAAGTGGAGGAGCTGATGACGTCACGATTTGATCCTCTTCTTCATCCGCCGAGGGAAGTTGAGACGAGTTGAGGGATGAGCAGGCGAAACTGGGTGGTGCCGGAAGCAACTCCTGAGCGTCCTGAGATCCCGGCCAGGGTGGAAACTGGACCATGATTTCCTTCTCCGTCTCAGATAGTTCGGCGGATGGGGGATCGGTGGGAGCTGGCGGTCGCCTGGGAGGTGGAGTGGGCGGATGGGGTGGATCTAAATCTGAATCGCAGGTGACGACAAAGGAGGTGGTGCCTTTGTCATCCGAGCTGGTGGTCCCACCACCACCTCCGCTCTGCCGGACAGCGACGGATGAATGCGGCTGGAGGACTGTAACTTGCCAAGTGCTGCCATACTCGTCGCTATAGTTGCCGGCCGTATCCGGACACGAAACGTTCGAGTCGAACAATTTCTGGGCCTGCAGCAGTTTGCCTTCTTCCGCCGGATTGGGAGGAGGTCCATCGTGCGGATGAGGCTCCGAATCAGACCAGACGACATCTTCCACGTCGGTGAAGCCCAACGAGCGGTTCATGTCTGGCTTGGCCGGAAGCAAGGAAGCAAAGAGATCGTCGTTGTTGAGACTGCCATCATCGCTGGAACCGCTTCCGCTCAAGTAGCGGGTCGGGTCGTGAACCAGAACGCGACCGGCCACAATTTCTTCTTCGACGGGCGAGCGCGCGTCCTGATTTAATTTCATTTGTGTATACCGTGAAGGGCTGGAGGGCCGGCAGAGTGACGCTGCGGTTGGTGTTGGCCACGGGTTTGTTGCAGCCGTTGTACAGGTTCTCCTCGCTGGCCCGCCGGACGCACAAAGCCGAAAAGAAAGACGAACGCGATTTCTTCTTCTTGGCACCGTGATCCTATGGGAAAGTGATACATAGATAAAATAAATGTTAACAAAAACAAGTTCAATCAAAAACCCCCCAGCAAAAGAATGCACTTAATAAAGTCGTTCGACAGCTCAGCTCGGCTATTTATGAGAATGCTCTTCCGACTTCCCATTCACATAAATAACACACACAGATATATTTATTATAAGAATGTGTGTCTGTGTGTGTGTGTCTATACAGATGCCGTGCATACAGAGCTATCTATATGCAAATGATGTATACACCCACCTAAAATACACGTAACACGAATTTAGAACACTAGTTTTGAAAAAATAAAAAAACAGGAATTCAAATTTTCGCGCCATGTCGAAACACAATGAAACATTCCAATCCCGATAAGATACGGACTAATAACAAAAGAAGAAAAAATAAAAAGAAGTTGGGTGCTGGTTTGATCGATTGTTTGTCTGCCATAGTTAGACGTCGGACAGGATTTTTTTCACAGGAGCCTTTACGGAATCTTGGGACAGATTGTTTCGCTGCGCCACGAAAAACAAAAAAAGATAAAAAGTTTCTTTTTATTTCCGTCTGCTGGATGACGACATCGTCGCCAACATCCAGATCAGATTTCCTTTTTGTTTTTATTCTTTTATTATTACGCCCTCCCACCGTGAGATAACCGCATCTTGTCTGCTGCCCTGCTACTACACCGACGGCTCCCACATCCAGCACTTCCGGACATTTTTCCCCTCCCCTCGCATTGACCATTCCTTTAGGGCGAGAAACGAAAGATGCGTGATTACTACGTTTCCACCATTCCAGCGCAGAAACCTAACCTAAACCCTATTCCGTCTTCCAGTTCTATAGCGTGATTCAAACCGAAACAATCATAATTTCCGCACGCAATTTCTATATGAAACAATGGCGTGAGGCAACAATCAACGAGCTACAAATTGGATGTGTGTGTACCTTTTAGGTTAAAAGATGGCGGAGCTAGAGAGAAGGGAGAAGGGGTGCCGGAGCAATTGACAAGTCAAAACAAACACAAGCAGGCGGCGGCGGTGGAAGATGTCAGGCGCAATCGGTTAAAAGTAAAACACGGCGACACGAAATTCGCCTTCGGTGCTGGCGGTTAGTGAATGACTGACGTCTGTCTCGACCTCAAGGCCGTTTTCCAACCTGGCAACACAAGACCCGTCTCTATTTTAACCCCCACCACCACCACCCGTTTTTCTACGTCCTCCCATCTTTTGTCTATTTATACACGCGGATGGTGAAAAACAACCAAACACGGAAGGAAATCAGAAAAAAAGAACAAGATGTGTGTGTGTGTGTGTGGGGGGGGGAGGAGCGAGCAAACATCTGTTGCCCGGCTTCTTTTTTCTACTCCGGGTGTTTGAGCTAAATTACTGCACATGTGTGTACGACTATCTATACCCGATAATTGTCTAGGAATAACTGAAATTAGCGCAATTCGATATAATAGGAGAGAGAGAGACGACGTGATAAATCAAAAAGAAAATGATGTGTGAAAGAATAAGAATAAAAATAAGAAAAAGTAGGAGGAACCTGGCGTTGCGTGATGCTGTTGAATGATGGCGTTTCCGACTCCGGCGCTCGTGTCCGAGTCTCTCGAGTAAGCTCTTATATTGATCGCCATCTTTTTGGGGGGCTCCTTGTTTTTTTTCCTTTTTTCTCTGATGCTTCGATCCTCCTTGCTGCTCCTGGATGAGCTGGTGCCCTGGATTGGGCTAGTGCTGCCTTCCACACGAGTGAATTGATAGGTTAATGATGGATAGACTGTAGAGCAGAGAGGCCTATGTAGTATAATGGTGAATGCTGACACACAATCGTTTGAGGAGCTCAAACCTACAGGAGCGAAAGAAAACATGGGAGTCATTTAACATTTAATTCTTAATGGATATTATAGCCCACAACATTTTCATACCTCTTCGTCCATGGCTCCTCTTCCCCCTCCTGTGTGTCTAGACAACAAAATTCAAGAGAAAATCAATAAACGGAGGGCAAAACAAAACAAATCAACACATCAAAAAATGCCTCGAGTTCTTACGACGTGATCTGACGTGTTTCTATGACACAATGATCTAAGCTGATCTAAAAGTATATAACCATTTTACTAGGCAAAACATTTACATCTATGATGCAACTGAGTTGCCAACTTGCCATGCATCTGACTTCCTTTGTTTAAGTGATTCATTCTTACGGTTTAATTAATACAATTAAATACTTTGACATACCGCATAATTCTTCCACGATACAAGCACGACATCGTTTTTCATTTTTAAGTAAAAACCATCATGGGATCCTGTTGGCTTTGCAAACAAAAACAATCAAGTCTGGGATTCTGGTTTCTGGATTGACATTTGATTTTGGTGTGCAACATTGCCAGGTTTAAAAAAACACATCTCACCACTCTCACTCACCATTATGCGGTTTCCCGTCGGTTTAGAAACCGTTCCCTCTCTGAATCGTGATAACACATTACTCATACCCATCGCACGAAAGTTTAAAATAAAATCAGATTTTTGGAAACATAATTAACCGACGTCGCCAGAGGGCCATAGGACAATAGCGTCGCCGTGATTCTTTGATCGCGCAACAATAAAATAATGTTATGACTTCCTGCGCTCTTTTATTTTCCGTGCATTTGGAATTAACAGGCCACTTTTTAAAAAGTAAATTTTCTTATGTATCTTCAAGCCTTTAATAACATGCGCAAAAAGATCTTCGACTAAAGACTAAGGGGTAATAAAAATAATAATTTTGAATCAAACAATCGATGAATTAAAATTGTTTTTGAAAACATCGGCGTGAGTCATTTGATCAACGAAAGCGACAGCCCCTTTCCTAAATATTTGCCGCAATTCCAATTGAATTTGTGGAAACGAAAAATATATTCCCTAAGAATCAATCAGTGATGGCAAATCAAATACAGATTCTGAATTAAACATACTAAGAAAGACACGCCCAGCAGCACTCACGAAAAATGAATAGCCGTCAAAGGCTGCGTTAAATATAAACAAAAAGAACAAGGTGCAATGCGACTATGGGAGATGATAGATTGCTGGTCCGTCAGTCCGTCTCTACATCTCGTCACGGCACATTGAGAGAAACAGAAATTGATTCAAATCAAAATGCTGGGAGCATTGAACAGGCCCATCGTAAAGCCACATGCATGAGAAAAGTTCAACTTTAAATAGCATTTTCCCTTGAAAAACGTGACATTATTGGTCCTTAATTTAAGACTGCATGGGCAGGCATATCGCTACTGGTGATGGGAGTTGTCAGAATCAGAGTAATTCTGGAGCGGTAATAGATAATGATTAGATCTATATTACCGCTATATTAGCTACTCTGCCCAGAATAGCCTATGCTACTGCTTTTTAGCTGGTCGCCTATATTTTAAAAAATATTAAAAGGGAATTTAATCAGATGATTGCCAAAAGCAACTCACCACCAGATGTCTATAGCATCGCCGTGATGACGCAATCTTTGATGACGCAACCATGACGCAACAAGCCAACAGCCAGAATTGCATTTTAATTTTGCCGTTATTTAAGTAATAGTTCGTTATTTTTCAATTTTAATCATTGAACTTTAAGTGTAAAAATAGGGAGATATAAGTTGAGCAAATTAAATGCAAATAACTTGCAAGGCTATTTGACTGTGAAATAAAAATCCTTCAGGATTGCAGTTGCGGAAGGGAAAATTGGATGCAAGGTTATATAAGGGCGCTTCGACACGAGGTGATGTTTAAGAAGTTGCCACACACAGCACGAACCGTTTCTTTCTGAATTTTTACCACAAAAAAAAAACAGGACGAAACATGTCTAAAAGTTTAGGAGTCCCATTTAGCAACGGTATGCTTATCAATGGCGACACCTTGGGTGACACCAATCCCAGAACTCTGACTCCCTCAAGCGGCATATCAACAATGCCAGCAAACCCGAATAGCAATACTAACCTATTGCCAATACCTATAATACCTAACCTTTACCTGAACAGAAATTCCAATCAGACATTTCACAATGAACAACCCGTCTTTTGGCATGGCCCACGCAATGCCATGCCAGAAAACCAGCGCTGCCTAAATACAACAGCCAACATTACCATAATTTGCCAACCAAATACGGTGTCGGTCAGCGTCGTCGAAAGACAAAGGGAATTCACCCAATACCGAACCAGACAACAACTAAATAACGACAACATGGTATTTCAAAGAGAATACCGACGACCGCAAGAACATGCGGTTCGATTTCGCCATCCGAACCAATTCGATCGATTTCCTGATAACCAATTTTGCAATCAACATCACCTTGATCGCAATGAAAGAGCTCATAAGCCGTCTATAACTTGGTTTATACCTATGGGTGCTTCTGCCGCACCCACGAAAATACAACCCGACGCAAAATCGTCTGCCACACCTGATACAGGTACTAGACTAAAAACCGCAAAACACACTGATTCCAAAAACCCGGCTAGGGTAATAAAATTAAAAAAACCAGACCATAATCCAGCAGATAACCCGGGTCCCGGACTGAATTGTACAAAAAAATTTTTTTTACCGATGGTGATCAACGATAAATTGGTAACTATGAAAATTGATTCAGGTTGCCACGATTCTATCATTAGCAGTCGTGTCTGGCAGGAGCTTGGCCGACCACAATTAGATCCTGTCCCTGACAAGAGGTATTCGGCAACTGGAACTGAAGTCGTGTTAAAGGGACAATTCATCGCACGCGTCCAGTACGCCGGAACGATTTTTGAGCTACCTGTTCAGGTGTCAGACAGTATGGACACCAGAAGTCTGATGGGAAGGCGCTGGTTTCCTACTCTCAACTTGGATTGGAATGGCGTATTCCACTGCACCTCGAAAATTCACCCATTACAAGAACAGACGTCAGAAACAGTCCATCAGGAACAACAAATGAAGCTCTACAAAAGTCAGCACTTCTATATTCAAGTCAAAGTCGAGGGCGTCAATCTAATGATGATAGTGGACACGGGAGCGACACAGTCCATTATCAGCTCGGATGATTGGGAAAAGATCGGCAAGCCCGAACTAAAACCGACGGAGATTGTCATTGTGGATACGAGCAATAAGATCGTGCCTCTGACCGGTCAGTGCACAATCTCCTGCGAGTACAATGGACAAAAAGCAGCAGTCCCAGTTTTTGTTTGCAATGGTAAACATATCCCATTAATTGGGACGAACTGGTTTCCGCAATTTAAATTCGATTTCAATAACATCTTTGCGAAAATAACGTTCAACCAGACAGCCTGCAAAACGAAACCAATTCAAAGTAGTTCTTCCACTGAGAGAACACTGGTACCGGAAAAGATTTCCGTACCAGAACCGGACGTCAAAGAGATCCAGGAAGAATTAAAACTTCCAGAAATTGAAAAAAAAAAAGAAAAAAATGTTTGGAAAAGCGGTTTAGATGTTTTAAAAAATATATTTAAACGAAAACAGAAAAAAGATAAAACGAAAGATAAAAAGAAAAAAGATAAATTAAAAAAAGAATAAGATAATTAGTCGGAAAAAAAAATGAAACGAACGGAAGGGCCAGGAAAGTTTTCGAGTAAAAAATGACCGGATGAAAATAGAGGGGAAAGGAATTGGAATGTAGAAGGATATGTAAGAAAATGACTGGAAGAAAAATGACCGGAAAGAGATGTAAGAATAAGAAAAACGAAACGGGAAATGCAAATGCCTAGCCTAAATAAATAAAGGGGAGAAAAAAGAATCCCGCAATTACCAAATAAAATCATCAAAATGGAGACATCACAGTTATTTTCGGTATTATGTCAATTGCATATAACGTACCAGCGAATGTTTGCTTCTGAAGAAACCAGTCCTCTATGAGTCGCCAGATGATGGCGTTAAACACCGGCATGATTGTACCCTCTACGACCTACACATCACACAACAGATGGACCCATTCGTCGAACAAATAGCGCATATGCATCAATCAGTGATGGCAAATCAAATACAGATTCTGAATCCATATATAATAAAAGAGCAAGCTTTTGGGGGAGGGGCTTATTCATGTCACAACGCTGTGATTGGTCAGTCGAGTCACTGCCCAGACATGCCCAAACATGCCCAAACATGCTAATCACCACCAGATGTCTATAGCGTCGCCGTGATGACGCAATCTTTGATGACGCAACCATGACGCAACAAGCCAACAACCAGAATTGCATTTTAATTTTGCAGTTATTTAAGTAATAGGTCGTTTTTTTTCAATTTTAATCATTGAACTTTAAGTGTAGAAATAGGGAGATATAAGTTGAGCAAATTAAATGCAAATAACTTGCAAGGTTATTGAACTGTAAATGAAAAATCCTTCAGGATTGCAGTTGCGGAAGGGAAAGTTGGATGCGAGGTTATATAAGGGTGCTCGACATGAGGTGATGTAAAGGTGTGACTACCAATACACTGTTTCAACTGAAAATTGTTTTTACCAAAAAACACGATAGAATCAATAGAAAAAAGCAAATAACTGATTATTTACCCAAGACAAGACAAAAAAACATGGCATATATAAATGTTGGCATTCCGTTTAGCGACGGTTTGTTGATTAGTGGGGAACACGCCCACTCCATCAACAAAAAAACCATAAAAAAACATGTTAAACCAGACAAGGGTACAAAAACCCAACAGCCATGTAGTGTCTCCGACTACAATCCAACCGGAGTCTCACAAGGCAGCTCAGTAATATATATTGATAATCTAAACGGTAACATTATAAACAATTACCGATATGAAAGTAAAAAAAGCAATCGAAATCAATCAGACCGTCGTTCAGATCGATGTAGTACCAATCCTGCTGAACGGAACGAGCGAAATTATCAGACAAACTGTAATAATCGATACCCGGAAGTCTATGATGAATCCGGGAATGGAAACAGCTCTCCGACGGTACGAAGGACGGGTAATCGTTATCCGGTCCAGATGGACATTTTATGTGATCAAAATAGCCCTAACCACCAACCTAAAGGTGGTAACAGGCGCCATATCCAGAACCACGAATCTCATAGGAGTCCCCAACCAACTACCGTTTTTATCCAAAATTATACAAATTATGATAATAGGATTATTCACCACTACGGATGTAATCCAATTGGAAATACAAATTCCAATGGCCAACAAGGTCGTCATTTTAAAAATTATGACGGAAACCAGAATCATCACGACGGGTATCACCCCGATCGTAATGTTTCTGGAACCACGATTGAGCAACCAGTACGACAACCAGCAAATAAGGCTAAAATACATCCAAGCCGGCCATCAGTAGCGTGGACAATTCCGATGGGTGAAACTGCGACAGCTCAAAAGAAACAAAAAATAAAAAACCAAAAAGAATTTGAAGCATATCCTGCGGAGGAGGTTACGGAAGACGCTGCTCGTGCGCATGAACCGGAAAATGTAGAACCAGAACCGGAAGTAGCTCCAAGTGAGCAACTAGATGAACCCGACCCCCACGAACCCGAAGAATACTCAGCAAAATATTTACCGGAAGACGCGGCTCGTGCGCATGAACCGGAAAATGTAGAACCAGAACCGGAAGTAGCTCCAAGTGAGCAACTAGATGAACCCGACCCCCACGAACCCGAAGAATATTCAGCCCTATCTTTACCGGAAGACGCGGCTCGTGCGCATGAACCGGAAAATGTAGAACCAGAACCGGAAGTAGCTCCAAGTGAGCAACTAAATGAACCGCACCCCCACGAACCCGAAGAATACTCAAAAGCAAAATATTTACCGGATAACGAGTATGCAACACCTCCGATTCAACCTGAAAAAAAGGTCCGAAAAGGGTTGGGGAAATTCTTTTCTGATATGTTTAAAACAAAGAAGCAAGAACCGGTTGGGAAAGCTAAACCTGACAAGACAAAACCTACCGACGAGACGCTCGCAGAAAGAACAACTCAGAGCGAAAAGGAAAGAAAAGTCAAACAAACTAATACCAATCAGCAAATGGCACAAGGGCAACGGGAACAGCAGCAACCAAAAGAAGACGGGAAAAAACCCTCAGAAAATAAAAAAAATTGGTTCAAAAAGAAATTAGAAAAAGCAGAAGAAAAAATACAAAAATTTGGTAATAGTGTTAAAGAAAAAAAAGATAAAGGGATAAAAAATGTTAAAAACGGGGCTAAGAAAGTCACCAAATTTTTTAAGAAAAAATAAGAAATAAATAAGGCGCGATGCAGAGGAAAAGAAACGGAAGAAATGGAAGACAAATCTCGAAGAGATATGACCGGAAGAATAAAGCGGAAGGATGGGACTGAAAGAGAAATGACCGGAGGAAAAAATGAAAGAAAGTGGATGGAAGAAATGGACTGGATGAATAAAGCGGAAGGATGGAATTGGATAGGACTGGAAGAAAAGGAAAAGAGGAAGAAAATGAAAGAAAGTGGACGGAAGAAAATGACCGGAGGAAGAAAATGGAAGAAAGTGGATGGAAGAAATGGACTGGAAGAAGAAAGTGGAAGAAAGTGGACGTAAGAAATGGACCGGATGAATAAAGCGGAAGGATGGGACTGATGGATAGGACAAGAAAAGGACCGGAGTAAGCGAATGAAAGAAAGTGGATGGAAGAAATGGACCGGAAGTAGAACAGGGAATTTGCCTGGATTATGGATTTCGAGGGAATGGAATGGAATTCGAGGGGAATTCGACTGGAAGATAAATGACTGGAAGAATAAAGCGGAAGGATGGGACTGGATAGGACTGGAAAAAAAGGAACAGAGGAAGAAAATGAAAGAAAATGGACACAGTGGCCGCTCTGGCGCTGGGCAAATTTTTTGCAGCGGGCCTGGGTCTGGTCCTGTAACGGCGCCTACGCTTGCGCTTATCTTGTTCCTTGGTGCAGCCCAATCGGTTTAAGAGCTCTTGTGGCGAATCAACCTTTCTACGCCGATCTTGAACTGTCGCAGGTCAACGGAACCCTTTGTCCTCGTCGCTCGGCTTACACGCCAACCCTCAATTCGCGTTTGGCTTCACTCTGGCGTCACATTTCAAAGTCAGCGAGCCTTTCGAGTGGCCGCAACGGGCGTTTCAACCAGCGGTTGTTCCATTGCCTGATTTCTCCTATTTTAGTCCAGTGGGTCGCGACGCGGCCAACAGCAGTCCGCCGTGGAAGAAAAAAAGGACGACACAGGTGCATGGCCATTCAGGACGGTAATAATGATGAAATTTCTTTAAAATCTGTTTCTGGTAGATGATGAGTAACTAATTAATCAATAATTTTATTTTTCCAGTCTTTCCGAAGGAGTAGCTTCGTGGATCGGAAAATCCGTCACCGTTTCAGAGCCGAGCCGAGCTGGATGGAATTCGGAGCTGCTAATACACCTACCGGTCTCCCATCCAGTGCTCATTTGCATACTCATCTACAACCGTCATCGAGATGACGGTGCCATTCCCTTGGAATCGGAATCGTGCCGCCTTCTCATTCGTTCTTTGGAAGGATCGCTCACACTTTCTCGAAGAAAAGATCTGATTCTTCCCTTCCACGTGTTTATGAAGATCCGGATGAACTGGCTTCTTCCAATCAGGTTTGATTAATGCCATTTCAATAATAACGTGCAAGTTTTTTTTAACAGGATGAATATTTATTAGATGGTCGTGGATGTGCCAATAGAAGTCCAAATTCGGTATGAGATCGGACGTATTATCGGTGACGGTAATTTCGCAGTTGTTCGTGAGGGAATCGACAGGTAAGCAATCAACTCTTTTGTTGTTAAAGGTTTAAAATACAAGTTTGTTTTTGTTTGTATAGGCGAACACGAGATCGTTATGCTTTGAAGTTAATTGACAAAAAGCGTTGCCAAGTAAGAAATCAAGATTATCTTTTAAACATAACAAGGTAATTAATTTTTCGGTTTATTGCTAGGGTAAAGAAGTGGTACTTGAAAGCGAAGTTCAAGTTTTGGGTCGTTTAAGACATCCAAATGTGGTTAAGCTGTATGATGTCATTGATGCCAACAGCATTCTTTGTCTTGTTTTGGAACTTGTAGAGGTAAGAAACCCGGATATTCAAAACCCGGAGTTAAATTCATGTTTTTTCATACATGTTAAACAGGGTGGCGACTTGTTTGACGCTATTGCAGCTGCCGGCAAGTTTAGTGAACCGGAAGCCAAACGAATGACGTCGGATTTGGCTTCAGCCCTTTCCGATCTCCATTCGCTCAATATTGTCCATCGTGACGTGAAACCGGAGAACCTTTTTGTAAGATTTACATAGTTGGATCATTGGAATCGGTCAAGTGCCAAGAACATTTTAATTCTCTACTCAGGTCGTGAATTTACCAGACGGAATTCGCTCCTTGAAACTAGGCGACGTTGGTTTAGCTGAAGAGACGCATCAACTGCTGTACACGGTTTGTGGTACACCCACTTACGTGGCTCCCGAAATCCTTCTTGAGACGGGATACTGGCTGAAAGTGGACGTATGGGCTATGGGTATGGCTTCCAATCATAAGTATTACTTACATTCATAATCATAATAATAACTCGTTATCTAGGAGTTATTGTTTTCATCCTACTATGTGGTTATCCACCTTTCGTGAGCCCAACCAATGATCAAGAGGAGCTTTTTGAAACTATTTTGGCTGGACATTTTGAATTTGCATCACCATATTGGGATGATGCTAGCCAGATGGCTAAAGACATGATTACGCTCATGCTCCAAACTGATCCTGAGCTGAGATTTTCTGCGTTGTAGAGGTTCTCCAACATCCGTGGTTAACGGTCTGTCTTTGAATGTACAAGTTTCTTAAATCTTTTAGCCATTAATTTTTTTTTTAATTATTCGCAGGAGGATGAAGATTGGCCCGACACTTAACAGTGTAGTCGTTTAGGACTTCATTTTGACACAAGTCATTCTGCGACTGAATTGTCAGTTGCACAAGTTACTGCTAAAACTTCACCCAAGTCACTATTATCACTGTAGGTCTTTAGTTGTACGGTGTCTTTCTCAATCCTCCGTTTATCCGTGTTTAGTTTTTTTTCCACCACCCAATGTTTTTATTTCTTTATATTTTCAATTCGGTTTATGCTGGTTAATGATAACTGGTGAATAACAGCCATTTGATTTTTTAGGCCGAATCGACACCTTGTCTACATTCGTTGCAAGTGCTCTGAGTTGGGTTGCACCAATATCCCCTTCGATTTTCTGTTTACCTTATAAGGTAAACTTGGTAAACTTGCTTCTATAGAAGCAACACCAAACCTGATTCCCCTCGAAAAGATTCTAGGCATCTAACTCTGAATTCGAGTCACTTATTATTCTCGTCGGGACATTTAATTTGTTATCTCACTAAATTGACGATATTTTTTCAACTCGTTGATATCTCTTCTTTCTTTGCACTACTCTAGTCTTGATTTAAGTTTTAAACTTGTGCGTAACCTTACATCTATCTCCTGGGTCTACTTCAACCCCCACACCACTCAGCACCCACTTCTGCCAGCCTCGTTTGGATTCGTTTTTTACTAGCGTTATTTTTTCCCCTATACCCTTCTTCAGTTGCCAGTTCAACCCAAACACCTCCATCGTAAGTGGATTGTTTTGTTTTGTTTTCATTTATTTATTATTATTATTATTTCTTCTTTATCCTCCCAAGTGTCGAATTCTTTTATCCGGACAAAGGGATACAGTAGTTGTTTATCGACATAATCGTTTTTTTTTCTTTCGTTTTCAGACTACAGCATTGGAGATGCCATTGAAATTTATGTGGAAATGTGGATCTCCGCGGCGAAGATTGCCACTAGTAAAATGAGGAAATTTGGAAAACAAAATCAGTTGATCGCATGATCGACACCTACTACTACTAGAACGAAAATGTCTTGAAGCCTGCAACGAACACGCTTGATGGAAGAAAGCGAGACATTCATGCAACGTATTTTCTCTTTATTTTGAGGCCCAATTGTCAAAAAGGCATTGATTTATGTTGCACAAGTTATTACCCTTGCTTGTACCGTATTTGATACTTTCTTGTACAAGCTTGTGTACACTAGTAGCGTGCAGGATTATGGTAGATGCATGAATGCTGATCCGAGTTGCACCTAAAAATGTTCTTCAGATTTAAAAAAAGTTTAGATGGCAGCTATTGAAATAGAAAGCAAAGGGGGAAGGCTATTGAAGAAGTATGCAGTTCTAAACCAAAGATGCAATTAGAGTTAACTTGTTGGGTTTTCTCCTCAATAGAAAATGGGAAGAGTAAATGATGCACGACAGTTGCCTTGACGGTTGCCCTTTTTTATGAAGTGATTGAAGAAAAAAAAATAATTGAAAACATATTTTGATGTCTCATTAAAGCTGTCGTTTCCCCCTCTATGTTCCGCAAGTTCTCATATTTACCCCTTTTTGCCCATCCCTTAAACTTGTTCTCTTCCATTAGTTGAGTTAGCTATCTTCATTTTAACAGTTATCCTACTGTTAATGTGAAATAGCAATCAATCAACAATATACAGATGCCACAATAAAATGTTTTCCCTCGAAACAGAAATTCACAAGTTTTCCCGCCAATGATTTTTCCATCGAAACAGAAATTTTCCCGCCTGCACTCAGCGCCACAGTTGGCCAATTTTAGAGTTATAATTTCGAAACCCTTAGGGCATGTTAGTGGAAGCAAGTTCGCCTAATGGTTTTCAAAGTAAGGTTAATATTTGGACGGATGGTGATGAGGTAGGATCTTATTTTCCGTGTGAACAACTTCACGTAATTATTTTTATAAAAGAAAGTGCTGAATTCGAGCTTGGTCTAAGGACAGTGAAATCCCACAGGTAAAAATATCATGGTTACTCAGCTTTTAAGGCACGTTTTCACTCTTCACGTTCCGCCCAGGTGCTTTCAGTCGTTTTTTTCTCTAAATATCACCACCATTAATGATCCTTTGCAAGTTTCTTGGCTGTTTTGGAGATTGCCATGATTTGGTTTTAAGATCTTTGATGAGAATGTAAGAGATTCATAGCAGTCAATTCAATGCTCAATTTCAACTAACTCGTGTTGATTTTTTCTGTTGAACAAAGGCATTGTTTCTCTAAATTTCCATGTGCTATATCTGAGTAGTCAGCGTTTAAAAACTAAAAGTATTTATCATCACATTGGTCATTTTATGCGAAATGGTATCTTCATGCTTACATCATGTTGCCGCTGTGTTATGGTCTAGTGGAATAATTATAAAATAATTACTTTTGTTAATATCTAGAAATTGAAAAATGGATTTCAAATTTTTTATTCCACATCCTCTCGGCCAGATTGGCCCGTTTTGCACAGCTGCCGGCCTCTTTTCCAATGTTTTTGACTTGACAGATCTTCCAACGAGCCAAGAGAAACTAAAGGCTGAGGAGCTAAAGAATGGCGTCGTGATTGAATTGCACTCCTACTTCTCTCAGGTTAAGGAAACGAGGAGAAACTTTGCCAGAGCACTCAGTCTGTTTTTCGACGTTAAACTGGATTGGACAAACCAACGCGTGGTGAGCCGGCTTTTCAGCAAAGCAATGAATCCGCTGTTAGCTAAAAGAGCAGATCTCGCCAGGTGTTATGTTGCTCCTACTAGTCGTCGGGCCTCTCACTCCAGAAAGATGGTTAAGCAAGAAAACGGTCCGCACGAACAAATTTCTCAATTCGATGCTGCTGTCTTTGTTATACCTCCGGACGGATTTGAAGATCCTAATCCTAATCTCCAAGTCATCAAAACCAGCGACAAAAAAGTCAAAAAGGATTTGGATGAAGGTAAATTACCCGCCTCCAAGGTGTGTAAGCCCACTCAAGGACAACAATTGCTTCAACTTCAAACCCGTTTTGATGCCTTCCGCCGTGCCCAGCGCAAACACAATGCTGCATTCCTTCGCCATATTCACCTAATCCAGCGTCAACTCCAAGATGTCAAATGGAAAACCTCAAAGCACATTCTTCAAAACCGACGTCGTTCCATGCCGTCGTCCATGTACGTTTGATAGGGAGATATATATGATATATATGATACCTCACCCTTCTGTGTGAGTTATGTTTAATATCTCGTTCCATTTCGGAATGGAGTACGTGTGCATGCTCTTTTTTTTATTAATATTAATATTGGTTTTATGTATAGCTAATTTTGAAAACACCAAACACTTTTGACTGCCCTCGATTCCCCGAGTCTTCACCTCCCCTTTTGTTCTCTACGCTTCAAACCCAGAGAGAGATCTATTGCTCGTCCAGTTACGCGCATCCAAGTGAAGCGGAGACCGAAGAAATTCGGAAATTTCCTTGACGGGAGCCTAAATTCCGCGTTCGTTTATTTTCCAAATTGATATTCTGTTTGTTTCTTTTTCTGGTCTTTTTTTTATGGGGCGTTTTCTTTATATCATTTTTTGTGTGTGTGTAATGTTGTGGGGAATTTGTATAGTTTTTCTTTCTATTGTTTATTTTCTGGGATGTGTTTGGGGGTTTTGGGTACCATTCCAAGATGGTTTTTCTCTTTTGTTTGGGGGTTTTACACGGTTTCGCACACAGATGTTCGCAATACATCGACGAGTTTAAAATTAAATTCACTGTTTGGTCTGTATGTTTTCATATTTGCAGATTTTATTGTTGGTGTATTTTTTAGATTTGTGAGCATCAAGCTTATTTATTCAGAAATCGATTGTCAGGGCACCAGATTTGTGACAATATCTAGTTCTCCCACGTTGTACCCGAATTGAACTTCAAGTGCCCGTGTCATGGGATTATTTTTTCGGCTGTAGCTAAGCTGGGAACATTTACTGGTTGCGTGGCGTGTTTATTCCCGCCCGCGTACTAATGCAACGTTTTATACCCCGAGATCCATCACCAGCAGAAATAAGAAAGAAGAAGAAGGTCTCAAATCCTCGTGCTTTTATGTCTCTGTTTATTTTTACGAACAAATATTTAAAATCTATTTATTTTTCTCTTTTTAGATGTCCTTCTGTTGGCTTAGATTGTAGGAGGAACATTGTTGAGAACAGGAGCAAATAATTGTCCAAGATTTAAGGCTGCGTGGGTCACGACCGTCTACCCACCTCGATTGGATGCACTTTGTCAGTGACTTCCTTACAAATTATAGCGCAGGTAACTAAAGCTCTCGACTACACGCAAAACTCCTATCCGCCCTGTTATACATTTGTGTCGATATTCTCTTACCCCATTGCAATGGACAGCTAAAACGGCGCAACTAAATGATAAGTGATAATGGGCCGTCCACATCTGGAAAAAATGTATCCAGCGCCGTTGTTGTTAGACGACCTGCCAGCTGCGGAGCACATGCCCGAGAAGTTAATTAATGCGCCTTCTACGAGGCTCCAAAGTGAGCGAGCGGCGAGCCACAAGTAAAAATGTACGGTACTTACACTTCAGCAGACATCTATCTTTATTTGAACTTGATCAAGACGACTCCCTGTCCCATTTAGAACGCGAACGAGCCTTGTCAGAAGGCGAAGAAGAAGAAAATCGCCGCCGTCGCCTTGGAGACATTGAAGACTTTACTGCCATTTCTGCGACTTTTCAAGAATGCTATTCAGAAGGAGAAGAACTTCCTCAGAGACTTCCTAATTCTACCTCGTCTGTCTCAGCCAGTGAGGACAGTAGTTTGAGCTTGACGGACAGTGATCGTACACTCTTGGGTGATCCGCCTTTAGCTGAAGAAACCGACTGCGATGTTGAAATGGGTCTAGCCACTCGCAGAAGAAATGCTTTGGTTCAAGTCGAGCCGGAATCTGTCGATACAATACCGGAACTGGAGACCGTGAAATTTTTTTTTAAGGTTTGTAATCTGGAAAATTTTTTTTTTATTAGTCCTCATTTTATAAATAGCATATTTTCCTTTATAGGTGATGTCAATCAGTGAAGATGCGGATGAAAAATGCTGCACGGCCATGGTTGACAAGCGCATCCCGTTGGCAAATTTCAAATCAGAACTAGAGGTGCTTCTAAATGTTCCTGCAGAGTTTCTTTTAGTTTATAAAAAAACCCCAACAACGGCGTCTACCTTTGGAACAACGGAAAGGGAGTGGGCTCAACAAAATGAAACCCTTGGAGACGACCCACAAATATCTGTTCGCCTTGGTCGAGCCCTGAGACCGGGTGAAGTGCGTGGCAAAATTTTTCAGCTGAAAATCAATGACACCCAAGAACGTACACAGTTACTGTTTGAATGGGTGCTTTCAACTGGTGTTCAAATCGGTAAAATGAAACGAGACATTTTGGCCGAAATGAAGAGTCGTCATGGCATTGAAATCCCTCCTGAAAAGTAAAGTATTCACACAGTTTTTTTTTCATACCAAATATTAATAAATCTCTTTGTTTGAATGATTCAGATGTATCTTGCGCAAGAAACACTGGCGTACACCGTCTACCGTCTATGGAGCCGAAGAAGAAGTATTGGACACTGAATTACTCTACATTTTCAAAAATTGGGAAATGTTTTTACAATTGTTGGATGTTAACAACCCCCTCGAACTTTCGTCAAATTATCGAGGAGCTGAAACGGTCATCTTCACTCGTCGGTGGCGACCGAGCACATTTACACTGGAGCCTTTTGTCGACACGCCTCTTGCCGAATTTAATCGTATTGTGCTGGGTCGAAAATTGTCAGAGGTGAGTGGTTTGAAACCCGAACAGATCGAGATAGCCAAGGCACCCGGAACTTTTCCTTGCGAGGGCTCCCTTCTTGGAATCCACGATGATATTACATGGGTCCCCTTGCTGACGACCGGTTCGGATGACGACGGCTCCTTCAAATACCCTTGCAGCGTGCAGACGGACGGTGATGTAGTCTATTGGCGCGAGAAAGGCGAGCCGCTCAAGAAGCTAACGGAACAGGAACGTAGAGAGATTCTTAGCCGAGAGAACACTGATTCAACCGCTTCCGGAACTTCCTATTCAACCGTTTCCGCTTCACCTCGCAAAGAACGCCCGCTCAGAATCTTTATAGACTCGCCCAAATCTAGCAGCGTGAAAGAAACGATTGAAGGGTAATAACGTTTTTCTGGGTAATAACAATCCAAATGTTGAACCTCTTTTTCGCAATTCAAAAATGGCGCCTCTCTCTAATTATGTGTGTACATATTAATGTCACCTGTTTGTGGTTGACTATTTCATAATACACAACTTGAAACTTATTTGTTAATGTCCAAATCAAATTGTTTCACTCTTTCATTTCCAACTCGACACGTAATTAATCGTCAAATTCGTCAAATCGTCAATGAAAAAAAAAAAAACAACATCGTTAATGAAGCCGCTTATTTGGCAACGTTTAAAAACCACCCCTCACCCCTTTGCCGGTTTCCATTGTTTCTATTGAACGTCGATGAAATGTCAAATCAACTCCTCCATGAGATTCCGACTTTCTACTTTCTGCAGTGTCGAATTCATCTTTAGAATCGTGTTTTTCCTCCAGTTTCCTCACAGATTCCTTGAACAATAATAAGTGTAGAATTTTGATTTGTGTTTATTAGTTTCCCGCCGTAATTCTTCCCACACAATGATTAGCAAGTATAATATACCGTACGTAACTTTTGTTGACAGCCATCGTCTCGTTAACGGTCTCTCACCAATATATCTTGTGGTAAATGCCATGACGATTCCCACGACGAGACGGCCAGCAGGAAGAATTTGGATCCGTGAGAAAATAACAAGAACTAAGGTGTCACCACTTTTATTACATGACTTATTTTCTTTATCTTCACAGGTTACATGACTGTTGTCTGTGGATTGCAGCCAAAGTTTCGTGCAAAAGAATCAGCAGGGCAACGTCCCCCCAGTCAACTCGATGGAAATCAGACCGTTGACGTGTATTCATCATCCAATCCAACATGACCAAAGGTGAGCACATCGAGTATCCCTCGATGATGGACAACTTGGCTTGTCCTCGTGTAGCCTACATCCTTGTGAGTAATGAATGTATTCACGAGAATTTTTTTTTTCAATTTTAATTTCTTAGTCCCTAAATTCTGCACTTGTATGGAGTAATAGGAGATGTCCAGTGATACTTGCCCTTCATCCTCCAAGGTAGGACACATTCATTTTTCACTATTTGCGGGTCGGTAGCTACGGTATTTTGATCAGACTAACAAACTAGCGATAGATTGATTCTATTTCGACATTTTTATTTTTGCAGACTTGGAAAGGTATCCGATTTATTCACAGTAGCCTTATTTAAACATATATGATAGGAAATATAAAATTAATATTAGCAAATGTTTCAATTCAATTTATCAACCGTCAACCGCTCGATGTTTACCAAAGAATGTCTCAGGACAGAGAATTCGACGGGTGCCAATTTGACATTGACGTATCCGATCCATTTCTGAAAACCTTTTCATTAATAAACATAGAATTAAAAAATCGATAATTGCAACTGAATTCATAGTTCGTGAGAATCTTAAACATTTACCCGCATCGTCTGGGAGTTTGGTGAAATCGCAGTAAACGGATTCCAATTTGGCAGATCCCATGACGAAATAAAATCCATTCAGGGTGTGGCCAATCAATTTGAGATCCGCGCATGAGGACGGCAGTCCGTTCTCCAGATCCTCCAAGGCAGCGATGGTCGAACTCGTTAAAACCAACAGCAAAACAACTGAGACTACAGAAAAATGCGCCATCCTATTGTTGGCGCATATTTTACAGACACAATAAATACACTGTAAATAAAATTAGAAATTTTGGAGAATATGTCGAGCGCTAAAAATAATTCTATTATTTCAGCAGAAAATGTACAGTAGTCAATCAGTAAAAAAAACTTACATTCAAAAAGGTGCTGTGTTGTAGATGAGGCCGGGGAACAGTATAAAGTTTTATGACACTTTGACGTACGTTTCAAACTGAATGGGAATTCACGAATGACTGCGAAAAATTGGGCAGATTCACTCGAATGGGTTTTTGTATAGAGTATCGGCAGCATTGCGTGGGCATTTGTGCAAGTGCGCAGAGAGAGAGCTGCGCATGCGCCACGTCTTCGATTTTCATCCGAGTTTCCAAACCTATTCCTTGGTTTCGTCCAGCTTCTCTGTTTCTCTCTGAATCTAGAAATAGGATCGAGCCCTTGGTTGTGTGTCTGTTTGTTTTTCTTTATCTCATTTTCTTTTATTTCCCCTGGCCTTTTATAGACACCACGCGACTATTTTTCTGTCAGGGCTGGGCTCCGACTAGGTATTATTAGCAAAATCCCGTCGTTCTTTTTAAAGCTGCGTAGTTCAGTCGGTCACTAGAGCCCATCGTGAACGGTGAAATTGTTCACGATGGGCTCTCGTCGCTCGTCCGTGTTTATTATTTGCCGCTGTCTTCTATTCCTACACTCCCCCGGTTTTCTGCGAGAAACTTTGCTTTTTGTTGCTCGTCTTTGACTCAAGACTATCAAAATAAGGTGAGTCGGTTTTTCATCAGCCCATTTGTTTTTTGGGGCGGATTTGGGGGGGGGATCATGCTAGCTCTAGCCTCGGATAGACGTGCTTGGTTACACGAAAAACAGCAAAATAGGAATTAAAGATGGGAGCGATGGATGATGAACGGAGCAGAATGGGTGGGAAAGGAGGAGGAGGGACCACCCGCAAGTCTTTGGCTTATTGTTAATTCCAAATGGCAACACGCGTGTGTCTGTATTGCGTTTGCTCTCGGGAGGGGATTATCGCTTCTATTACGCTTATTAACTTTTGATGAGGTTATCTCTTATGTCTCTGTCGTTCACTCAAATTCTTCTCTTTATTTTTATCCCCGACTTTTCTTTATTTGCCAAGAGAAAAGCGAACGACGAGGCCAATAACAAACAAGATAGGCGGCTTTGCACTGCGTCTCTGAACCTTCGATCAAAATGGAAATGTGTGTGTGTGTTAATCCACCCGCTTTTTCACGACCACCCTTGATAAAATTCTTTTGTTTTTTTATCTTTTATTCTCTCTTAAAGATGAATTTTGATCGTGTTCTCATTTTGATCTTTTGTATATAATTTTTTAAATATTTAGGTTGTTTCTGACATGAGACGGTCGACGCGGTGATTGCTTCGCTCCGTTAATGAATTAACGAACGCCATCAAAAGAACAAACTCTTCGACTATTTGTCTCCGGTTTGGATTCGAATCTACCAAAGCTCACACCTCTACTAGACGACGTCTCTTACAAGTCAATCATCGGCTCTTCAGTCGCCAACAGCAGCAGGGCCCAGCATTCGACCTGACGGAACATCCATAGCTGAGGTGATTTCATTTCCAAGGACATGCATTCATCTTCACTGGAGACCAAGACAATTTGAAGTTTCTCTGAGACGGCCGAAAACAAGATGTGATGGGACGTCCCGTTAATTAATAGGTAAGTCGCTATACTTATTAATGTGGCCATTTTACATTAAAGATGAATAAGTAAGCGAGTCTTTTTACTGTCACTACGCGCAGGGAACGTTTCCTCTAGTCTAAATCCCCACACATGAAAACTGTGTCGTGTCTTGGTGGTTCACTTTGCGAGTGTGTGGAATTCGCGAGTTGCGTCTCTCTCTCGTTTCGTTATTCTCTGTCGGGGGTTAATACTCTTATTAGTAATTGAGTCTATTGCACAAAGGTCAGATTCAAACGAGCGGGAAAAATAGAGCAAGAAAACGTACGATTTTTTTTTTTTTTTTTACAATGAAATGAAAAATTATCCGAAATTATCAGAAAATGTGGCGGTTCATGTGCCTACAACTGTCGTTCATTTTTTTTTCGATGCGTGATGAGTAAATGTTTGTCGTGTGTGTGTGGGTGCGTTCAAAACCAGCAACAGTCTAATATAGTCGCCGGAAAAATTTGCTCATCCGCATCCTTCTTTTTCAAGGTCACTTTCTCTCTCTTTCAGCCACTGAAAAGAGAAGGCAAATGATCTAATAATACCTTCTTCCTTTATTAATAAGAAACTTCCGCAAATGCTTCTCCATTGGCCTCTTTGCTTATCACATACAGTTTTCTTTTTTCTTTTGTTTGTTTCTTTATTATTTTCTTTGAATTGCAATGGAAAACCGACCGGTTGTCTCATTCCCATCGAAACAATTTTCCTATTCAACTAGCACACAGTCTTTTTACATGCCGTCCTTTTCGCTCTCATCCTTTTATTATTATTTTTTTTTCTCCTGGAACTTTGGCGTTTTATTTGACTTCCAAGTGCGAACGTGACGGGGGCAACCGACCGACTACAGCCTCCAACCCACTGAAAAGGATTGGGTTGCAGTTGATGATCCCGCTCATTTCCTGCATTTACTCGCCTGACGTATAAGATAGACAGGCAATTAATAGATAGAGATATACGCTGTTGGATAGGGTGTCACCGCTGTCGTCCAACATTCTCTTATAGCTCTACAAATATTGCTGGCGAGATAGTGCGACCTATATCGCCTTGCCCTTGTGACAGCTTCTAGCTACGATGTTACCCCTACCAATAAGGAGAATCCAAATCCAAAAACCAACCAATGTCGTTTTTATTTTGGATGCTGTTGAACGTTGGTTGCCCTGACCGCACCCCGATGTCGAATCACGCTCAAATCTCGATGGAGCCCTAGAAAAGAGCCAAGGTCTTTTTATTTTATTTATCTTTGGATGGGGGGACGCAATGAATTCATTTTAGCTCTACATTCAGCTAGCATCAGTAAAGGTACCGAAATTGCACATTGGCATGACGGGCTAATAAATGTTCACGGGTAAAAATATTGTACCACTTTCGACCACTTATGGATTTTGATCAAGATTTAAAAAAATTCTGATCGATGGACACGTCGGTCAATCACCTGGCCATCTCGTCTTCTTTTTCTTGAACCCGACTAAACCCATCATGGCTGATAGAAATGTTGACGGGGACAAAGAATGGAGGCGATACTCTAGTAAAAAAGAAACGGGACTCGTGCTGTTTCGTCGTCGTCATCCGTTCGAAAATGAAAAGTGAAAAGAAGGAAAAATGAATAAGACTTCTTTTTTTTGCCCTTTTTCTATTCCTCACTTTTCGTTTGATTTGCTATTTTTTATTTTTATTTTTGTGGCGCCCAGTCGCCATTGATCTGCTTGGCGAAACATGAAGTTGTTTGGTCCATCGTGTTATCAGCATGCCAGATGCGATAGAAACGTCAACATACCAGCACCGGCTCATGTTTTTGATTTGATTTTTCCATTTTTTGACGGGCAGAGTATTGAGATGTCGCCTCGGCTGAAATGATGACATTTCGATTGACGTGTAGGAATCGGGTCTGGTTTCGTTAAGCCCCGATGACGACGACCTCTCGTCCCTTTTTTTCAGTTTCGTTGATTCCTTCCATGGGTCTTGATTCGATTGGGAGTAGTGATAACTATGGCGTTTGTTTGTGTGTGTCCAAAATTGAAAAACGACGGATTCGTGACAGCCTCTCCCCCCCCCCTCCTCCTTGTTTTTGTTGTTTAATCGGAAGAGGCATCCGCGAGTGACTCTATCTTCTATACCGTAGCGTACATCTGATTGTGTTGGATTATCTTATCCTTGTTGATTGTTTTGTTTGGGGGAGAATTGGGGGAAAAAAGAAAAGAAAATCGGAAACTGATGGGCTCATGAACTGAACGATTTGATTTGATTCTTTGATTCTCTCTCGCGGGATTTTCGACTCTCCGTCATCTCCTCTCACTTCCGATCACGTAGACGATCACGCAGACGATCATCACTTACAAGATGTTTTGAAAGATGCCGTTCAGCTGTTGGGCGCAACCAGTGACACGATTCGACTAAATGCGCCGAGGAGGTGTTCCACTTTCGAAAAGCGCATTGCCTAGCCGACGCCCAACGCCGAGGACGTTATTGATCCTGTCGAGACTCGAGAGCATATCACAGATCTTAAACGTTGCCCATCTGCAGCGCCAATCATTCACCGTATGTCGAGCGTGATTCCTCCATTTTCCCCAATTTTTCCTGAGAAGTAAATATTGAAACGGAAATAAGTCAAATTAAAATAGTGAAACTGTGAAAAACTTCCTTAAAGAAAAACGAGGCTTGTAGGCGTATTTTTTTCATAATGTTTATTTCAGCGAAATTAAAAAAAGAAATATTTATATCTGGCGATTAAATTTTTCCTACAGAAATTCCTATCCCCTAATGAATTAAAATCAAATCAATTATATTCCCAACCCCTTAAATTTCCGTGTTGACTTCGCATGATTTGAATCTTGTCGCCGCGATGATGATGTTGAAGCTCAAAGTCAAAGGAACGCCGCAATTTCTTTCTGCAACATCAAACCCGGGAAATGGGTTCGGTGGTCAATCTGTCGTAATAAGAAAACGAGATTAACCAGAAAATTAATTTTTTTCCAATAATTAAATTAAATCAAATTGAATAAATTTTTGCTCATTCTTTTTTTTTTCAAACCTGTGAGTTCATCAGTGATGGTCAGTCCTGCGAATTCTTCAAATTTTATCGGCGGTCGTGTAATGGACACTAACGTTCCGATCTTGAAACGATTGGGAATCACGAAATGTGGCCAAATTGATTCTGCTCAGTTGAATGGGTTTGGGCACGAACTTCTCCCCGTTCCATTGGACGTGGTCAATACTTTCTTCTAATAATTTTTCAACGTCGTCCTTCAAGAGTTCTACTCGCCGGGAACTATCGGATTGGATTTAATTTCGTGGCAAACGATCTCGTTCAAATATTTCACGACTTCTTTTTGGACATTGTTGTTCGGTTCCACATTACAATGCGGAATCTCATCTCTTGTTGTTTCGTCGCTCCGTTGTAAGAACTAACGGCACTTTGGTGGTCCAATAGCACGAGAGGAGAGTAAAAATACCTTGTTGGGCTGGCGCTGGCTGTTGCTGCCACGTGATTATTGGCGTGTTCATAAATTTTAACGACAAAGTTGCCGTACTCCATGAAACTGAACGTGTCCGGTGAGATTTTCAGTTTCGCCAGGAAGAAGATGAAGCAACGGGGTTGTTTGACTGGCAGTTGCAGCCAACGGTCAAAGAAACCAAAATGATGGCAAGGATGTTTTCGATGTTTTTCATCTTAGGGGGATTTTGGAGGGGATTTTGTAATCACTAAAATTTACAAATTTAAATGTTCACTATGACAAGGTATTTTTGGCTCACAATGCTCATATCTATTTGATCGAAAATATTTAAAAAAAAATCAAATTGCGATGATAATTAAAAAAAAAAAATTTAAATCTTTTTTAGATTTTCTAAATTTTGAAAATCTATTTAGATTTTTTAGATTTTTTTTGCTGTAGCCTGATTTGTTAACATAACGATATTTGTAAAAATTATTTAAAAAATTATCATCGCAATTTGATTTTTTAAAAATATTTTCGATCAAATAGATGTGAGCCAAATACCGTGCCATATACATAAAAAAATTGAAACAGGTGTCTACCTTATGCTGTAAAGATGATCAATTAACGAAGAATTAACGAGAAATATTAACACGACTTGACGTTGATGTGTAAGTTTGAAACTGAATAGGAATTCACGAAAGACTGCATGCGTAGGCCTATTTATACTGACAAATTGGGCAGATTCACTCGAATGGGTTTTTGTGTAGGGTTTCGGTAGCATTGCGTGTGCAAAGTGTGTCAGGTTCCCGTATTAAATTATTGATTTTTTTCATATTGATTTTCGCGATCCAGCAGCGAGTGAGACTATCAACAGAAATGTAATTGAATATTCCTGGCCAAGTCATACAAGTAATAACATTTCGGTTGGATCAACAAATCCGCTGTCTATACTGCTGGTTAGTTGATTAATTGTTACCCAAATCCGCCCGATCCAAAGGTCTCATCCCACATGCCACATCGTATGGTCTGATAATCCTGTATAGCTCGTTATGTTTTACTGGATTCCTAGAAATGACACACGCGATATGATGCTCAAAATGAACTGCTTCATATCTGTGGATTTTTGGGGGTTTCAGTTTATTCTTCTCTTTCAATTTTTCTCTTTTTATTTTTAATGCGAAGAATTAAGAATTTGATAACGAACACACGGACAATTAAAAAATAAGAAATTTTGAAATCAATTCGCATCAAATTAATGAAACAGAGGTCTATACCTTATCTGTGTAGACTATCATGAAAATATGTGCTGGGCACATCCAGATGCACTTGAGACGATATTCGCTAGAATTTTATGATTTTATAAGTGGCGCCGTTTTCTAATTAAAAAAAAAAAAATCTTATTAAATATTCAAAAATGCTGCCATTTTCCCAACATGTTGGAAATAAGACTCATGATACTTTGGTTCTATTTATGTGACTTTTATCTTTCATCTTTGCCACTTGCCAGCGTGGAAAACATTTCGTGAAAACCACACACGTCGCACTTGAATTTCGTGTCGAGGTTATCGACAGGCGACTTGACACGGTCATTGATTAAAACAGACCATCTTATTTCCCAATATGCTCATTTCTAAAAGGCTATAACAGTCGAGTTTGAATATCTGCGTGTCTATATACTAGAATTTAATTCGTTCAAATACGACCGATTGCCGTTTTATATCTTCTAAGCCAAATTTGACAGCTGATGATGAATAATGATGATGAATCTGTGTTATTTTACTATTCCTAGATTCTAGATATTTTGTCTGTTCTGTTTCCCTAATAGGTATCAGCTGCAACAGCTTTTGCTACCAAACATTGGCTTTACGTCCCTAAATTTTGGATGAATACAACAGGTAATAAGCACTATATAACACTATGATTTTACTACCACATTAAGAACATTGATGGCAATAACTTAAAAACAAGATGATTGTATTTCTTTTATTTTACAGGTTCTCTCTTGACTCTTGAATAATTGGTACTTCCAAAGCAGTCGATGTGTCACTCAAGTAGTGATGTACTATGGTTTCCACTTCCAGCTAAAAAGCATGCAGCAAACTTCCAGGAAGCAGAGGTAAACATGTGCTTGTGTAATTAGTTCTTGTCTAACAAGTCATTTGTGTCTGGACAGACCATCCAAGCCAAAGCCAAGCCCACCTCTGCATGCAACTCAATCCATCCAGTAGTAAAGAAGCCCTGACTGAGACAGCGTGTGACGTGGAACACATTTTTAAAAGCCTCCCCAATCCCACTGATAGGGGCTGCACGATGTCGTGTGTGTTGTGTCAATTAATGGTTCAGAGAGAGACACGTGGGCGTTCGAATTAGCGGAATAATACGGTATGCATTGGGGGTGGGGGGAAGTTGACAAGAGAGTCAGCACGTGTTCCAGCTTTTTGAAGGTTATGTACGTGCAAAGATGGCTGCCCTGCATTATCTGCTTTTGTTGGTGCTGCAATGATGCTTAAAAATTTAAAAAAAACTTGCAAAGATGTCGGGAGAGAGAAGGAGAAAGAAAAGTTTGATTTTTGATTATTTTTTCTGCTTTTATACCTCAGGCTATGCTGGTGGGAGAACTCGTACACACCTAATAGAGGAGAGAATAAGGGAAGGAATTTTGTGACGTAAGAGAGAGCTGCGCGTGCGCCACTGTCTTCGATATTCATCCGAGTTTCCTACCTGTTCCTTGATTTCATGCAGATTCTGTTGTTCTCGCTGAATCCAGAAAGGAGCCCTTGGGTTTGTTTTTCTTTATCTCATTTTCTTTTATTTCTCCTGGCCTTTTATAGACACCACGCGACTATTTTTCTGTCAGGGCTGGGCTCCGACTAGGTATTAGCAAAAGCCCATCGTTCTTTTTAGCTGCGTAGTTCAGTCGGTCACTAGAGCCCATCGTGAACGGTGAAATTGTTCACGATGGGCTCTCATCGCTCGTCCGTTCATTATTTGCCGCTGTCCTCTATTCCTACACTCCCCCGGTTTTCTGCGAGAAACTTTGTTTTTGTTCATCTTCTACTCGAGAATATCAGAAAGAGGTGAGTCGGTATTGCGTTTGTTGTTTGGGGCGGATTGGACGTTGGGGGTTTCACGCCTAGCGGCTAGCTCTATACGATAGACCCACGATAGACGTGCTTGGTTACACTCGAAAAAACAGAACAACTGGAATTATCAAAATGGGATGCGTGAAAAAGGAGGAGGGACCACCCGCGAGGATCAGTTCCAAATGGCGCGCGCGCGTGTGTGTGTGTGTGTGTGTATTGCGTTTGCTCTCGGTAGGTTATCACTTTTTTATGACGCTTATTAACTTAGGAGGTTATCGCCCATGTCTCCGTCGTTCACTCAACTTGTTCTCTCTTTATTTTTATCCCCGACATTTCTGTTTTGTAAAGAGAAAAGTGAACGACAAGGCAAACAAGATTGGCGACAAGACAAGAGAGAACTTCAGACTTTGCACCGCGTCTGAACCTTTGATCAAAATGGAAATGTGTGTGTTTACGTTTGCTGTGTGTGTGTGTTAATCCACCCGCTTATCACAACATTCTTGATGGCAATCCTTTGTTTTTTTTTTATCTTTTATTCTCTCTCAAAGGTGAATTTGGATCTTGTTCTCATTTTGATGTTTTGTATAATTTTTTAAATATTTAGGTTGTTCCAAGGACCAGCGTTCATCTTTGGAGGTCAAGACGAAGCTTTTCCGAGACAACCGAAAACGAGATGTGATGGGACGTCCCGTTACTATTAGGTAAGTCGCTTATTTATTAGTGTGGCCATTTTATATTTGAAAGGTACAGTAAGCGGGTCTTTTTACTGTCGCTATGCGCGGGGAACGTTTCCTCTATAAATCCCCACACCTTAGATAAAACTGTATCTTTTAGTGAGCGAAATTTGGGAGTTGCGTCTCTCTCTTTCTCTTTTCGTCATAGGCGACTTTCACTCTAATCCATAATACTCGCTTCTTTTTTGTTTTCTCTGCGGGGTTCGGCGGGATTGTAGACACAATTTCAAAAAGAGGAATATCATACGCCGACAATCAAACTGTTGCATCATATCATTGCGACTGGTGGTTTTCATTTTTGGATTAACTATTGGATTAACTTAATTTTGTATTGGACTCCTTTTGCTTGTTTGTTTGGTTGGTTGCCGTTTATTTATTGAGTCCACCATAAAATTTCCCGATTGTTAATTTGTTTAAAATGACAAAGGTTATTGAAGGCTGCATTGATTCGTCTCCGTTTGTTTTCGTTAGATATAAGAAGCTAACAAAACAATGAACGATGGCATGTGTGAGTTTTATGGATCATGACAAATAAAGGTAGACCTTGAAAGTTGAAACCTGAATTGGACTTTATTCGGTCAACATCTGGCGATTTCATCATTATGTGGCGGGTTATTTTTCAGTTTCATTCTCGACTCAGTGACAATGGCGTCCCCATGCACTGAGCCGTGGAGCGCTTCTCTGTCGGCCGGGGTACTCGCATTCAAAATCGAGTGAATTGCACAAACGTCAGATTCAAACGAGCGGGAAAAATGAAAGGAATTTTTGTTTTGTTTTTCACAATGAACGGAAAATTTCTCAGCAAATGTGGCGGTTACTGTGCGTACAAATTTCGTCTGTTTTTGTTATTTATTTTCAATTTCTACTTTTTTTAAAAATTGTTATCTAGCATTTTATCTAAATGAATAAGAAACATCCAAAAATGCCGCGTAGTACGCGCGTCGTCATTGGCCTCTTATGGCTTATCACACAAGTTTTCTTTTATTTTTTCTTTATTCTTTTCTTTGAATTGCAATGAAAAAAAAACCGACCGGTTGTCTCATTCCCATCGAAACACACGACTTCCTATCGCTCTCATCCTTTTGTTATTCATTTTTATTTTCTTTCTTTCTTTCCTTCCTTCGTTTCATGGTTAATGAAACATATCACGGATCAACCGACCGACTATGACCTTCAACCTATACTATGTAAGCTATTGGGTTGCAGTTGATGCTCCCGCTCATTTCCTGCATTTACTCGCCTGACGTATAAGATAGACAGGCAATTAATAGATAGAGATATACGCTGTTGGATAGGGTGTCACCGCTGTCGTCCAACATTCTCTTATAGCTCTACAAATATTGCTGGCGAGATAGTGCGACCTATATCGCCTTGCACTTGAGAAATTTTGTATTTTTGTATTTAAGGTTTGTATTCGCCATGGGCGAATGTTTCCTGCCCTTGGCATATCTTCTAGAAGGAGAAATTGTTTTATTTTTTCGAAAAAAAAAGACATCCGCTGCTGCTATCGTTGTCATTTCGGCTGCTGGTTGCCCTGACCGCACCCCGACGTCGAATTACGCTCAAATCTCGAATTCCATCTCGCTTTGCAAAACATGAAATTATCAGCATGCCAGATGCGATAGAAACGTCAACAATACCGCAGCACCGGCCACTCATGTTTTTTAGAACTTTCCTTTTTCTTCTTCTTGCATGGTCTTATATTTTTTTGATTTTTATTTATTTATTTTTGTGGGATGGGCAGAGTCCTATTCAGATGTCGCCCGGGTAATGATCACTTTTTCAACATGGCGATGACCTTTCGATTGACGCATCATAGGAATTGGGGCTTGATTGGGAGCAGCAGCGATATCACTGGTGTTTGTTTGTGTCTAGGATTGAGAAACGACGTATTCGTGACATACCATCTCCCCTTCTCTTTGTTTCTCCCCTCACATCTCGAATATGGATCGGATCCATTTTCCTTTCTTTTTCGTCCGTCACTAACCCACTCATGGTATTGGGTATTTCTCTTTTTTTTTAAATTTTCAACATGTTTATTAAGGTCGCCAGTGGCCTTCCTTTATCACCAAATGAACAGATGAAATGTACACGGAACGTAGCCAGAATAGCGAGGGCTTTGTTTCCCAACACAATCAATTTGCTAAATACGGTGATGATGGGGACACTTTTAACGCTTTTAACTGTTACGGAGCTACCTGATTAGCATACTACAAGCCGTATTTTTTTTTGTTTTTTCTTCTTTTTCTTGTCATTAAAAGACTCTGTAGGGAAAGAAGAAAAAAAAAAATCAAAGAGTGCGTGAGCGTTTTTGAGTCAAGAAAAGTTGAGAACTCTCCTTGGAGGAGGGGCGGCCCGCTCAATTTATTATCAACATTCCTTTCGAGTCAAAAAAGCTGGGCGCGGTGGCCGTGCCGAACGACAATTTTCGTTTTCAAGGACAAGGACCCGGGCAACAACTTTTTATTGTGCATTAATAAAAGGTGGTTCTGTTCGGAATGATCACTTTCAACTTTGAAATGATCAATCAGCATTATTCTTTATCTCTACGCCGTTTGGATTTTCACTCCTTTTGCGATTTCCCGCGGAATTGATTCCGTCAAATATATAAGATGGCGACGTCTCCCGAAAAGGGCTGAGGGGGCAGGATGTGGCTAAACGACTTGGTATTAATCGCAGAGTTTAGAGCAAGTTGCGAAAATATGACGCATGCTGACAACAGCATGGAAGAGTTTCACTCGCGTGCTGTTCTATACTCTAGTCCTTTCATCCTCTTTTCTTTTTAAATTGATTGAGTGCCGAGTATAATTTAAAAATGCGTCTGCGAGTGGGGATGATGAGTGGCTATCCTTGTTGTATCTTTGATTTCCTTACATCTTTATCGCTTGCTTCTTTTTCGTCGTCTCATTTATTATCTCTCATCCGTCGGTTCTTGGATTTTCTTCGTCATCCAAGTCCAAAGTATTGATGGACTTTTGACTTATTCCATCTGCCCACTTGCGCCTACTTGCTGTTCCCTCTTGATGTGACGAGTATTGATGAGAAGTCGTCGTCTTTGTTTGCTCGCCTTCTCCGCCCTGTTCAAAATCTCGTACAAAGGAATGGATTGAATAACATCCGAAATTGTTAAGGAGAAGATAAATAAATCAAATAACAGACAAGTAGAAAAAACAGCTTTCAAAGTCGAGAGGAATTATATTTAGTGCAACGCTCAGTATCGGTATCGGACTTACTGATATGTGGCCGTCGGGCATACAATAAACAGCAGAGGAATAATATGTCGTCATACGGCGACTGAGGACAAAAATCGGGACAAAAATGACGATCATGTTATAGCTACTTCTACTTTCTACGATATCGCTACATTAGATTTGAAAGTAAAAACAACGGTTTGTTTTTCGCGGCATCTTTTTAGGCGATTTTGTTTTTCGGGAAAATGTCGTTATAATGAAATGGGCAAGGAAACGAACCCAAGAAAAAGTAGCATCTCCAATAAATAACCCTAGAGTCTACAAGCCGTTTCTTTTCCATTGTTGAGCACCCCGTTATAGCAACCAAAGTGAGATAACATATCGAAACAAAAGCCAAATAGAAACCTTGCGGATTGGCGGTCAGAGCCAACCCGACTCCACCCTCTGAAATCGTAACGTCTTGCGTCTGCTCGTCTCCGTTAGACGCGCAGATAAAAATTAGAATCGAACAAATAAAAAAATAAAAGACAAAATTGATTGAACAATTATTTTGACATGTGTAACTAATTGGCTTTATATTTTTTTATACTTGGGGCCGTTATTTTAAAACATTTTCAGCTGATGCCATGATTGGAACGAATGCTTTTCGTATATGAAACGTGTGCAGAGGTAGGCCTAAATAAATTTACAAGTTCAACATTATTTTCAAATCACTCATTTTTTAATCCTGTTTATTTTCAGGCGGTGCATATTTCAGCAAACTTCTCATGAGGACAGAGGACAGGGAAACTCGGAGAAAACTGGCGGACATGTTTCAAAAAGCGGAGAAATGGCAAGACGTGGAAAAAATATTACAAGAAAGTAGAGACCACGTCCAATGGGACGGAGAGAAATTCGTGCCCAAACCGATGCAACTTAGCCCAATCAATTTGGCCAAATTTCGTGATTCCCCAATCGTTTCAGCGGATCGCAACGTTCGTGTCCGTTACACGACCGCTGAACTGTCGGCGCCAATCAAAATGATGGAACACGCAGAATTGACTGTCACTCCAACCTCGTGTGAAGATCTGCAGAGAATTGGACACAAACTGAGCGGATTCTATTCCGTCAAGGGATCAAAGAAGATGGAAACCGTTTACTGTGAATTCTATCCTAATCAAAATGGTACGGTGACGTGTTTTTCTTTCAATTGTCATTGTTTGATCTAAATCATTTTTGTTTACAGACTAAACAGAAATGAATCGGATCTGGGTCTGGTCTTTATCTATGCTATAAGTTACGAAGCTGCAGATGAACTTGACCAATTGATTACCAAATGTGACGAAAAAGAAACAAAACAAAACAAGACAAACTGTTGCAATCGAAGGTGGCATGATGTGGGGAATCAATAAGTTCGTCGTAGAATGAATCTAGTGTTCAATTAATAACTAACCTTAACGTTTCAAAATAAGCATTAACGGGTTAAATATTCTGGGAAATGATACGACGACAATCAAAAGAAATGCAAGCAAATTCATCAGGCACGAAAGCTTCGTCCACACGAACCTTCTCGTTGTAAGCTCTTGGTATTTCTGTTCTCCAAATGTTTTTAGACTTAATACTGTAGACACATTTAAGTTAAATCTTTTCAACAAAATTAATTATCTTCCTAGGATCACGACATCGCCATTGTGGCACGCTCAAACTCATACTTAATTTCAATTCTATTGACAGGCAGTTTTTCGTGATTCTTGTTGAAAGCGAACCTTACAATTCAAACTACTGCAAACTGCCTCAAACAGTACCCCAGAGATTTTAATGCTGTTTTTAAGATGTGCGCTAAGCGATTGCGCAGCCAAACTACGTGCCTGGTAAATCCAAACAATTTCAGCTGTTTCACCAGTACTCGCATTTTTAATTTATTCATTTTTATTTAAAATTCTCAACAAATAGGCCTATAGTGGTGGTCCCCTAATGGTTAGCGGAGTTCAGGTGGGTGTCGTCAGTTATGGCAAAGGTGCGTGTGGTTCCAGCCCGTCCGTATTCACCCGAGTATCAGCATATCTGATCTGGATTTCGACCACTTTGGCCAGGAATCCCGCCCCGGCAGCCGGTTAAGACATGTTCGCAGGACAGTTCCATCTATCAGACTGTTGTTGAATCTGATTTAAAATTCTGCACCATAATTCCTTTTTCAAAAATCCTTTAGAGCCTGAGCACTTGCTTTCGTCAACAACAGCCTGCATTTGTGCACTATTATATTTTACATTTTATCGACCGAAAGTGTTGTGTGTGACATGATTAATTTACATTAAAATTTGGCCGACATTGGTTAATTTTGATCATTGACTGTTATTGCACTGATTTAGCGGATATCGCATTTTAGTAGTTTTGTATTCAACAGTTAAATTGTACAGTACTCGTATTGTATTCGAGATCTAATCAAATCATCAAAACATTTTCATAGCGTCGTGGCATGTATTTCGTGGTTTCATCAATATGCTGGTGAATGGTATATTCTGTTTGCTGTTTTATTTCTAAATTTTGGCAATGATTCTTTCTTTGTTTTTGTTTGACTTAACAGGTGAACAGCAAACCGTTGGATTGGAGTATCCCTCGATGATGGACGACTTGGCTCGTCCTCGTGTAGCCTACATCCTTGTGAGTAATGAATGTATTCACAAGAATTTCTCTTTTCAATTTTAATTTCTTAGTCCCTAAATTCTGCACTTGTATGGAGTAATAGGAGATGTCCAGTGATACTTGCCCTTCATCCTCCAAGCCTTCAAGGTAGGACACATTCATTTTTCACTATTTGCGGGTCTCATTGCGTAGATGAAAGATCTTAGAACTAGCTAAGATAAAACTAAAGAACGAAGCATATTTTAATCAGACTTACAAACTAGCGATTGATTCTTTTTCGACATTTTTATTTTTTCAGACCTGGAAAGGCATCCGATTTATTCACAGTAGCCTTATTCATACGCGTATGATAGGAGATGTAAAATTAATAATAGCTGTGTAGATGTTTCAATTCATTATGCGTCAACCGCTCGACTGTTCGGTGGTTGAGGTTAGGCCCTACCGTTTGTTGGATTGGTATCGGTTCGGTTGGTCTGCAGGAAACGGTAATTCGACTCAACGATCTGGCGGACAGTAGCGTTGACCTTCTCCAAAAGCCTCCGTTTCTCGTCAGAAATCAATTGTTGAATAACAATGACGTCTTTTTCGCACGCGTCCAGTAATTTGCCCCTCTCACTGGCCAGGTGACTTGAATTCCCCGTACTGACGTCCATTAGAAACTGCAGTCGGTGAACTCTATGGGCATCAGGTAATAATCCCTCGAAATGTTATAGTACGTCGTCACCAGTTCATTAGCCACGGTCAACACTTTATTAACTCTGACCGTTTTGTCTCGTATTTTCTTCATTTCGATACGTTTGATGCCTTCGTTTCTCTTGTACGACGGAGTGCCGATCGTCGTGTTCAGTTGCTGGATGAAATCGCCCACACTGTTGCTGGTGATTGTTTCGATTATTGTTTGCGAGAATCTTGCGAAGAAATTACCCAAATGAGCCCAATTCCCTTTGACTTCATTCATGTCGGCCAGTCCCACTTCAAGCATCACTATGGCCCTCTTCAGGTCCATTTCTTCCGTCTTCCAGTTGCGAATCTGGTTCAAGTTGCTCACGAATTGGCTCGTCTTTTCCGTGATTTCTCTTGTGTTATTCCATCCATCATCCAGTCTTGCTTTCAAAACCTCGGCCGATTCCGTGTACATGGCGATTTTTTCATGAGCGAAGGCTGTCAATTGTTCACTTTCGCTGAGGTTGCGCGGATTTAAATTTCCCATCACTTCCCGCGCTTGTGGCCCGCGTGTGATATTGGCCATTCCAATAAATTCGCACCGATTTGTCTGGAATTCTGGATGGCCCTACCCCCCAAAACATGTATTACAGGGGCTGCATCTGTGTATACTTGTGACGTTGCTGATTTGTCTAGAATACATCTGTTTACTCTGCTTTAATGAACTTTTATTTAAAGGTGAAGGAGCATTTATTAAGGTTGCTGAAATTCGTAAGCACAATATTTTCCAACCGATTTTTTTAACACTTTGGATTGGAGGAAATAAAGTTTCAGGAATCCCTCACCAGGTGCCACTGCAGTTTAATAACAACAATGGCTGCCATTCCCCACATTAATTAGTTGTCATTGTTCTTAGTGGTCTGTCTTTCACGTTTCGATGCAGTATTAGGTGAAAATTTTTTAATATTTGTTTGGCGTTCGTTGCCTTGTAGATTCTCTGAAAGTCGTGCTGGTATTTTAGTATAGTTGGTCCAGTTAAAGCGAGGTTAAATCGTTGAAACTTTAACTGAACCTGAAGAAAAGAAGAATGCAAGTCATCTTGCGTCTTTTTAATTGAATTGAATTATATTTTCTCCTCTGCTGTACCAGTTGTGAAAATAGTGAATTAGTGAGCCATGCTGGTGCTGCCAACATATTTGAAGTAAACTCGGTTTAAATGGATGCTAAGCTAAGTGTTTACCAGAAGAAAAGTCACCATGTATTTCCCTACATAATGTTTTCTGCCCAGTTGAATAATACTTTGTATTTGTATTTCTTCTCATCTATTTCCACATGAGTGTTTGATTTTTTAACAGTGAACAGTCTGTGTGAGAGGAGAATTGAATGATTGAGGCTATGTAAAGTCTTCTATCTTCGGTATTCTATTAACAGTTGTAAACAAAGTTTATAAGAGTGAACAAATGCAAAATATTTAACCTTGATGTTTTTCATCAACTTACAGGAGGAAACCTGAAAGTTTGCAGCCTACCGTCAACTGTTTTGTTCAAAATCATTAAATTCTACTGATTGTGCCCTCAAAATTATACTGGTAACAACCAACACTAGCTCTATTACAGTATTGCTGAAACATGTAATCTTCTCATCTTTGATTAGAATTCATCATAATTATCTGCTGTTTGTATTGGATTTCCTAGATCACCAACCCCAGCATGGACCAGTCTATCATTCCATCTTCTAGAGAACCTTGGATAACTGATTGGTGGTTTCATGTGTAAGTATACTTGTCATGTCACTGAACTTTCTTTGTTGCAGTCTAATAAGTATTTTAAGTATTGATCTGACTTCTGTCTAAATCTCTTGACATCTACCTAAAATTTAAGAGTTGATTTTGAGTGTAAAGTGATGTTTAATTACTGTTTAATTATTCTTTTAGATCATAGACGTCAAGCACATTGATGACACAAATGCAAATATGTTGTTGCCACTTGATTGAACATTTCCTTGCTCAGATTGATGGACAGCTCCATGGATTTTGTTTGGGATATTGACGCGCCCTACTTTGGGTGAGACTTTTTGACAGGGATTTGCGGGATACCACGTCGACGACGAACTTATTGGTACTTTCAAACTGAAACCTCATCCATCCATCTTCTTGGAACTTGAAACACATTGCTCAGAATGGCTACAATGTTGAATAGTATATGTAGAGAATGCGAGGTAATAAGACATATTGACATTCTCAAATCGTCTCACAGTGCGAATGTGTTTGTTTGTCTGCGTTTCAAACTTATCTTCCCAGTCGTCCTTGCCCTTGCTCCAGTCCCTTACCTTCCAGTCGTCCTTGCTCTATAAATATGGTGTTCCAGATTATGGCACTGTGCCCGTCATTTTAATTCGATTTCCAGTAATTTAACGACATTTAACGAGGATTCAGAATTAAATAATTTTAGAAATAATAACTGTTAAGGATTAAAGTTTTAATTGACTCAAGATTTATTTTTATTTAAAGATTTTATTTGATCGAAGATTTGAATCTTTTACATTATCAAGAAAAGGCGTAAGTTGGGAACATGTAACTGCAGCACTCATTTGATCAACACGGAACGATGGAGTCTTCATACGATTGTGGAAATTAGGAGGAGAATTCGACCAACCTTTTGCAAGATCAATCCAATCTCAACTCACTTACACTCGCGCTATATCAAATGGGCACTGATTTTGCCAACTAGGGCAGACATAAACAAAAATAAAACCTCAGGACAGTTATGCCCACCTTCTTCCAGGAAATTTTGTTTGAAGGCTTTTTGGGAGGCTGAGAAGTCCCATCGTTCCCTCCGTCAATCCCGTCGGTCTCTTCAGGTGGCTGTTGGTCGCTCAGTTTACCGGTTGGAGGAGTAGTCGGTTTGTTTGGAATGTCAGCAGCCCTGGCTGGAGTTGGTTTTGCAGCTTGCCCAGGTGTTGCCGGAGCCCGTTTTGCTGGAGCTGCTTTCGGGGCTGATCCTTTCTTGGCCGTTGGAGTTGGAGTAACTGCATCAGTTGGCTTTTTTTGTGGAACCTTTTGTGTTGCCGCTGTAGTCCTGGCAGGAGCCGGAATTCTTTTGGTGTCAGTCGGGACTTGCGTTGTCGTGAGCGGTTTCACCGGCTGTTTTTTATTATCTTGTGTGGATTTCACCCTTCCCTCTGATGGCGTAGGCGAATTGACGGGTATCTTTGAATTTTTCTTCATTTTCGATATGCAAGATTCTTTCGTAATTTACGTACAGTCTACCTAGCTTATATAGAGGAGGACGTCCGTTAGTCAGTTCGCAAGGTTCAAAACACACTTGATTTACTCAATAACAAATCTTAATTTCATTCAATATCGTTACTGATATCATTTTTTACTCCCATCATGAATTTTCAAATATTGTTCAAAAATAATTTAATTCTTTTTCCTATACAGAAACTTTTTAATGTGAATAATTACCTAACCCTTTCCGGTAGTAAGGGAGAACCCTGTTCAGCTAGATTTTTAGAACTAGAACTAACAACTAGAAATAATTGCTGATGAGATGTTTTAATTGAATTGTACATGGGGTAATAAAATTAGAGCTATCATTTCAGCGTCCTCAATTTAGTGCTCGGAAATGCGTAATGCCCTAAATAAACAAATTATGTGTTTTTAAAATTCAATTGCAACTGCAGTTTTTACCCGTGAATTGTTCGAGTGGATTATAGATGGCGTAGTCATTTTCAACGCTGTTTAAAGAAAAGGTGAGTTTTCAGGTTTTAAATTTTTTTTTTTTTAATTATTTATTCGTCATCATTGACATTGTCCCTCACATTTCCATGCAAGTCCATGCAATTCCATGCAAGTCCGTGCAAGTAATCGTGATTATTCTTATTACAAATGATTACGCTGACTCGTTCACCAGCAGAGGACGCCACTGTGGTGATGTTGCACCTTCACCGATAATCTATTACCAGCCTATTACCTACGCCACTCAAGCTATTATAAGAGTGGACCGCTCTCCAGGTATAATACTTAAATGTTAGTGTTCGTGTCTTGATTAATCTCTCGGTAGCTGAGCCGCAATGAAACGGTTCCGCACTGGTTTTCCGGTAACAATGCTGTTGCATAGTACGTCATTGCGTATGGGATTAAAAGGCACAGTGACAGAGGGTGTGCATAAGTGTGCGTCCGCCTGTAAGATCACTGAGTTGCAGTGGCGTTGACAACCGCCTTAAGCAATTAAGAAATTGCCGAGATTTTGAATGTTTAAGACGAAAAAGAAGAACAAATTCAAATGAGGAACTAACTTCCCGCCTCGGTCTACGGATCAAAAAGGGAACGTGTGCATAGTCAACGGTCGACGTTCCCGGTGGCACAATTTACATCTATAATTTTATTTCTCTTTTTAACTGATTCTATTTCAATTAGACAGAAGATTTCTCTTTCAACGCGATTGACGCCATCTAGGAGAGAAATTCAAAATGATTGCTGATTATTGTTTCACACATTTCTGTATTATACTGATGATATTGTGCTGTCTGTACATCAGCTTTATTATGGCCCAAAAACTGTGGATTTGTGCATTCAGTGAAGAAATTGACTACCATCACTTAGTCGTAACCTTCTAGTTATTTTATTGCATTGATCAGCACAGATTATCTGTAAGTTATTAGTGGCAATTACCACAAAATCTTAAGTGGCAGCATTTTCTTGCTGTTGTGCCGCAAAATAAAAATAGATAGCAGCAAAGAATTGGATCTGGCGAAGGAAAGATATCTTGAAGATTTACAAAATCTTGACAGGGAAAAGTTCATGTGAACATTATAAACCTTTAAGAACAGAGAAAGAACACCAGATAAATTTTGGTACAATAACTACCTTGCAACATAAATTGTTTAGCTTCAGAAGACATAGCTTGCGAACTTGCAGTATTGGATTAGACAATTTTATTTCTATTGTCACAAGCACCTAGTTGGCCAGGTCTGGGCCAGGTACACGAAAAACTTCACCTGAAACTATTGAAATCATTTAGTAAAGAATGCAGTAAGAATCATTAGCTAAGGATTGTGTTATCTATTACTTAAAAACAGTAACCTCATAATCCGATATCTCCGTTGTTTAATGTTTTAATTTGTTTTGAAGGAATTTTGAAAGTTACGACTCGCCCTGTTAATGTGTCCCGCACTCACGCTACTGTGATTGTGCAACTAACACAAGATTCAAAACTCCGCAAAACTCATTACTAGATGTCGCCACTGTCGCTCTTGTTGTTTACGTCCCCATGTCATGAAACGAGACGAAAAAATGGGCGAAAAAAAACAAATTGTTGCTAATTATACTTAGTAATAATATAATTATAATTATTGAATAACGATGACGTCTTTTTCGCACGCGTCCAGTAATTTGCCCCTCTCACTGGCCAGGTGACTTGAATTCCCCGTACTGACGTCCATTAGAAACTGCAGTCGGTGAACTCTATGGGCATCAGGTAATAATCCCTCGAAATGTTATAGTACGTCGTCACCAGTTCATTAGCCACGGTCAACACTTTATTAACTCTGACCGTTTTGTCTCGTATTTTCTTCATTTCGATACGTTTGATGCCTTCGTTTCTCTTGTACGACGGAGTGCCGATCGTCGTGTTCAGTTGCTGGATGAAATCGCCCACACTGTTGCTGGTGATTGTTTCGATTATTGTTTGCGAGAATCTTGCGAAGAAATTACCCAAATGAGCCCAATTCCCTTTGACTTCATTCATGTCGGCCAGTCCCACTTCAAGCATCACTATGGCCCTCTTCAGGTCCATTTCTTCCGTCTTCCAGTTGCGAATCTGGTTCAAGTTGCTCACGAATTGGCTCGTCTTTTCCGTGATTTCTCTTGTGTTATTCCATCCATCATCCAGTCTTGCTTTCAAAACCTCGGCCGATTCCGTGTACATGGCGATTTTTTCATGAGCGAAGGCTGTCAATTGTTCACTTTCGCTGAGGTTGCGCGGATTTAAATTTCCCATCACTTCCCGCGCTTGTGGCCCGCGTGTGATATTGGCCATTCCAATAAATTCGCACCGATTTGTCTGGAATTCTGGATGGCCCTACCCCCCAAAACATGTATTACAGGGGCTGCATCTGTGTATACTTGTGACGTTGCTGATTTGTCTAGAATACATCTGTTTACTCTGCTTTAATGAACTTTTATTTAAAGGTGAAGGAGCATTTATTAAGGTTGCTGAAATTCGTAAGCACAATATTTTCCAACCGATTTTTTTAACACTTTGGATTGGAGGAAATAAAGTTTCAGGAATCCCTCACCAGGTGCCACTGCAGTTTAATAACAACAATGGCTGCCATTCCCCACATTAATTAGTTGTCATTGTTCTTAGTGGTCTGTCTTTCACGTTTCGATGCAGTATTAGGTGAAAATTTTTTAATATTTGTTTGGCGTTCGTTGCCTTGTAGATTCTCTGAAAGTCGTGCTGGTATTTTAGTATAGTTGGTCCAGTTAAAGCGAGGTTAAATCGTTGAAACTTTAACTGAACCTGAAGAAAAGAAGAATGCAAGTCATCTTGCGTCTTTTTAATTGAAATTGAAAACCGGTCCATACTATAATGAACGTGAAGAGTTCAGAACCTATTGCGGCTCTTTTTGTTCCCCGACCGAATCCTCTGGCAAACAGCCCAGAATGGCTAGTAAATTCACGGCTTTTGATTGTTGATGATCAACAAGTAAGACTAAAAGATTTACTATGTGAACCATCACCGTATTAACGAATTTCTTTGATTATAGGAATTTTACAGTGTGGATGACAATTCCGTCTGTGGTTTTGACGAGAAGTTGACTACCCCAATTTCTCACATTGACAGTTTACCTTGGACTCCTTTCTCAGCCATCAAAGCACAGAAACAGATCTCGGCAGCCAAGCAGATAGTTCCAGTCATCCATCAAACTAACGGCATCAAGGGATATAAATCAGTTCAATCGGTAACTACATTTCTCATCATCAGTTGTGTATACATTTACTTGATTAACTGATTCTTCCATTTGGTCTATTTAGCTGTTGGAGACGTCAACTTCCACCTTACCTCCAATGTCTAGAATTTGCAATTCCTTCATAATTGACCTCATGATTAAGCATGACCCCAAATCGATGACCGTGAAAGCTGACTCCGAGAATGGTGCAACGAATGACTTGCCTACGCTCATGAACGGGCATATCGAGTCAAAGATGCCGGCATTGAAGGAAGAAGCGACTCAACAAAAATTATTGACATTGGATTGCCAATGGATAACTAAGAACTGAAATAATTTGACACATTTTAAAACTGTCTCTTGGCTTTATTTGTTTTTGATATATGCAATCCGCCAATTACGCCCTTATCGAAATATTTCCGAAAAGTTTCTTTTTATTCAAATCCAATTCTACATACTGCCGACAGGTGTCACTGATAAGTCATAAACAACAACATTGAAGAAAAGTTACTTGTATTAATAGGCGATAGAAATGGAAACTTTAGACAGCGCGATAGAATTCGAACAAGTATTTTGTTACAAATGTCCCAATTGTGAATTTGTTAGTCAATTAAAACACGTAGTTGCAGAACATTTAAAAAAGGAACATCAAATTGGTATTGCCAATATTTCGGAGGAGGTAACAACTGAATCGTCAGATTTTCTGTTAGACGAATGTGATGAAGAACCCAATCAAATCAGTGATAATGAAACTGGAGATGCTGTATTCAGTAGTTCAACTGCTACCCCAAAAGTATTTACATGTAATATAACTGGCTGTAGTGTCCGACTGGAGGAGGAATGCAATGCACAGTATCATGCCAAATGTCATTACGAGAGCAGCTTCAAGTGTCCAGAATGTGATGAGATGAAATCTTCTTGGAAAGTGATGGTCATGCATTTATGGAAGAGTCACTCAGTAAATCTTGAATTGTTAAGTTGTCATCTGTGTGGGTACAGAACAGGGAAGAAAGAACTGCTCAAGTTTCACGTCAAGACTCACAGTGATCAGCGAACTTGTCCGTGTGATGAGTGTGGCAAGGGTTTCAAAACTATGAAGCAACTTCGAAACCACAAAGTAAGTACTTTTTAAAAAGTATAATTGAAGTTTGATTATTTTGACACAGAATAAGAACTGTAGGCCTAGGCCTAGGCCATCAAGTCGTCGTGCAAATTATACACTCGTATAATGGCTTTTGTTTGCGTTGGGACCCTGCCATGGACACTTCGCTACCAGCTGACGTCTGAGTAAGAATTATTCGAGCTCGATTGTTGCCATAGAGTTGATTCCACAGTCTCTTCGAGCGCCATCTTCTCTGCTTATTTATTCCTTATTCTAGGTTTTTCTTCATTTTGCTTCGTGTTATTTTTTTCTTTCTTCTTCTTCTTCTGTTGAGCGATTGTCAACCTTTCCCCTTGACGTTTCGGTCCAACGGTTTCCAGATGCAGTAAAAGAATAGATGACTTTCCATTTCCCCCTTTGACATTATAACAGTTTCAAGTGCACGTACTTACCGGTACATACAATACGTATAGATACCCGTCTATCGATTGTCCTTGGTTTATTGAAAAATCGCAGAAATATTCATTTTTCCGAGATTAAAAGTTGTCTTATAACTAGAAAAAAACAAAAATGATCTGCCGCAGGAGACATTCTGGGAACTTGTGCTGTTATATAATATTATGATGTCTCATCGTCATCGATGGGTATTGCACACTTGTTTCAATGGAGATGTGGTGATAGCGGTAAGTCTAGAAGTGTCTGGTTCTTTGGTGGTTATCAGCCGACGCTCAACACTATCCGCCCGTCGACGTCAATGGGAAGAACCCGACCCCCGAAAAAGCTTATTTCCTTTTTTTCGATCGTGTTACCACCAACCCTGTAGGACGTTGATGTCTTCTTTGTTACTTGGATCTTTTGGCTGGGTCGCTCCCTTTGTCGATCACTTTTTGATTCTGACGTGTGAAGCCTGGCGCTCGGTTGGCTGCAAGAGATAAATAGACACGAGCCGCCTGTCTTTTGTACCGAGCAACTGCAACCGAGTTTTGTGTCTACACAATTAAAGCCGCTGAATCTTTTTGGCTGGTGGTTGATGGCGAGGTCGCTCTATTGGCAGCATTGGACCACAATGGGGGGGGGGGACCAGTGACCTCCAACTGACAACTGAATGATGATGACCAGCGTCGATCAATATCTATTGGTATTCAGGAGATTGTCACCCTCAAAGGCTTTGGGCGGGTGGGCGATTCTCTTTCTTTTCGGGGGTTGAATCTAGCGCCGGGCACGTCCGGCGGCGGCGACGATATTCCCATAAATCAATGTCCAACTTGGTTGACAATTCCGCTCTTTTATGATTCAATTTTTCTTCTTTGCCCGCGTCTGCGGACAGCAAAGGCGAAAAGCGGGTGCATACATTATAAGAGTTCAAGGCGAGATTTCGCCTATATCCGCTCCCTTGGCTGGTTACGCATAAATTGAACAAGTCGAAAAGAGGAAGTCAGGAATATACAAGGAAGTCGAGAAAAAACATGCGAGGGGACTTCTCGTCGTGTCGGGTAATCGCCTTCCTCTTGTCACGCTGAAAGGTCCCATTAGACGCGTATCATAAGTAATTGCGAGACAGACGAGAAATCTTCCTGAATCTCTCCTCTTCTTAGGCTCCATCTTGATGCTGTGTAGCACATAGTTTTGACGAGTTGACACGGACACCCTCCCCTTAAAGATTTTGGCGTACCTCGTTCAAGTGCGCTGGCCTATACTGGAAGTCGAATCTGGGAAGACTGGGCAAGATGCCTTGAATGCCTGCAATCCCGCGTGTCGTAACCTGAGCAACGGACATGGATGCGACGGGTTCCGCCGTGTGAGGTTATACGATCCCTTCAGAAATTAACCATGCACAACAGTGATTCACGTATTGGACTTGACGCATTCCATGTTTGAGTGCCATCCGCGCGGGCGGCTATTATCTACTGCCTTTGATTACAACCTGACCAAACTTGAACCCACGGGCTTTCTTTTTCACCGCCTTCTTATACAAGCATTTAATGTCGGCTTGCTTTGCCACTCTTTTCATCCTGCACGTTGGATGGTAAAGCATCATTCTTTGAAGACAAAAGCGATTCTGGTTGATCACATCATCCGACAAACTCACGGCGCCACCGCCACTACGGTTTTACAAAACCAAATTGGATTTTAAATAGTTTTAAAAGTTTTGTACAAATCAAATAAAGAATTAAATAAAAAATCAAAATTTCATTTGATTAGTGATTTAAATAAATTTTGAATGAGAAAAATATTCACAGTTGAATCAGAGCCATTTAGCTTGAAAGTTGCAACACTGTTTTACAGACGAAAAAAATATTGTCTGAAGCATGATCTCAGTTTAGTTTAAGCACAGGTGATTGAACAATAGTGCTCAGAGCCCCCAGCAAACTTACAAATGGTAAATTTAATTGAAAATACGTGTTACAAAAGTATCATTATTGGTGTGTAATGTAATGTAGAAAAAATCTGACGGGCATTGTTTATAAATCCGAAGGTTGTTACATTTCGAACCCAAATCGCCACTCATGTTTATTAGTTAATGGAAAAAAATGCATTAAGAAAGACAGAAATTTTGAATTCTGAAAAAAGTGACATCGGTCCAAAAAAAATTTGCCGATACTGCAGAAATGCATTTTTCTTAGCTATAACTTCGATTTGAATGGAAGATTCTGTATACATTCTTATCCTGGGCTTTTTGCTAGTATTTCTTTCATCCTGTTTAAACTCTGAATGCAGAGAAGGGCGAATACATACTTGAGATGGCCCGAGATGTATCAAAAGCAGTCGTACGTAAAGATTTCTTGATTCTCCATGTGCGCCTCTGTGTGTACGTTCTCAACTTGGAGACGGTTCCCAGCCAAAAAAGGAAAAAGAAAGATGAATTCCCTTTTGTATTCCTAAACCTCTTCTATCCCTCGCTGTTGCAAAAGCAAAAATGGCGGATCGGGCTCGTGCATTTTCCACGTCGACTGATTACCAGACGACGTGCAAGTTCTGGGAAGACTTTTGCTAATCTGAAATGAGAGCGTGTTGCATGCTCCATTGACTATCTTTTAACATTGGTTCTTCTTTGTGCCCATCTAGGTTCGTGATTCCAGTACGCGAGGCGTCATGCATGTCCAGGACTTGTTTCAACTAAAGGTAAGATTTCGCTCCCTTTTATCTCATTTTCTCTTGCTTGGCGAAAAATGGCAATTTTTGTTGAATATCCAAATATTTTGTGAAAAAATTTTCTCGATCGAATCTCTTGCTTAGTTTCCCCAAATAACGACATCTCCACCATATGTTGTCATTTGGTTATCCGTTCTCCACCAACTTTTTCGACTCTTAGCTTGTGTTTTTTTTTTACAAGTTTGTTCCCGTGCACTCGAATCGAGTGAGCACAGCCCCCCGTGACCCTCTCCTCGACCTTAATGAGATTAGACACGCAGTGACATCAAAACGGGTGGTTCAATCAGTGTCCACTACTTCTATTGAATGCGCATGACGCGCGAATGACGAACCAAAAAATCCCAACGACAACATCTTCGTTCCGCTCCGCTTGGCGTATCGAAATCTTCTTTGCTGATTGTTTCCTTGTTCCTTGTCCGCCTGTCCTAATTTTCATCCGCGACTTGTGCTGTAGTCGTCATTTCAATTATGTCGCTGTTTCTCGGTTCGAATGTCAACTGTTACCCAGGATGGCTTGAAACTCTTTTCCATGCTTGAGGAAGCAATTGGTTGTTTTTGGTGTCAACCGGTGCTCATGAGCCCGTGCTGTTTATGGATGACCCTTTCAGCCTTTCTCAAGTTGAGCCCCATCTCATCGTGAAGGAGGCGAAGTTAGATAGCGGCAAATGTAAATACGCCAAAGAAAAACACGGATCGTAACGCAATTTCTAGTCGACTTTCCTTGTTTATTTTTATTTATTTTTTCATGTTGTCGTGGTGCTCAGACGGGCTCGCATCGCATGGATACTGGTTGCTTTGCTGCCTAGTCGATTTTGTTTTTTTCTTTTCCATCTCGAATCACAATTCGTTTCCCTACGCTGCAAACTTGGTTGTTCCTAGAGTTTGTATGATAGCTTCATTTTCAATTCATGCATCACGTACAGGGTTAAAAAAGAGACTTCATGGCTTGAATTATTCCGGCTCCTTTTTTGCATACAGAAATGTTTTCGTGACTTTTTGACACTCAACCTTTAGACGTTTTTTTTTCCATGAAGACGGTCATAATAGATGCATTATCAGGCTCTGCTGTATACGTGTGTGTATCCCTTCCGTTTCCACTTAAAAACAGTTGAGAAACCGTCGACTCTGCGCGGCAATATAAAATCATGAATAAATAAACACGTAGACTCTGAAGAATCTGATATCAATGCGGCATAAATCACCCCCGAGTAATGCCTTGGCGTATGCAAGGACTCTTCTCATTTTTTTCCCCCCCACATAGCAACGGCCATCCCGTGAAGGGCATCGTCGTTTGCCTGACTTTTTGTTTCGACGCCCTTTATTTTTTTGTTTTTTCGAGTGTCCCTTGCTGTTATAATCTGTATGCTTCCTGCATTGCACCGGCCAGAGAGATAGCTCTAAACACCTCATGCTCTTCTTCCTCCCCCTTGTCCGTGTTAAATGGTGCGCTTTAATGGGCCCGGAAGCAGTTGTTTGTTGGCTATTGTTCGGAATCAATCCTTTTGCGGAGGACTCCCCCCCCCCCCCTCTTTTTGACTGTACATCTGCCAAACTCGTGATGCAGGTTTCTCGTGTGTGCTTCGATCCAACGCAAGCAAATCGATAGTTCACACGAAAAGGCTCGGGGTACAGGACTCTCGGCGTAGTAACGGTTGGACGACCCCTATACGTTACATGGGAGGGAAAAAATTGGGTGAATTCTGCCTGCCTCTTTGGGTGTGTTGCGTTTGTTCAATGTAGGCTTACAGTACGTGCCTCAGTCACGGTCAGATGACCGGGAATGGCTGCTCTTTCATCTTTTGTGTTGTTGCTGTTGATGCTGTTTGTTGTTATTTAACGACGTAGGACTTGCGAGGATATTCAGACTGCATTTGCACAAGGAATCGAAGCGGAACTTTTGGTTCCAGCACCGGGGGGAAGACCAAAAAAAAAGCAAATCCCTACCAGACGACAGTTGATTTAGTAGCACGTTAAATAAGGAGAGGGGGGCCGCATCTTCTTCTTCCTCCTCGGTCGCCTCATCGCGGACACGCGGAAAGCTCCTCTGATGTGTACCGATCAATTGCTAGACTCTGGCAGTTCAAGATTTCCGAGAGGAGATGAGGGATGCATTGGTCTCTTGCGATGTTTGTGTTTTCCTTTGCCATCCGTATTTTAAGCTCCGTTTTATTTGTTTGGAAATGTTTTCGGCGAATCGAAAGAAAAAAAAACAACTACCAGCGTAGCACGAAAGACGCACATGTTTCTTTCTTGGCTCTGATGAGATGTCATCTCCTGTCTTCATCGTCATGCTTACAAGCCATGATGACAGCCTCCTTTATTTATTTCTTCCTGTTGTCCCTCTCGGTCTTTTTCTTCTTCTTTTTCTGCCGGAAAATGTCACGTGGACCTCGTCTTTCCATCGACAGACTCACGTTTCAGTTCATTGATGCAAACGCCACTCGTCGTGTTAGTATGTCTATTCAACGAATATACATACTGTTACGTGCGTAATATACATATACGACGTCAGGGGCTGCCGCCTGCATCCGGAGACTCCGGTGAGGTGATGGATGTCACGGTTGTCGCCGAGGACCAAAGGCCTGACAAAGCTCCGCCGTTGAGTCATGTTTCCACCTCATTTACGTCCAACATATATCAGAGATACGTGAAGGGACTGAAATTGGCATCCCTCTCCCCTTTTCTCTTCTGCACACGAATCTGCCGGGAGATTTTTTGTTCTCTTTTTCTTCCTTTTTTTCTGAGATGGCCGCTCGATGGATGGATGCTGAAATATCGCCGGCGCTACATTGATCTTTCCCGGTTGACCGAGTTCGAGTTTCGTAGCATGTATGTATACATATAATGACTGGGAGGATATTTTTTGTTCTCCCCTTGTTCCTCTTTGTACTCTTTGGCCTTTTACGTACCCCTTTTGTTTTGGTTTTCAAAGGCCTTTGAGGCCATATGGCCATATGACGTTTTAAATGGAAGAATTCCGCGTATTCTATCTCGACTTTACACCAACGTTTGTTTGGAGTTTGTGGCTATAGAAATCGTCAGCGCGGTGAGCTGTTGCTTCAAAACAATAGTTTAGACATTGTCAACTGTTCGGTGAACAATTTGGGTCTGTACTTTGCGCTACTAAATGGTTGTCTACCCCAAACAAGGAGCGATGCTAAGCGACATGTGTTTTAACTCTTCCTTCGCTTCCTTCGTCCCGCATCTATTTTGGGATAAAGTGCGACATTTCCAACTAAAGAATTGATATCGTCTTACTGGAAGGTGGTGTGTGTTGTGAATAGAAGCGACATTCTTGTGATTTAGCAGAGACATCGGCGAGTAGAAATAGATTTTCTTGTTGTTTTTAGTTGTTTGACTGTCGTAAATATTGACACAAACAGATTCAAATTGCACGGAAGAAATTTTAATCGGCGGTTTATCCTGGCGAGGCTCAGACGAGGCGGGATCGATTAAAGGATCGGGTGATTCCGAAGTCTAAGCCAAACTTGTCAGAAAAAGAATCGACGCAACTATCAGTTTCCATGACAACCAAATTCCCATCTATAAATGACATTTGAAATTTACGAATAACACGACAGTTTATTGATATAAAAAAAAGGATGATTTGAATTTATTTTTGTTCCATTTTTACTACCTTTGAAAAAGAACTCCAATCTGTCGATGTGCTTCGGTGAAGAGCAGCTGAAGGTGTGACGGCATGAACTGAAGGTAAAATGTAACACGAAGTTTTGTGTTGCGAAGGTCTTAACCGAAACGATTTCTTTTCCTGTCTCGTTCGTGCTTAGCAAAGTCTCATCACGGCCATCCGCCAGCGCCTGAGGAAAATGAAGCCTACCTATGATCAGTGATCACATTCCATCTCCAAAAGGACTGCATTGCCACAAGGTTAACGGACTAAGTCAGCCTTGCAAACAACGTAAAACCACAAACAAAATAGTCGGGCCGTTAAAATATTTTATTAGTACGAATCAACAATCGACACAAGTTAAGTTGAGGAACTGTACATTGAAAAACACATAATAAGGACAAGTCAATCGGTAAGTACAGCAGAGAATTTTTAAAATTAATTGAGTATATTATTTCCTTTTTTAATGAGTTAGGTTAGGCTATTGCAGCAAATATTTGCTTGCAACTACAAATAAAATTACTGATGAAATCTCTTCAATTATCTGGTCATTAGAAATTGGGGCAGCTGATTGGTGACGTCCGAGGCGGATCCGGTGACGACATTCAACGGTATACATGGCCACCTCCTAATGCCGACTGGCTAATTTTTGTCTAGAATTATCTATTAGCGTGTCTCGGCCGTTTCCGCTGATACTGTGCCAATCCTATGCCGGCTCGGCTGGTGTTGTGAACGATGAAACAATGGCATGGATGAAGAAACCTCGTTGTGCGCGGACTTCCGGATCGTATTTTAGCGGAAGGTTCTTCCACTTGGCGGAAGCACAACATTGACATTCAAAATACTCGCAGTTGTGGCATCGGATCGTACAATACGCATTACAAGGTAGTGATTTATAATAGTATGATTTCCTTATTCTTCCAGTGTCATATTCCTTGATTTCGCCATTGATTTCTTGATTGTCGATTTTGACAGCAGTAACGTGTCGAATAGCAGCCCAAAGAAGAACCAATCTTAGTCTGTGGAAGAACCATTTACTGCCGATACACCGCAGCAACCAACGGGGCGATTGAACTTGAAGGGCGAAAGAAGGTGGACAAGGAAGAGAAGTGTAAATTTTGGTTTCCTTAATAAGTTAAGATCGATATTGATTTTCTTAATAAGACAGGATTGATGCCACAAGCAGGACCGATCCAGTCTGCGTCTGCCGTACCTTACAGCCGTTGCTCTGAATAATCGGAAAGTTTGCAGCTATAATAATTCTACTTCAACTTAAAGATCCACATTTGAGTTTCACTGTTCTGTTCGTGGAATAAGTATTTGAAAGAAGATAAGGGTCACTTTACTTACGAAGGCATTCTCTAACGTAACTATAAAACATACCGTTTTAGTTTGTTAGGTCAGTCAGTGTCACACCAAATAAATTTTAAAATCAAAATTGCTGAAATAAAATTTCAAATTTTCATTGGCAATAACAAAAAAGAAGAAAGAAAAAATATTGTGTTTTTTTCATTTTTTTGCTGATTTAATTTGTCTTTTCGGTTCTCACAAATGTTCGTCTGCAGTGCAAAATTGAAACTCGTTAAATTTTGTTCAGTACTAATTTACTACAACCTAATGGTCTAATGGAATTTGAAATGAAAAAGTTTAAAAGAAATGAGTTGACTTAAGTTGCTACTACTACTTTCGGAAACAGTTGGGCCTTACAAGTCTGGGTATAGCCAACTCAGTTTTCATAGTGTTGTTGTGTCAAAGTGCGAACCATTTAATTGTTTGATTCTATTGAGATGGAGATTGTAGAGTTGTGCGTTGACGTGAATTAGGACTCCTTAGTGCTTCAATCGACATAATCATCAGAGGAATAAGTTATCATCACCATCAAGCCACCAGAGACCGTGAATGACCGATCCTGGCATTTTGGCAATATGCAGAAAATTCCACTCACCTGAGCCATCACCACGACATTCATCAAAGTAAAGGCAGCAGGTAAGAACTTTTTGTACCTGTCTCGAATTGTAATTTCAATTGCGAATTGCCGACTGATTAGATTACGTGCCCCAATTCGCATTCGCCAAGCAATCGTTTCATTAAATCATTGAAAGTGTTGACCAACACTTACGTAAGACCAGTCTGACATTTTGTTATTTAACAGCCGTTTGTTTGTTCGCCTTTTTCACACCGTGCGACTGTCCATTTTATACCGGAGGTAAAATTTACGAGTACGATTCGGCGGTAAAAATAAAAAAATAAATAAATTTTTATATCTGGCAATCAAAATTTTTGTGGACGATTGCACAACTGAAATGCGAATTCTTTGCAAATTCCGATCCGTTATAGTGAATTAAACGCGAATGAATTTTCTTCCATTTCTAGTCCGAGGCGCTTTTTGTAAATCTGGCAATCAAAATTGGATTTTGTTTGCCATTTTGTTTTCGTCTAGAGTGTTACGTGTTACAGATAGAAATTTCAAACTTAGTGTGACCTTCTCCAGCAAGCTAATATCTCCAACACTATCCGGTTGTATTTTTTGATCGACGATTTCATTTAAATGTTTCATAATGTTTGACAACTTCATTCTGGACTTTGTCGTTCCACTTTTCGATGCGTAATCTCATATCTGTCTCATCTTTGTCACCCTTGTTGTAAATATTAACGGCGCATTCGAGTGGTCCAATAGCGCAACGGGAGCGTAGAAATATGTTTTATCGCTGGCACTCGTCGTTCTTTCTCAAAACTCTCAATCTCCTGCAGGCGATTGTACTACTGTACTTCGTGATATGCTCTAAATAAAAACCGTTTCCACCACAACCCCAAGGAAAACCATCGTACGTGCAATTGTCAATTGACCAACTTCCAGCTTAATGACACTAGCATGGGCGCCGCCTTATGGAGTTGATCAACCTCCAGTTTACGGACTCTGCTTCTGGGAATATAGAAAGTAAGCTTTAATATAAAGTCGTTTCGCAATTTTTTCCATGTGTTTAAAAACCAACTTCGAGTTTCGTGTAAACGTTAGTCTTGAATCTTGATCGAGCACCCCATCCGGGTGAGAAGACTTAACTTGCTGTTTTCTTTTATTCTTGTCCAGCAAGTAAAGGTAAAACGAAGCTTGTATATTTTTGAAAATTTTAAATTGAGATCTTACGTGATGAATTGTATTACGTTGTGGCATTTAAAATGTTTTTTTTTAATTTTTAGATAGGGTGAAACCCGTGAAAATGGCCGTTTGGGGCATTATGCTCACGGCTGCCTGCCACCCTTTTGGGGCCCATGGTAAGCGGAGACGAGACCAAAGTGAGCCAGAATTGCGTCTCGTCCAACTCTTCCACTGACATTGGCGTTTATAGTTATGCAGAGAGGGAGCTCAACTGCTCAAGGACATTATTCCTTTCGGAATTCTTGGGGAAGGTGACATCCATTTCTGATTATTAGTCTGGAAGTTGCCAATGCGGCATTCCGTATCCTCTGACACCTGTTTTTATTTGTTTTCTTCTTCTTTTTGTGAAACAAAAGGTAATCCTCCTCGTTAACGTGGCAACTTATTGAAGGTTCAGCTATCAGTACCACGAATTGAATGCACTACAAGAGGAATTTGCCAATGATTTGGTTGTTTTAGCTTTTCCTTGTAATCAATTTGCTAGGGTATTATTTTTTAAATGCCACTAACCTCTCCTAGGATATGTAATTAACCGATTTTTCAATCTGATACTTCGTTATGGAAATGTTCACAGCAAGAACCCGGAACTACAGATGAGGAGATTATGAACGGGATTCGTTACGTCCGGCCGGGAAACGATTTCCAGACGAACATAACGTTTTTCCGCAAGATTGAAGTCAACGGCGCTAACGACCATCCCTTATATTCTTATCTGAAAGTAAGCGATGGTTTTATTTTTGTTCTACGTATAACACGACGTCGTTATACTGAGCGGCGGATCTTGATTATCTTCGATTATCTTTTTATCTATTTCACTGAAATAACAGAAAAGTTGCCCGACGACTCGTGATTTCTTCGAACCAATCGCCAGACTAATTTACAGTCCATTGCGCAACAACGATGTCCGCTGGAATTTTGAAAAGTTTCTCATCGATCGCAAGGGAAAACCTGTGAAACGTTACGATGCCAGTACTCGAGTCTCAGATATGCGCGTTGACATTGAATCCCTTCTTTTCCCCTCTGTAGAATTTGTTTATGGATCGTAATCTTTTTTTTTTTTTAACTTGCTCGTAGATGTTTTTTTGTAGAAGCAGTTGTTGTGAGGAGGAGAAAACGAGATTGGCACGAGTTACGTAATGACACTCCAGATCTCAACCGCCCGAAATATGGCGGCGATTTGGAGAAGAAGTTTGAAATTCGGTTCGACTTGAATTAAGGATGTGACGGAGAGATCATTTACCATCTCGCTCTCGTTTTCGTGCTCCCTTGTGCATTCGGGTGCCGTCAGATCCGGTTTCAATCGCCAGTTTTGTCCGCTCGAGTCCGTTTCGTACTTTCTCTCGCCTCACGACGGCTGCGGATGAATACATGACAGTTGAAGCAGCAACCACATTTTCCCTTTTTAAAAATAACACATTTTAACTACAATAGGGCGGTGCCAGTTGCCAGGATATTGCCCCGTCCTTGTTGGTTTGGGTTGTTTTCTTCATAAGAACGTAATAACGCCATTTTATACTATAATATTTATACAAAATATTGGGATTCTATTGTCGGTGGAGTCTTCTACTCTTCTGTCTTTGGAGTTCTACGGTCATTATATATCGATAGTTCAGCCTTCAGGTATAAAATTTACCAGATTTTGAGTCCTCAGAGTTGATATTTCACAACTAAGGCTTTAAATTATTTGTCAAATTGATTGTTTTTGCAATTTTCTTATAACTTTCAGTTTTGTTACAACACAAAAATAAAGAATTTGATTGCATTGCATTTGCCGCCTGATACAGGCGATTGTATAGCATCTAGCGGAGAAATTCTTTACTGCCTATCGGCCATTGCCATTCATCGTCTGCTACCTAACTATTTCATTTCTCACGTGGTCGGAGTGGAGACAGTCGCCTGGTCGCCATTTTCCTACATTTTGGATATTCCTTGTCTAGTTGGTTATCTCTCTTCTAATTATGCTACTAAGTATTGTTTCATATATCTTGTAGTCATTTCGTTTTCATTAAACATTCCTCACTGTCAAACTAACGATATTCGTTCTTGTCCAGCCCAGCTTGTGATTCATTGCTCAAAGTAACTTTCATATTGGAATTTTTCAAAAAACTTTTTGTGCTGCGTTCTGGTTTCATTTAAGTAAGAATAGTTAATGAAGCTAAACATTATTTGTGTTAATCTTTCTATTTTATTCAGATTTCCTGACTTCAGAAGTTGGTGAGGTGTTAAGGGAGATCTGCAAGATTGGTCAGGACTCGTGTTCAACTGTTCATCACCAAATTATTTCATGTAGTAATTTACCTATGTTTAGTGAACACAAAGATTCCAAATCTGATTCCTTTGTCTAAGTTGAGACATCACAAATTTTCTAAAAGGTTTTCTTTTTTGTGTTAGGACGACATGTTAGGATTCATTTTTGACAGGAGAATTAAAAGAAGTTTTTTTTGGGGGGAAGGAGGTACTTTGGATTCTTTAATTTTATTTCTCAGGGTGGGCGAGGTGGCAAGATTAAAAGTTAACTGTAAGTTCTGTGGCGTTGGAGGACAACGTCATTTTGAGATGACAGTATTTTAGAGAATTGTACATTTCTTTTGTTCCTGTTCCCAGAAAATTGACTCGTTTTATGCCATGTCGATCGATTTCGTAATGAATGGTCTCAATTAGATATTGTTTTTTATTAGCTTGACTTTACTTCTCCCCGAGATTAGTTGCTCCTGACTAGTAGTTGCTATTTTCCGTATCGACTTCTTCCTAATATTAATTGCCACAATCTTCTCCTGACTGAATGTCTTGGATGCAGTTTTATCACGGCTATGTTTACAGTTGACTGATCGGCGATTTCACGTAGTCATACAATTAGCACAATTTTGGATAAATTTTTTTCTTTTATTTGAAGACATTTCTAAAAAAGATTTTCTGAACACCTAAGCTCTTTCTCTTGCTAAATAAACTGTATATATTCGTGTACAATATGTAGTGTGTTTAAAAGTATGGATTCTTAAAGTTGAAATTAAAAAAATTAAAAACAGAAATAAATAGTTGGAATCGCATTTATATTCCCACCTCCGCCCACAATTCCTCCACTTTTCATACAATATACATACATATAAACAAACATACATACACATAAGTTAACCGGTAAACCCGTTGGCTGCCACGCCATACAACCCGTAGGTTACTCTCTACACGAACTGTCCAACCCCGCGGCAAATAAACCACGAGACCGAACAGCGCGGCCCGTGCTACAGAGCTAACATGGGGGAGCAAAGGCGTGGCAGCCAACGGGTTAACTAACACAAAACATATTTCCAACAACAAATGATGATCCGCGCTGACATTTTTGAAATACCGGCGACCTTTTGGTGTCCATCTTCTCAACGTCTCCTCTACATATAAACCTGAAAAACAAAACAATACTTATTAAATGACATGGCAATTAAAGTTACACTTAGTAAAAAGATCAGATTTTTAGCTCTAAACTTAAACAGCGCACTAATAATTGATTAAAATATGGCTGGCAATATCGAGAAATGTACGCAGAACAAAGCTCACTTACTAGATTCATGCAAATTTTCCGGAACTATACCGGAAGTAAGCGATAGCGACTTAACTATTGAGCTCCCGTCAAAATAAACCACATATCCGTGATCTCCATGAAATTTGGGGTCGATTAGATGTGATTCAAACGAAATCCAAAATTTGGCCAAAATCGAGAATTTTCCTGAACTTATAGTTCAGGAAAATTTTCGAAACCGGAAGTATGCGTACGTACAAAAAAAAACATGAACTTTATCACAAATTTGATGAGGATCCCGAATATGTGGTTCTTTTGTGCGTCAAATGAATATTTACTGAACTACTGACTGAAATAAGAAAAACCGGAAGTAGGAAAAAAAAACACATTATGAAAAATCTAACAAGTGAGCTTTGTTGGTGGAATAGTTAACGTCAGTTTTCCCTAAAAAATTTCTACACAGCAGCTGCCGATAAATGTTTAAAGAGATTTGCAAAGTTACTGAAACTGACTGTTTTGACAGCTGAAAATTATGAAAAGCCATCTAGCGTTAGAAAAAAGAAACGTATAAGAAATACTTCGTTTGAGCGCAAGAAGTGCCTGATTTTGAAACTATTACACATACCAGAGTTTAAAGCAAGTAGATAATTAGTAGATAATCTACGAAAACAAGTCAATTGTCCGGTACCTGAGCATAATCCCGTTGAGAGTGACTACAGTTGCGGATGAAGGGACCACTGAAGTGATCTTACTCGTCAGTGATGTACGACAAGATGTGTAGCAGCATAAGCAGTGAAGCTAGATGAGCGTGCGTCGCGAAGATCTCCATCCTTGGAGCAGAACTTTGGTGGAAATCACACTTCTGTCCTGGACAAAGATCAGCTGCAAGTCACCATTGTCTCAAGGATCTCCGTGCCGGACCACACAATTCCAATAAAGAATAGGGTTGTAGAAGAGTTGTAGAATGGCATTGTAGATTGACATCGGCGGCCGACTCGCGATCTCAGGTACGTGCTGTAAAAAAACGAATGGGAAATTAAAATGAAGCTTAAACAAAAAATAAGATTTTTGCGTCTTACTTAAAGATTTTGGATTAACTCCCTCCGATCAAGGGAAAGTGAATACCGAACTTGTTTCTTGTTTGTAAAACACAATGATCTAGAATTTCCAGTAGAAACATTATGAGTACAAAAAGCAACTTACATTTAGTATGGCGTTGAAATTATTCCAAACAAAACACAAAGGAAATTACGAAGAAACATGGAAGACACCAGTAGAAACTTTCAACATGTGACAAGAAAACAATGCGATTCTAGCGACATCTAACAACAATCAAAGTGATCGTTTTGTCCATTTACTTTTATAGGCCACCTTGTGGTGGCGAAAAAATCTTTATGATAAAATTTGAAAAATTTGAATTTAATGCTACCAATGCGCCGGTAGCATAGTCCGGGAAATTCTTTATCGTGATTTCAGACGAAATCAAAGCCACAGACTTATTCAAAATGTAAACTGGTTATTGCAAAATAACCTTCAACAAAATCACGCGATTCACGCCCTTCGGTCGAGAAGCTAAAGATTCCTTCAACTCACCCTACTTTGATCATGTACAAACAAAGAGAAAGCAAAATAAAAACTGGTCGGAGTGCCCAATTTATAAAATCATCGGCCCAGCGAGGCCAATAGGAAAAAGAAAAACATCAAACCAGGAAATACGAACTGGTTTGAAGGCCAGACCTAAACCAACAACATCAAAGAACCAATAAATGACTAGACCGTTCGTTCATCAAAGAGGTGAATGTCGACTGAGCAGTCCGAGCTGAAGCCGACAGAACAAGACGTCACATGGTAAGCAGCTGGTAACAGACGTTAACGAGCGTTCTTCATAAAAGCCATTACGAGTAAAATAACAAGTTGTTTACAAGTACGTCATTATACAACCCTCACCAAACAGGTACGATCAACACATACTATGCATACAATGACCCACAACGTAAAAGAAATCTTCGCTTTCTTCACAGACTTGACAGACGAGTTTGAGACTTTGAGTTGCTTAGTTTCTCTTCTCCCGTAATTGGAATTATTCAGAAGCGCGACAACGTTGAAGTTGAGCGCTATTACCACTTGGTGTTACACTTTCGAGCACAAATCTTGAGACCTCTGAATAGGAGAGATGGACACGAAATTTCTCTTCTTCATCGGATTGTTTTCCATCGCTCAAATGGCCGTTGGGCAAAGCCGAACCGGGTAAGAAAATCAATTTGTCGCGTACAATTGTCATTATTCCAATTCAACCCGTTGATAAAAGCTTCAAGTTTTATGTGAACTTAATGGGAGAGTAAAAGCAAAAATAATTGTGCAGATATTAAATCAAGCCGTTTGACAATTTAGGTTACTTTCTAAAGTGTGCACGTCTTTCTTTATATAGGGAAGCATCCCCCTGGGCTTGGGCGTGCCGAACTGGCAGGGGTTGTGTTAAAGTGGCAAAAGATTTACCTGTAAAAGGTGATAACATGAACAACCCAACACTGGCAGGTTGCAAATTAACTTCAATGACGAGTCGGTGCTGTGGCCAAAACCACGCGACGCAATCTATCTCTCAAAAACCCTTGTGTCTTTCCTTCCGAATTTCCGATCGACATCCGCATCAATCGAATCAACGCACCAAGTTCCGAGGTACCCCCTGTCAAATGCAAATCAATTTCATTAAAAACAAACTATTTTGTTTTCTTTAAAGGTTAAATCGTTGACGAATGAAGTGATTGCAATATTCCGTGGCGTCATCCGCAAGAGTATTCCGGAAGCATTCCGCCGTCGCAACCAAACAGCAAAAGATGGACAGCGGCCGCAAATTCATATTCAAGTGTCTATCACGTCAGGTGACGTAAGGCTCGGGATGGAAACGCAAGAGTCTTACAATTTGCACGTGAAAACGATATTCGCCACTGCGGCCACACAGTCTGCTAGTCCGCGCAGCACAACATCCGTTTCCATCACGGCCACGACTTTTTTTCGGAGGTTTCACGTCACCCCATTGAAACTTTGTCGCAAATCATGGCCTGGGATAAAACTCTGGAATCGATGATTATGTTGACGGATGCCAACATATCCGACTCGCCAGCCTTTGTTCACCGTGGACTCATCATCGACACGCCGCGTAATTTCTCAGCGTTCCAGTCATCAAGAAGATTATCGACGCCATGTCCTACGATAAACTCAACGTATTCCATTGGCATCTGACTGATTCGCAATCCTTCCCGTTCGTGTCGACTCGGGAGCCAAGACTTCGCGCTCTACGGAGCGTATTCACCCGATCAAGTTTACCACCCTGAATAAGATATCAAAGAATTGGTTCACTACGCCATGGTTAGAGGAGTCAAGATAGTTCCGGAATTTGACGCACCAGGTCACGTTCTGACAGCGGATGGGAATGGGGCGAACGTGCCGGAATGGGCCAGTTGGCTCTTTGCCTCAATATAGAACCATGGCACGACTACTGTGCCGAACCACCTTGCGGAATCCTGAAAACCCCATCAACGATAACATCTACTCCGTATTGAGCAATATCTACCAGGATATTCAGAGGAGAAAATGCTCTTTTTTTCTTTACCGAATACAAACAAGAGATTTTAATACCAATATATCAACTTTTGATTCAACATGGAATCGACGTAAATTGCAAGAATGACAACGGATGCAACGTTCTAAGCTACGTTTGCGGAACTTACAAACAAGAGACTTTAAAAGAAATAATTAAACTTTTGATTCAACATGGAATTGATGTTAATTGCAGAGACCAGGATGGACTTAATGCTCTCAATATGTTATGCAGGTATTACGAAAAGGAAGATTTAATTGAAATTATTCGATATTTGATCGAAAATCGAATTGAAGTTCACTGCGAGAACGAATCTGCGGGCGAATCTGCAATCATGTCATTGTGCCAGTATTCTAAATTAGGAAATGTAATTGATGTAATCGAGTTTTTGATTCAACAGGGAATCGATGTTAATTGCAAGGACAGGCACGGACGGAACGCTCTTTTTTCCTTGTGTAATAGATTTGAAGAAAAGGAAAATTTGGTTGAAATCATTCATTTTTTGATCAAGCATGGAATCGATGTCAATTGCCAAGACAACAACGGAGATTATGTCCTTCCATTTCTTTTTTCTTTTTTACCCAAAAATTTAAATGAGATAATTCGACTTTTCATCGAACACGGATTTGACCTCAAGGTCCTTCTTTCAAAGATCTACCCAATTTTTTTCACATCCTTTGAATTACTTCCTCAAGCACGTCTTCAAGATCAAAATCTAATTGACATTGTACAACTTTTGGTTGAACAGGGTTGTGAAGTCCATAATTTAAAAGGCTCGAAAGGATGTAATGCCATTCAGACGATTTTTCGTTTTTATAAAAAAGGAAACATAATTGGAATAATTCGACTTTTAATTCAACGCGGAATCGATGTCAATTGGAAGAACAATTCGGAACAAAATGCCCTTTACCATTTATTTCGATATTATAAAGAAGAAAATATTATTGAAATAGTTCAATTTCTAATTCAACAAGGAATAGAAGTGAATTGCCAAGACCGTTACATGAATAATGCCTTACATTATTTATGCACATTTTATCAAGAAGACAATTTAATTGACTTAATACGACTTCTTATTCGACAAGGAATCGATGTCAACTGCAGTGGTTGCTATGGAAGAAGAGCCCTCGATATCTTGTGTCAATTCTACACTAAAGAAAATTTAGTCGATATTGTTCAAATTTTTCTTCAGCATGAAATGTAAGTCGATGGTGAAGACGACTGGGAAGGAAGAAATTATTTCCATGACTTTCGGTCTTATCTCGGGTCTTATTATAATAGATGGACCGATTACAGCGACTTCAAAAAATGCATGCATTCCTTGTGCCAAAGTGATCAAAAAGAAAATTTAAACGAAATTATTCGACTTCTAATTGAAAATTATTGCGATGTTACGCAATATACGTTAACTTACATCGCATATGATAAGACAAAAGAAAAACATGATGAAATTCTGCAATCCATTTTAAAGAGTAGCACTATGGAAAGCATTAAAAAAAATTTGATCTAAAGTATTCATTAAGATATAGAAGGACGATCGTTTTAACATGTTTTTTTTTTACTATTCTGACTTAATTCCGCCAAAATCATTTGTCATGTTAGTTAGCCTTACCCACTCTATGAACCGTTGATATAATAGAGGAGCTGATTTCTCTTTATTCAATTTTTTGTTATACATAGTGAATAATAAAGCTGAAACCAAAATGTATCTACTGTAACACCAAAACCATATTGATCTACTGCAGATTCGATGTTCTCCTCTGATTGGTGGAAATTGATCTGACTCTTTCTACAGGTCTTGACTCATTTCTTAACGAAAATTGGGACTTTTCTAGTTGCTTCGGCAATGCATTATGCATCGCTCTTTCCACTCGTCACGGGAATACTGGAAAAATCAACGATTTCGGAACCCAATTCTGAATACCCCATCAAACTACATGCATTTCCGAAATTTTTAATCAGATTTTAAGTATAAAAAGAAAAGCGTACGTAAATAATAAAATAACAAAAAATGTTATTAACTCCATTAAATATCCCTCCGATCTCCTGCAAGTGACATAAACAAAAGTGAACTGAGAGTTTATCTTGACAAATTTTATCAACTGTTTACCTTGATAAAATCGCCAAGGTAACCAATACAAAATGATAAAGCTGCGATCTGAATGACAACGATCATACCAAAATTCCTTGATACGAATTACTCTGTCAACTCATTTAGCTTGTGAAAATCGATGAGTACTAGGAGGACTACACATACAATTTACCGCAATTTACGAAACCTTAACAAATAATTAAATTTCAGAAAGAGATGATTGAATGGAAATGTCGTACGAAGTGACGAATTTGGATCTCGATAACAAGTTGGGTGAAGGGCGTTATGGTATCGTATGTAAAGGTATATGGCGTGAAAAATCGGTGGCCGTCAAGCGAATTCAGTTAATTCATATCGCAAGCGAAACACAAGGAGAAGAAGCGTTGCAGGGACTTGATCACTCGAATGTAATAAAATTGTTTCACGCCGAGAGTGACGCAAATTTCAGGTAAAAAAAGACAAAACAAATTTGAAAAAAAAAAAATAGCGAAAAATGACTTTGGTTGACTATTTTCAGATATTATTATCTTGAATTGTGCAACGCTTCTTTGTAAAAATAATTTTTGAAAGACGGGCACAAGAATAAATACCGTGGGCCGATGCCCCAATCGCTAACGGTCCTTTATCAATTAGCTGTCGGACTGGAGTATATTCACAAAATGGGACTGGTGCATCGCGACCTCAAACCTGAAAACGTCCTCATCTGGGAAGATCCCAAAAGAGGGGACGTGTTATTGAAATGGGCTGATTTTGGACTGAGTAAACCGGTGAATGAGCGAGGGTCTTACTCTATGAGCTGAGTCAGAGGTACTTTTGACTGGTTGGCACCTGAAATCCTGAACTTATTTTATGACGACGAATTGAGTCAGTCTGAAAGTGAAACAACAGTTAAACGAGGAACTATCCAAAGTGATGTGTTTTCAGAAGGACTCGTCTTCGGATACTTTTTGTTAGGTGGTCGTCATCCTTTCGGTTTGCGTCATCAAATTCACACCCACATACTTGATAATAAACCAGTTAATCTGGATAGTAAGTTAATTTAAATAAAAATAGACTTTAAAATATGACGAAATAAAATCAAATATGCTTCAACTAAACAGAAATACAATCGGTATGTGCACGTGAACTGATACTGAGAATGCTTAAGGAAAATATCGCCGATAGAATGACATCGTCAGACGTTGCAGAATTCCTTAAGCAAATGAAAGTAAACCCTTTAACTATTACTATTTAGGAAACAACAAAAAAGTTATTCATATTCTTTTTAGAGTCAACTTGAAACCCTGTTGTTCACCTTATGTTCTCGTGATACGTATCCAAGTTTAAAAGAAATCGCAATTTTTTTACAAGAAGATATAGATATCAATTGCACAAACGAAGAAGGAGTGTCACCCCTTCTTTATCTGGTAAAGGAAAAAAACAATGGACACAAAAATTTAGTGGAAATACTTCTACTTTTGATTCAACGCGGAATCAAAATCAATTCCACGACCACCAGCGGATGGAATGTTCTTCTTTTCTTGTGTCGACATTACAAAAAAGAAAATTTAATAAGAATAATTCAAATTTTGATTCAACACGGAATTGAAATGAATTCCAAGATCAGCGGAGGATGGAATTCTCTTCATTTCCTTGGTCTTTTTTTATGAAAAAGAAAATTTGATCGAAATAATCCAATTTTTATTTCAACACGGAGTCGAAGTCAATTGCAAGACCAACAACGGATCAAATGCCCTAACTTTACTATGCGAATTTTATCAAAAAGAAAATTTGATCGAAATAATTCGACTTTTGATTCGACACGAAATAGAAATCGATTGTAGAACCAGCTGCGGATGGAACCCCCTAACGTTACTATGCGAATTTTATCAAAAAGAAAATTTGATTGAATTAATTCAACTTTTAATTCAACAAGGAATAGGTGTCAATTGGAAGACCAGCGGCGGATGGAATGCTCTCCTTTTATTGTGTCGATATTCCCAAACAAAAAATTTGATTGAAATAATTCAACTTTTGAATCAACACGGAATCGACGTCAATTGCAGTACAAGTGGTGGATGGAATGCCATCACTTTATTAAGCAAATTTTATCAAAAGGCAAATTTAATTGAAATTATTCGACTGATGATGCAAAGTGGGTGCAATGTGGATCCAGAAACACAGTCGGTGTTCTAATTTCTCTTAAGGAAAAACGATAGTCGACCAAAACAAATAAAGAGCTTTTCAACATCGTCGTCAACAGAAAGTTTCAGTTATTTTTAATAAAAATATCGTTGCGTTAGTCGAGAAAGAAGACGCAAGCCATCGCAATTCAGTTCCCTGTTGTCCGCGTCCAAATACGTTTTAGCACTTCAAAAATCTCTTCTTTCACCTTAAAAATTAAAAAGAGTCAAAGAGGTAACGTACGGTAGTATCCTTTTTCACCAATACGTTTGCCAAAAAATAAAAAAAAAGGTATACTAATCGGACTGTAAAAAAATCGATTGCCTAAATCAAACGAATAATTCGGTAGGCATCGACAGTACCGGCGATCGGCCCATGCTGAAAGAAACGAAAGGCTATAAGAATTTCAGGTCGACGATTAACTGATCTTAAGCTCATAAGCTGATAGTCGTTCCATCAGTTCGGTCATTGGGTTATTACGGTGTAGATAACAGTGTTTCCTTATCTCTTGTGTCCATATCATAAAACTATCCAAACAGTTTGCGAAAAACAAACACACATGACTTCTAAAAGCGACAGGGGATAGACTCCATCAAGAAACTTGAAATGAAAGATGACTTACCTCAAACCCAACATTGCTGTGATGCTTATTTGATGGCTATGTAATTCACACCATGAAGAATCCTTGAACAATGGTATTTTCAATACACACTTTCTGCTACCTTGATGAAGAGACAAGAACTGATGAGATTCTGAAGCATGCAGCGCCTTATTTAGCCATAGAATAGAAACACACTTTAGGTTATTTCACATTTTTGTTATATTCCACAACTACTAGAGAATACCTTTCATTTCAACCCAGGTCCTCACCCCAGATCCTCATGTCTGATGTTAACGGTGATTAGCTGCACTAGCAGATCCTGTTTGCAAATTTTGAGATTTAAAAACTGAAAAAGAAATTTGATGTCTAACATTTTACTTACCATTCTGCCGAATGCATTCGTCATTGCTTATTTGATCGTACGTTTTGCAGCATGGTGGGCTGTTGGGACGACCCGCCAAACCAGATATTAACATGCAAACTTTATCAAACTGACCAGTAGCGTTGCATTGGCCTACTTGACATTTCTTTATGAATTAGAAATTACGAAAGACTTGACAATCGTGATTTTTTAATTAATTAAACAAATATCCAGTCTCGTCTCACAGATTGAATTGAATTTTTGTTCAGATGTTTTGCTGCCTCCTGCCTGTACTCGATAGCCATCTGGTGGTGGTAAGTAGAGACACACATCAAACGCCATCTGTCGAGAATTCAAACCAACAGTCCCGATAAAAAACAAACAAGAATTGGGCGGCGGTTAAAGAATGCGCGTGTATTTAATATTATTTATTATTAATAAATACTCATCTATTTGACTGCCTACTACTTATTATTAACTAAGGCCACGCGTTGTCATAAAACGGCCAGATAATCAGCAAGTCCTCATTAAAAAAGCCAGAAACGGCAACAAAACAACAACGAAAAAACCCGGCGAGTCGATATTTGTGACCTTTAGCGCGCCACAAAAAGTTATTACTATACGCAATTTTCAAGAGGAGGGGTGGGGGGGACCCATCACCATCACTCTTTTCGAGTGGGTAGGAGGAGGAGGGATCCCAACCAGATCCGGTACGTAATGTACTGTCTTATCCGTGAATATTTCCCGCGGGACTTGAAGACCCCTTTCTCTATTGAGCAGCAGTGCAAATCACCAACATCTATCAGGATACATCTAGGATCGACTGGGTTGATAGTAAACCCGTCCAACACCCCGACACACACACAAAAGCCCAAAAGTTGTCTTATTATATGAAGTTAAATTATTATTCACGGTGATTAATGAGTCTACATGCGAACAATGTGTTGTTTGAGCTGTTAGCTGAGCACAAAAGAAATTTCTCTGTATAACTTGTATGAAATTTCAACCCAGTCCCGAGCTCTACAATAACATGGACAAAATATTCAAACGACTTTTCCCATATGTTCCCAAAATGTGGAGAAGAATATTTTTTAAAAACAACGGGGGGTTTTAAGGTCGATACTATCCCCCCCTCCCACATCCAGGAAAACCAAAACAAAATGTGAAATGTCCTTATAAAGAAAAAGAAGAAGATGCGTCTGTGGTGATTTTCAATGCGACATGGACACGGAATCCCATTGGATTAAATAACACAAAAGAGCTGAAAACCAAAATTTTTAACAAGTTGGTGTATAGAAAATGATTCGAGTTGGCAACCGGCCAATAATCGGCCACAGTTGGCTGATGCAAATGAGAGAGAAAAACCAAAAGGCAGCAGCAGCCAGCCAAAACTTTGAAGAAGAATATAACTATTAAGCTGCTACTATTATAGGTGAGGCGATTTTCAACGGCAGACACTTGCTAAACGATGACGCCCATCTTTTTCAAAAATGGCGCGCAATTTCTTCGACAATTTCGTTTTCCAGCTGAACGCCACGGCGTCCGATTGCCGGACGGTGGAAAACGGATCCTTTTAGGCCGTTTGGTTATTCGACTGATGTGAGTGTCGAGAAAGGCCGTCGTGAGGTCCTAGACGGGCAGTTGCAGGAAGCGAAAGAGTTTCTCTGTCTCCGATCGGACGTTGAAAGCCAAATCTTCGAATTTCAGCAGAAGGTAATCCCGGCCGGCAGTGAAATGCTTTTCCAGCAAGTCGAGATCTTCTTCGATGCGGCCACAGAGTCGGGCCGGTTCCCGGCAATTCCGATTGGCCATCCACCATTTTAGTTTGGCCCTGGAGGCCATGGTAGCCGCGAGGATCGCGGACCAGGTAGACGATTTTCCAACGGTCCGTCACGGGATGGCCGGCAAGAGCCGACGACGAATTGGTGGTGAAGGCGACGAGATCTTTGACCGACAACTCGACGACTTTGATCAAATTGACGGGAAAAGAAGAGCAGAGCTGGGCCAGCATTTGCGGTTGGTGGCACAAGGACGGGCGCTCGTGATATTGACACTCGTTCCAGATCCGCCGGTTGAGTTTCACGTGATTGGTCCCGTTGATGAACCGGATGTAGTCGTCGGGAAAGTGACAGCGGAACAGGAACGGGGCGTGTTTGGCCATGGGCTCGAAGGAATAGAAAACGCCGGGCGAACTATGGCGATGAGTTCGCCCAGGAACGACGATCCCGATCGCCACGTTGACACGATTAAAATCCGCTTGGTGCTGGATGTTGACTCGGTTGTTGTGGTCGTGACTGCCGCCACACCACCGCAACTCCTATCGAACACCAAACGCAAAATGAATGAAGGAATTCAAGACTATTTGTGTTGGCTAATATTTGCTACCTGTTGGTTGCTGCTGCTGCTGCTGCTGCTGCTGCTCCTGGTGTCCATCTAAAGTGGCCATGCGGATGATGGCTTGTTGGAAGAGCAGAAAGATGAGGAAAAAGAGGCCAACCAGGTACTTTGTGACGAGAGATGCCATCGACGCCATGGCTTATATACGATCTTCAATTGCCCATCTAGTGCTGCGCAGCGCCAAGTCTGGTGGTGGTGAACGGCAAGCGCTACATTGGCTGACACCGAGAGCGGCTCTGCTGCAGCCCACAAGTCTCAACTGCCGCCAATAACTAACCTAACAAATCTTGGCCACGATCGAGAGAAAGTAGCAACACTGGCACAACAATGCCATTTCCCACAAATGAAAAGCAGCGCAGAATTGAAAACGAACAGATGCAAAGGAAATTAAAAACGGACGATGAGCTCAATGACTGGCCATGCCATTGGCTCTGTGCAGGAACCGGTTCTGATTTGCATTCGCCGACAGAACAAATTGTTAAGGGCGTTGCTGCGCTTTTCTTGGCGAGAGACAATACGATCCATTGGCGGCGAGGAATGTGCAATGTCAAACGCGAATAACCAAACCCAACAATTTTGACAACAACAACAAGAACTTTTGAGCGTGACCGTCATCCACCTGGACGATAAAACCGGATCGCCCTCCCTCAACTTGGTCACAAATTCATTTTCGACTTGCACTTTTCTCATGGTTGTTTAAGTTCAACTATTTTTGAATTTGATTGCTTATCCACAGACAAAAAAAGTTGTGAGGTACAAAATCGCCAAGCCGTGCGTTATTTAGTGACATAAGCTCAGGAATAATCATTGGTCTCTATAGGCTCGATTTATATAATCGCAAATAGTCTAAAGAGAAGTTAATAGAGATAAAAGTTGTCCTACCTTTTTTTATTAGCTGCCTGGGAAATACGGTCAGGTATCCATGCAGGCATCCATCGGCCAGGCATCCATGCAAGGGCTACAACCACAGAAAAGTTGAAAACGCAAGACAGGATAGTCTGCAAAACTTAGATGGACATTGGCAGTTCCTCCCATCAAACGGACTACTGTTGATCTAAATAAAAAGTAAAAAAAAAAATGGGTTACGAAAAATAGTTCATCAGGAACAACAAGTAAGAAAAAGTTGAAAATGAGACAGCGGCTAAACCCTACTTTATAATAAAGGCGGGGGAAGCTGAAAGTCTCCATGAACTAATACGCTGCATATGTTTCAAATATCTAGCGGGTCACAGGTTAATTAAGTTACAACAGTCTCTGGATGTAGGCCTATCTATAGACTCGGTCGGTCGCTATTATAATTATTCCGTTGCACTGTTATTTTAGTTTTGTGTCTACACAACCATCTCTAGAGGCGCCCAAGAGTTTCGGCAACTTGATTCTGCTCTATTCATGAGAATCTGGACGACTCCTCATTAGTTATTTCTCCCCTCCGAGCAGAGCAGAGCAGCTGGTCACCAACCCATTGAATTTCAATCCTCCTTTTTTAATTATTATTATTTTCAAGTCATTGGCGCTTTTCAGAGTTTCGAGTTTCGACGTCAGGATTTTTTGACGTTTCCATCGTCACTTCATAAACGTGTCGGCTCTAATCTCTACAAGTGTAAATCTCCCCCCGGTGTACAAGCACGGTTTATTATGCAGTTTTTTTATTTGTTTGTTTTCTTTTTTAAATTTAGTCTTTTTCTACTTCTTCTTCTTACCCCGCCCCATGCAGCAGTTGCGTGACGGGGGGGGGGGGGGTGTTGTGTAATGAACGGAATTTTCCCTCTCACTAATTGCGACCCGGAGAATAAGAAAAAAGGAGATATACGCGAGGGGTAGGAACAAGTGGGCGCCCCTTATTAATCATACCCCCTTATTAATCCGCCGTGCAGCCGTTGCGGATTTATTCCAGTCAGGAAAAAAGCCCCAATTAAATTCCCCGCCATGAATTGTGGTTCTAATATTTTCCCCCTCTTTTTTAACAAAAAAAAAAACAAAACAAAAAGACCAAAAATTATTTTCCTCATATTCCTCACTTGAAATTAATTTTTGCAAGTTCCGTTTCGATCCTTATTATCTCTTAATAAAAAAAAAAAAAAAAAAAAAAAAAAAAAAGGGAAATTGTTATTTGATTTGTAACAAATGCCGTCTCTCGGCAATCGGTTGACAATTGATGTCCCGGGACACCGAATCCATCCGCCAGTTATCGAGTGTAATTGTACACGCGTCGCGGCGGATGTTTAGATAGGAATTAATGAGATGGGGCGCCGGCGCGTGTATCAACCATTCAACCCGAATAGTGGTGGATAGGCTGGTGGCTCAACAATCAACAGCAGGGCAGCAGTTGACTCAATAGCGGGCGGGTGCCGACTCTCTCTAGTTGTTGTATTGCCGCAATGTTGTCGAGTGCTTCGCCGCTGATACAAATATATGCACACACACACACACACACTCGATGTGGTGTGTCAACAAATGTGTGTGTATCCGTCCCTGGCCAGCAGCAGCAGCAGCAGCAGCAGCAGCAGCGCGTTCTTTCTATCCAATCAAGCCCTGATGGTTTCCCATCGGCCGACGCTCCGCTACGCAACGTCGCCCAGCGTGTCCGCCCAAATAGACACACACTAATAGGTGTAATGTTACACGACGCCGTGTGACGCCAGCCAGCCAGCCAGCAGACACAAAGAGCAAAAGAGTCAATACCGGGATGGATGTGTTGACTGTGGGGAAAGCGGCTAGGAGCTGACTAGGAGCTCTACTGCTGCTGGTAGTGACGGTGCTGGTGGTTGTGGTGGTGGCGGGGCTTTTTTAATCATGTCTAACGACGTCGTTTGCGGCTATAAAAGCTACTCGATATACCCACGACCGTCGCTTCAGCTCTCCTCGGCGTCGTCGGCGTTTTTCCCACCCGCGCTCGCCCAAGAAAGATGATTAGTATTCAAAACCACAAAAAAGTAGAGAGAGAGAGATGCATCGTTATTTTTGCGGGATCGAGAAAATGGAGGGGGGGGGGTCGGTTATATAAAAGAAAGACGGACACGTATTAGATGCGACGGTCGCTGGAAAACAACAACCGAAAATGTTGACGCCAATTGAGTCATCAACGGCAGCCTGTGCAGAAAAGCAAAAACAGCAAGGGCCATTGTATCAGTATAAATCATGTCGATTTCTCTACACAAAGTAGTCATATTAAGAACTGGGCGTTAGTTTCTTAAACGTTAATAAATCTACTTTATTTAAAAAAAAGGTTTATTGCTCGTTCCTTGATTACATTACAACATGGCACAAAGGGGCGTTCGTTATCTGAGTTGACAGGCCCATGAAGATGAAACAGAACAAAAAAAATTGCATGAAAATTCTTCCATTGTCGATATCCGACATTGCAAACAAACTATAAAGAAAATATCCTACTTGGTAGTGTAGGTCTTCCGTGTGAGTGAACAAATGAAGACGTTAAAAATGACAAAACTTAAGGGAGAAATTAAATGAATGCAATTTCGGGTTCGATTATTAGAACGTCACTCGTCGTTGAGTGGAGTGGCATCACCCATTTCAATCTGTCGTGGACTGCGACCACCTGGGCGGGAGCTTCTTCGACCATCACTGCAAAATCAAACGAAAACAATTACATAAAACACATTTTTAAATAAATAAATCCAGAATTAAAATTATACCCAGATCTCGGTGTTGTTCCAGGTGCAGTGGTAGACGCTCCCCAATCATCGTCATTTGACTTGCTGGCACTTGGTGTTGATCTACCTCTAGGAGCTGCATTAGCACCCGTAGCCCATGGACTGCTGCTGCTGGTGGCGTAAGATGTTCCCCAATCATCATCGGCAGGCGCGATACTGGATCGGGAGCGACTGCCTCCCCCGCTACTGCCTCCATTGGGACAATCTCTTGACATGTGCCCTTCTTCATTACACTAAAATAGAAAGTAAAATATTAGATATCAGGAAATCAACAACTAAATTAAATTACAATAAACTCACCTTAAAGCAAGTATTCCTTCCACCACCGCTACCTCCTCCTCTTCCTCCTCCTCTACCCCTGGTGGAAGGCTCGGGGCATTCTCTAGACATGTGTCCGTCTTCATTGCACTACATTATAAGGTTCAAATTGATTACTACGATACAATTTAAAAAGTGAAATAAATAAATTTACATTATAACACGTCGCAGTGCTTCCTCCTCTTCCTCCTCCTCTACCACCTCCCCTGGTAGAAGGCTTGGGGCATTCTCTAGACATGTGACCTTCTTCATTGCACTAGGATTTCAAAACAGATGAAGCAGATTCATGATTAATATTATATGATACGAAAGAAGCAAGAAAATTACATTAAAGCAGGGTCTTCCTCCTCCTCCTCTGCCGCCGCCAGCGCCTCCTCTAGTCATTCCTGGTTGGATGCCAGACGCCGGAGTGACATATTGTTGTTGTTGTGGGGCAACTTCTGAAGCCGTGTAAGCAGATTGGCCATCCAGCCAGCGTGTAGGCTGCGATTGTTGCTGGAATAGAGCCGATGTAGGCAACAGCACGACCGGATGCATCGAATTTGATTGTGTCATAACACTCGTCGATGGCTGGATTGAGGTCGGCACAGGAGCTCCAATGGCCGTGCTGTGTCTTCGAAGCGGTGCTGTATTGTGCCGTCCATATAACGCGCCATATGGGGCATAACTCGTTCGCCGTGCTGGAAAAAAGTTAAGCAAACAATTTATAGCATACTAAATAATAAATATTTAAAAAAAAAAGTTACCTCCATTGGGATTGGGACAATCTTTTGCCTCATGCCCAGGTTTACCGCAGCCGTAGCATGTCCTATATCGGGGAAGTGGAATCAAGTTTTGTTGGGCCATTACTGGAATCTGTGCGGCAACTGGATGGGCAGGCTGCTGAGGTGGCAAATGCTGCACTGTCATTCCTGGTTGGATGCCAGACGCCGGAGTGACATATTGTTGTTGTTGTGGGGCAACTTCTGAAGCCGTGTAAGCAGATTGGCCATCCAGCCAGCGTGTAGGCTGCGATTGTTGCTGGATTGGAGCCGATGTAGGCAACAGCACGACCGGATGCATCGAATTTGATTGTGTCATAACACTCGTCGATGGCTGGATTGAGGTCGGCACAGGAGATCCAATGTTACTGCTACTGCTGGCTTGCACGGGAATCAAGTTTTGTTGGGCCATTAGTGGAATCTGTGCGGCAACTGGATGGGCAGGCTGCTGAGGTGGCAAATGCTGCACTGTCCTGGTTGGATGCCAGACGCCGGAGTGACATATTGTTGTTGTTGTGGGGCAACTTCTGAAGCCGTGTAAGCAGATTGGCCAGCCGTTGGTCGCTGTTGTTGCGGTCCTGTTGCAATGGGGTGTTTATATACCTCGTATATATCCCTGTTGGTCTCTTCATCCGCCTGGAATAAATTTTAAAAGATGCCATGTCAAATCTAAAAGAAGAACTATCGTAAGATATGAATGCAAACCTGAAAAAAGGCATTCCGTTTTGATCTTTCCTCTTCTTGCTGTTTCCGTTGATTTTCAACTTGCTCCTGTTGCTTCCTCATGGCTTCAGCTGCATGCTCCTCTTTTGCTAGAAACTTGGGTTTGCTCTTTTCCTCTTCTTCGGCTTTCTTTTTGGCCAGCAATTCTTCCAGTGACAATGGCTCCTTTTTGATCGCTTGCTGTTCATTATTCTCTTCACTTGCTTCCTGATCTTTAGCATCTTGTTCAGTTTTCACATCTTTACGGTCATGATGGTCCCTTGGTGACCTGAAACACCAAATCAAATGAATCATTGGAATTTTAGATAAACATAATCAAGATTAATTACTGGGATCTGGATCTACGTCTTCTTGTTGTACGATCACGGCTACGAGAGCGACTGCGTGATTTCATCCTTTCACGTTCTCTCCTCTCACGATCACGGTCTCTGACAAGTTCTTTGTTGTCTTGATCATTGACACGGTCACAATCTTTGTTGTAATCCTTATCCCTTTCACGATCTTTGTTGTCGCGTTCTCGCTCTCGATCACCTTCTCTTTCTTTATTGTGGCAATCTCGGTCGTCACAAACGTCTTTTCGATCCTCGTTGACCATTTCTGATTATTCCAATTCTGTAAATAATCAACAGCTGTTTAAACAGGTGAGACGAAACAGAAAATAATAAACCGTTAAACTACAGAATCTTAAGTGACAATCAATTAATTTTCCTTATCTAGTTTGAATATACTACAGTATGTAAAATGAATTCAGAGACAAGATTTAAAAAAAAAATCAATCAAGTTATTTTCTAAACAAAATTTTCACAAAGTTGAGGACTAAAATGTTCTAGAACGTTTTGGCCATTTAATCAAATATGAGGTATTTGAATGTCACCCCGATAGTAAAACGCGTTGTACATTTATATTGTTGCTAGTAAAATTTTCTAGCCAAGTTACCTTTTGTTTTCCTTTAAAAATATCCGAAATGACTCAATGAGCTATCACATAAGAAACTTCGCAATTTTTGTCAGAGAGAGACACCACATGTGTAGCAGACGACAAAAGCGTTTAAACAACGTCACGATGCCAAACTGGATTAATTCGAAAAAATTGTTGCACTTTTATTTTCATTTTGTTGGGAAAAAAAATTAGGCTGGAATTTATAACAATTGATAAGAAAAATGCATAAATTATTAACTCGATGGATATTGGTGGACGTGAAATTCTCGGCGACTGCAAACACGTACTGTACAACAGTTGTTTTCTGCAATCCGAGCCAGAGTCTGTCCGAGTCCGAGCTCGTTTAATTCCAATGCGCTATTTTTTATCTTCATTTATTTTATGAGTAGTGTTTCATGTATTGGACTGCGTATATCATAAATGTTTGGTTTTATTTATTTCAAATATCAAACGATTAAAATCTTGGCAAAAGGACTCATATTGCATATACAACTAAATTTTGATTAAAAAAAAAGCAACAGCGTCTCAACAGTATATAATACCTTCGCGGACTTTACCGTTCACGCTCTATTCAAGAGATTCGGAACGCGCATAGGTCAATAGCAATTTCAAAATCCGCGCCACCCCACCGTCCGTTTCTAATACAGATGGGAGAGCAGGAACAGCAGTAGCTTTTCCCGGATCCGTCAAAAGACGGTCGCTATCCCCCCCCCCCCCTCTTCTGTCTATCTTCATGATAGAGGGTGGAGGATGAACAATGGGAGTCTTATCCCCCCTCCCTTTGCTCTATCTGGGAATCAAAACAATATCATCATCATCATTATTATCATCAGGTTGAAATATTAAGTTCATCCATCAAAGGGCTACACAATGTTTATTATCAAATTTTATTTTATATGAGAAGAGTGTACACGACGAGTGGAACCGTTCACACGTGTGAACTTTTGAGGTCCGTCCAACCGGTTAGCTAATCATCTGATTGCGTTGCGTTGACCAAAACCCCCCAATTTTGATTATGATTAAAAATTATATTTTTGGGGTGTGTCTGATATAATAAAAAATTTTAACACACAAGAGGGAGGAATCGGAACCATTCGGTCATAGGTGAAGCCGAGCTAAAAAGACGACATAAGTTTTATTCTATTAATTTCAGTCAGAAGATGGAACGACCTTTTCCTTCTCTATTTATAATTTGTTCTTCTCTCTCTCTAGTCTCACATTAAGTCTCATTCATACCACGCAAACATTAGTAAGTCTACCTCATTTAAAAACAAAAGTTTATTGCTCTTGCTCGTTCCTTGATTACATGGCACAAAGGGGCGTTCTTTATCACACTTTTGAGTTGACATGGCCCATGAAGTTGAAACAGATAAAAAATTGCATGAAAATTGTCGATATCCGCTATGACAAACAAACTTAAAAAAAAAACCTCCTACTTGGTCTGTAGTTCTTTCGTACGAGTGAAAAAATTAACACGTTAAAAATGACAAAACTTAAGGGAGAAATTAAATGAAAGGTAATTTAAAGATAAAAAGGAAGTCGATTCAGTCTTCATGTGGTTGCGTCATCGTTGATTCACCAACAAGGTACGCTAACTTATGTGCATAACTGGATCGGCGCTGGAATAAAGAAGAATTTTTCCCGATCTAAGTAAGATACTAAATAAAACAAAGGTTAGAGAGATGATTAAGAACGCAAACAAAAAATGAGCAAAGGGAACAGAGAAATTTTCAACGTTCAGGGAAAGTGTAGGGGTCGTAGAGTGGTCCTTCATCACTAGGTGTCAAAAAAGGAGGGGGAGGGGGAAACTCTTAAAACGATGCCATTTAATCGCGGTTATCGGGACTTGACCGATTGCCATTATCCATTTACTCGTCTTCATCACGATCGTCCCTGCGTGGACTGCCACTGGCAGATCGGCTGCGAGATACTGATCGTTAACGGGATCGAGAATGAGATCTCTTCCTGAAAAACAAAAATAAAGAATGTTAATGTTTGTTGACAGCAATTAAGATATCAACAGTGGTAATTGATTATCAGTAGGCCTAAAAAAGGTAGTCATCAAGATACAATTCAGACCCGAAAGATGAAATCATCATTTAACATTTATTAAAAATAAAGCATTGAAGGAGGTTTGTACCTTGACTTACTCCTCGACTGTTTCGATGCAGCGCGTTCAACAGACTTGTCACGAGATACAGAACGATCTCTATCCACTGACTTGTCACGAGACCTGCAAGACAAATTGTAAATTTAAATGTTGAATGCGACCAATTAAAAGCTTTGGAGCGTTTCGATTTTATTGTTGCCTCCGTTTAAGGCACAGCCTGAAGATTAATTTGAATCTCGGCTGCTTCCTACGTGGCCAATTAATATTCCCGTTTGTAATTTTGGCACCTTTCTTCCCATGGGTGCAAGAAAAAGGCGTGGCGATCGGGAGACATGAAAACATTCATAATCTTAATCGAGATATTCACCTGGACTTGGAGCGAGACTTTCTTGGCGAACGTGAGTGTGACTTGCTCTTTGATCTATCCATAGACTTGTCGCAAGACCTGAATAAAAATTGTTCAAATCATTAGTATAATCACGTCTAGAACTTTCCATAAATTAAGTTAAACTTGTCATCATCGTTTTTTACTTTTTCGGCACATCCAATCCTATAGTAGGCTAAGGATGCTTCCTACGCGATCTTTAATATACCCGTTCATAATAAATTTAGGCACTTCTATTCTCAAGATGCAGAGGTTGAAGCGTGGCGATCGGGTTACAACTATTATTTAAGATTATATATAAAACATTACCTCGACTTGGATCGAGACTTTCTCGGAGAACGCAAACGGGACTTGCTCTTGGACTTTGAATGCCCGCGAGATTTAGAGCGGCTGCGGCTTTTGCTTCCAGACCTTAAATGGAAATAATGATTTAAAAAATAACTCGGCTGGTTTTAAAATTTAATCCACAAATAATGGATGATGAAACATACCTCTTTGAACGACTGCGGCTCTTGCTCTTGCCAGGGGAACTTCTTTGTTTGAGAGCTTTGCCGCGAGAAGAGCTGGCTTCGTTTCGCTCCGACTCTTCTTCCCGTTCCTCATCCGATTCCGATAGCGTTATCACCAGGGGGGAAGACGGACTGATTACTTCCACATTCTCAACGTCCAGGTCGTCGTCCTCATCCTCGTCTGATGGTCTCCGTCGTGAACTGGAAGGCCCCGGCATGGCGGAGTAACTCTGACCATCGTCGATAACCACCGCAGACGAACTTCGGCCAATTCCACTAGGGCCCGGCTTGGGAGAAGGAGGCAGCAGAATATCACGGGATGCCTAATTAAGAAAAATGCATTTGAAGAATTGGGATAAATTATTTTTGGGAAACTTTTACTACAGGAGCTTGCGAATTAATGATTGGTCGAGTTCCAAGAACATCTTCATCACTGGAATCACTGACGGCCACTTCCTCTTGCTGCAGATTATTCCTGGGCTGGTAGTCGGCGTTCTCATCGAATCCATACATGTCGTAGGGCGAACGGGCATATTGGAAAAACTCGTGTATGAAGTGCTCCGTATAGCCGCCGATGTAAGATTGAATGGCTAGGCGGAACGCTCGACTGCGGATATGGAATCGAGTAATCAGCCGAAGAACTAGCTCCAACACGTACGACAAACGATTCTCGTGGCTGACGAGTAAAACGTTCAATTCTCGGTTGAGCCAGGGCACGAAACCATGAATTATGTCGGGATTGAGCCGAAAAAACTCTGGCGACGTTTGTCGGTATTGTCCAGAAGAATCGGAAAGTGGACAAACCCACAAATCTCTGTGATAAATGAGGCGACGAAAGGTACTCGTCGTACCAGTCAAGCGATTTCTAACAGGGCGACGTTCTGCTGGTAGGGGAACTGTTGATCTGTTTCATCAATGATCATAGGTGATAAAAAATATTAGCAAAAACACTTGTTTACTCTTGTAGTTGTTTTACCTGTGCAGTTGGTCATCAGGATCATCATCATCATCATCATCTGATGATGATGCATCAGGTTCTGGAATTGGTATTTTGTGCTCATCGTACTCCTGATTGGACCTTACATTGTGAATGATGGAGGTAAATGGCTGCTTATATAACGGACACTTTGGTTTCACCTAAAAGTTTAGAGGGTAATTAATATCTTGTCAAAATCCTTAAATTTTTTAAGAGTAGTTACTAAATTACACACCTTAGACCATTCCAGTAGGCATTTAAAGCAAAATGCATGACAGCAGTTGTTTGTGTGGGATCTATCATCATGCCGTTCTAGACAAATGGAACAGGAGTCTGGCGATGAAGCTCTTCCAGATTCAGTAGGAGATGGACAAGAAGCTACAGGCTTCTTTGGTTTGCTAGTTTTTTCAGTAACCCTCATTTTCTTTGTAGCACCACGTCTAGAACTAGTAAGTGAAGACATATGCCAAAAGGTATTTCGAAGAGAAAAACCTAACAGAAGAAAACAGATCATGGAGAGGAATTAACTTAATCCCATGGGAGGATTTCGAGTAAACCCAGATTATTCCAGCCAAGAAGTTAACTTCACTTCACAATGATTGCATTACAATTCTTGATGATTGCTGTAAATTGTAATTGACAGCTGGAATATTCTGAATAATTAAACAGCAACTAATCTCAACTGATTAATTTAATTATGAAATCATAGAAGCTTACGAAAGAGAATATGGTTTCGAGTAGTTGTTGGCTTGTTGCTGTTTGACACTTCAATTCAAACTGTTGGTAACAGACGACATAGCCATCTAGCAGCTTAACGTTTCGATACTGGACGGGTGGGAGAGTCGGATAAGGCGTCAGTTCAGTTAGTAGTCATAAAATACTAACAATTTGATCCCGAGTTCGATTCCACATCCGGGTACATCCATAAAAAAAGAAAAATAATTTAAAGAGTTTGACCGTAGCGTAATCGCTGCACGGTATGGGTTCACTGTTCATTCTCAAGACGATACCTGTGCGCTTCAGGTGAGACTTGACTGCAGCATACTCAGGATTCCAAGGGGGAATTTGATATTTCTTTTCACCAGAATTATGATTTTTCATAAAGTTATTAGTTTGAATTCCAGCATAGGATCATTTGATTTGATTAATCAGTTTAGTCGTGTCCACCAGCCCCCTTAGAGTGCCAATTGTTAGGACCTAAGAGACCTAAGCGCATTTGACACCCCGCTCCCCGCAATATTCTGATACTTTAATCATTCGGCAGAGTGGTTGGATTGCAGGAGTACTATATAATGTTATCCCATGGGATAACCCGGGATCGCCCGGGATAACCATGAAGAGATAAGATATTTCAGCGATTTAATCCGCTTTTGTCTAGTCAACTCCAAAGTTACCATCACCTTTGTAATCGCATTCTTCATTAATGAATGGAATCCACGATTTTATTCTTTTGATGGAAGGAATTTTTTTACCCATTGTTTTTTCATCGGTTCTATAAGTGCTATAACAGCGCCGCGTTTCCTTGTTTTGTTCTTCCGTAAACGCTGAGACATCTCATTGCGGATAACGTAAAGTATACGCGCTATCCATATGTTCCTTCCCCAATATTGATAATATATAATTCACTTCCTTTCAACTTGGACATTTCTATTCAGCATTCACCTTCATTATTTTTTAGCTTTTGACCCACTGTCAATTCAGCTCTGATGTCTGGCATATCTCGACCACGCCAAAAACGATATTCCCATTTAAGTATTGTGCTGTACGAGTGACTAATAGTCATCCGGATTAGTCTCCGTTCAAACTCGGCGTTAATATACCCTCAAATGGGCAATGGATCTTTTTTCTTTTATAGAGCGAGGGTCCGATAGGAAATACTATAGATTTCCATAACCAACCCGAAATTGTAGTATGCAAAGTTTTATGAGGTTGAAGTAAGGACTAAGGATAGAGTCACGTATATCAAATAGCCAATGATGTCGTTAATTATGTTAATTTCATTACTTTGTAGTTACACTTTTTATTGGGCTTACACACTAAATTACATGATTTGGGCGAACCGGTTTGGCGATTTTTTCGGATTTTTTAAAATCATGTTCAGCAGACAGACTTCAAGTCTTATAATGCTTGCATCAGCAGCTAGTTCAGTCCAACATACGGTCATGATTTGAGTCCTTTTATTGAAGAAATAGCTTATAATGAAAAATCTAGTCTGTTGCAATAGTCAATTTGGTAACTAAAACCCACCCAAAATTATAGTGTGAAAGTCTTTTGAGATTCACGCTTGACAAGTAAAGAAGTCGTTAATTAAGTTCTTATGAGAAAATGAGTTCAAAATGAAATAATTGAGTTCTTCTTATGAGATTGAAGTGAGGAAGAGTCACGCTTAACAAGTAAAGTTGTAAAGGTCAAGTAAGTTCTTTCTTTTATAGTAAAACTAGTTTTTTTTTTACCTCACATACCTACCAAGGTTCTTTCACAGAAACAGAAGTCACTCACGAATGTAAACGGACGTCGGCCTCAACGCGATTCACTGACGGACATTGTGTTTTGCTATTTTCATCCATCGTTTCCATTGTGTAATGAGGCCGTGCCGTAGTCGTCGGCGGTACTCTACACATAGTCTGTAGTCTAATACAGACACGTACAGAGCGAAATCCATTCGGCCGCCATTCTTGTGGACTTGTAAAAGCGCAAGGCCGGCAACCCCATTTCGAATGACAGCTTGGCTTCCCAGAAAGTGGTATTAATAGCGCCGGGCTTATCAGCAACTTTGAATATTCAAAAGAAAAGGATGAATGAATAAACGTGAGCAACATGTAGACGACCAAGTCTTAAACTGGAGAGATTAGCTAAGATCTTATCTAAGATCTATCTATCCATCTTATCTAAGATTATTATTACGGTCTCTCCCTTTCGACGTCCTTCTATTATTACAGATGGAAATAAACACATAGATACACTGGCAATGGAGTCGGGCGGGCGGGAGGGAATTTGAACAAATTAGAAAAAAAAGACATTAAAAGACATTGAAACAAGTCCGACATCCGGGCCATCATCCACTTCTACGCTCCGAAAAACTTAGAAAATGACGTCCAGGAAATCGGTCGAGCCGAACGTGATGGTTTACCTGCTCACTGCCACGTTTTCCTCAACTCGGAGGTAAAATTCAAATGATCCTGTTTTCACCTTAATTCACCAAGATTTTAACCTTAATCAATGACAATCCGGATGGGAGCCCAAGTCCCAAGAGTTGCTAGCTCTAAAATGATGATTTCTACTTTTTTAAAAAATATGAATTTTTAGCTGAATTTTCTCTTTTTTTCTTGTATTAATACATTTTTGAGACGAACATTAAATATTTCATTCCTTAGCCAAAATGTCAATTATTTAAAAAAATACCGCCACCCCAATTACTTTGTTCGAGGGACAAACTATTTGTTAAAATGTAAGGGTGAAAATATATAAACTTGTTGAATCAAGTGGTGAACGATGAAAATAGGCCACCGCCATACTATATAAGTCCAAAAGTAGGTACTGTTTAAGTAATAAAATTTCCGTTGATTATGTCTGCGTGTTCGTTAATAGAAATGGTTGTGCGGGCAATCATCACTATATATAATCGTGAACTTTCGGCTCTGAGAAGGTGAGACGGCAGCATTTTTTGTGAAATGAGCTACTGGATCCTATTTTCGAATGAATGCGGAACATTTTCTCCGTTTTGATCTTTTCCCTGCACAGGCGACAACTGTACTTTAGAAAGGTCTTCGCGTGAAAGAAGCTGAAGGACCCACTGTAAACGTTAAAATGATGGGATGATTATTACAAGAAGAAAAAGACTTTGAATAACGTTAAACAACCTGTGATATCCGGATTCATTCCAAACTTGCATGGACTGTCAACTGTCAACCTGTTGTCGGCCTCGGCCTGGGCAATGGAGTCGTTCCCCATCCCCATTCCGTCTCGTCGGGAGAGAGGGGATTCCCGAAGGTGAACGTCCGTCTCAGCACCAAAGGCGGATGGTGTGGAGCCGAAAGCTGTTCTGGCAGCGATTGGGTCATGATTGACTTTAAGTCGCCGACCGTCCTGCGCGGATTCCGCACCCAGCCTGTCCTCCGCGGGTGCAGCGGCGTCGCTTTCGCTTCGTCCATTCGACTCCAGTGCGCCGATGAGGCCGACGACCCCTTCCGCGAATACAAGAGCCCCGAAGGAGCCTTAGTCGAATTCCCGCATTGCCGAATGCACCAGCATGACCGTGGTGAATTCGCCGACGGCAGTTGAAGCCCGCTACTTCCGCCTCGTCATCCAGGACTACTCTGTGGCTCCGTGCCTCCACATGGAAATGATGGGCTGCACCCGAACCGAGTGCCTGGACGTTGACGAATGCGCCGTCGCCAACGGCAGCTGCCAGCAGAAATGCATCTGCGGCAAGAAAAGCCCGAAAAGCCATGGGGAGGATAAATAATAAATGACGGACACAGACAAGCGCGAGCACAGCCTTTTATCAATTCATGACTAACTCGGCCCTAGTTGGATATAGGCTATACGTGCGCGCGCGCCAACGTAAAGGTTCACATTCCATCCGGTGATAGGCCCACATTCCATCTGTTTCTTTCAAGAATCTTGAAAGGTTTTTTGCTCTCGGCTTAAGAATTCAAGGTTAATTATTACAAAATTGAGGTTTAAATTTTTTTTTAACGAAATGGACGCGATCATCGTCGGGGGTATCGCAACGTTGATGGCCGATCTAAATACTATAAAAACGGCGGGCGTCGATCTAGTCAAACAATTGCGAAATTTAGAAGGAAAAAAACCTAACAAGTCAAGGCAATTTTGGATAGGATTCAAGGGTGTTCCCTACTGGAAGTATGCCTCCAACCCGCACCCTTACTTCCACAATAGATTTCGTGTCGTATTTATCAGATGACGACGGGCTGAATTTTTACATCTAACCTTCGTCGTTTCCACCATTTGCCACTCAAAGCGCAGCAGCAAGCGCAGCAGCGGATATCCTCCAATGAATTTGGGAGAGCAGACCCGACAGCGCAGTCCCGTCGTTAGCAAATGAGTTTGTGACGTTGAATTGAAATCAGTACTCTTCGCTGGACATCGTCTGTTAATTCAGCAAAATGCAGATGGGCGATTTATAATTCTAAAGGTTTTCTACTCTTTGTAAATTTTCTTATTCTCTTCGATTTTTATTCTGTATTTGCCATGTCATATTTGCCATATATATATATATAAATATAAAGTGTGAAAGACGCAGAGAGATTCTACACCCCCCGTCTAAACAGCCAGAGGGACTATAGCATAATTCAAATATTATACATAAATACTTTGAATGTGTAATGAGACTAGCAGCGCATTAATAGCGATGATGATTATTTTGAGCGCGCCAGACGGAGCTGGCATTGACAGATTCAAATCGATCATTTTGTGACGTTTCTAAAACGAGAGAGGCGAGACAAACATAGACCCCCGCGCTCCACCCTTCCGAATTTCGATGTTTGCTGGTCGCAGTCCGATGCATACATAAATATGCGCGTGCTGTGACGGATCATTAGTTTTGGGAGGAACGAATTACACAGGAATTACCGGTACCGGTAGGCTACAATAGAAAGGGGTTGTTAAAATAAGAGTTGATGGATTTGGCTTTACCTTCGTGGGCTTTCATGTGGGCGCGGAGATTGCAAGCTAATAGCCAAGGCGAAGCGTGCGTGTTGCACAATTCGCACAGGCGTGCGGCTTGTCACCGGTCGTCCGATCCATGGTGTCAATCAATCCGCTGATGTGTGAAGGCGGCCACAGCGGAGAATAAGAGAAAGGCGAACCGCGAACCACAGCATGAAAAGCAAACAGGATTTTTTATAAGTAGCTATAACTAAGTAAGATGCAGATTGCAGAATTCAATTCATTCGCTAATAAACACACGCAAATGAAACGGGGGTCAAAGTATAGTTACCCCAGTTGTTACAGAGAGAGAGGGAAAACCAACAACAGCAGCCACTTCCTGACAATGGAACACACACCGAAATTTAAACTTGATTACCGTTCGGGAAAATGTGAAAACGGTTTGGACTTATTTCCAATGCGATTCAAGGTGCGATTCCGATGGAAATGGATGATTATTATTTACAAATCGTGCGAGAATTTGAAATAGACGCGCGCGGCGCGCCGTGTGTTATATTATACAAATAAAGTCTAGAAATCTTGAACTTCATCAATCCCGGGAGATGAAAAGAACAAGTCTATTACGCAACTAGAGAGCCGGCAATAGCGATCCTTCCGGGAGCTTAAAAGACAACTAATGGAGACTCCAGGTTGAACGCTCAAAGGATGGCATCCTTGTGCTGTAGACATATATTTATATATATACTATATAGGATAGGATCTCTAGCCGAACGGCTCGTGTGTGTCTTAATTGAACGCGCGGGAATTTTCAAAGTAGCTAGAATAATTATATATTCATGTCTCTTTCTCTGCTGGCCCGCTGGAACCACAAAATTCTCCGGTTCGTTTTTTTTTTTTTTTTTTTCGAATCCGAGGGAGAGAGCGGAATTTCGGCCCCACAAAACAATCGAGAAATCTTTTTTGTTTGTATTTATTACTTTTTTGACGAGTCTATCCTCCTCCAGGGGCTATACTGTGTATTGTATACCAGGCTATGTCGTCGGCTGCGTATGGCAGACTGATTGCTGCTGCTGCTGATGGCAACGTGTGTTTACTTATGCTAATGCCGAACAGGCCGAGGAAAAGAAAAAGAAAAAATTCCGGCAGCCCTCACATCTTATAATACTAAACCCCGACCAAAGGAATACACAAATACACATATATCGTAGCGCGTGCGGAAATTGTTGCGCCATCTATAATTCATCGATATACATTGATGGATCTCCCTCATTCGTCAAAGGTAAAAATGGTTAAAAAGAAATTTGTTGTTGTTTTTCCTCGTTCACGGATGAATAAAAAGTGAGAGAATTTGTGACGTACATTAGCCGCCGGTCGGTATCGCATGACGATCGGATTCACAGACCCGTACCATTCCGCGTCCATCATAGGCTACTCGGGCGACGATTTATTTTTGACAACAGGTAGATCTCTGTGCCCTGCGTGCCGTCTGTTTTGTGTGGTCGAAAAGAAACATATATAGTTGAATGTTTTTCTTCTTTGAAAAAGAAATGATGACGAGAGATCCCAAGTTGGGATGGAGCCGTTGCCATAACAATAACGGTGCGGTAACGGTGCTGCGCATCTTCTTCCTGGCTATAGTCGCGATGGCCATCGTTCACTTGGAAATGTGCAGTGTCTTAGTTGTATAGTATCGAAATCTTGTCAAAAATTAAAAATATCATCGAGAAATCAAAGAAGAAATAAGGTTCGCGGCGCGCTCTTTTATTTTTTGATTCTATCCGCAATATAGTTTTTCGATAGGGCCGTCTGATTTTGCTCGGCGGCACGCTGGATGGATTGGACCCCTGCCAGAGCAGCAGACCCAGAAGCGTATTGTTCGTAATTTAGGCTAAGTGCCTTATATGATATGTACCATTGGAGGTAAAAAGAAGAAATGGGGGAGAGACGGACAATGTTCTATGCAACGCGAAAAGGGGCTCCTTTTTTATATAGTTGCCCTTTTTCGGCGCGGTCTACCTGTTGGAGGGCTGGCTGCGACTAGATGTGAGCGTGAGCCGATAACAATTTTATCTTTTTTGATTTTATTTTGAATAAAATCAACTCGGGTAAATTTTTGGCTGCCGCATTTCACCAAGCTCGTTTCAATCGAATAAAAAACAAAACAAAAAAACAAGTGGCGCAGGGAATTAAAATCCATCAAGCAAGTGAACCCCCCCCCCTTTTTTTATTTAGCCTGGACATTCGTGAATGAACAAAATGGATCGAAAAAAAAAATAAATAAAAATAACCTTTTAAAATTGATATTGTTTTCGGTGGAATTTTCGAGAGAAACGGCAAATATTGACTTTGTGGCTGTTTCTTTGCGACACAGACACAAAGGCAAATGCTTATGTCACACAGCACATACAAAATCTGATTTTTTCTTTATTCAAGGAATATTAGATTTCGCCATTCAGCCGTTATAGAAGACGGACTATCAGTTAGCTGTCCTCGGACCGCGACTGACATATCTTTTGAAATATAATATTAAAAAAAGGGTGATAAAGTGTTTGGCGTGACGTTATATAGTCTGAGCTGTTACTAGCTGTTAGCCTATTATACAAAGAAAAGGCCCTGTAGGATGTCTCGGCCGATTCATATCTCAAGTCTGTTCTATAAAAGATCACAATGCCACAACGAATCCCGATGACATATACTGTATGAGTGTATGTATCAACGGACAATGGGCGACAAATCGGGAGCGCGTTCAATTTCGTTGTCACACCCATCAACATAGGAATAAACCGAAAAAGATTCGATCGGATGCGACGATGTTGGCTGGGTATTATTTGTTTTCCTTGAAAAAAAGATAAATGAAATTCATTTGATCACTTGGATTTTGTCATCCGATATCGGTCACGCAGAGACGTCAGCAAGCAGCAGGCAGCAGCTATGGGTTATTTGATTGGTCGATGGATCGGGTCCGCGTTCGTGCTGACTTCGTGAAGGGCGTTGCTGCTGTGATTTTCATGGTTCTTTGGTTTTATTTCAATTGGGAGATCGCCAGCATATCTCCGATGATCCCACATCATCTCCCCGCCGTTTTCTTATTGAATTATAGCATCTATCAGAAATCAGATATGAGACTCTTGCTCGCCGTCGGATAATATAGAAATATGGCCACTGCTGTCTCCCGATAAACCATTTTCCAGTTGCAGGCTAAGAAATCGGATTGGGATATTTATATATCCACGCGTACGTCCTTCCTCGTCTGCGAACTGTCGTGGTGGCAGAAAACCAAACCGAATTAAAATCTGGTCACTTTTCGACGGGCCTTACTCGTCCAATTCGGCCAAGGTATGATGCAAACCTGCCCAACCCTGCCCAGCCCTGCCCAAATTTCTTGTGTGTGTGTGTGTGTCTCTCTCAGAAAGAGAATTTGAAAGACAGATGACATTGAAATTTGAAACAAAAGTTGCGTGAATGAAGAACGAGAGAATCAAATAGGCGTGAATGATTGGATGGCGTGTATATACACAATGTGCCATGTTATGATAATAATTTGACCAGCACACACAGAGTGTAGTACATATATACTATGTATACTCCAAAGTGCGTTCGAAACTTTTGTGTTTGTGCCTCGTCTCTCTTTTTTCTTGTTTGAATTTCGGCCGTTTTTTTTTTGTCATTCATTTTATTTTTCCTTCCAGCAAAGCGCGAAAAAACTTAAAAAAGGATGAAAAGACTTACATAAACTTCTTCCCACTGGTTGACGTAGCGGACGAGTCGTGACAGTCGGAGAAGCCTCACGAGGGAGAGGAGTTTAGCCAAGCGGAGAATCCTGCAAGCCCGGCCGGCTTGCAGGATCTGAAAGCTTTCGCTAAAGTCCTGCATCCGTAGAAACTGCGCATCGCACACACACACACACAACACAATGTAGATAAAGACGAAGTACCGTTCTCCGTTGGATATACAGTAGTGGTGGTTTGTGAACATTTTTAGTTTTGTTTTATTTCTCCCGATTCCCGCCCCAATGAACTGACCTGATTGAAGATGAGGAAGATGTAATCAAGTGGTATGGAACTGCATGATCAGGTCTAGGAAGAACCAAGTGCGCAGATAGTGCCTGGCTATCAGCTTCGGGTCCAGGATGACCTGCTCCGAATTATCTTGTTGCATCATACCTGCGGGCACAGGAAAATCAAAATAAATGTTGTCAAACGGGCGAGAAAAAAAATCTAAACAATTGCCCGATGAATGATAATGAACCTGTTGGAAAATTGACGACGATGTCGATCATGAAGATGGTGTCGCTAAGGCAGTTGAAGGCAATCCAGCGAATACTTAGGTCATCGTTGAAGAAAGAGATGGCCACGGGAAGGATGATCAAGTTGGCCACCAGCAGGAACAGCATCCCCAAGTCCCAGTAAAACCTGTGATTTCCATCAAAGAGTTTGACGTTTCATTCACCGGGAAAAAATTGATGAACGAGGCCCATGCACAAATGTGTATCCGCCTTTGTTATATAGATTATACAGCAGAAGCTATTTGACGATGAGCTTCGATCGCTGATTGATCTCGGCCAGAGATTTTGGCACAATATTTGGGAAAAAAGCCCAGCAGCTACTAAATCTGCCACATTCTATTCATTATAGACTTTGGAAAACTGTCAAAGTCGTGTGGGGCTGAACGGCAGCTGGTTGCTATAGCGCTGCAAGTTATCCACTTTCAATTTGACTCAAGTTCAATCGGTTCTTCTCTCCCCCCCGGCCTTCATCAATGCCGAGTCGAGTGAAACAGTCAAATAACGTTCGGTCTCGGCTTCCATATAACGCTTGGAGATTTAACGCAGCGTGCGGGAATATAGCCGCCAGCGGAATAGATATATATATATATACCTGAGCCGGCCCAAAGTGCCTTTGTCTGCCCCAGCTTTAACATCGGATGATTCTCTATAATGGAGAGAAAGGGGGGTGCCGGGAACGAGAGTCAAAGAGAAACCGTTGTGTCTACTTTGAATTTCACGAGCTGCCAAACGCGGTTAAACGGAATTGAAACCGGCCTGATATATATTTAAGGACGGAACATAACAGCCATCCGGCTCTCGCTGTCGCGTGAAACTCCTTCACACGAATCACGGCCCCGATAATCACGATAATCACTATCCATTAGCAGCTGACGATTTCTCTCTTCAAGTTCCAGGAAATCCTTTTGTTTCGTCGGCTGTTGGATACTCTCGCCCTGTGTTGTATACATTAGTCAACCTCGATGGCCCACGGACATTCCGCCATTCTTTAGTGCACAGATGAAATGCCTCGTTCGAATGTATAGGCGCGAAAAAGACGGCCCAAGCTGTCAAATGGGCAATTACGTATAGGTTGAGCTGGGAATAAAACAAAAAGGGGTGGTGCTATCAAGCCCTTAAGCGCCATCATCGCCGTGTTGTAAATGACATTAATTATATGATGCCGGCGTCTCTATATCTAACAGCATCTTCTCTCTAGGCCGTCTCCATCTAATAAACCCGATGGCTATGGCCGTACATCTTCATTAACTGTTGCCGTAATATGACTCTCCTGTCAATACACTATATAGTAGCTGGAGTGCTGTGCCTGACTTATATATGTCTCCCTTGCATGTTTAGAAGCCTCGTCTGTCCGGGGCTGAGTGGTATAGTGTCTAGTGTGTGTGGGGCCGCCATTTAATGGCCGGTCGAGACTGACGGGCTTTCACCATGTCACATATATAAAAAAATGAAAAAAACAAAGAAAATGGAAACAGAGTCTGCGGAGCTTCTCTGCATAGCAAAGTGAAGAAGAAGAAGAAACGGAGAGAGGAAATTCTCGGTGAATGACGGCCGGCCCGTCAAAGTGAGAGCCGGAGAACAAAGAAGGTGCTGACTCTTTTATGAAGGAAAAAAAAAAAGAAGAAGAAAGAAGGTATACATCTAAAAGGAAAAATTAAAAAAAAACCCAACACAGAAATCTAAGAAATGGTCGGGTTTCAATGGTCATTCACAGCCAGAGAGAGAGAGAGAGGGATCTTATATAAGGTTTCTCCAGCTGGGATCATTTGATCCTCCATTGCTTTGAAGGAAAAAATAAAGGATCCTGCGTGAGTGCTATTGATTCAATTCAATTGCTGGCCATTATTGCGGCGGTGACACGGCGTCATTTGTTGGCACAGAGACGCAGTCGCGTCCTCCCACACACGTTGAACGGGCGCGGAGATACGAGTCGAAGGATCGAAACTGTCTCCCCAGGAGAATCTGATTGAGGAACAACGTATCAATACACGTCGACAAATAGGGCACTGACAAACGATCTCTATCTTACATAAAAAGAAACAATAAATCCTTTTTTTTTTCCCTCCATTTCCGTTGCTGGCGGGATATAATATAACTACGACCAACTCCGGAATTCTCAACTTCAAATTCCAGTCAAGATGACTCTCTCTGTATATATTATACCGCCCACTCAAAACAGTTCACGTTTCCCTATACATATATATAACAATCTAACCAATTTAATTTTGAAAACAAAACATCTTATTAGTCTATCTAACAATCAGGAGAATTCAGTGGGTTGACTATCCCATCACGCCCTGGATGGCTGCTTATTTCTCCGTCCCCGATATGTATATGTATCTATATAGATTAGATGCATTACTCGCTTGACAGCGTAAGAGTGTTATATGGGGCCCTATATATCCTCGACGGTGTATAATACCGCCACACACAGAGAGCTGTGAAGAAGAAGAATAGACCCCTACCGCTTTTAACGATAGTCCCGCAAATATCTAGTCGTACTTTTTTCCCCTCCTTATACTATAACCTTACAGTCTTAGACATTAGTTATGTAATTCCTGTGTATATCTCATTGGCCGCCGCTCTATCCTTATTCCTATCGGATATGTCAATCTAATCCGGCCACCATCGGCAAGCCGAGCTTTTTGGCCACAGACTTTCCCTCCTACTCTTATAATGTACCTCCGGACGTATATATTTTGATGTCGAAAAGCTGGATAATATGGATTCGAGCTCGTGTCGTGTGTGTATATAGTTCTGTGAAAAATATCTGTACTACATAAAAAAAAAGAAGAGAGCGGGCATTCTTCCATGGTATTATATCCCGAAGACCCGTGTCGGGAGTTGTTGCTGGTAGGAGGGGGGGGGGGAGGGGGTGATATTGCACGGGCGGGATAATATAAAAAAGTGGGAGGAGTCGATGCTCCATGGTTGGCCGGAGAAGAATAAGCGGCCAAGAGAGACTAGGACATATTTACGAGCGAGCAGCAGCAGCAGTGAATGTGATTTTCCATTCGAAATGGCCAACTTTTCCTATAGAGACTATAGCGCATATCCAAATATCTAACCCATCTTTACCCCTCCCCACCCCCTTCCTCGAACCCGATTGCCGTTCACATTGGATGAGGATCGCTCCTTTCCGGACACACAGCGGATCTCCACTTCTATATGTGCTATTATGCACAACATGGGCAAACGGGGATATACTATGGTATATATATAATAGAGGGACTATAGGGTCTACTTTTTTTTTTCTCTTACCGAACGTAATGCAGATAATAGAGACTGCTCTGACAATCTGATGGACCACTGATTGTGTTGCTATTACACACCGGGGGTTTGTTATTTTATAGAGACGAGAACTGCACTGGAGGTTCTACTTTTACGACTTTTAAAATATATCTACAGAGAAAGAAACAACAAAACAATGTACATATACACAAATAACGGGACTAACAGTGTGCCGGGTTGGGGTGAAATTCCGTGTGTGCGTGTGTGCGAAATGCAAAAAAATCGATCCAATATATCGCCATCAAAAGAAAAAAGAAAAAGACAAGAAATTCGACATGAAAGGAGATCAGTTTCGTTTCGCTCCTCCCGGAATTGAGAAGGGGAGAGAAAAATCGGTTTTACAATGAACAACACGCGCGCCGGATCAAAAATCCCGGCGGCGGATGGAGAAGAGAAAAACACACACACGAAATTTGTTTTCTTTTGATGTGTGAGCGCGGATGAAATCAAAAAAGGAAAAAAAACAAAAAGACAAATCAAGGAAATTGTAACTCCAAGATCCATCCGGACGTCTGGCGTTGACGTTGGAGGTGGAACTGCGGCTGTGCTTCCTGACGGCCCGGCCGACGCTGTTCCTTCCGGACGACACAGGTGGATGCTGGTGGACGTGATGAATGGGCGTGTTCTTGGGGTAGTCGTGCCAACATCGGCACGACTTCGAAGGCCGTCCCGTTGTACTCGACTGCGTGTGAAATTGAAACTTTAAAAATCGAATCGATATTTTTTTAACTTTTCTTTTCTAAACCTTTTTTGCCGGACATCCGCCGGACGGTGTAAGAGGCGTGGTGGACTCCAGAGTCGCTAGAGGCCGTCAATTTCAGATGGTTCGTTTCGTCCTCGAGAAAATCGCTGACTTTCAACATGGGCTGCTCGTCCGGATTGAGATTAGACGCCAGAGTGTTCCAGCTTCCGTGCGAGTGATCCGCCAAAGGACTGGACAACACCGGCCCTTCTTTCTCCACTTGGAAGGAATTGATCCGGCAGCCACCGGTCGGCCAGTGATCCAAATGGAGGAAAAGGGTGGCTGGCATGGCGGCTGAGAAACCGAATAGACTCGACGATTCCGGCCAGTTGGCCGGACCCGATCCGCGGGCCATGGCTCTCAGTAAAGGACTTTTTTGGCCCAGGCCGATTTGGTTTCTACTTTCTAGCCTGGACTTGGGGCTCGTACTGGGTGCCGAAAAGGAGTCCGTCCAGAACGGTGCCATCCTCGCTTCCGTCGACGGATTTCTCTTGGACGGCCGAGCCGGAGAAAGCCGGCCAAAACAGAACAATGGACTCCAAGACGGCCAGAAGGGTTCCCAACCGGCTGTTGCTGCTGGACGGTTTGTTCCACCACAACCGGATGGAAGAAGTCGACGTCGGAGTCACCGACAATTGAGGGACTTCCGGCGGACGGAATAGATGCACAGTGAAGACCACAGCGTCCCGTCCGTGTTGGTTGCGGACCGTGCAGGCGTAGTCGCCTTCCGTGTTTCTGTCCACGTCCAGCAGCTGGATGGCGCCATCTTTATCCCAGCGGTAATTCAAATGCGGATTGCTGCTGAGCGGCTGGCCGGCAAAGGTCCAACTTTTCTACACCGGGTTGGTTCCAGCCGTGGGGCACGGTCAAATAATTTTGTCCGTCCGATGTTCTTCTTCGATCCAAATCGTCCTGGAGAACTCCAATATCTTGGCGCCATCTGATTGGTTGGGATTGAATTAGTTTTTTGGTTTGGCGGGAAATTTGAATTTTTGAATTTGAATTTGTTACTTTTAGCCGCTTTTAGCCGTCGGAGAAATAGTTAAAATTCTAGACGGGCGACTTTCTCCAGCTCGACCTTTGGCAGTGACGCTGATCTCGTACGGACGATTCTCCACGAGCTGGCCAATCTGGTGTTCCAAAGCGTTGTCCGATTCGTGATGCAAGTTTTGGACACATTTTTCCAATTTGAAATTGAATCTCAAATATCATCTCACCACATCCTGAGTGACGGTGCCTTTGATTTGGATCACGTAGTGCGCAATCCGGCCACTAGGGGGTGTCGATCGACGCCAAGTCACCAGGATCCAGGATCGAAGAGCTGGACAGGGTAGCAGCTTTCACTTCATGGACGGCCAGCCACGGGAACTTTTCAAAATCAAATGATTTCATCAAATGAAAACGAATAAAAATTCCTAGATCAAATGAAATTGTTCTTACCCGTTTCATCCGTTTGGCAGACGACCGGAACACTCAGAGGGCCACTTCCGGCTCGATTGAGTGCCGCTATTTGGATGCTGTTTTTCTGGTAGGCCTGCAATCCGTAGAGGACGCCGGAATCCAGGACGTCCGGACCGACCCTCTTCGATTCCGGGCGGAGGAAAGATGAAACCTCGTCGGCTAAAACGATCCGATGCCGGTTGTTGCTGGAAAACACTTTGTAGAAAATCCGGAAGCCCTGCAGGTGGCCGTGGTATTTGGCCACGGTCGGATGGGCCCAGGTCAGCTGGATGGCGTCGGCCGACAGAGTGACGCAATGCAAATTAACCGGAGAGGATGAAGGAGGAGCTTCCGGTGTGGTCAGAGACACCGGCGGATCGGATTCCGGGCCAGCACCCATTCGATTCAAGGCTCGGACGGTCACAGCGTAAACTGTGGCCGGCCGGAGCTCTTCCACCGTCACCTGGACACGACGGACAGGTCTGAAATCCGTCGTCGTGTAGGCCACACTCCGCTGGACGATTTGGCCGTTCCCATTCGTCTCCAGGCAACTGACGGTGAACGTAACCAACCAAACGGCCGTTCCAAGTTTCTTCGCTGGGCGGCTGTCAAAAACGACAAATTAAGAAAATTGATTTAATAATCAAAATCAATTAAAGTTAATTGATTTAGAAAAATAATTACCAGTCAAGAGACGAGCGCTGAGCGGGAAGATTTCGATTCCGCTTGCACGTGCCGCACGGGACCCAACGGAACTTCTTCGTGAGTTTGGAACTGAAGTGAAGCGCGCGGAAGGAGGGCCGATTCCGGCCGAGTTGATGGCATTGACCTGGACCTCGTAGACGGTGAACGGATGGAGATGAGGGAGAGTGACAAGACTCCGCCCCCTGGCCTCGATCGTTTGATTGAACGTCTAGCCGATCGTTCCCGGCCGGGTGAGTTGGACCCGATATTCCAGCAATGGATCGATATCCTCGTCCAGCCACTGCAATTCGGCCGACCGACTCTGGACGGACGTCAGCTGAAGTTGGCCAGGAGCCCTGGGAAGTTCTTCAATAAAGACAAAACACACAAAGTTGAATTCACTGGATGACTGGGCAGTTTGCACGACGGCATTGACATTAGATTTACCCTGGACAATCAAGCGGATGTCGGTGGCGTCACTACCGTAAAGATTGGCCGCTTGACAGACGTACATTCCGCCGTCATCCGCCTCGACCCGACTGATGTTCAGATCGAGGAAATCCCGGCCGTCCGACGCCACACTGGAGAGCTGGAAACGATCCATTTGCTGATGGGATTCGATGAGCTGATCGAACCGCTTCCAGTGGACGGTCATGTGCGGATCGACGGAAGCCTCACACCGGAAAACAGCTTCCGATCCGGTTGGGAAAATGGCGTCACTTGGGGTGAATCTGCACTTTGGCAACCGCTGGATTGCGAATCAAAATTTTTGATAAAAGGCGGAAATAGAAATGTGAAAATGCATCCGGCGGATTACCGTTGACGCTGATGCGGATTGTTTTAGACACGGCGTTGCCGATATTGTTGCCGGCCCTGCACTGGAAAAGTCCCTCGTCATTTTTGGCCATCTTGGAGAAACGGATGGATCCGTCGGCTAATAATCCGATCTTGCTGGATGAATGGATGGGAATGTTGTTTTCACCTTAAACCAAAAATTAAAATCAAATCAAAATCTTTTTGGTGGGAATGGATTTTGCAATTCACCTTCAATCCGGAACCAGCGGACGATGGGCGTCGGCATTCCGTGCACTTGACAGGGGATGGAAGCCGGATAGTTTTCCAGCAGGGCGATATCTTGCGGCTCAACGATCCATTTGGGTGGAACTGAAAATGAATTCAATGAAATTTCCATTTGGGAACAAATTTTTGGGGTAGACGGACCTTGAACGAGAAGAGTGGCGCTGCATGTGACTGGCCGCTTTGGCCAAATTCCGGGCCGTGCAAGCGTATAGATGTCACTGTGTTCTCCGCGGATTTTCTTGAAAATGAGCAAACTGTGGAATTCGCCCGTCTGCATCTCAACCGACGTTGAGATTATTGGCAATGGACCGCCCATCTTTGGTCCAGCTGACTTTAATGGGCAGATCGCCGGAAGAAATGGAACAAGTCACTTGTGTACGTCCACTGTCCTGATCTTGGATGGGGAAACCAAACGGCTCAATCACCGGAGGACCTGGAACCATCAAAAGATGATTATTATGAATTTGGTTTCGAACCGGTTTCAAAATGAATAATTAATGAATTATGTTATTACGGATGATTTCGACGTCAAGGGCTTTCTTGGCCATGGATGAGCCGGAACCTTTGACCAGACAAGTGTACTCTCCATTATCGACACCTGGTTCCATGGTCGAGATCCTCAACGTTCCATTAGTATAGGGCTTATGTACTTATTGGCGTCCGTATCTCTGATCAGCTGGCGGATTACACAAAAGATTTCTCGGTACTTTTGAAATTTCAACCCAATTCCGAGCTCTATGGGAAAAACATTAAAACAACTTCTCCCATATGTTCAAATGTGAAGACGAATATTTAAACAACGGAGGTTTTGAGTTCGATACTATCCCCCCCCCCCCCTACCTCAACATGAAAAAACGAAATGTGAAATGTCCTTATAAAGAAAAAGATGCGTCTGTGGTGATTTACAATGCGACATGGACACAGTTGGACACGAAATCATATTGGATTATGTAACACAAAAGAGCTAAACAAAATTTTGACAAGTTGGTATACAGGCCAATCCGCCACAGTTGGCTGATGCAAATGAGAAGAAAAACCAAAAGGCAGCAGCCAGCAAACTTTGAAGAAGAATATAACTACTAAGCTGCTACTATTATAGGCGAGGCGATTTTCAACGGCAGACACTTAACACAACCAACTGGATATATGGGCGAAATTAAATCCTTACCCAGTGTGTTGTTGTTGTAAATTTCCCCTATACAAATGTGCATCAACGTCCAACAGTTTTACTACTACAGCTTTTACTTGACGCCTGGCGCGTTGTGCAATCTTCAATTGAACACAAATATAAAAAAAGGCCTAGATAATGTTGCATCTCGTCCTTGTATAAGAATCCGAGCTGGATGAAGAATCGAACGTAACTCACGCGGGATTATCTCTATCTACACGGTCTAATCGGTACATTTATTTAAACAAGACATCTTTAAATTTAAATTAAAACATTTCACAAAGTAAAAAAAAAGATGAGAGAAATAAAAATAAATTCTATTCCATCATAATTTTTTATGATTATTTCCTTGTCTGAATTACACATTTCGGGTTTTCAAGTGTCTGACGGACCGGACGTCTCTCTTGAAGATAAGCCGGACAAGATAGATTTATAGATATCGTGACGACTTTGATTTACTTCAGCCTGCGAGAGATGAGATGGACTCCGGCTATTATTTAGGCTGTTGCAGAAAAACGAATAGCTCTCTTATATTTAGACTTATATTGTATCCCTCAGCAGAAAAACTTTTAATCTATTCATCTCCATTTATTAAGTGCGCGCTTCTACGGCGAGACAAGGGTCCTCTGGAGGGAGGGGGGGGGGGAGATTATCAACCGAAGATGTGGCGATTGAAATTACCCGCCTTTGATATCTTTTGGTAAATTAATTGTTGATTAGGACTACACATATTGACGTTGTTAAATTTTTTTTTCTGTCCAGTTCGCTATTGTGTGCAATGGTATCTGAGGCTTTTTCAAAAGCGGAAGCGCGGAATATTAAGAAAAATAAAAAATAAACAAAAAAGAACGAACCCCCACACTCCCGACAAACAATTGAAAATAATCGCCAGCGATTTTGGCGGGCAGAAAAGAACCTTCAATCATCACACCTGGGCTATGATATAAAGATACCTTTTAAGAGGGGGGGTTAGAGAATAAACCAACATGGCCGACTGGAGAGACACGCCCAATTGAGAAAACGACAAAACGTACGAAATTGTTCTTGTATGTGTGTCGTGCAAAAATCAAATCAAAATCATTTCAATGAGCGATGGGTTAAAATACCTTTTCAAAGTCGGGCGACGTGCGATGAAGAATTATATAATCCAGTGAACAATATGAGAGAGTTGCACTACGCGAATCACACTGACCAGAGTATATTGGCTAAATACGAGCAAGCCAGAAACAATTACACACGGCGTGAATATTTCAACACAAAGAATCAAAAGTTTTTCGGAAACTCAACGGAGTGATTAGCAGCACGAATCGACGAACATGTTAGTACAAATGGACAAATGGTTACACCCAACTGATCCCAAGCCACTAAGCCAGTCCAAAATCGCTTCACCACTGTATACTATCCCCAACCAACTCTCCTTTTGACGTTTGGCGCGTAGTATACTATACTTTTACGTTTTTTTACTACGGGTGGCCTGGATTACTATGTAAAGTTGTAAACGTGCGTAGAGACCACAGAGCAGAGGGTAATACTAATGAATGGCGTGTCTATCGTAGGGGGATGGAAGATAAGGGGCAGGGGACTGTGCTACTGCTGGCAGCGCCACCAAATGAAAGTTGAAGCCTGGGGGACCTTTTGCCTTTGATGCTTAACGGCGGAGAAGATTGGGGCAAGCCTCAATTCTTCACATCTACTAACAGCTGTCTCTTCGGGTTGACCATCTTCTTCTTTTTAATTTGAATTTTTCCTTAAATTGTTTAAAGCTCGCATCCCCGCCGGGTGACGACCTTTTTATTTTTTTTAACCCGATGGAACTTACTAGGAAGTAGGGAGAGAAGAAGCTAGAACAACCCAGTCAAGATTTGCAATTTTTTTTTACGACACTGACGCAGGAGTTCCAGGCGACGCCAGCAGTGGAACAATACAGACACTGGACGCTCCAACGCCCTTCGACTTGGGCCGTCGCTTGCTGCTCCAAGATCTTGACCTGGACGGACTGGCGACTGATGACACTCAAATTGTCGCGGCCCATACTCTTTCTGCAACTTGGGCCGGCTGATTGTCGACCGTGGAATATAGGAATAACTCCGCTCCAGGTCGCCCTTGACTGGCAGGCAGTGGTAGTTTTTCTTCTTTGAGCAACAACTCGGCCGCCTTCTTGAACAGACATTTTGTCCGACGAATATTTGGCCAGCAGCTTAATGATTTCCGATATGAGGTCGAACTTTGCCTTTGGAGTCGTCTTTTCTAACATTCAGTTTGACCTTTTTATAAAAATCAATCAACAATTTAGTTGAATTTTCTCCACAAAATTCCAATGTCATTTCTTATTTTGACGGTTAGCTGATGGTGGCGGTCGCAGCCAAGTGTCAATTCTTTACCATCCAGCTCGCAATTTTTGCTGGTCAGGACCTTCTGAACGTCAAGCCAGAGTTTACTACCGGAGCCGACCTGCGGCGGATGCGCAAGAAACTCACCGATTTGATCCAGTTGTTGCCAACCATCAGCGACAATATGATGATGTGGCTCTCTTCGTCCTGGTAATCCGCCGTCGTCATGTGGACGCGATCCAGCGGGCGCAGTTTGTACTCCTCCTGCCGGTGGCCCCATCAGTACGTTTACTCCATTTGGTGCAGTTTCAACATCAACAAGATGACGTTCCATCCTCGTGTTGTTCAGTTTCTTCGTCACGGTTTGGATTTCGTCCACCGTGTTCTGGATGCATTTCTCCAGGCCGTAGCCTACATGCGACACTTGTGAAGCAGAAACGTCGACTCTTGTCTACTTTTTTCTCTCTTGAATCAACATTTTCTTTCGAAACGGACATCGTGTAACAATTGTAACATAAACAGATAAAACATAGAGAAAGCTATATTAATCAACGAATCGAAATTGAAATCCATTTGAATATTTTACCTTCCAGCAAAGTGGATGGGGAATGACTGGCTGTGAGTGTCATCGCTGCTCAGGTGTCATTGCTTCAGCCGGACGCAGACGAATTTTCGGTTAATGTTTTCAAAATTTACCTGCTGCAGGTAACTAAATAAAATTAATTTCAAATATAAAGTTTAATTGAATTGATTTCCACAAGTTTTAACAACGCAACAGCTCGTTGCTTGCGAGTCGCAACACCTCTGACTTTTGGCACGAACGTCAATTCCGTTCGTTACCAAGAAGCAGTTGAAGATGGCTCCATTGAAGCCATTTTTGCAGGATGGGGTGGCATTCGGTGGCACCTTAGTAATTCATCTAGAATTTAACAAAAAGATTTTTTTTAAATTATAATAATTGAACTAATTCTTGGAAGGAAAGAAAGAAAAGAATGAAAAAAAGAGGGGACCAGACTTTCCTTTCCTCCTGTAAACACGGCCAATAAAGTATCAACGTCTATGTAATGTGAGTGTCGACACCACAGAGTGCAAATGTAGTTTTAAAAAAGGGAAATGTTTTTAGTTTTTTAGTTTTGTTTTTCTTTTAATCGGGTTTGAAATCAGAGTAAATGTATTTATAAGTGAAACAGGTGAACTAATTATATATTTGATTTCAACTAAGACAATAGGACGTCATCAGATCTGTGAAGAGCGTCAGGATCGACCCCATCGCCCACCTTCCAGGGTTGACTGTGAATTTTTAAAATCCTTTGAATTGTAAATTATGAATTCGAATTTTTAAATGATTTACCGTAAATATAATTAAGATTACCGTTCGTAGAGTCAGCGATTGAAGAGTTTCGGCGCTGGCGACGTGGCGGCTGCGGAATATTCGCTCGCCGTGCTGGTGGCTGTCGGATGCGATCCGCCTTTTGGAACTGGTGCGCCAATTCGGCCGCCACGTTGCTTCCGCCGTTGGTGTTGTAGGTGGAAGACGATGACAGGGTGGACCAGTAGGTGACGGAAGAAATGGACTGTGCGGCCGCTGCCTTTTGAGTCGAGTAAGGGATGGCGGCCGCGGCCTCGCACGTCACGGTCGCCGTGTTGCTGCTGGAACTGCCCTTGGTGGCTCCTGACGACTTGGCGGAACGCGGGAAATGATCGCGCGACTGCAGTTCCTGGACGGAGAAACTCGTCTCCAATCTCGACGACGTCCGGCTGACGCTGGTCTCCTGGATCAGTTCCGGATTGACTGGCACGTTGTTGATGAGCCACCGGATCTGGGTGGCCGGCCGTGACGGATTATCGTGGGATCCGTCGTGCAGTTAATTGAGTTCCCACCGTTCCGTCTGGCTCGTTGATGACGTAGCCGCCGAAGATTTCCGGTTTCTTCTTGGGCAAAATGACGACCGACAGCTGAGCCGCACCTCCCGAAACGGATCGAAATTCGAAAGGCCGGCCCTTCGCCCGAGGCCTCGCATCGGAAGAATCCCGCCGTTGCCGGAGTCACCGAGCGCAGAACCACCGCCTCTCTGACCGACCGTTCCCTCTGCCCTCCACAAACAGAAAACGAGAGCAGCAGCTAATAATAAGTATTTGATGATTTGAAACGCCCTTGGGAAAGCAAAAGAAAGAGCGAGTCCGCCCTGTTGTTCCATATTTCACATTTAATTGGGAATCGGATTCAATCCATTCCCGGTTGACTCGGCAAGTCATCAACAGCGGACGTCAAAATGTCGTCGATAACAATTGACGAACTATTTTGGTTGTTTTCCTCCTTTTTTTTTCTGGTTTGGTTCTACTATTTTTTTGGTACGTTGCCATGACGGACCGGACAGATCCTGCATCATGGATGCAGTTGTGCCCTTCTCCTTCTCCTCCTATCTCTTGATGGAAAAATTGACTTTTTTAATTCCCTTCTAGTCTGTACAGATTTTTACTCTCAATCAATTTCACCGATTCTTTCAACGAAAATGGCCGTCATCGCTGGATTGTATTGATTACAAGACGATGGGTGCCTCGGGCAGGAGGATATTATTCATTGAAATCCTCACTAGATCAGATGGATCTGGGTGTGGTTGTTCACTTCCTACTTTCCCTCGATAGCGCGTATACAATTTACCCAGTGAATTAGTTACTCCAGTCTATTCTTTGCATCCATTAGCCTCGGCAAATTCCACATGGATACCATAGTGGGGTCACGTGGCGTCCTACTCTGGCACTAATCGTAGTTTAACAGGAACGTGAGAGAGTCTTTCGTACTTATTCTCTTGTTTCACGCCCCTCCCTCTCTCTCTTTCGGAGCGTGGTGATGGCTGTAACTCAGCTCGGATTTCTTCGGCGACATATAATAAGAATAATACGTAACCCACTCTGGGTCGCCCTATAGAGAAACTGCTTCAATGGCGAGATCATCGAGTGCAAATGTCACGTAAAGATTTTCGGCTTTTTTTTCCATCAAATTGATTTTGTTTCATGTAGTTTGTCAGAGCTGGGCACAAAAAGTCTGACTGCCAAACAAGTGGTTTTGACATTTGATGCTGAGCTGGCCCAGCAATTTCTTATATGCGTTGCATCCATTCTGCTCCCGATTTCTCTGAACAAATTGAAATTTCCCCCTTTTTCATATCGACCGTTTCTTTTTTCTTGTTCGCCTTTTGTTTTGTTTCCTCTTTTCTTTTTTAAAACTCTGACGTCGTTACGTCGTTCCTTTTGAAATTTCAATGCAGACGCTGACAAGAGAAAATAAAAAGGAGGCAAAAGTTCAAAAAGGAACAAAAAAAAGTCTTCGGTTCGGTGGGTTTGGCCAATTTGAATGTCTCGGTCTCTCCCTCCAGTCCTTTCGGGACACACACACAAATGTGTAGCGACTGGGGGTGCCGGCGTGGTGCTGCACTGCAGTACAGCGGCATCATCAGCCGCGCTCTTGTGTTGATGAAAATTAGCCAAGCGCGTTTCCTCTTTCTCGCTCTTTCTATATAACCTCCTCCTTCTTTTTCTTTGCTTCTTGAACAGCCCACAAATAAAAAGGCTTTCATCAGTTATTCAACATCAGTTCAGCTCCCCTATTATTGCGTACGGATTGGGAAAACCTCCCATAAAAACGTCCGAGTTTAATTTCCATTTCCATGATGCGCTATATATTCCCTGTCTATATTCTGATGTTTTTTGGGAATTTGCATTAGTAAAAAGCCATTTCTTGTGGATGGAACCGATGACAGTGTCGGCACAAAAGATATTTGAAAAATGAAAAAAAAGAAAAGAAAAATAAAGAAAAACCCCAACCAGAAATCAATTAAATGGCAAATTTTTTTTTTTGATCGGTATTCGACTAGATGAAATTGGTTTAAATGCTAACGTATGCATAGAGCACATAGAGCTTCTTTTTTAAAACGTGTGGCTTATTTTTTCTGATTGGCAGTCTCCACGTACGTCATATTATATATAGGCCTATAAGATAACGTGTGTACAGGCCTATCCAACTGAAATCGCTATCCTACGAACAAACGGAATGGAGATTTTGAAATTGTTGCAATAGTGATGACTCTATCGAGATTCTTTTGAAATTGCTGGATGATATATTATCGTTCGGTGTAGAGTTTGTGTGTGTGTGTCCATCATTAAAAGTCCCTTTTAACTTTGATTGCAGTAGCGATCATTCTAATGTTACAGTGATAAGAAAATATGTTGTGGAATTCAGATGTTATGTAACCATAATTCTTTTTCCTAACTCAACCCTTTTCATGTTTTTGGGGTTTTCCGACCTTTTCCTTTTTTATCGCATCATACAACCCCCAGCACCTCAGTCGGCGGTTTGGTTCGTGGACAAGTCGACAGATGAGACTTTTCTCTACGACGGTGGGTTCAACATTTATATCCTTGCAGATATTGTTAGATCATATTCATTGTGGAAAGTCAACTTGACTCCAGGCCGTTAATTGCCTGGCTCCAACAAGGGGACGGACACGAATAAAGGGCGGCAGCCGAACACAATTAAGTCTATACTCTATAGGCATCTGCTGGAAGCGCGGGATCGAGCTCGGCGGGATAGTCAACTATAGAATCCTTTAGTCTGGGGCGTACAAAGATGTCAGCCAGGAATGACTAATAGAGCAGCTAGGTAGAAGATGTTCCGCACAGCTGGTGCTGATCTCTATTTTATGCATAGGTTCATCCAACAACCGTGGGTACACAATACTACTAACGAATAGACCCCCACGGAAAGTCCAACAGACACTGTTTTGAGCTTTTGACACGTGAGAATGATCAAAGAGCGCCGTGCAAAGTTGGATTTAAAAAAGCAATTGAAAACACAAAATAAAATGTTTCGGTTCTTATTTGACTTGCAATGCATGGATGGGAAGGGGATGAATACATTTGTGTGTGTCTCTGTGCAAAGTCGGAGCGTTTCTTTATGTGTCGCCGGGAGAACGTGTATGTAAGACATCTGGCGGACCCTTGTTGATGCATCCGCACCAATATCGTCATCCGCCGGTACACATCACAGAGGGATGGCAACAGCAAGGCGGGAGAGAGGAGAGAGGTGGTAGAGAAAGAAAAAGAAACGCCCAAGTGCCTTCCGAGTCCCCACTTGGACACAACGGGCCAGCCAGTAGAGACAAAAGTGTCCGTTGAAGAATATGCGTCGCGAGGCCCTGGCGTACATGTGTATTTTATATATAGTACGTACTATATATGCAAGAAGAAAGACGAGCGACGCGAAGAAGAAGCGAGAGAGCGACGCTTCTGCTGGCCACTCGATTCAAGATTTCTTTGCCTTCACCCAAACGACGACGACGACTCCTCCTCAGTTATTTCTCCCCTCCGAGCAGAGCAGAGCAGCTGGTCACCAACCCATTGAATTTCGATCCTCCTTTTTTAATTATTATTATTTTCAAGTCATTGGCGCTTTTCAGAGTTTCGAGTTTCGACGTCAGGATTTTTTGACGTTTCCATCGTCACTTCATAAACGTGTCGGCTCTAATCTCTACAAGTGTAAATCTCCCCCCGGTGTACAAGCACGGTTTATTATGCAGTTTTTTTATTTGTTTGTTTTCTTTTTTAAATTTAGTCTTTTTCTACTTCTTCTTCTTACCCCGCCCCATGCAGCAGTTGCGCGACGGGGGGGTTGTTGTGTAATGAACGGAATTTTCCCTCTCACTAATTGCGACCCGGGGAATAAGAAAAAAGGAGATATACGCGAGGGGTAGGAACAAGTGGGCGCCCCTTATTAATCATACCCCCTTATTAATCCGCCGTGCAGCCGTTGCGGATTTATTCCAGTCAGGAAAAAAGCCCCAATTAAATTCCCCGCCATGAATTGTGGTTCTAATATTTTCCCCCTCTTTTTTAACAAAAAAAAAAACAAAACAAAAAGACCAAAAATTATTTTCCTCATATTCCTCACTTGAAATTAATTTTTGCAAGTTCCGTTTCGATCCTTATTATCTCTTAATAAAAAAAAAAAAAAAAAAACAAAAAAAAAAGGGAAATTGTTATTTGATTTGTAACAAATGCCGTCTCTCGGCAATCGGTTGACAATTGATGTCCCGGGACACCGAATCCATCCGCCAGTTATCGAGTGTAATTGTACACGCGTCGCGGCGGATGTTTAGATAGGAATTAATGAGATGGGGCGCCGGCGCGTGTATCAACCATTCAACCCGAATAGTGGTGGATAGGCTGGTGGCTCAACAATCAACAGCAGGGCAGCAGTTGACTCAATAGCGGGCGGGTGCCGACTCTCTCTAGTTGTTGTATTGCCGCAATGTTGTCGAGTGCTTCGCCGCTGATACAAATATATGCACACACACACACACACACTCGATGTGGTGTGTCAACAAATGTGTGTGTATCCGTCCCTGGCCAGCAGCAGCAGCAGCAGCAGCAGCAGCAGCAGCAGCGCGTTCTTTCTATCCAATCAAGCCCTGATGGTTTCCCATCGGCCGACGCTCCGCTACGCAACGTCGCCCAGCGTGTCCGCCCAAATAGACACACACTAATAGGTGTAATGTTACACGACGCCGTGTGACGCCAGCCAGCCAGCCAGCAGACACAAAGAGCAAAAGAGTCAATACCGGGATGGATGTGTTGACTGTGGGGAAAGCGGCTAGGAGCTGACTAGGAGCTCTACTGCTGCTGGTAGTGACGGTGCTGGTGGTTGTGGTGGTGGCGGGGCTTTTTTAATCATGTCTAACGACGTCGTTTGCGGCTATAAAAGCTACTCGATATACCCACGACCGTCGCTTCAGCTCTCCTCGGCGTCGTCGGCGTTTTTCCCACCCGCGCTCGCCCAAGAAAGATGATTAGTATTCAAAACCACAAAAAAGTAGAGAGAGAGAGATGCATCGTTATTTTTGCGGGATCGAGAAAATGGAGGGGGGGGGGTCGGTTATATAAAAGAAAGACGGACACGTATTAGATGCGACGGTCGCTGGAAAACAACAACCGAAAATGTTGACGCCAATTGAGTCATCAACGGCAGCCTGTGCAGAAAAGCAAAAACAGCAAGGGCCATTGTATCAGTATAAATCATGTCGATTTCTCTACACAAAGTAGTCATATTAAGAACTGGGCGTTAGTTTCTTAAACGTTAATAAATCTACTTTATTTAAAAAAAAGGTTTATTGCTCGTTCCTTGATTACATTACAACATGGCACAAAGGGGCGTTCGTTATCTGAGTTGACAGGCCCATGAAGATGAAACAGAACAAAAAAAATTGCATGAAAATTCTTCCATTGTCGATATCCGACATTGCAAACAAACTATAAAGAAAATATCCTACTTGGTAGTGTAGGTCTTCCGTGTGAGTGAACAAATGAAGACGTTAAAAATGACAAAACTTAAGGGAGAAATTAAATGAATGCAATTTCGGGTTCGATTATTAGAACGTCACTCGTCGTTGAGTGGAGTGGCATCACCCATTTCAATCTGTCGTGGACTGCGACCACCTGGGCGGGAGCTTCTTCGACCATCACTGCAAAATCAAACGAAAACAATTACATAAAACACATTTTTAAATAAATAAATCCAGAATTAAAATTATACCCAGATCTCGGTGTTGTTCCAGGTGCAGTGGTAGACGCTCCCCAATCATCGTCATTTGACTTGCTGGCACTTGGTGTTGATCTACCTCTAGGAGCTGCATTAGCACCCGTAGCCCATGGACTGCTGCTGCTGGTGGCGTAAGATGTTCCCCAATCATCATCGGCAGGCGCGATACTGGATCGGGAGCGACTGCCTCCCCCGCTACTGCCTCCATTGGGACAATCTCTTGACATGTGCCCTTCTTCATTACACTAAAATAGAAAGTAAAATATTAGATATCAGGAAATCAACAACTAAATTAAATTACAATAAACTCACCTTAAAGCAAGTATTCCTTCCACCACCGCTACCTCCTCCTCTTCCTCCTCCTCTACCCCTGGTGGAAGGCTCGGGGCATTCTCTAGACATGTGTCCGTCTTCATTGCACTACATTATAAGGTTCAAATTGATTACTACGATACAATTTAAAAAGTGAAATAAATAAATTTACATTATAACACGTCGCAGTGCTTCCTCCTCTTCCTCCTCCTCTACCACCTCCCCTGGTAGAAGGCTTGGGGCATTCTCTAGACATGTGACCTTCTTCATTGCACTAGGATTTCAAAACAGATGAAGCAGATTCATGATTAATATTATATGATACGAAAGAAGCAAGAAAATTACATTAAAGCAGGGTCTTCCTCCTCCTCCTCTGCCGCCGCCAGCGCCTCCTCTAGTCATTCCTGGTTGGATGCCAGACGCCGGAGTGACATATTGTTGTTGTTGTGGGGCAACTTCTGAAGCCGTGTAAGCAGATTGGCCATCCAGCCAGCGTGTAGGCTGCGATTGTTGCTGGAATAGAGCCGATGTAGGCAACAGCACGACCGGATGCATCGAATTTGATTGTGTCATAACACTCGTCGATGGCTGGATTGAGGTCGGCACAGGAGCTCCAATGGCCGTGCTGTGTCTTCGAAGCGGTGCTGTATTGTGCCGTCCATATAACGCGCCATATGGGGCATAACTCGTTCGCCGTGCTGGAAAAAAGTTAAGCAAACAATTTATAGCATACTAAATAATAAATATTTAAAAAAAAAAGTTACCTCCATTGGGATTGGGACAATCTTTTGCCTCATGCCCAGGTTTACCGCAGCCGTAGCATGTCCTATATCGGGGAAGTGGAATCAAGTTTTGTTGGGCCATTACTGGAATCTGTGCGGCAACTGGATGGGCAGGCTGCTGAGGTGGCAAATGCTGCACTGTCATTCCTGGTTGGATGCCAGACGCCGGAGTGACATATTGTTGTTGTTGTGGGGCAACTTCTGAAGCCGTGTAAGCAGATTGGCCATCCAGCCAGCGTGTAGGCTGCGATTGTTGCTGGATTGGAGCCGATGTAGGCAACAGCACGACCGGATGCATCGAATTTGATTGTGTCATAACACTCGTCGATGGCTGGATTGAGGTCGGCACAGGAGATCCAATGTTACTGCTACTGCTGGCTTGCACGGGAATCAAGTTTTGTTGGGCCATTAGTGGAATCTGTGCGGCAACTGGATGGGCAGGCTGCTGAGGTGGCAAATGCTGCACTGTCCTGGTTGGATGCCAGACGCCGGAGTGACATATTGTTGTTGTTGTGGGGCAACTTCTGAAGCCGTGTAAGCAGATTGGCCAGCCGTTGGTCGCTGTTGTTGCGGTCCTGTTGCAATGGGGTGTTTATATACCTCGTATATATCCCTGTTGGTCTCTTCATCCGCCTGGAATCAATTTTAAAAGATGCCATGTCAAATCTAAAAGAAGAACTATCGTAAGATATGAATGCAAACCTGAAAAAAGGCATTCCGTTTTGATCTTTCCTCTTCTTGCTGTTTCCGTTGATTTTCAACTTGCTCCTGTTGCTTCCTCATGGCTTCAGCTGCATGCTCCTCTTTTGCTAGAAACTTGGGTTTGCTCTTTTCCTCTTCTTCGGCTTTCTTTTTGGCCAGCAATTCTTCCAGTGACAATGGCTCCTTTTTGATCGCTTGCTGTTCATTATTCTCTTCACTTGCTTCCTGATCTTTAGCATCTTGTTCAGTTTTCACATCTTTACGGTCATGATGGTCCCTTGGTGACCTGAAACACCAAATCAAATGAATCATTGGAATTTTAGATAAACATAATCAAGATTAATTACTGGGATCTGGATCTACGTCTTCTTGTTGTACGATCACGGCTACGAGAGCGACTGCGTGATTTCATCCTTTCACGTTCTCTCCTCTCACGATCACGGTCTCTGACAAGTTCTTTGTTGTCTTGATCATTGACACGGTCACAATCTTTGTTGTAATCCTTATCCCTTTCACGATCTTTGTTGTCGCGTTCTCGCTCTCGATCACCTTCTCTTTCTTTATTGTGGCAATCTCGGTCGTCACAAACGTCTTTTCGATCCTCGTTGACCATTTCTGATTATTCCAATTCTGTAAATAATCAACAGCTGTTTAAACAGGTGAGACGAAACAGAAAATAATAAACCGTTAAACTACAGAATCTTAAGTGACAATCAATTAATTTTCCTTATCTAGTTTGAATATACTACAGTATGTAAAATGAATTCAGAGACAAGATTTAAAAAAAAAATCAATCAAGTTATTTTCTAAACAAAATTTTCACAAAGTTGAGGACTAAAATGTTCTAGAACGTTTTGGCCATTTAATCAAATATGAGGTATTTGAATGTCACCCCGATAGTAAAACGCGTTGTACATTTATATTGTTGCTAGTAAAATTTTCTAGCCAAGTTACCTTTTGTTTTCCTTTAAAAATATCCGAAATGACTCAATGAGCTATCACATAAGAAACTTCGCAATTTTTGTCAGAGAGAGACACCACATGTGTAGCAGACGACAAAAGCGTTTAAACAACGTCACGATGCCAAACTGGATTAATTCGAAAAAATTGTTGCACTTTTATTTTCATTTTGTTGGGAAAAAAAATTAGGCTGGAATTTATAACAATTGATAAGAAAAATGCATAAATTATTAACTCGATGGATATTGGTGGACGTGAAATTCTCGGCGACTGCAAACACGTACTGTACAACAGTTGTTTTCTGCAATCCGAGCCAGAGTCTGTCCGAGTCCGAGCTCGTTTAATTCCAATGCGCTATTTTTAATCTTCATTTATTTTATGAGTAGTGTTTCATGTATTGGACTGCGTATATCATAAATGTTTGGTTTTATTTATTTCAAATATCAAACGATTAAAATCTTGGCAAAAGGACTCATATTGCATATACAACTAAATTTTGATTAAAAAAAAAGCAACAGCGTCTCAACAGTATATAATACCTTCGCGGACTTTACCGTTCACGCTCTATTCAAGAGATTCGGAACGCGCATAGGTCAATAGCAATTTCAAAATCCGCGCCACCCCACCGTCCGTTTCTAATACAGATGGGAGAGCAGGAACAGCAGTAGCTTTTCCCGGATCCGTCAAAAGACGGTCGCTATCCCCCCCCCCCTCTTCTGTCTATCTTCATGATAGAGGGTGGAGGATGAACAATGGGAGTCTTATCCCCCCTCCCTTTGCTCTATCTGGGAATCAAAACAATATCATCATCATCATTATTATCATCAGGTTGAAATATTAAGTTCATCCATCAAAGGGCTACACAATGTTTATTATCAAATTTTATTTTATATGAGAAGAGTGTACACGACGAGTGGAACCGTTCACACGTGTGAACTTTTGAGGTCCGTCCAACCGGTTAGCTAATCATCTGATTGCGTTGCGTTGACCAAAACCCCCCAATTTTGATTATGATTAAAAATTATATTTTTGGGGTGTGTCTGATATAATAAAAAATTTTAACACACAAGAGGGAGGAATCGGAACCATTCGGTCATAGGTGAAGCCGAGCTAAAAAGACGACATAAGTTTTATTCTATTAATTTCAGTCAGAAGATGGAACGACCTTTTCCTTCTCTATTTATAATTTGTTCTTCTCTCTCTCTAGTCTCACATTAAGTCTCATTCATACCACGCAAACATTAGTAAGTCTACCTCATTTAAAAACAAAAGTTTATTGCTCTTGCTCGTTCCTTGATTACATGGCACAAAGGGGCGTTCTTTATCACACTTTTGAGTTGACATGGCCCATGAAGTTGAAACAGATAAAAAATTGCATGAAAATTGTCGATATCCGCTATGACAAACAAACTTAAAAAAAAAACCTCCTACTTGGTCTGTAGTTCTTTCGTACGAGTGAAAAAATTAACACGTTAAAAATGACAAAACTTAAGGGAGAAATTAAATGAAAGGTAATTTAAAGATAAAAAGGAAGTCGATTCAGTCTTCATGTGGTTGCGTCATCGTTGATTCACCAACAAGGTACGCTAACTTATGTGCATAACTGGATCGGCGCTGGAATAAAGAAGAATTTTTCCCGATCTAAGTAAGATACTAAATAAAACAAAGGTTAGAGAGATGATTAAGAACGCAAACAAAAAATGAGCAAAGGGAACAGAGAAATTTTCAACGTTCAGGGAAAGTGTAGGGGTCGTAGAGTGGTCCTTCATCACTAGGTGTCAAAAAAGGAGGGGGAGGGGGAAACTCTTAAAACGATGCCATTTAATCGCGGTTATCGGGACTTGACCGATTGCCATTATCCATTTACTCGTCTTCATCACGATCGTCCCTGCGTGGACTGCCACTGGCAGATCGGCTGCGAGATACTGATCGTTAACGGGATCGAGAATGAGATCTCTTCCTGAAAAACAAAAATAAAGAATGTTAATGTTTGTTGACAGCAATTAAGATATCAACAGTGGTAATTGATTATCAGTAGGCCTAAAAAAGGTAGTCATCAAGATACAATTCAGACCCGAAAGATGAAATCATCATTTAACATTTATTAAAAATAAAGCATTGAAGGAGGTTTGTACCTTGACTTACTCCTCGACTGTTTCGATGCAGCGCGTTCAACAGACTTGTCACGAGATACAGAACGATCTCTATCCACTGACTTGTCACGAGACCTGCAAGACAAATTGTAAATTTAAATGTTGAATGCGACCAATTAAAAGCTTTGGAGCGTTTCGATTTTATTGTTGCCTCCGTTTAAGGCACAGCCTGAAGATTAATTTGAATCTCGGCTGCTTCCTACGTGGCCAATTAATATTCCCGTTTGTAATTTTGGCACCTTTCTTCCCATGGGTGCAAGAAAAAGGCGTGGCGATCGGGAGACATGAAAACATTCATAATCTTAATCGAGATATTCACCTGGACTTGGAGCGAGACTTTCTTGGCGAACGTGAGTGTGACTTGCTCTTTGATCTATCCATAGACTTGTCGCAAGACCTGAATAAAAATTGTTCAAATCATTAGTATAATCACGTCTAGAACTTTCCATAAATTAAGTTAAACTTGTCATCATCGTTTTTTACTTTTTCGGCACATCCAATCCTATAGTAGGCTAAGGATGCTTCCTACGCGATCTTTAATATACCCGTTCATAATAAATTTAGGCACTTCTATTCTCAAGATGCAGAGGTTGAAGCGTGGCGATCGGGTTACAACTATTATTTAAGATTATATATAAAACATTACCTCGACTTGGATCGAGACTTTCTCGGAGAACGCAAACGGGACTTGCTCTTGGACTTTGAATGCCCGCGAGATTTAGAGCGGCTGCGGCTTTTGCTTCCAGACCTTAAATGGAAATAATGATTTAAAAAATAACTCGGCTGGTTTTAAAATTTAATCCACAAATAATGGATGATGAAACATACCTCTTTGAACGACTGCGGCTCTTGCTCTTGCCAGGGGAACTTCTTTGTTTGAGAGCTTTGCCGCGAGAAGAGCTGGCTTCGTTTCGCTCCGACTCTTCTTCCCGTTCCTCATCCGATTCCGATAGCGTTATCACCAGGGGGGAAGACGGACTGATTACTTCCACATTCTCAACGTCCAGGTCGTCGTCCTCATCCTCGTCTGATGGTCTCCGTCGTGAACTGGAAGGCCCCGGCATGGCGGAGTAACTCTGACCATCGTCGATAACCACCGCAGACGAACTTCGGCCAATTCCACTAGGGCCCGGCTTGGGAGAAGGAGGCAGCAGAATATCACGGGATGCCTAATTAAGAAAAATGCATTTGAAGAATTGGGATAAATTATTTTTGGGAAACTTTTACTACAGGAGCTTGCGAATTAATGATTGGTCGAGTTCCAAGAACATCTTCATCACTGGAATCACTGACGGCCACTTCCTCTTGCTGCAGATTATTCCTGGGCTGGTAGTCGGCGTTCTCATCGAATCCATACATGTCGTAGGGCGAACGGGCATATTGGAAAAACTCGTGTATGAAGTGCTCCGTATAGCCGCCGATGTAAGATTGAATGGCTAGGCGGAACGCTCGACTGCGGATATGGAATCGAGTAATCAGCCGAAGAACTAGCTCCAACACGTACGACAAACGATTCTCGTGGCTGACGAGTAAAACGTTCAATTCTCGGTTGAGCCAGGGCACGAAACCATGAATTATGTCGGGATTGAGCCGAAAAAACTCTGGCGACGTTTGTCGGTATTGTCCAGAAGAATCGGAAAGTGGACAAACCCACAAATCTCTGTGATAAATGAGGCGACGAAAGGTACTCGTCGTACCAGTCAAGCGATTTCTAACAGGGCGACGTTCTGCTGGTAGGGGAACTGTTGATCTGTTTCATCAATGATCATAGGTGATAAAAAATATTAGCAAAAACACTTGTTTACTCTTGTAGTTGTTTTACCTGTGCAGTTGGTCATCAGGATCATCATCATCATCATCATCTGATGATGATGCATCAGGTTCTGGAATTGGTATTTTGTGCTCATCGTACTCCTGATTGGACCTTACATTGTGAATGATGGAGGTAAATGGCTGCTTATATAACGGACACTTTGGTTTCACCTAAAAGTTTAGAGGGTAATTAATATCTTGTCAAAATCCTTAAATTTTTTAAGAGTAGTTACTAAATTACACACCTTAGACCATTCCAGTAGGCATTTAAAGCAAAATGCATGACAGCAGTTGTTTGTGTGGGATCTATCATCATGCCGTTCTAGACAAATGGAACAGGAGTCTGGCGATGAAGCTCTTCCAGATTCAGTAGGAGATGGACAAGAAGCTACAGGCTTCTTTGGTTTGCTAGTTTTTTCAGTAACCCTCATTTTCTTTGTAGCACCACGTCTAGAACTAGTAAGTGAAGACATATGCCAAAAGGTATTTCGAAGAGAAAAACCTAACAGAAGAAAACAGATCATGGAGAGGAATTAACTTAATCCCATGGGAGGATTTCGAGTAAACCCAGATTATTCCAGCCAAGAAGTTAACTTCACTTCACAATGATTGCATTACAATTCTTGATGATTGCTGTAAATTGTAATTGACAGCTGGAATATTCTGAATAATTAAACAGCAACTAATCTCAACTGATTAATTTAATTATGAAATCATAGAAGCTTACGAAAGAGAATATGGTTTCGAGTAGTTGTTGGCTTGTTGCTGTTTGACACTTCAATTCAAACTGTTGGTAACAGACGACATAGCCATCTAGCAGCTTAACGTTTCGATACTGGACGGGTGGGAGAGTCGGATAAGGCGTCAGTTCAGTTAGTAGTCATAAAATACTAACAATTTGATCCCGAGTTCGATTCTACATCCGGGTACATCCATAAAAAAAGAAAAATAATTTAAAGAGTTTGACCGTAGCGTAATCGCTGCACGGTATGGGTTCACTGTTCATTCTCAAGACGATACCTGTGCGCTTCAGGTGAGACTTGACTGCAGCATACTCAGGATTCCAAGGGGGAATTTGATATTTCTTTTCACCAGAATTATGATTTTTCATAAAGTTATTAGTTTGAATTCCAGCATAGGATCATTTGATTTGATTAATCAGTTTAGTCGTGTCCACCAGCCCCCTTAGAGTGCCAATTGTTAGGACCTAAGAGACCTAAGCGCATTTGACACCCCGCTCCCCGCAATATTCTGATACTTTAATCATTCGGCAGAGTGGTTGGATTGCAGGAGTACTATATAATGTTATCCCATGGGATAACCCGGGATCGCCCGGGATAACCATGAAGAGATAAGATATTTCAGCGATTTAATCCGCTTTTGTCTAGTCAACTCCAAAGTTACCATCACCTTTGTAATCGCATTCTTCATTAATGAATGGAATCCACGATTTTATTCTTTTGATGGAAGGAATTTTTTTACCCATTGTTTTTTCATCGGTTCTATAAGTGCTATAACAGCGCCGCGTTTCCTTGTTTTGTTCTTCCGTAAACGCTGAGACATCTCATTGCGGATAACGTAAAGTATACGCGCTATCCATATGTTCCTTCCCCAATATTGATAATATATAATTCACTTCCTTTCAACTTGGACATTTCTATTCAGCATTCACCTTCATTATTTTTTAGCTTTTGACCCACTGTCAATTCAGCTCTGATGTCTGGCATATCTCGACCACGCCAAAAACGATATTCCCATTTAAGTATTGTGCTGTACGAGTGACTAATAGTCATCCGGATTAGTCTCCGTTCAAACTCGGCGTTAATATACCCTCAAATGGGCAATGGATCTTTTTTCTTTTATAGAGCGAGGGTCCGATAGGAAATACTATAGATTTCCATAACCAACCCGAAATTGTAGTATGCAAAGTTTTATGAGGTTGAAGTAAGGACTAAGGATAGAGTCACGTATATCAAATAGCCAATGATGTCGTTAATTATGTTAATTTCATTACTTTGTAGTTACACTTTTTATTGGGCTTACACACTAAATTACATGATTTGGGCGAACCGGTTTGGCGATTTCTTTTAAAATCATGTTCAGCACACAGACTTCAAGTCTTATAATACTTGCATAAGCAGCTGGTTCAGTCCAACATACGGTCCTGATTTGAGTCCTTTTGAAGAAATAGCTTATAATGAAAAATCTAGTCTGTTGCAATAGTCAATTTGGTAACTGAAGCGAAGCCCACCCAAAATTATAGTGTGAAAGTCTTATGAGATTAAAGTGAGGAAGAGTCAGCACGCTTAACAAGTAAAGCTGAAAAAATCAAGCAAGTTCTTTCTTTTTTCTTGTTCTTTTTTACCTCACATACAGTAGGCCCTACCTACTAAACTACATGATTGGGTGAACTGGTTTTGCGATTTTTTAATCATATTCACTCTGAACCATCAGCTTATGCCTTTTTAACATCTCATTTCCCCGGAGGATTAAATTCAAAACCCACATGTGCTGGCAAGCAACCGACCAGTAAAATAAATAATAAATATACCAAATAAGGAGTTAACTACATATGGCATGAAGCCATGAAGTCAGCAAGTGAGCATGTTTCCGGGTTCGCGGTTTGTCTGAAAGAGCCCTTGTTTATAGTTAACGTCCGAGCTCAAAGACCTTGAGCTTTCCAAGCAGACAATGTTAACAACTGCGCGCAATTATTGTGTTTTGTTTGACCGCAATCATAAATAAATTTCATGTAGCCTTCAGACAGTCTCTAAAAAAAACCTCTGGTGTTTCACACCCTGTTCACGCCAAGCAATTACGATCGACAAAAAACTGTGACAACTGACTGCAGTATATCCACTGCTAGCTCATGTTTCACTCGACATTTTGTATTTTGCTCTACACTCTGCTAGCAGGTAAGGCGCGATACAAATCTACCTGCAAGAGTACAAATTTTGGGCAGTCGATTCAAAGTTAAACGAGTATAAGAAACAATTAAAATTTCCACGGAAGGAAGCCGAAAATAGCTCCGTCCCAAGGTGATCGACCATACGAGTCTGGAATGTCTTTCAAGAAACAGATTCCCGTCACCGAGTTGTTGGTAAACGCGTTGCACTTGCCCTCATTGATGCAGAGGCTGCCGCACTGTTCTCCTGGGATGGTCTTTCGACTCAGATCGTAGCCGGGGAAGTCGCAATTCTGCAGCCATTTGACTCCGCCGTCGCCGGTGTTGTATTCCGGCCAGCGATCTTCCACCCCGAATGGGCGAAGGTTAAGACGAGGGATAGAGCCGGAATTGCAATTCAAAATCGGGTTTCTGATGTAAATCAAACGGGGAATAATTAGTCAATGCGTCATCGTAATTTTTAAATTAATTTGTTGATTTACTAACACGTGAGATGGGGTTTTAAAAATTAGCGGCTGACTGGATTTCACGTTGCTGTTGTCACAGACGAGACGGGCAAAACTGGCGCGTCGGATTTCAGTCAGTTGATCTAAAATTTTGTTAAAAATGAATCAGTCAAATCAGAGTCAAATTTTTGATTGTTTCATACCTTTGGTGAAGCTGCTGGGCTGTCCAGCGAGATCGTAGAAGAAGCGGTCGCCCCGTTTCAGTTTCAGAAACTGATCCGCTATGATGCACTGAAAAGTGGGTCCCACCAATGCACCTGGAGCCAATCGCTCTGACATGGCTCCGATGAACAGGTCGATGTCGCCAACCGTGTCGTACAATTTCGCAAATTTATCCACAATCTGTTAGGTATATCATCTCATAACCTTTTGTTAACGTGAATTTAGCGTGAGCTCAAACTTACCGCTGTTGAAATAAAATTAAGAAGGTCTTTGAATTGGCTGGCAGGTGGCAAGCCACATTGGGTCCGATAGGCGTTATAGCCGGGAATACCTATCACAAAGCGTTATTTTCAATTAGTTTAATGGTAAGGCACAGAAAATAGGATGAAATACCGTGATCGCGACCGCGTTGAAGATTGAGTGAAACCAAATCCAAGCCGAAACCCTTGCCTTGCTCTTCAAACAAATGATTTGTCACCTGCGACATATTCGACATAAACATTAACACACCAGCATATATCAAATTGTGATCATCAAATTTACCTCTTGGTGAAAAAGTTTTCCGCATTTTGACTGGGCTGACTGGCCAATCCTGTGAGAAACTTGTCGAGATTGCCCGGTGTGTAAATCTCTTGCGTTTTGAAAAAGTGTTGACGTAACAGGATTTCTCGCTCCTTGATCCCCTCCGCTGATTAGTCAAACTGCACAAACGTTCGATTCATCCGGCTCGTAATTAAATAATAAAAGAAAAATGAAACGTACTGATGTTTCCCTTGGATGAGGGTGTGGCCGAACCGGAAAGCGGCTGCAGCAAATTCGTTCAAAATGGACGGATTGAGTTTCTTTGTCGTAATCTTGACTGGAACCTTGTTGCAGTGGCAGCAGACCGAGTTCCTGCATTTTCGCTCGACCGATAATGATGGGCAGCCATTCGTTGAAGGTGATGTGCTTCATTTGCTGAGCGGCCAGAATTCGTTTGGCCTCCTGGTAGAGACGCTCGTCGTCCCATCCGGGATTCAAACGGGCCAGTTCAGCCGCCAGTCGGTTGTGTTCACGCAAGAAAATTGTATGGGTCACGGCTAAATTGGGGTGCTCGTTCACTCGAGGTCTATCTCCTGTAGACCGTTAACAATGTTTAAAATTTTTTTAAATCTGACACGTACATTTTGTCTAAATGTTATTTACCTGTTTTGAAACACTTGACATCGGTGGGCGGATCGATTCCGGACACGGTTTTGGACAAGGTACACGACACCTTAGACTCCTCGTCGGCTGGGAGTAAATCTAATTCATTCCTGGAAGTTACTTTCATCCTGCCGCCTTTTTTAAACGTTCGTAATTCTTGCGCAATTTTGTCGTTGAAACCGTAAACGTTCGAGTTGTCCAGAAAGTGCGTCAATTGGTTCATCTATATCCATGATTGAGGTGATAATTAATTGCCAAATGAATAAGTCTAATCAACTCACCTGTTCGGAGGTCCCGAAGGTGCCGACCTGCGAATCGGTGCCGAACGGACCAAGGGCATACAACGTTGGCCAAACTTGGAGAAAAAAGAATCGTTCTCCGGAATCTCAATCGAAAAACACTCGGGATGGATCAGCTTTTTCTCAATAAATTTCCCATCCGGCATACAGCACGGAATAGTGCTTCCATTTGGCTTTTTAAAATAAGTGTGAGGTTTAAAAAAAGTACTGTAAATGTAAAGAAACTTGCTAGTAGTATACCCATTTGGAATTCGGGAGTTTTCGTGAAATCGTGATCGTGCCATCCCGCCCTTTCCGCTTCTTTTCTTTTTTTTTTATGGACTTGGCTGTTATATTGTTGGACTGCAGACATAAGTCCAAAGTACAAAGGTCCCTTATATTCACAGGAAAAAGAACTGGCTGTTCCCAATAGACATCTATCCGTCCACTTCCCATCACCTTTCATTTTTTCCTTCTGATAAAAAGAAAAACAATATTTCAAAGTAGGCCACACAAGTTAAGTCAATACCGAGTCCGTGTCTACATGAACGACTGAACGGTATCATGGAAGAAAAAAGTGGAATTATCGCGGACAAAAATTAATAAAGTCACCGAGAATGTGAAATACGTAAATAACATCCAGAATTGGCGTTACGTTTTCAATAGAGGGCGTCGGACTTGTCCATATAATCGGTCACTTCTTTTATCCTTTATTTGGCGTGTCACATTTATTGTTATCAGTTCCTTATTCTTTCATTTATTTCCGTTGACTTTTCCTACTTGCGTTTTTTATTTTTTGGCGTGTCGAGAGAGTTCTACTACCATCTTTTTTCCCCATATACTGCCTATAGTAGGCCTATATCTTTCGCCGTTTGTTATTTACCACGCCGACCAGGTCCGCAGGTTGTTACACAGCCCTTTTGTTTCATTTTTCCACGAAAAATTCGGAAAGATTCGAGAGGCTCATCCGTTTCGCTTGCTTCGACTCTTGTATCTTGTTCTTTTAAAATGAGGATGGAACACATATGAGGATAGTAGATGAAATTCGACATCATTTTCGTCTTTTCTCCGCTTTTCTCCGATCCAGCTGCGTCGGGGTTTGGTGTCTATTTGATTTGAATGCCTCGGCCGAGAACCAACAGCTGACGGCCAGAGACAGTGAGACACACACACACAAACTGTTGTTTTCAACAGAGAAAATATATATGAATTGAAAGATGGAATGGAAAGAAGAAGAAAAAGAAGAAGAAAAAAAAAGAGAAGCTGCCATGGCGAGAAAGGGGATTGTGCAATGTGCAGCTGGCTTCTGTTCGCTGCTGCTGCTGCTGGCTTATTTTTAGGCTTCTTTTGAGCGTTGCTTACTCGGCAGAAAATAAAAAAATTTTACCTTTGCCTCCCGGGACTTCTGGGAGAGTCCAAGAATCGTCGTCGTCATCGCTCTTGTGCGTCAATAAATATTGTCGTGCTAAGTGATCTCGGCGCGGCCGAAAAGAAAAAACCCGCAACTCTGCTGATTATAGGGAAAGGCAACTAGCCGTTGCAGGGGCATGTTGACTAATTTTTTATTTCGGTTTAAAACTTTCATAACGCTGGAATTAAAACTCATAAAATTTTCAAAAAATACGTTCGTTCATGATAAAAGAATTGTTGCTCTTTTTTTTTAAGAACAAAAGATTTAAAAAAGGTATTGATGGAGGGAAATGGGAGAGAAAATAAAAAAATTGTGCCAACCCTTACTAATCTCCCCTAGATATAAAAGAAACAACAGTGGTTCAGAGAGATTCAGCTATCTATTTTCACCCATGGGGAGGTGTAAACCGAATCCATGTACGGAGATTATGGACGCCGTCGGTCTCGAAAGTGATTGCTTAGATCATTAAAGGCGATCAACGAAGGCGAACTGCCTTCTTACTACAATAATGCATTGCTGCACTAGTCCAATTATACAGCAATAGCATTACAGTCCGAGGGGGCGGAAACTCAAAAAAAGTTTTTTGTAGGTGAGAGTTTTTTGTTGTTTTTGGAAAGTTTTCCGCGCCATTAGACAAATAGCACAACAAGACTGAACAAGACATAGGGTTTTTGCTTATGCGTAGGTTATTTTCTTTTCCCGGTTTTCTTGTGTTTTTTAACTTTTCTAGCGAAATAAATGGTTTTTTGGGACTTTTGTTTTACCGGAGGCGGTTATACAGCAGAGTTGTCAGATTTTATTCTTTAAATTGACAGAAGCGGGACAATTGATTGACAACTTCTACATCAAACAGTAAACCGTCTTCATCTTCAAGCTGAACAGAATTAGGGATGGGACAAGTACATATATAGTATTTGCAGGAATAATAGCCATTACTGAACATAAATGTTCTAGTCAATTTACCCGTTAGCTTCCCGTTTTCTCTAACCATATTGTACCATTGACACAGAACACGGGTTTCTGTTTTTTCATCCACATTCCACTCATTCACACAACGAATACTTTTCCCATCCATTGCAACTAAGGCTAGAACTTGTCCGAGGAGATAATCTCGTCCATCTGCTGTAATGAAAACTGCCCAAAGGCCGTTTTTGAGGGTAGTTTTTTCAACTTTTGTGATTGTTCTTTTTCTTTTAAAAAAACCAGAGGGGCAACCTGCAAATCTCCACTTACGGTCGCTGCTATTTTTCCACACCATTCCCTCTAGAAACCAACAGATTGTCTGTTTGGAAACAACTTGGGTGTGTCCATCAGGTCGGACAAGAGTAGCAAAGGCTGTGTTTTTAATGTTATCATGAACGGGATGAGTTTTTGAAAGATCACGGAATGTGCCATTCATGACAGCCCCAAGAGTGTCGAACTCATAATCCCTGTCTCCTTCTTCCAAGTTATTTTCCTGAGCCTCTCGACTGAAAACATCTTCTCTTAGGTCAAAATGCGATTCATCGCTCTCGTCAAGAAATTCATAATCGGCCGACGAGGTCGAATTGTCATTTTTTTTTCTTGTTTTTTTAATTCTGAAAAGTTGCTCAGCTAGCTGCTTATTGAAGCAATACTTGTCCTTGCCGGATACTCGCAAACCTATTAATTACAGGAAAACAATTTAAAAAGGAATTGCTGGTTGGTTTAAATCGAATAATGGTTATCAACCTAGTTTTTTCAAATCTTTTTCGGCATCGGCGAGAGCAACGCGGATTTTACAGTCCATCTCTGCCATCGACGGCATTTCCCACACGCGTTGGTTTGTCGGCTGGTCAAAAGGGCGCTCGAAACGAGGATAGGACAGGCCATCCTTCACTCCGTCTGATGTAAGGCGAATGGTTGCATCAATTTTGCGGCATCGAGATTTGAAAAACTCGCGAGCGGTAAAGTTCACCATTGTTGAGCAGTTTGTAGTGCAAGAGCGGCCACCTCTGAAGTAACTTTCACATGGTTGGCTGGTACACAGCCATGGTTTGAAAGCTTCTGGTTTGTCTTTTAAGGCTAATACTATAAGTACCAAAGCATGAGCGTTAAACTCGGCGCAAAGATACACGTTTAGTGTCATAAAATTTGCAGCCAAAGTGTACGCCTTATCACAGGTGATCCAATAGCGCCACAGTCGTAGACTGAACACCACGTACCACATTCGATATACTCGATCCAGTGGCGACAAATTTTTATCCAAAAAACTTGAAGCAGAGTAATTCATCAACCTAAGATAGAACTGCGTCGCTTCCGAACCTATTTACATTCGCACAAATAAAAAAAAATTCTAACTCTTTCAAAGAATTCGCCTTCATATGTATAGCCTACTACCTTCAACATGCTGGAGCAGTTGGGAAACATGGGGTTGACATAATCTCTCTGCCGATCCATAGTTCATTTTATCGTGCGCGTTGAGATCCTCAGGTTTTAGCAGATGTCGACTTTTATCATATTGATTCATTAGGGTTTGCAAGTGGACCGGTGAAGCAATGTAATTGCCAATCGCTATAAATTTTTCTGATCTAATTAGTCTCATTCGCAACTTCGCCACTGAAATAAATAAAATTCGTTATTACTTTCTTTTACATTTTAATTTTTTAACAATTTCATTAATTTATACCTAAATGAATGGGATCCTGGACTGATATGCCACATCCGATTTTAATAGCAGCAAAATAAAAATATGACTTTTTAAGGGAATAAAGCGTTTCCTGGCCAACAGGGATACCTTTACAAACGAATTTTTCACATGAAAAAATTAAAAGACGAACTCAAAAATTGGAAGAAAAAAATGCATAAAAAATTATATATACTTTTTGGAACCGGAAGACCCAGCTCTTCCGTTTCACGCATAAATTTCATTTCGCGGGCATCTCCGTCTGCGGAACAAACAAGGGCAAGAATCCCTTCCGCTGCTAATGCTGTTATTATCGAATGCATGCGAGCCTTTACGTCCTCCGCAGTGAACTTGTTGTCCGTACAAAATGTAAGAATACGGATCGGCGGAATGCTGTCGACTAGGGGTTGCGCCATAACTACAAGCACCAGCGTTGCTCGAGGGAACTCTTCAAACACGTCGACAATTGATTTTATATCTGTGACTACCGCGCGTCTGTGATTTCTTAGTCCGCTTGCTTCCATTGGTAGACTGACACCCATCACGGAATTAGAAGCGCTGTCATAATTTCTCTGTGACACAATAGCGGTACAGTCTTCACTAATAGACACGATGAGAGGTAAATTGTTTTGAATGAGGAAATCCTTTAAATATTTGACGTTCACTACACCTTCCGGGACGGATCTATCGTACCGAGAGAGCTTCGATTTGACTGTACGCAGACCAGGGACGGCGCCGTGAAAATTTGCACACAGAACTTCATACGAATTTTTACCGGCCATACAATAGAAGTTCACACAAAAGCGAATAAGTGCTTCATTTGTGAAGCGTCGTCCTCTAGCTCTCTTATTTTTATTCAACAACAATTGTTTGTACAGCCACTTTAACAACGTCGGTTTAACAAAGCCGGGAACGAGAGCTGCATTTTCGTTCCCGGCATTCAAAAATTTTGATTGATCAAGTTGGCAGTGGTTGCCTCGTTATTGGTTATAGGTGCTGGTACCGTGCAAGGTACCGTGTTGAGGACACGCGTTGGATCCGCGACAGGCTCATGTGAGTTTGTTTCCTGCGGCTCAGGAGCGATTTTGTGGAACCTTGGAAGATGATGACTTACGAAGTGACTTATCTTCCAGCCGCCGTATTCGTCTACACCGGTTTTAAGTATTACGTCGCACTTCAAACACTTTATTGAGCTGCTTTCAGCTATAATTTTACAATCAGTTGGAAGATAAGCAATTTGCTTTTCAACCAACATCTTTGTGGTTTGAAACCACTTCATGACGTATTCGTGAAGGGTTCTCCCTTTCCTGATCAGCGGTGCTGGTACGGCTGATTCATCTTCAGCAGCCGATGCAGCCGTTGATGGGCCACCGGAAACATTTGATAGCACAACTTCAGGCTCGACTTCAGGGCGAGATTTCTTTTGAATCGGTGCATCATGACGGACTGAGCTCTTCCGCTTTAACGTCGAACGAGAAAAGGTGTACTGTTTTGAGTACTCTTGTAAAATACGTTTTGACATCGTTACCACTTCTTCTAGCGTAATTTTCTCCCCAAAAGAGAATTTAAATTTTGATGGGTCACTCGCAAATTTCTCACCCAGAACAACTAACTTTTCTTCATGAGTTTTAAAGCGCATGGGATCACTAACACTTTCGCGAATGGCCTCTTCGAGGCTAGCTCTTCTTTCTGGCGAATCCAGTTTACTTAGAGTTCTAAGATTACTCACATCAACTTCTTTTAGCAAGGCAATCAGTCGAGGGGCTAGAATTACATCATAGCTTTCTAACAACTTAAAAACGCACTTTGTTTCACTTTCATCCATGATTACAACCATCGGTACTCGAAAGTAGCGATGTGACTAATGAACTGCGACGAATTGTTCTAGGTGTCGCGTTAATCGAAATACCCTTAAGCATTGATAAGTTTGTAGTTTTCCCCCTGAAAAAAAAGGTTTTTTAACCGAAATGTCTGGTTTTTTCTCTTTTTGTCAGCAAAAAGAGAAAAATTTGCTCTTTTCCTTGTTTTTTTAACTTTTTTCCCCATTTTTCTTCCCTATCTGATGTTTTGTCATTTCGCGCCAACAAATTTCTTTTGGCGCTTTACCTTTTACTTTTCGGGTAATTTTTTTTTCTTTTTGTAATCAAAAACAGAAAAATTTGCTCTTTTCCTTGTTTTTTAACTTTTTTCCCCATTTTTCTTCCCTATCTGATGTTTTGTCATTTCGCGCCAACAAATTTCTTTTGGCGATTTACCTTTTACTTTTCGGGTAATTTTTTTTAACTTTTTTGAGTTTCCGCCCCCTCGTTACAGTCAATAGTAGTATTTCATCCAATTGACAGCGTGTGACGTGTACTGATATGGCCTTTAATATCGAATAACCCATTGCTCCAGTGAAGCTGAATATTATTATAGGAAAGAAACCCACTACCCCTTGAGAACCCGAAACCCAGTCACTGAAACAATGTAGTCAAATAGGCATCAACAACGTGATGCGATGCTGCTAATGAGCACCTTAGCTGAATCTCTCTACTCGTGTTGAGACATGATTGAGGAAGTTTGAACAGACAAACCTTAATCAAATCGGAAGAAACTTATTTGCGGAACAAGTGCCCGGATGGGGAATCGAACCCGAGGTCGACATGTGAATAGGAATACCAATTGACCCCTTATCCGACTCGCCCATCCGTGCCACATACGTAGAGTTAAGCCGCTAGAGGGCTATGTCGTCTGTTACGAACAGTTTGAAGTGTCAAACATGGTTTTTAATCAGTAAAATGTTGTAAAAACCCGTTAAAATCACTCGAAACCATATATTCTCTTTCGTAAGCTTCTGTGATTTCATAATATGAATTTAATCAGTTCAGATTAGTTGCTGTTTCAATACCGACGGTGATTACAACCTCATTCGGCGGATCGGGAACGACGGAAACGTCCAAACGCTGTTTATTACTGTAACCAGCAGAGTTTATTCCTATCCATACCATACATGGCGTTTAGCTGTACCAATCCATCCATTTGATGTTTTAAAATTCGCGCAACCTTATCGGAAACTTTATACATCTGCTACATCTAGCGGTAAAGAATGAAACCCCACCTAATTTTATTATAGCCGTTCTAGTGTCGCAATAGTAATTCCCGTTCTAGTTTCGTCGTTTAAATATGGACGTTCTAGTGTCGGGTGGGCGATCTAGTGACGCATTCGAAATACATCTAGCGGCAAAGAATCATTCCCCAAGTTCTTATGTCGCTAAAACCGTTCCAGTTCGATGCTTTCGCTTTATTCTTCCGGTTATATCTCTTCGAGATTTGTCTTCCATTTCTTCCGTTTCTTTTCCTCTGCATCGCGTCTTTTTCCTCATTTCATTTTGCTTCCGGTGAGTTTTGTTTACTTGAAAAACTAAAACTGCACTGCTCTTCCCGTGCTACTCCATATGGCCTTATTTATTTCTTATTTTTTCTTAAAAAATTTAGTGACTTTCTTAGCCCCGTTTACATTTACATTTACGACACGCGGAGCATTTACTTTATCAGTTCCAATCCGGACGAGCCGGAAATGTAAGAGTTGCAGTACCAGATTCCGCGCGAGAAGCGCATCTGGATCGATACGATCCGGGCGGCCGTGGAACAGTGTCCGGAAGACGAGGAAGGGAACGTGCTGAGCGAAGGCGAGGAGCAGCGCAAGATCCAACAAACAGCAACAACAACAACCGGCTTCCTGCATGGTCGGCCCAGACTCCGCTCGTCCTGCAGTTGAACGGCGACCAACATCAGGCAACGGGATTGGAGCTGGTCCACATCGTCAGCACGCTCCTGTGTCTGTTGTCCAGTTAGGCGACGGCCTTTGAGTCGTTGCGCAACGATTTCCTGGCCGAGATAATAATTTATAAGAGTAGAAAATTATGCTGTTTTATTTCATTAATTGTGATTGGTAAATTTCCAAAGTTCCCTCTGTAACTCGCAGAGCTTTTCTTCAAAAAATAATAGCTAAAGAATGTAGTAAGAAATATTACCGCTAGATGTGCTGCTGTATACAGAAAAAAGTTACATTATTACACCTTTAGAGGGCAGAGCTAGACCGCCGGCCTAGAGTTAAAGCATGCTACAGGAATTCATCATTCATGGTGTCATCGGGTGTAATGGCGAACATTATCCGAGTCTGTCAATTGTCAACTCAACACTTTGTTTGGGTTTTATTTCACTAGACGAAGTTGTTTTTATTATTAACTGATCGAGGTAAGCATCCTAGTTATTATTCCTGGTCTAAATTATGACAACGACGCCACCCAGCGTTCATGTATAGTCTAGTGGTCGGATAAAAATAATGCCGATGGAAATTTTTTTAGTAGGAGATGGTGTTCTGTTGGATGAGTGGATTCCACCTCTCTTCTGTCTTGCCAAAGGTATAAAATATTTTGATGGTTCACTTTTTGCTTCACCACTGGACAGACCCAATGCCATTGCAGGGGATGCTGAATTGCAAGAGAAGCCGCTAAGTGATGTTAGAAGAATGAATTCCCAGACCACAATTTAATATTAAGATTTTGTTTAATTTCATTTCTTACGTTTACTTATTATATTTTTATTTAAAGGTTTGGTGGCCTTTTTGGACCCCCTTTTCCTATCCCGCCTTGGTTCAACTTCTCAGCGGATGGAGCAACCTGTAGATGGGTGCCTGGCCGTACTTCCCAGGCTTAAAGGTAGGTTGTTGATTGTAAATCTTTACTGAGTACGATTATTCCGGAGCTAGGCGGTTGACTATGGGACTGTTGTCTCTGGCCGTTTTTATTTACAAAGTTAGGGAAGCGACGTTTAGGGCTCATTCAATAACTCATTGGTAGAACGACTGCAGATCAGGAAATCAGGCTCAGTGTTGTTTTTTACCACACCCACAACTTTGTCTGTGAGTAAACAATCAAATTCAAAAAATATTTTATTTAAAAGCAACAAGCTAAGTGCAACTAGAAATGTTGATGACCATGAGGGACCTTGCGCCACATCAGCACCTTCTCGTTTCATCCGATTAAATCTATTGGTTTTCTCTTCGGTGATTTTGGATGATAAAACGAAACGAACTTCAACATATTTTATGGTGACTGGTGGTGACTGTAGACGTTGCTGCCATCAACTTTCACCCTCGCTCGTCTCAATTTTGTGTTTTACATACCAAGTGAAAATTTTTGTTTCCGCTCTCTCGTATGATTGGCAATCATTGACTATTGACCATGTCATCCACTTCTCTTCCAAACCTGTCTGTTCCATTGAATATCAATTTCTATCTAGATTCTAGAAGAAAGAAAAAAACGAAACATTTCATCAGGTCTGGTAACTGGTTTAGCACCCGGCAAGAGAACTAGCATCCAAATTTAAAGAACGACGTCCTCTTAGGCTAGTAAATTTTCCCCATTTTCCACCATTTTCTTGCTTGACTGCCAACATTTTCAGGGAGATCGCATGCGGATTTAAATAGAAAATTGGTTAAGATTCATCGGAATTTTCTAATTGGGGAACTGTGTTATGTCACTAGCCATCAGATTATTGTTGGATTTGTGGTCGTTTTTAATATTGGTTTTCCTTGTCTTCCTAATATTTCGTTAAGAGTGAATAGTGAAATGCTAAATCAGTTTTCATTTGATTTCATTTTTTGAGCTAGGTTTCAGCAAAAAAAAAGTGCCTTTCAAGTTTTGTGAGCATTTGAAGACCAGTTCAAACAGAGCCATTAAATATAATACTCGGTCGGTATAGGCCCTTTCATGTAAATTGACGGACAAGTAAAATTCTTGCGGGAGATGCGCGGACTAAGGTTGCTGTTTAGCAGTCTCGGCTAGGAGTTGTCAAGGAGGAATTATAAAAGGAAAAAAGCTATCGGCCTCCCGTTTGTTTTGTGTTGAATTATCTTTTTTGTTGTTGCAAAGTTTCCGTGTTTTGGTCGACAGTTGTTGTCGTGTGTTTGTACTACGATTTGACACTCGACTTTGAATGTGTCGACAAGTCTGGATGTAGAGAGGCCACAGAAAACGGTGACCTCGATCTTTTAACTTTACGTCAGTTTGACTTGATTTCATTTCATTAGTTGTGCCTGGCATTTAATGTTGATTTTTTTCTTTTGTTTTTACATTTGCATCTCTTGCAGGTTCCCACTTTCGAAATGGCACACTACATTGAGCAAGGTGAGCTTGACTAACTTTAGATAACAATCAGTTGTGTTTTTTTTTCTTCCCGTCAGGCATTTATTCCTTTCCCCATTTCTGGAAAACCAGTCACATTCCAATCTGAACGCTGCCAATTTCCAATGCTGTTTTCCTATTGTAAAGCCAGCTAGTGGGCAACGATTCCTTCCCAGTAATGTTTTCATAGCAGGAACGGCAGGTGCTGCATACCTCCCCAGGTCCCCATTTGAGTTGTTGTGTGTTTCGACACACACACACCCAGCATTTGAGAAAGCCACAGGCAGCCCCTCTATTCCCACACAGCAGCAGCAGAAGACACACTTGTTGCCATTGTTTTGCCTTTTTTTCACCGTCACACATTTTTTGAAAAACGGAAAAAGACGGTCGTGAATTGACGCAGCGGTTACGAAAGGAAAAACACACCTTAATGACTCAAGTTTAAAAGGGCGTGATGTGATGGGGAGGAGGATAAAGGAGTGGTGTGGGGGGGACAAAAGAAATGGTAAATGTGTCATTTTTGGGGCGTTTGTTGTACAACACACGCGGGCACAGAAGAAACTGTACGGGACGCGCATGTCCGTTTTTTGTATGGAACAAAAAATCCAGCACCGAAATGTTGGTGGGGGGGAGGAAGAAGCAACCACCTCTTCTCGGGAGCTTTTTTTAACAGTGAAATTGCCCAGCGGTCGGGACTCGGGATCGTGGTGGTTTCAGTGGCTCGGCGGCTGTTGGTTCGTTTCGTTCTCATGGGGTGACACACACACGCAAACTGTGCCAGACGCAGAGAACCAACCAACCAACCAACCCACCCCGTCTGCACACACCTGCAACAAGGACGTTTTTGTGTATACTGGGAAAAGTTGTTGCGGTTGTTGTTGTGATATATATTTTTCCTCCGGGAGTTTGTGAGGAAGAAGAAGAAGATTGAGATGCAATCACAAACTGTCGGCGACTGTAAAGGATCACCTCGCGCGCCGATTGATTGACTTGTTTTTACTTTTTTCTTGTCTGGGAGGAGTTTGTGTGTATGTGTGTGAGTCGCTTTTGGCATTGATTGACATTGTCCCAAATCCAATAAGGTTCAGCCAAGGGTAAGGGATACTAACCAGGCTACTACTGCACTGCACTGCGTGTGTATATTTACGCCTTTTTTATTTATTGACTTGTGATCCTGTTTTTTATTGTATCCCGAAATAGAATTCCCGTTTCATTTTTCTTACTTTTGGCTCTGATTGCATTTTAGAACTTTACACGTCGAGTGAGGAGAGCGGTGCCGAGGATAGTGACGAGGACATCATCACCGATTACCTGTCGCCGCTGGACGACAAGTCGACAACGGCAATTTGGATGCAGGAGCTTCGGCCGCGACTTCATCATCATCCCCTGGCGCCGCCGTTGCCGCTATTAACGTGGCCGCAATTTCCACTCGCTTCTACTCAACAGAATCTTCTTTCTTCTCCTTCTTCACTGAGAATCTCTGCCGCCGAGGATATGGAACCAGCCGGAGCTGCTGCTGCTGATGGGGGAGTAGGAGGCACAGACGACCGGATGATTAGCAATTACGCAACCGCTGCTGCTGCTGCTGCTGCTGCTGAATCTATTCCCATCATCAGCGTCACGCAGCATTCACCAGCCGCTTCCAAGGCCTTCTTCATTTTAGGTGAAATTTCCAACCCATTTTCTCCTACTACTCCGGATGAACGACTCAAAATGTCCATCCCATTATTAGTTGAGAGGGGCGTAGTGATCTAATACCAAGACAACCGATCCGGCTGAGGTGTGTGCAGTCATCATCGCCCCCGGCTGTGTACACGTTAGTAGCACTTTGAGTGTCTGTCCGGATTGTGCGAAAATCACTTTTTCCTTTTTTGTTTTTATTTTGTCGGTTAAGCTTCCCCGTCCCAAGGATTGGGCAACCACATATAAAGATATGTGGTGACATTATAAGATAGTTCTTCAAGAGGAAGAGAAGAACTATCAAGTTAACATTATAAGAGCGAGAGAAGCTGGCTCTGGTTATATTGCCGTCATAGTGTAGTTTACTCTCGCTGCCGCTGGGGGGAGGCCTTTTGGGGGCAACATAAAAAAGAGGCTAGATGAAGGGGAAAAAAAGGCAGTCGGCAGCCGCAGCCCTAACTAAAAGACCTCAGCTTCGTCAATCGCTTTTAGTGTTTTCTCTCAGATGCCGCAGAACGTCAAAGGGTAGAAAAGTAGGAGCTCAATAAGCTGTTTGTTTTCCTCCCGCGTCCCTTTGGCTCCGGGTCTCTCTCTCACTTTCTTTTCGCCCTAGACTATTCGCAAGCCAGCCAGAAAATCCCAACTTTGTAATCGAGTTAAAGACTTTTCTGAGATCCTCTCTTCGTTGATCAACTTTTTTCTCAAAAAAAAAAGACGCAGGGAAAGACTATCATCATCGGATTCATCTTGTCCTCTATGTAAGTTGTTGCAGTTCGTGTCTTGATAATCCTCTAGTGGCCGGCCGTGTCCGCTGCCTAAGAGGAAACGTGACTGTTGCGTGTTATTGTTTTCCCGGAGGAAGGGAAATGGAAAGAGAGAGAGAGAGAGAGAGAGAAAGAGCCGGAACAAACATGAGAAAAAAAAAACAACACAGAAGGGGCAGCAATAGGCAAGAGTGAGAAGAAGAAAAAAAAAAGAGGTGGTAGAGTAGCCGCCATCATCCGTCGAGCCCAACCGGAACAGTTGGTAATTGATGGGCACTTGCTATTTTTTTCGGAGGAGCCCGTCTGTCTGCACTGGAAAGACAATCATTCAAACGGACGGAAGTAAATCATTTGAGATGGGATGAAATGCAGTTGGGAATCATCTTAGAATCTTGAAAATTTCTTTAGTTTTTTTGTTTTTTTTTTTTTGCGTTTCCAAAGTTAGGATAATTATGTTGACAAATTCGAGTGAAACTCTCTGAAGTGGAGTGCATGAATTAAGATGAATTTGAATTTCCGTGAATTGACGCTCAAAGAACGACAGTGGCCTATAGTCGACGTAATGAATTGCTTTAGTTTTTTCTTGCCTTATTCTGTCGTTCAATGGCAACCCTCGGGCTTACAAGACTGTCGAGAGATTTGTTGTCGTTTGCTTTGGGAAAAGAAAAAATCTCCCCTCTAGTTCTTTCTTCTTTTCGCGTCTTTTTCCTTTGCTGTTATTTACATCCGGTTCGGTGACAGCTTTCTCCCTCCGGGCCGTCTCGAAGTGAAACGAGAAAGGATGTCCGCTCTCGCTCCCGCTCCCGCTCACTCATGTATTTCTTTCTCATTACGAGGCTGATTCTACAAATGCGAAATTTCATTGCCAGTTCGTCTTGCCAGTCTGCGGATGACTGTCGCTAGACACTCTAGGAAACGAGCGTCTTGACTCGGAAAATTCATAGACCCAAATAAATAGGATTCGTGCTATGCCGGAAGCATCGCCAACAAATTCAGACTCGCAGGAGAATGCATTTTTTATTCTTATTTGATTATTGTTACTATTTTTTCCTTCTCTTCTTTTTACCAACGCCCCCAGTCTATCGATCCTGGCAACATCTAGCGTAGTTTACTAGAAAAGAGTTTCCGGGGTTTTGCTTGGGAATGACCAATTTGACAGCCGCTAACTCCATTCGTCAAATTTACGTTTGCCTTTGTCTCTTGATTTGTGATCTTTGATTGTGATTTTTCTTGATTTTCTACATTATTGTTTGCTGGCGAGTAAGAGATAGCAGTAGACACCGGGTCTTACTGTGGCGACATCTACTGAAGAATGACAGTACCAAATGGGACGTAGCTTGATGCGGCAGGATTCTCCTGTGTTCCACATCTCGGAACTTGAAATCTAAATCTATAGCCTAGGATTAGAGTATTAGGCGAACAGAACTACGCAATCAAAAGTTGTGTGCGACTAGGGCAATAATCTAACTGTCATTGAAGATAATGAGAAACAGTTGTTGATTACACAAGCAAGGTTGGAGCCGGATTCAGGATGCATGTAAAGGGAGACGGAAAAGCCTCCGGAGATTAAGGGAGAGAGACGGGTGCATAGCGGACGGAATTGGTCCAGGCCTTGAGGCAGGGGGCTTGATGGATTTGGCCTTAATTGACGTTGCGATACTGTGCCGATTAGAGTGTACACGTTTGCTTTGTGTTGTGTGCGCTCTGAGAAGCCCATTGAACTTTGGTGCCCCTCTCCGTTCATGTCGATGGATGAAAAGATCGATTGGAGTTATACCCGTATTGTTTTACTTCCTGGAACTTCTTGCTCCATTTCCGACATTTTCTGTTTTTGTGTGGTGCTGTTGTTTTCGCCGTATGGCGCTGCAGAATGGAACTGCGATAGAAAAGCCCTAATGCGTTTGGCATTTCCTCATTTTCTGTGTGGATTTAAAGTTATTCCACAAATGCCTATATTTTCGGTTGAATGTAACTCCGATGAAAGCGCCGTTACGTGCCGTAAGCGACGCATGCGACCTTTTTTTTCTTTCTTTCTTTCCTTTTCAATGTGATTTTCGTTATTGGATGTCGGTTGTTTGATCTCTTGATTTGTTTTTGTTGTCCTGTTTCGACTCGAGTTCAATTTGCCCCCTATTGATCCCCCCCTAACACACTTTTAATCGATTCGGCTGTGAAAGATATGAAGCAATATATCAACTATTCGTGCCTTTGAAAACCTCGCGGTGACCTTTTTATAGCCAAAGGAGCGTCTACAATGGGAGTTCAAACCGTGGAGGTGTCGTCGGCCAGTCGTCCAGGCGCGGGCAGTTTGATGTCACCAGCGCCAGCATTGGGCGTCGCCACCGGGACCAATGACGTGGAAAAGGGCGCCACTGTACAGAAGAGCGGCGATCAGTGGGGCAAAAACGTGCAGAGATGGCGCAACGATAACATTGACATTGGCAAAGGTTCGTAAGTTCTACAGTTTATATAATACAATATCATCGTGGAAGACAATCGAAGGGGCGGACAAGAGCGTCTCCCGCTTTCGCTGTCAGAGCCCCTTTCTTTCACGTTGAATATTCGACACGTAAGCTGCTTGTGTGTTTGTTCAAACTACGGTATTGTAACGGAAGAAGTAGCCCGAAAGTATTACGCTGCAGCTTTGATGATTCGAGAAGAGATAAGTGTCGATGCTGAGAGCGAATAACTAACAACGGCGCACACCGTTGGACAACGTCATCGATCCAATTTCTTACACTTTGTTCGCCTTTCGGATTTTTTTTTCTTCCTTCCGGAATCGGAATAAACCCCGAATACTCTGCCACTTTTGCAACTTTCGCTTTCGGTGTATCTCCAAAGTAGCTAGCTAGGCAATGAACCTCTTTGTCTCTTTGTCTAAGGATCGAGCCCGCTTCAAATCCAGTGAACTATGGATCAAATCCAATATATAATATGGTGCATCATCTTCTTTCAGACTTCTTTTTTTTTCTTCTTCTTCTTCAGATGCTTCCCCTCGTTCGTCTTTTCTTGTCTTTGATATTTCACAGAAAAGGATCGCTACCGTCATTGACAAGCTGAAATCGATCCAGCAATGGCAGTTTGACTACTACTAACGCAAGCACCTTTTTTTAATATAAAAATATCTGCCAGATGCCTGGAAGCGGACGGGGAAGACAACAAAGTCAACAATAAAAAACGAAATTTAAGTTCTCTATCTTCTCGGTTGACGTCTTTCATTTGTTTGGCTTTCCCATATCTCTCCGGCCATGTAGCTCCTCTGGGGATGGATGAACGATTCCGATTCTGGCGAAGATTGCGAATTCTCACAAAAATTGAAAGTTGATGAAAAACGGAAACGCTAGCTCTTTATCTTCATCCGCGCCTAACATACTGTTAACTGTCTGCTGCGTCTTTCTTTATATTAGTGTCGGCGTCTGTGCTGCTGCCAGAGGCCAAAAAGGTTTCATGATTGATATCTTTTCAGTTGGAGCCCAGAGTTAATCTTCTATAGCGTGCGCGTCTACTTTATTTTTTGTTGGTTTTGTCTTGGTTGGTTTTTTGCTCTCCTCTTGTTGTTGTTTAAGTGATGACTCGGATACCAACATGACAGGTCCGTTTGTATGGGACTCCTCGGGGGAGCCAAGCCGTGATTGTGTAGAAGAGAGAGTAGCCCAACAAAGATGCCCTGTGTATATGCGTGTGTCAAGAACATCAGGAAGGTTTCGAGAACCGTCTGGATGCACTTTGAACGAGGTATGGTGCCCGTTGACATCCGCCAAAAGTTTACACTCCACTCGAGAAAGAAAAACGACCCAAACTCTCGTTCACTCACTCTCTCTTTTTTGTCCCCCCCCCCCCCTCTCGGGATGGCTGTTGTTGTCGAAGGCGAAGAAGGCAGCTTTGTTGTTGTGTCAAAGACACAACCGTACGTTGTGGACGAGTTTTCGGCCTAAAACGTCTTTATTTTCTGACCATCCACTTTTCTACGAGCGTCTTGGGTCCGTCGGACAGAATGGGGCGAAGCAAAGATGTCCGTCCGCGGGTGTATTTATGTGACTGACTGGCGAAATGTCCGTCTATATCAAATCAATCTAATTCCATCATTCCCTGTCCTTCCAAATGGGAATGGAGCGACAGGAGCAATCTCCTCATTTTCCATAGAGATGCACTGAAGCGCGAGCAAATATCCCTCTTTTGTGGGACGTGTCCTTCATCCAATCTCTAGCACGACCGGTTTTTTTCTTTTTCTATTTTTTTTTTCTCAAAACGAGTCGCAGAGACAGAAATTCATCGGTCGTTTGGTTCCGTCGGTGATGTGTGTCATTACCAGGTCGACTTGGTCACGCAATGGCCGGGAGGCCACGAGCCTGTTCTTTTTTTTTTCTTCTTCTTTTCCTTTTCCTTATTTGGGCCTTTCGGGGTGTGCAAGGGTTTCGTCGTCGTTTTCATGCTGCTTCTTCGTTCTCTCTGAGCGAGAGTCTCTCAGTTCTCTTTTGCCTTGTGCTCGTTGGGTTGTGCTCGATATCGTCAGCCAGAGCCAAGAGTCGCGCACAGGCGCTGGTGATTCGCAGTCACAACTCGGTCGTCGTTGATATTAGACGAATAACGTGCATCTCTCCTTCGCTCCCGACGCTTCTCGGTTCACGTTCTTCAATTGTTTTCTCTCATTTAAACGGCGCGCAAGTTAATTTATCCGAAACTCTTTTGACTGAAATTGTTTTTCACTTCATCGGTATCAGCAAATTGACAGAAAATGACAGGGCGGTGTTGTGCTCATTCGTGATTGTTTACTTCACGAAAGGGTAGCGTGATTGTTGATACATAGACGCTGACTTGTTTGCCTAGCATTTTTGACAGCCGAGTCTTTAATCAGTTGGTTCATTACTTGCGAATTTGTGGAGTGGGCGGTTGAATCCGAAAAAGAACATGGGTCCGATTGATCCGGAAGGAAGCGATACGAAAGCTATTGTAACTGGCTCACCCTCATCGGGTTCTTCATCTCCAAACATGGCGGCTTCGGCTCCGGTGATGTCGAAGACCGATGAGAGACCTGCGGTGACGACGATTACCATCACGGACGTGGATGGAACTCACCAGACCAACGGAGAGGCGGCCGCATCGCCTGGTCCGGTCCAGACGCCCGTTGTCGCTCACCCTCCACCAAGCGGCTACTCTTCCGTCTACGTCAATAATAGGATGCACAACATTCAATTAGGAGGTAAGACATCAAGATGAGGCCAAATCTTCCGATTTATCGTTCAAGCCTAGAAGCAGTGAAGCACCTAGAAGTTTGGTTGATGCAGTGACAACTTTCGTCTCCAGGATGGAAAATAAGATAGGATACGTCTGCAACAAAGAGACGGAAGACGAAATATTTTTCGAAAATGTTATTTTTCAAAACCAGCCGGAACTTGCGATAGATAGCCTCAAGTGTTGCGCGCCACTGTTGTATAGACCCGCCAAATTTGAAAATAGCGGAAAACGGCCGAATAAAAACGATCCGATCCGTCCTTCATCTAGTCATGAAAATGAAAATAAAAAAAGGACGACCATAATGTTGAGTAATGATTCATGTGACTTGCATTTGCGCGCAGATTGCTTAATGAGGTGAGAGTCTAGAGAGCGGCGGCGGTGCGGGACGAGAGAAGGGGCCGCGGCGACGGCCAGTCCGTCTCACGTTTCCCCGAGGTTTCAAACGGCAGCACGCAGAGTCGCATCGCACTACACCGCATGCACCGTAGAAGGTCTTTCCGTTCTTGATTTTGCCGCATAATTTTGTTTTTTAAAATTTGATTTGGCTTCTGCTTATGTTCTGTTTTGTTTTGAGCGAATTGAAAACGCCACCGCCGCCCGCCTTGAATCGACCGTTTATTACGTGAGCAGCAGCGCATATTATTGACGACATATCAGTCGACGGCGAATAGTTTTGTTGCGATATTTCGACGCTGTTTGACATCCAACTCTCTTTTTTTCTTTTCTTTATTTCTCTCTCTCGGTGCTGCTGCTCCCGCATCGTTCACTTATGACCATCCTGGCTCAGTCTCTTCTTTTTCTTAGCCTTGCCCTGAATTACATTCGCCCAACCGAAAGTATACAACTACAACAGCAGAAAATAAAGAAACAAAATAAAATAAAAAGGGGGAATAATATCTATATCACTTGGATTATATATTACGTATATATATGCGCTGCTATGGCATATGTCAGAGATAGAAGGAATTTTGATTGTTGTCCGTTGGCATTTGTTTTTCTTTCTTTCTTGATTAGCCTTCGTGATTTATCATTTTATATGAATATGACAGTTTTGGAATATTTTTTGGGGCATTTTCTTGCTGTGTGTCGCCATATGTCCCTCGTTCTTTCTCTTATGTTTTTGTACTTTTTCAAATATTGGCAGTTTGTGGGCTGCCAAGTATTTGGCGATCAGGTTCGACCGGATCGTATATTAGATATTCATACATTTTTGGGGGATTGACCTTTTCTATCACCTGTTGTTTTTATAAATCGTAGAGAAATCGTCTCGGTTGACTTTGATTTTGCTTGCGCGATTGACCGAATTATTGGAGCGAATCAAAATCCCACGGCTGCTGTATCCCCCCTTCTCTCTCCTCGTCCTCCTTCCCCCCCCCCCCCCCCACCGTCCAGCAATCTCCTCGCGTCTTCAATTTCGTACACACATTTTGATTTTAAGAGATAGAAAATGCGCAATTGGCGCGAGCCAAAGGTTCCAGCGGAAGCCGACTTTGTTTTTTGTGATGCGTGCTGTGTGCTGGGATCCTGCTGGTTGGTTTTATAAACACCCTTTGATCCCGCGACAGACGAGAAAACATGTTTACAATCTTATATTTTTGCGCTCGGCAAAATACGGTAATTTGTATAAATATAACAAAATGTTTGGACGCTTATTACTGATGATCGTGTTCGGTCGGCTGCTTTTTTAGGAAGCCAATTCCATTCATCATTGCGGGCAAAAGGGACCGCGAACCAAAACAAAACTGTGGGGGCCACTGAATTGTTGTTTTTGTCAGGAGTTTTTATATTTAGGAAGAAGAGGTTTTGAATGATGTTGGCCAGGAATGACACATGTTGTTGTTGTCCGAGAGCTGGAGCGTGATATACAACATTTTGGCAGGACATGTCAGTCGAATGGCGACGACGTTCTGTCTGCGCGATTCTCCTTGAGGTGCGTGCGCGAGCACAGCAACAATCCTGTTTTTTTATTTGATTACACAATATAATATTTTATTCGCCCGTTCTTCTTTTGATTCTCTTGGCAATTCCAGGCATTCCGTTGTTTCCTTATCTCATTTTAAACATATCTTTTTATTTTACCCCGACGAAATAATAATTTCAACGCCGGGTTGACTTATTTCGTAAGGAAGATGATGATTTCCTGATGACAACCTTTTCTCCTAGACCAGAAACAAAATTCCTCTCTCTTGCATTTATTTTTGAAATTCGCGCTAAAAAAGCCCGTTGGCCCAGGAATAGAATGACGATGGCGTGACTGACATTTCCACCCACAAAAAAAAAAAAAAAAAAAAGTCGGTCGATTGTTATATTATTCTTCAATTATTTTTGACAACCGCCTTGATTGATCAATTTCCCTTCCCCCTTCCAAAACAAAAAAATTCCGCCAAGCGGAATTATTTGTGGTGCTTTTTTCAAATTCGGGAATAACTAAAAACATACAATGTCGTCATTATCAATTTTCTGTCTATTTTTTTTGTTCTTCTTCTTAAATTCGTGAGAGGCGACGAATTTTGATCTTCAATCTGATGAGCGCCCATCACTCAGGGCAACATTACAGCAGAGCCCTGGATAAAAAAAAAAAAGAAAAAAACTGGGCGGAACTGCGCTGTGTGAGCTGAGACTGTAACTAACAGGAACGAGCTGATTCCGTGAATCACGATCGTTCACGAAACCTGTTGATAGAGCGAGAAGAATAGAAAAAAAAATAAAAGAATTTATTTTTCCAGGATTTTGAATCCCCTTTGTTATAATAATATTTTCGCCGTCGAAATACCACAGGGTGGAGATGAGGGATAAACATGGGCGACGGCCGTTTTTCTCTCTCTATCTAGCCTTTCTCTTTCTCTCGTCGTGTACATTTAAAATCATGATCCATCTTTATCATAATATATCCTATGTAGGCCTAGCCATATTGGGGAACAGTTTTTAATGAACGGCCAGCTGCTGCTGAGGCCGTTGTTGCGCGCGGCTCGGACCGCCGGTGTGCCGTTATGCACTTAACATAATGGTGATGAAAGTTGGAGAACTCCAATACTTAACAAGTTCAATGACGATATTGTGAGAGCGAAGGGGAGTCATGACAAAAACAGCTTTTCGCCTTGACTCCTGGCTGCTGCGGGTTGCTGCTCGTTCCAGCAGGAGCCTTGACATGGAAAAGAGGGAGGCTCCTTCATTTCAACGGACGACGATTTCTCTGGGAAAAGGCCTAACTAGGTGGGTAAAATAATATGTAGGTTTTTTTCAAGCTGTTGGAAGCTGGAGAGAGAAAAAGAGAAATGAAACGAGCCTATATATATACATACACACACACGCGCGTTTTGGTGGTTGCGGGTGGTCCGGTTTAAAACAAATCTCGGACGCCAAAAAAGAGCCCAGCGAGAAAGATGAGTTTCTGGAATAAGGCAAAGGCAACTTTTTTTTTTGGGTTGTGTTGTAATCAAAGAAGAGAGAGAAAATAAAAGAAAATAACAATTTTGGATGAGCCTCCGCCAGAAAACTTCAAAACAAAAAAAAAGTTGATTATCAAAACGGTTTTGCCTTATTCACTTCATCAAGGAAAAAACAAGGCGCACATTCGGAGAGAGAGAGAGCTGCTGCTGCTGCTGGACTTTGCCGGCGATATAAAAGAAGGAGTTTCCTATTAGCTCGGCGTCTAGACTGTGCCAGGAAGAATAGGGAGATCCTCTGTAAATTAAAATGGGAAAAGCATAACAATAACAACAAGGGAAGAGACGACGACAAAGAGAATGGAAGAAAAGCCATCAGGATATTCGGCTGGAAATCGCCTTGAACTGATTGCCTCAATGAGGAGAGAGAGAGACAAAGAGAGAGAGAGAGAATGACTCAGGGGAAGAGGATTGCGGACTGATAACTCGGCGGGTCCAATACCTTGTGCAAATGACTTGGACAAGATTAGAAGAGAGAAACGCTGTCTGCCACACGTTCGGGACTTCCTCCTGGGCGGCTGCTGGTTGAGATCAGGATCGACGATATTTTTCTGCCGAATCGGCAGACCCATCATCAGCAGCAGCAGCAGCTGAGAAACGGACGCCGTTGCCTATAAAGATGTGAAGGTGAAAGATGAACCTTGTGTGATATGGTACCGAACATGAAGCCTCTCGTCATTCGATCCCCCCGGTTTTTTCGCTGCTGGGAGCTCACTCACTTCTTCTTTCTTCTTCTTTTTCTCCATCGTTTGGTTGATTCCATCTCGTCGTCCGCCCATTTGATTGAAAGCCAAAACGTGATGCGGGCCCCAATGAAACCAACCGACCAAAAAAACTGAAAGAAGACAATACAAAAAGGAGAAAGAAAAAGAAAAGATGATGATGACGACGACCAGAAACAGTGACTTACTTCCCTTTAAGCTTTTGTAGGTCGCCCCCTCTCGCTCTTGGCGGCATCCCAATAGCTCTGCATGGCGGGCGAGCATCACATTCCCATCACTGCAGCAGCATTGGGTGTATAGTTGTATATTTATTGTTGGTACGAAACTGGGGTATCCGTCGGCGCGCGTATTATCGGCCGCCGCCCGGCCGGAAGGACGCACAGAGACAAAAGTGATCTATAGCATAGAGCGAATCGAGTCCAGCACACAATTTCTAATAGAGATCCCGGTTCTCAAATAATAGCTACGCGGATATTTCGCTCCATTCATTCATTCTCCTTTTGCCAACCGAATTTTCCTATCAAAATTTTCATGTCGAAAAAGATCGGGGCCATCCGTCACGTGCGGCATGTCACAACTTTGCTCGACTGACAGCGCGACGAGAGACTATTCCATTTAAAAATCGGATAACAAAAGAAAGAAAATGGAAAAGAGAGAAACTTCAAAATAATCCTTAGAAATCATCAATGCGGAAAAGAATTTTTGTCTATTTCAAACGAACCGCGCGCTCCGATTCCTGTGAAAAAAATAATCAAAAACGGCCAGGAAAAGACTCGAAAAAACCGCCAACAACTTTCAAGGTTGGCCTTTTCGCCGGGCAGTTGCAGCAGCACAGGAAAAGGTTTTCTCATTTTCTGCCGTGCCAATCCTTGGCGAAGCCTATCAAAATAAACTATACAGTAAAAGAATCAGAATCAGAGAAACTTACATTTTAAATGGCGTTGAATTTATTCCAAAAAAGGTAAAGAAAATCACGAAGAAAGCAGCATGAAAAGCAGCAAGAACTTTTGACGTGACAAGAAAACAAAGCGATGTCCGCGACATCTAACAAGGGTAATTGGTAGTTGCTAGTTTGGCTGGGTTGCCGACAGAAGAACTCCACCGACAATAGAACCCCAATATTTGAAATAATTTAAAAAAAATTTCTTTTTATGCGACAGTAGAAACTCCAACGACAGTGGAACTCTAAAGACAAACAAAAATTCAATTGAGTTCTACTGTCGGGTTTGAAAATAATTTTAAAATTGAACGAAAAACGAATTCAAGTCCCGAGTTCAGTTTTGGTCAATGTATTTTTTTGTTTGTATTACTTCACATAACAGTATTGGTGCTCCATCGTTGGTATACAGGAGAAGGGGTGGCGGGAAGTAAATAGGCTGTGTCTTTCCTATTTACAGATTATTAAAAAAAGATGCTCCTGTCGTTTGATTTCCTTCTCCTTCAATTTCTTGGAGATTTTCTTGTCGACCGTGCCCACCCAGGCCTCGGCCTCTTCGTCCAGGATGCCCAGCTCGGGGTCCAGATCCAAGTCTTTGATATCGGCAGCATTGAAAACTGTTTTGTATCACAAATAAGAATGAATATTAAATCTTATCAGGAGCGGGAAATTTGAAAAATTAATTATTACCTCCTTCGATGGTGTCGTGTCCATCTCCTTCGTTGGTTCTGCAACGAACCAACCAATAAAACAAAAAAAGGGGAAATTAATAAAAAGAAAGAAATTTAGTTTCAACGAAATGAAAAAGAAGTGGAGTGAACACTCACGCATGACTGGGTTGATCCTCGCTGGGAGTATTGCTCGGATCATTGGGATCCTTGTCGGCGCCGGCCCCGCATTTGCTTCAATTACCAAAAAGAAGAAAAGAAACAAAAAAAAAGTCCAATTTCAAATTAGAACGAGAAGAAAAGAAAAGGAGAAAAACAATCAACAACAAGTCCAAGATCTAAAACACCAGGGGGCTCTGCATTCGTCACGATCGTGCGGGGGAGTCCACATTCACGACATTTGGCTGGACCGAAAATTACCACAAGGGATTGTCATATCATGCAAATGATTCATTTAAACCATAAAATCAAAAAATTAAGACACGAAAAATCAAATTGAAAAATTGGGAAATTGGCAATCCAGGAGGGGGCGGATGGACAGACAAGAGACCAAAATTCGGTTCCGTTGGCTTAAAAAAATTCGTCGTGCACAACATCCAGACGACATTGACATCGACGTGTGTTTGGTGTGTTGGTTTGTGTCGAGTGTGTTTATTACGTACTTGACGCCGAGTTTAGCGGCGACGCGCTTCCACTGCGACCGTTGCGACAAGCCGCTGAGCTTGCTAACGGCGCTGGCCAAGGCCAGTCAATTTTTTTTTCAAAAGAACAAGCCCAATCAAGATAAAAGGAGAAACAAACAAGAGAGAGAAAGATGAAATCCAACACTTTTGCCATCGGGCGGGAAATTCAAATTTAAAATTTAAAATTTGGGAGGGAAAATGTTCGTTTTAAATGAATTGAATGAAATAGATTTGAGAATTAAATGTTTTACCTGTTGCCGAAGGGCGGACTAGCGATGGGGGTGCTGGGCGTCTGTGAGGAGGAGGCCGGCGTGTTGGTGGCGGCCGTCGACGAGGAATTGGACGACGACGGCAGGGTGGAGCCGATCGACTGGGCCACCGACCAGGTGCTGCCGCTGTTGTTGGCACTCGATCCGGCCGTCACGTGATTGTTGATGGCCGACAGTCCGGCGGAAGTGGCGGCCGACGAGGACGACACCGAGTAGTAAAGGGAGGAGCCGGCCGACGAAGGATTGGAGGCCGTGAAAGCGGCGGCCCCGACGGCCGAGTGCGACGACTGGAGTTTGGCGTGCCCGGCGCCCGTCAGGTTGGCCAGCGACGAGACTTTCCATCCCAGCGGGATGTTCTTGGGCACTTTGAACCGGGTGAAGTCGCTGACCTAGTCGCGACACGAGTTCTCGTGGACGGTGATGGCGCAGCTCTCGCAGCGCAGGACCGCCTTGTTGGTCAGCGATTTGGAGCAAACGTCGCACGGCTGGGAATTCGAATGGCAAACGGGCACAAACTGGTGCGGCTGCTTCAATTTGCTCTTGTCCTTTTCCTTGTCCTTGTCCTTTTGAATTGAAATTTTAAAAAAATTAAAAATTTGAGCAAAAATTCCGGAATCCGGAATTCCGGAATTCCGGAATTTAAAGATTTACTTTGCGCTTGCGGAAGAAGATGCTGCCGCGCTTCCGTCTCTTGGAAGAATTGGCGTCGTCGTCGTTCTCGAACCCCGGTCTGTGAAAAAATAAAATTCCGTCACGTGAGTTTGAAAATGGGAGGGAAAAATAGAAAAATCACGCGACATTCCGTTGGATGGGTGGAAAAATAAAATAAAATAAAATGAAAATAATAAAACGAAAAACTTACTCGGCGACGAAACTGCCAAGAGAATAACGGGACGAGACGTGATCGTGACTGAGGTGGTGGTGGTGGTTCAAATGCAATTCAGAGTCGTCATCGGTTTCGCTCTCCAAACCAGTGTACGACGAAATACGTGGGGACGAACTGAACAACAACAACAACATCCATTCAATTGGCGTGTGGGTTGGGACACGAGGGGCGTGGCGAAAATAAAAAAAACAAAACAACAAAATTGAGGTCAAAAACTGAACAAAAAAGGAAAATGAAAGAAAAAGTTTGAAAAATTACGAAGTCGGTCCAGCCGCTGTGGCCGTCATCAGGATGCCCTGCGTTTCCTTGGCCATCATTCCGGCGGCGGAAGCGCCGGGTCCGACGGAAGGGCCAATGATAGCGGCGGCCATGGTGGCGGATGCCGCGCTGCTGGCCGAATTGGAACCGCCCGCCGAGTTCTTGATGCTCGAAAAAGTCAGGGCCGTCAAATTGGACCCGTCCTTGACGGCCAGGATCGACGGAGTGGAAATGGATTTCTGCAGCGTCAAAATGCGCGGCGACAGCCACTTGGATGGATCGCCGTCCCGCCCGCCACCACCGCCGTCCTTGGACATTCCGCGCGGTTTCGTCGGCAGCGCCGGAATCAACTGGATGAAATTTTTCAAAAAATTGACAATTAAATGATTCAAATGTTAAACAAATGACTCGAATCGACTTACGGGAAATCCCATGTCGTTGAGTGAGTGGGTCGAGTGCCGTCCGGCCAGGACTTTGAGTTCGCCGGACGACAGAGCCGACGACGAGGTGGTAATTCCGGCCTGTCGGGCCCTTGACGAGTGACCACCTCCGGCGGCGTCTTGCTCGTTATCCATGTCGCCGCTGCTCAAACTGATGCTCCTCGTCCGTCCGCCGACTCCATCCAGAGCTCCTCCTCCTCCTGCCTCTTCTGCGTGCAAAGTGGGAGACAATTAAAACTTTTACATTTCTCCTCCGGTCGGCCGGTTGGTCGGCCATCTCGGCTCCTGGACGGGAAGAAGATGTGTGCATACCGTAAGTGATGCCACATGTGCCTCCGGCTGACGCCAATCCCATCTCGTCCACTTCCCACGGGCTGGCCCAGCTGCGTCGCCGCTTCGATCCGTTGGCCAGGCCGGCCTTATGACTGGGCCCTCCATCTCCTCCGACTGTGGAATAAAATTAACAACAACCCAGCCGACGGAATAAAAGAATAAATTAGTGAGTGAGGGAAAAGAAGAAAAGTGGACGTCAACGGGAGAAAAACGCCTTCCGGCGCATACCCCAATAATGAGCGGCCATTCCGGGCGGAGTGGGCGAGTCCCAATCGGCCAGCGTGGCTCCCAGCCAATTTGCCTCGTTGTTATTGCCATTTCCGTGGCCAGCCAATCCAGACGCAACTCCTCCTTGGCCACCACCGCTACCGCCACTTCCGCTCAGCGACGGGCAGGAAAGGCTCCAGTTGCATCCAGCGCCGACTCCTCCGTAGCGAAGTCTCCTGCCCACCTGCGACTGCACATTTAATTTCAAACAAGAAAAACAAAAATTAAATGGCCGAAATCAAATGAAAAATCTCTGCTGGGCTCCTTATTGGCCCCCCTCCTCCCCACTCCCCCCTTAATGACATTTCCAACCTTCCGGGCGGATGGTAAAAATGGAGCGGCAGCCGTTGGCAAGTTCCCAATTCCCGACGAGATGATCAAATGAAACGATAATTGAATGAAAACCGCCCAGTCAAGTCAAAATTCCAACTCCTCCCTGGGCTCCTTTCCCCCACCCTGGACAAACTGGAATCAAGGAGCCAAGGAAAGTCAAAAGTTGTTAAGTGCTTTTAAGGAGCAACTGGGGTCGGGTGCGGATCGATTGGTGGTGGGGGGGAGTACTTGCTTCCATCTTGATTTTCATTAAGCAACAGATATCTCCTCAAAGGAGCTGGGGGAGAACAGGAGCCGTCTCTCAACTCCGACTGTTTTATTGTTGTATGTAAAACGAGGAGTCGGCCAATAGTCTCCCATGTCATCGCACCGTTTCTGCGTGTGTGTGGGGTGGTGCTCCTGGGAAGAGAGACCCTGGGCCGGCATCCGCGTTTGTTTGTTTGTTTGTTTGTTAAAAAAAAAAAATCCAGGAGCGCTCCTTTTATCTTTGGCTCAAGGTGGGTGGCCCGCCCAATGCAAATAACTGGCGAAAAACGTCACGCAGGCAGACTGGGCGCCTGGGAGTCGAGCAAAAGTTTTTTGTTTTTTTGTTTTCTTCCCCGTCAGGATCTCTCGAGGGAAAGAAGAGAGTCAAAGGGGGGAGAAAAAGAGAGACAATACGGTTGGCAAATGATAATGACAAAGGAGCTGAGAAGAAGAAGGAGCCACCAGAGAGATGAGAGCAGAGCTTTAAGTCATCATTAAGGAGCCTGAAAAGAAAGAAAGAAAGATGAAGGAGATACGAGCGGCAAATCCGCTAATCGATGCCGTGGTGCCCAACTCTCCTCTCTCGCCTTAACGAGCAACTAAACGCAAACCAGCACGAACCCATCAACTCGAATCATCATAAATATCAACCTGATTGCACGTTTTTCTTTCTATAGGAAGCTGATTCAATCGATTCCTCCTCCTCCCTGGGCCGTGACGTGCCATTTTTCGCCTGGGTTGAATTTGATGGATGATGTGTCGGTGCTCACCTCCCGCCATCATCCATCAGATTATTCTTTCCCCCCATTTCGGCACGAAGCGCCAAAAATAAAAAAAAGTTATAAAAGGACGGGCGGATGGATGAATGAACGTCTCTATCAACGGACGATGGGAAGAAAAGAGGAGATCCTGCTGAGAAGGTGATGATTGCCAACTGTATACCTGGAGTCGTAGTGTCTGCACGCTGACTTGTCTCATCCGCTGGATACTCTCCTGGATGCCGTGCAACTGCCGAAGGTTGTCCTCTGCAAAATAGAAAAGAAAAAAGTTCAATTCAATTAAGGATCGACAAATGATATAAAAACGGGAACAAAAAAATTCCTCCATTCAATTTTATTCCTAGAAAAATCCAATTGTCAATTCAACTGAACCCTGAAGGAGAAAAAAAATCCTTTCAGGAGCGCCAGACGCCGTCAAAATGAACAACAACAACATCAATCGGATATCCAGGGAACTCTATACTATACCAGAATGGAAAGGGAGAAATGAATATTGATAAGGAAAAGGATCGATAGGTATTGTCAGGATCTATCCCCTACGACCCGTTGGAACATTTTCCATCCATGTCCCGTCGTCGTCGTCCCGTTTCCAAGAGTTTAGTCCGTTTCCATCTCTCGTCTTTTGTGCCCAAACCTAAAGGGGCGCACTACTACTACTACTCCTACAACTACTATTACTACACACTCTTTCCTTTCAGCCTTTACACACACACAGTGTGTGTGTTGAGGACGGAGGCATCTGCAATCCAATCGATAAGAATAAGGGCTAGAGAATGCCATAAGTCGGTGGGACTGCCGTTAAGGAACGAACCCAGGGCCAGGAGATAGGTAGTAAGTAAGTACACACTATACGAGGCAATATAAGGAGCTCCCCACCCCAAAAAAATAATATTATTATTGTATCCAGCGCAACTACACCCGGCCAGTAGGAAAAAGAAAAGTCAAAGACGGATGAAAGGAGAAGAACTATCAAAGATATATGTGGGTGCCCAATCCTTGGGACGGGGTGGGGGCTAAACCGACAAAATAAAAAGGATTTTCGCACAATCCGGAGACACACACACAAGTGCTACTACTAACGTGTACACAGCCGTAGAAGGGGGCCGAAAGGTTCTTTCTCACACGTTATCGATTTTCGAAACCTTTTGGGCCAATCACAAAATACAAAACAAAAACAGGATTCTATTCCGGTGGGATTATTATTTTCTCGGGTAGGAATGAAATTCCATTTCCGTCGGGCGCATCAGCGGCTGTGGCGGCTGCGGCCGGTTCAGGTTCGCCCAGCCGGCGACCGCGAAGCAGCGCCACCGTCAACAGCGATCTCCATCATCTGAGGCACTCGGGCGACTCTGGAGACAGCGGCGTGAGTAGTCCCGGCCCGCCCAGCTCGGAGGCATCGGAGCAGAAACATTCGGGCGAAGAGGAGGAGGAAGAAGACGCGGACGAGGAGGACGACAGAGGCAGCGACAATCTCTCGTACATGGACCGCGTCGTCATGGAGGTGGTCGAGTCCGAAACCGTCTACGTCCGCGACTTGCAGCAGGTCGTCGAGGTATTGCGCACTTTTGTTTTATTTCTCCCATCCTTTTTCGTCGCTTCAGCCGCGTCAAAGAACAAAAGAAACTTTTTTGTTTCTCCTTTTTGTTTTTCACACCATGTACAACAACAATCGTAATCATCGTCATAATAATAATCATGCGAAAGGGTGGCTGGGTGGCTGGGTACTGGGTAGGGTGTTTGGACGATACGGCCATCCGGCCGGAAGTGAGGAACGTGACTTTGCATGGCGCTCACATGAGCGCACGCATATACAAACATGGTCGAGTGGAATATGAGCCCTGGGGGCTTGAGCGAGAAACAAAAACAAAAAGGAGAAATAAAGAAGAAAAAGTTGAGGTTCTCCAGCCGTGGTAGTTTGAGATGCTATGGGCCTCGTAGTCTCGTTGATGAAGCCATTTGGCTCCAAGCTTTTAAAAAATAAAAAAAAGGGGAAAAATTAGAAATGTACGGCTACTACTTTTTTTCTTCTTCGTTCCTCCTCCAGCCGTAGAGTCTCATCTTTTTTCTTCTCTTATTTTTTGAGGCTTTCTCTTTGGTCAGATTCTTCATTTCTTACTCCTGCCTCATTTTCTACCCGGCTGCCGACTTTGAACATGAAAAGAAAATAATAATAAATAAATAAATAAAGAAGAAAAAAGAGTTGATATAGTCGATGGCAGAAGAGAGAAAATACCTTTTGAGAAAACAAGAAGAAGACCTTAGACCTCTTTTATTCTTGTGCTAGGCTGTGGCCCCGTATTTGGTGATGTATCTCGTCTTTTGTGTGAGCAGCACACACGTATGTCCTTATAGAGAAAAGAGTTAGACTTACTTAGGTACGGGTCAGACATTGAGGCAGAGATCTATTCCATCATCATTATTATTCATGACGAGAAATGCCACGCAGAGGATAAAGCCAAGCTGCAGGACTCGCAGGACTCGCAGGGGAAAAAATAAAAGATTGTCTTGACTCAACCCCGTCCGTCCCCATACATTTGGCTGTTGTATGGTCGTCGTCGTCGCCACTGCTGCCTCTTTCTAGCTACTACTACTTCACTTAACTTTTTTCTTCTTCTTCTTCTGAAGAAAAGCTCTAAAGAACGGGGCATGGGGATAGAGGATGCATTGATCATTTATTCATCGTCTCTTTTTCTATCCGTCTTTCCTCCTTTCTCCACTCTCTCCCTCGCCATCTCCCGCCGTCTCCCGTTCGTTCTCATATCAACACCCAACCCGACGATTCTTCTTCCCGCAGGAATGAGGTCTCGGGGTTCGTTGGACTCGTTCGCCCTCCAACCCCCATGCCAGCCCATTCCATCGACAAAACAAACGACTCACGAAAAAAGAATTTCAGTTTTTTTTTCTAAATTTTTTTGAAAGGTTTTCCAGGGGTGCGGGGGGGGGTTAAGTTGAGAGAGAAAATGCAGAGAGAGATGACTTTTGTGTACCTCTTTTGTAGTAGTTGTTGTAAGAAGGAAAGGGCCCAACCCTTGCCGGTGGCGAGCGAGAAGTGAGTCGATGATTCAGGTGAGAGACTCTGCCGTGTTTGTGCGCCAGCCATTTTCTCTCTCTCGTCTGCCGGTTGGTGAACGAACGGAAAGTACAAGACGCGTAACATGTCGTAAATCGCTCACGTCTCGTTTTTTTTTTTTTTTTTTGGGGGGGGGGGGAATTTCTCGACACGTCCCAATAATAATGAATCATGTACTACTTCTTCTTCTTTTACTTCTTGTGTTGTTTCTTGTCCTGGGAAGAAAAACCTCCCCCCCCCCTCTCTCTCTATTGTCGAAACGATGTGATGGGGCGCGACAAGGAGAAAAAGAGAATTATGACCAGAGGGTCTAAATAATGGAGAAACAAATGGGTAGCTACTTTACAAGGGAGATGCGAGATTGATGACTCGACTCGGGGCGGCTCATCATTTCCATCTCTTTTATTTCTTTTCTTTTATTTTGCTGACGACTTGTCTGAATGTTCTTGTCTTCCTTTCTCGTTCCCAGGGTTATTTGTATTTTTGGCGGGACGAAGGGGAGCGAGCGCCGCTGAGTCCCGAACAGGCGGTCGCCCTTTTCGGCACGTGGACGACATTTACCGTTTCAACAGCCAATTCCTGACGCAACTGCTGTCGTGCGGGCTCGATCCCGTCGAGGTGGCCCGCTGCTTCGTCCGCAACAATTCCGGCTTCACCATCTACACCGACTACTGCACCAAACTACCCCAGGTGGGCTCTCACATTGTCTTTTCCACATTTATTTTTTCCCTTTTCCTCTTCATTGTCCGTCGTGAGCTGGATGGAAACTAGCCACCATAACCATAACTAATGCAATCCAGCCTGGCATCTCTTCTCTCTCTATATACCTGCCCAGTTCTCAGCCACCCACCACACCACACGTGATAACAAATCATCCAATCCATCAATTCAAATTTTCTCGATTTATTTTCCTTTGGTTCCCCCCTCTCTGCTCAGGACGACGCCCCATTTTCTCTCTTCCTTCTTGACACGACGGACTTAATTTTTTTATTTTCTTGTTTAATTTTTGATTCAAATTAGGAAAGTGTCGGTGCTGACAGATTTGATGAGGAACGAGGCGGCCAGCGCCAGCCGGGCGTGTCGCGAGAGGCAGACGCAATTGCAGCACACGCTGCCGCTCGGCTCCTACCTGCTCAAACCGGTCCAGCGCATCCTCAAGTACCACCTGCTGCTGCAGAACATTGTCAAGCACTGCGACCGATCGCAGACGCCCGGCTACACGGACATCATCGTGGCCCTGTCGGCCATGACGGGCATCGCTCACCATATCAACGACATGAAGCGAAAGCACGAACACGCCGTCAGAGTCCAGGAGGTGTAGAGTCTTTTGGACGGCTGGCCGGGCGAGGACCTGACCACCTACGGCGAACTGGTGGCCGAGGGCTCGTTCCGCATGTACGGAGCCAAGGCGCCCCGCCACGTTTTCTTGCTGGATCGCATGTTGCTCATCGTCAAGCGAAAGGAGGACGGCACTTTGGGCTGCAAAGTTCACATCATGGTATGTATTTTGTACATTCGGATGCCAGTGCCCAGTGCCAACTAGCTGGCTAGCCGGGCAGCTGTGGTCCCGAATTTTTTGGCCAGACTCGACATGATTATCATACCCGTTTATCTCCTTTGCAGTGTTCCAATCTCATGCTGATTGAGAGTGTTCCCGGCGAGCCGCTTAGTTTTCACGTCATCCTGTTTGACAACCCGCGCCAGCAGTACACCTCGAGGTATGTTAATGAGAATGAGAATGAAATATATGGCCAACAAAAATGAAAAACAAAAACAAAAAAACAAAAAGAAACGCAAAAATTCGGTGCAATTTAGTCCAATCTCGGTTCTTTTCTTTCTCTTTCTCTCTGGGTTTTATTTGTTGTTTGTTTGGTTATTAACGACCACCCAAGGAAATATGCAAATATAGCGTAGTAGCAACCAACGCAAAAAAGGCCTTGTACGGTCCAGTCAATTTACCATTTGTCATTGACATTGTTGTTGTTTTTTGGTTTGGGAAAACTCGAAACAGGCAAGGAATCTGGAACAGAAAAGGGAATGGGCGCTGCAATTGAAGCGTGTCATCCTGGAGAACTACGACGCCGTCATTCCACACCACGCCTGCCAATTGGTCCTGCAGTTGGGTCAGGACCAGCGCTGCAACCAGGAGCGGCCGGCTAGCAACAGCGGCAGCCAGGGCTACGACCGAGGAGACTACGCTTACAGCGCCACCTCTTCTGGCAGCGGATCCTCATCGGCCGCTCACCACCACGTCAAGAGGTACCAGCACTCGGCTCCCGAATACCTGGAGAGGCGCAAACTCGACCGCCGGCCTCACGGCCAAAGGTCGCAGCCGCAAGGGTCGAAAATTGAGCCACGACGGATCCAGTCCGCGTGAAGTGAGTCTCTCGTTTCCCCCTTTTTTTCACCGATTTATTCATTCGGCGGCATTTTTTATTTAATTTTATTCTCTTAAATTTCGAACAGTCGCCGCTCATCCCGCGACGATTGCGCAGGAGTTTGGACTCGCGCGACAGGAGCGTCAGTCAGGACAAGAGCGACGTCGATCACGAGCGCAAGTGCAGTACGCACAGCTGTCCGTCGGCGGCCGAAGCGGCTAAAAGCAAGGTACACTTGCTAATTAAATTAAAAAACACTGGCGACTTTTGGCACCAGGAATTTAACCTCAAATGTTGTCTGTGCGGTTGTCGCTCTCTTTATCATCCTCCCGTCAACATTTCAGATGCGGAAATTTGGAGCGTGGCGGCGTCGGTCTGAACCTTGTCGGGAAACGAGTCAGGTTGTGAGCAGCCAGAGTGAAGCGGAACCAACGAGTTGTACAAATGCTGGGAGCGGCGGCCTCAGCAGCAGCAGCAGCGCCGTCAATGGAAAGATGCGTGACGAACAACTGCGGGAATCGAGCGGGACGCTTCAAGTTGAAATTGCCGGTCCGTCCTCGTCCAGGGCGGCGGCGGCGGCAGTCGACCCGGAACCGCTCATGCTCCTCTCACCGCCACCGCAACAATTGCAACAACTGCAACCGCAGCGGATAGTGCCCGAGAGCCTGGAACGCATCGTCGAGCAACTAGTGCTGCGTGTGAGTTGGCCGATCACGTCAATAAGAATAAACACTTAATTGATCACGTCCACTTCTGTATCACCTTTGGCAGTGGAATCGGGTGTCAATATTCTGTTTACGAAGCTGCCAATCTGCTAAAGGGCAAGTTGGGTCGATTGCCCAGACCTCCCACGGATCTGCGGATCGCTGACGTCCAAGAGAATCGCAAAAGCAAGAAATCAACCGTTCGTCTAGAGTGGAACTATGAAGATCCTGGGTTTCCTTATTCTTTTCTGGTTGAGTATCAATTGGATGACAGTTCCACCGAATCATGGACTCAGAAGAAAACGGCGAAACCGGGAGAAAATCATCTAATACTCAACTTAACCAAACAAAATGGATCGACGATTAGATTCCGAGTGGCGGCCGATACCTGCATCGGTCGTAGTGAATTCAGCAAAATCATGGACGACGAAACGGCGTCCGCTGACGAAGATGACGCAACAAACACGGACAGGGAATCGGTGTGTTCGGCAACAGAAATTCCAGCCACCCGGAAGTCATTCCAGCCTAACAACCAGCATCAAATGAAAAGTGTTCAACCACCATTAATACAGCCGAACAGAATGGCTAAGAAAGAGAACAACAAGAAATCCTTTTTACAACCTCCAACTGACGTCGTGGTTGAATTGGTTACGCAAAGCACAGCAGAAATTGGATGGAAGAATTCCGGCGTTGGAAGTCAACGGTACACTTATCGCATTCGGTATTGGCAGAACGGACAGGATGCGTCTTCCGCCGATGAACTGGGCATTCCGTCCAGTGAATCAAGCTGTCGACTGGAGTAACTCGAACCCGAAACGACGTATTTTGTTAACATTGTAGTCGTCTCCGATTATTTACAGGAGATAAGTGCGCCTAGCGATGAAGTGAGCCTGACGACGTTGGCCAAAGAAGTCCGTTTCGCCGAAACGATTGTGAAGCGCTGCAAAAGCACGCAATCTATTTGCGTTAAACTCCATTTCTGTGTAATAGTTCAAAAATTCAAAAATTAGGACCTTATGGCGCGTAAACGAAGTGCAACTTTGAAGTTTCTTTTTCTAACGCTAGATGGCTTTTCCATATTTTCAGCTGTCAAAACGAGTCAGTTTTAGTTACTTTGTAAATCTCTAAACAGTTATCGGTAGCTATTGTGTGGAAATCTTTTAGTGAAAACTGACGTTAACTATTCCCCCAACAAAGCTCACTTGTTAGATTTTCGAAAATTGCATTTTTTTCTACTTCCGGTTTTCTCATTTCAGTCAGTAGTTTAGTAAATATTCATTCTACGTACAAAAGAACCACATATTCGTGATCCTAGTGAAACTTGTGGTAAAGTTCATGTTAATTTTTGTACGATTTCGTACTTCCGGTTTTGAGAATTTCCCTGAACTATAGTTCAGGAAAATTCTCGATTTTGGCCAAATTCTGGATTTCGTTGGCATATGGGAATTGGAAGTTACTGATCAACCAATTGGACGAATTGCTCACTAGGCTTACTCGGCACTCGCCTAATTGCTTCGGCACGAGTGATTGGGCAAGTCAAGTTTTATACAGTTCCTCTTCTCATTTAATCAAGCCGGCGGAGCCGCCTTTTCTCTCAGTGACCAGACCTACACCTAGCGGGATAACTCCCACTGACTCACCGATCATACTACACCAGAGCTACTACACCGACCAAACTACACCACCCCTCCTACTACTGCGACATTGGCGAATTTGGACGACATTGGAAGTGAAGTAGAAGTTAGACTGGCGTCCATCATCACCTGGGAATTTCGTCTGTTGTGATCTGCGATTGGCTTCTGGGTGAAATGTGGCAGGGAGAAAATTATTCAGTAGTTCAGTAAATATTCATTCGACGTACAAAATAACCACGAAGAAACTGGCCAGCTGGCAGATTACGTCGCAGTCGTCCAGATCTTCAACCCGAAGAAAGCAACATTTACAATTATTATATTTCATTCTTGATCGTCCGTTTGTCCTGTTCAATATAATAATTGCTGTGTGTCGTGTGACGAGAGTTCATTGGTCGATCTCGTCAGATCGTCCGTGGATATTCCCCCCGTTTGTTTGAACTCATTGGTCGATCTCGCCAGATCGTCCGTGATTTCTCCTTTTATCTCCCGCCCGATTGCGTTGGTCGGTTCCGCCGGACCGTCCGCAAAATCCTGTTTCACTCCGTCGTCTTTCGTCAACGCCCTTCCAGTCAGCTGTCAAAGTGTCCAGTGTCCAAGTGTCCAGTGTCAGTGTCCAGCTATTCAGCCCGTCATCTGTTTCCGTCTGCTGTTTCTACGTTCCAGTTGTTCCAGCATCACAGTTTGTCCGGCTTCATTGCCCGTCAGCTGACTCTTCACCTCCGCTCAGTTTGTCCGGCTCGTTGGCCCGCGTCAGCTGATTAATTTTCCGCCAGCTTGTCCGCCTTCCGGCCAGTGTCAGCTGGTTTTTTCATCCGTCAGTTTGTCCGGCTCGTTGGCCCGCGTCAACTGACCGGCTCTACTACACCGATCCTACTACACCGACTCTACTTCACCGACTCTACTACACCGACTCTACTACACCGACTCTTCTACTCCGACTCTACTTCACTGAATCGGGGCAGCCTCTGGCCATCCGTCTATCCGTCGACATGGAGAAAGCCTGTGGCAACAGTGCCTGCAGAAATACCTTCATCTGCCACAACGACAAGAAGAAGTTTTGCTCCAACCGCTGCTACCCTTCTGTCATTGCCCGTGCGGCTGCTAAACAGGCCAGCAGGAATGGTGCCCTGGCTGGGGCAACTAACTGTGCCTCTTTGGATACTGTGAGGACTACACCTGCTCATACTCCTGCTCCAACCTACTACGAGACGCCTGATGACACCTCTACTCGAAGGACAAGGGACGATTCATGGATCCCATCACCACACTCGGGCTGCTCTCCCCCCACGGCACGCTTTGGCAGGCCCCGTCGGGATCCTGCTCCTTCGGCTAACTTCCCACTGGCAGGCATTGATGCACCACATCCGGCTCTTTTCCCTTCACACGCTAGGCCACAGCCAACGCCTCCAGCGACAAGACGAGCTCCTGCTCCACCTACCATCAATCTGCCAGCATGCGTCTCTCACCAAGGCCCTGCCGTTCCATACCAGCCAATTTCTTCGCCTCACTCTCCTCTCGGGACTTCGCCTACCACGAACTCCGGCGCTTCCAGTCCCTCTCTCGAACTAGGAGTAGACGATCTGGACGGCAGCTTGCCTGACGAAGAAGACGGTCCAACTCCTGCCAACCTCTTTTACGAACACTGGGCTCCCATAATCATGGAGTGCTCCTCCAGGACTGAGCTGGACACGATCGCATCTGATCTCGCTGCCGACTGGCACTCTCGCACTTCGAAAGACGACCCATCTAACAGTGAGGCCTCTAGACCTCCTCGTCCTCCTCGTACGTCACCTCAAAGGTCCAACACGCATAGGCACCAGTCCAGGCAACAACAGCGAATCCGTCAGAAGAACAATGCCAAGCGATGGGAGGCGGCCAGCAAACTCCAAGCACTCTTCAAAAGATACCCGAAGAGGGCCGTACGCAAGGTTCTGGGCGAGACATCGCAGTGCTACACTGGCTCCATCGAGTCCGCCACACTCTTCCTCAAGGCCACCTATGAGCAGCCTCGCCCTCCGGAAGCGGACATTATGGTAGCGAAAGCGGCGTACGACGCATGCTCTTGGGCCCCTCTGTCCGATGACGACCTCTCCTTGCTCTCACTTCCACCATCGAGCCAGGAGGTCGCACACAAGCTCAAACGGGCCTCCAATACTTCTCCTGGAGCTGACGGCGTTGAATACAAAGACATTCTTCGTCTGGACCCTTTTGGGCGGCTGCTTGAGCTCCTCTACGCTGCGGTCTGGCTCTACGGCATTCCTGCCTGTTGGAAATCGGCTCGCACCATCCCGGTATACAAGAAGGGCCCTACTGACGACTACGGCAATTTCAGGCCCATATCGCTGCTTTCCACCATATACAAGCTCTTCTCGAGCTCCATAGCATCCCGCCTTACCGCAGTCGCGTCCGACAATGACTGGTTGTCATTTGAACAGAAGGGCTTCCTTCCTGGGGTCCATGGAATACAAGAACACACCATGCTGCTGGAATCGGCCATCGAACAGGCCAAGCTCAAGAAAAGCCGACTCACCATCTGCTGGCTCGACCTTGCCAACGCCTTTGGCTCGCTCCCCCACGATTTCCTCCATCAACTCTTTCAGAGTCTTCCGATCCCGACAGAGCTCCGTGACATTCTCACTGACATCTACACCAACAGCATCTTCCAGTTTGTTGTCAACAAGGAACTGGTCACCGTCCATCCCACGTCCGGTGTCCGTCAGGGAGATGGACTAAGCTCCATCATCTTCAACCTTGCCGCTGAGCCCCTCATCCGCTGCGCCAAGGATCCTACCAACCAAGGCTTTAATCTCTTCGGCTCCCTGCTGAAGGCCACTGCTTACGCGGATGACCTCTCCCTCATTGGATCCTCTCCTGATCAGCTTCAGCCTACTCTTGACGCCATGCTTGCTGTGGCGGCGAAACTCGGGCTCAGGTTCAACGTCGCAAAATGCTCTTTCCTCTCCCTGTCCAAGGGTAAGGCCACCAACTCATCTCTCCTGCACATTCATGGCACCTCTCTTCGCTGCTTGGAGGAAGGAGAGAGCGAGTGCTACTTAGGAGTCCCCATGGGCACTCGTCTAACATTTCGACCCGTCTGTGATCTGCCCGACAAGCTGATTAAGGTCGCCGATTCTGACTTGGCGCCTTGGCAAAAACTGGAGGTTTACAGAGCCCACCTACTGCCGTCTCTCTCTCATCATCTCGCCACAGGGAGGGTCCTTCGCGGTTTTCTCAATGAGATGGATGCTCGCTGTGCCGAATTCCTCCGTTTCGTTGCCAACGTCCCCCACACTGCTCATAACGGCTTCCTCTATTCTGATCGCAGGGCTGGCGGCTTAGGTGCCTCTCAACTGGCAAAAGATTCGGACATCTGGATCATCGCTCGTGCCACTCAACTCCTCGATAGCAACGATCCGGTTGTCCGCCTCACTGCCAGAGCCCAGCTCAGCCAAAACATCTCCAGGGGATTTGACGGCAAGCCACCTGATCCGCTGCCTCTTTCTAACTACCTCTCTGGCTCGTTAGAAGGTGGACTCTATGACACCCGTTTCTACAAGTGCGGCTCCAATACCTGGTCCCGTGCCAGGAAATCAGCACGAAGACTTGAGGTTAGGATCGATGTATCCGGCGATGAATCGACCAAAGTGATCGCCGACGACGTCTCCTGCCTCTCTCTGAAAGCTGTAAGGGGCCTCCGCACAGTCATCCGGAAACGCTGGACAATCTCCCTCACGAATGCCTTGCATCAGGGCAGGGTAGCAAGGGGGCTACTACTTGACCCATCTAACGACGTTGCCCGCCTCTCATCTCATCGGACCTGCCTCTCATTCAACGAGTGGAATCTCATCCACAAGAGCCGCCTCGGCCTGCTTCCGCTCCTCGGGAATCCTGGTTGCTCTGCTCCCAACACCAAGTGCAGGAGATGCAAGGTCGATGCCGAGACTACCTCACACGTGACCAGCCATTGCCGCAGTAATCTTCCGGCCATTGGCCGCCGACACGACCTTGTGCTGGCGGAAATTGTGAAAACCATCACCAGGGCCGGCCATGCAGCGTCTGTCAACAGAGTCTTCCCTGGCTCAACCCTGAGGCCGGACATAGTCATCTTCTCGACCGACCCACCAACAATAATTGATCTCACCATCACCTTCGACGCTCCTGAGTCCCTCGACGCTGGCCATGCCAGAAAAATAGAGAAATACAGCTGCCTGGGGTTAACTCTCCCCTTCGTTATTGGCGCCTTGGGATCCTGGCTCCCTTCAAACAACGCGGTTGCTGTCGCCCTCAACATCCCCCCGGCTCCTTGGCGCCGCCTCCGGAGGAAGTGCCGTCTGATGGCTATCCAGGGATCTGTCTCCATTATTCATCGCCACATCCGCGGACATGGGGATGACCAGGAAGCCTATACTCCAGCTCCTTAATGGTTTTGCATGTGATTATATGACATGTATCGCATGAATTTGTTCTCCATCGTTGCATCGTAGTGTATTATATCTCGTTTTTCATCGCTCTGTATACTCTTTCCATTGTTCCATCTCTCGTCTAACTTCGCCTAGTCAATTGAAATTCCTCATCGTACATCTACTAATCTTTTATAATGATATGTCTTTGTCACGCCGTCGTGAAATACAGCTCTATGTCTCAGGAAAATTCTCGATTTTGGCCAAATTCTGGATTTCGTTTAAAACATATCAGATCGACCCCAAATTTCATGGGGATCACGAATATCTGGTTTATTTTGACAACAGGTCAACAGTTGAGGAGCTATTGCTACTTCCGGTATACTTCCGGAAAATTTTCGACAAACTAGCAAGTGAGCTTTGTTCTGTGTATAGTTCTCAATATTGTAAGCTTGAATTTAAGTTTAAAAAATTGCACCTTTAAATCTTTGAGCTAAAAAACCTGATTATTGTTTCTATCTGTATTATGTAACTTTTATTGGCATGTCACTAAATAAGAATTGTTTTATCTTTATTCAGGTAATGCAGAGGAAACGTTGAGAAGATTGACACCAAAACGTCGCCGATATCTCCAAGAAGTCAGCGCGGATCATCATTTGTTGTTGGTAATATGTTTGTGTTAGTTAACCCGTTGTCTGCCACGCCTTTGTTCTCCCCTGTTTGCTCCTTAGCTTGATTCGCCGAAAGGCCCTGTTAGGCAGTGCACCATAGGGACTTCCCCCTTGTCGATACGGTGATGGATTCTAGAGGCGTGCATTTCATCTTCTCCTGTCACCGTGTCAGCCCGGACTTGTCAGCAATGGCAAGTCCCACCTTGGCCGTGGATCCTTCAGACGTGGCGCGTAGTGAGTAGAGAGTACAACCTACAGGTTATATGGCGTGGCAGCCAACGGGTTGACATAAATGTATATTTGTATGCATATGTATGTGTGTAAGTGTATGTATATATCTATGTATGTGACTTTAAAAGGTGGTGGAATCGTGGGTGGAGGTGGGACAATAAAGCAATTATTTTTAAATTGATTGTTTTATGTGTCTTTAACAAGTTGATACTGAAAGCTTTGCGTAAATTACCTAGAAATTGAAATTTTTCCTATCATAAAGAAGCTCACTGTTGAAGTGAATGTCAGAGTTCGGATATCTGCATGCTGAACTAACCGAATGGCGCATTCACCAAATGTCGTTCTCTGCCGAGTCTACTGAACTAATCTTATGTACGAATATCGAATTAAAATTGAATCAATTAAAAAACGTCAATTAATTTGGGTTTATTAAATTCAAAATTTAGAAACGCTCGTTCGACATTTGCAATAAAAAAAACTATATTCAAGGTTGATTACTATCTGGGATTTAATTTATTTTCAAAGCGCGGATGGCGACGGCTTTTGGCGCGGATGCGATAAAAGGCGGAAGATCCTTATTTGCCCTGCTGCCCGGAATCGTTAAGCGTGTAGTATTCTCGTCAGCGCAAGTCCCTCGGAATGTGAAATGATGGTTGACATGTTACACACGAGTGTCTCTCCTATAGCTTCTGCTGTATCTATATAAAAGGTATACTACCTGGTTCATTAATATTATCTGCGTTTTTGAGCTGACGCCCTTGAGACAAGCTCGGTGAACTTCTTTCGTTTATTTAAAAAAAAAAAAGATGCGGAAAAGTTAGAAATAATTTTTTGGCTCCAGCCAAATTAGAACATTGATAAACCGGTAATATTCGTCGTGCTAGATAGACGTGTTTCAGATGTAGGATCTAACAAAGGACGTGATATCAAATCGGTTTGTCGCATCACGCACGAAACGGTTAGATCACACCTGAATGGGTCTCGGGTGAGCCAACAGCAGAGTATCGATAATTATTCTGAATTCATTTGCTGTTTCCTAATTCATTTGACTTCAATTTCTTACTAAAGCTTTTTCTATGTTCAGTGTTAGTTTTTCAACATTTTCCATATAGCTATGCATAACGGCTTTTTTTTCGTTTACTTTTAGGCTTGTCTTTTAGCAACTTGCAAGCCTGGATGTTTATTTTATTTCATGGCACAACATTAAATAATATCATACTACGACAATATCATATTTTCATATGCATCACATTTTACTAAAAATTTTATTCAACCATAGTTAGAGATTTAAGTGTTTAACCAACTGAAAAAAAAATCGAATCAGTCAATCAGTGTTTGAAACATTTTAATTGAAACAAGCAGAATTGGCAACACCGATTCCAATCAAACAAGTTCGTCTGCAGACCGCAGCATTCCGGCATTCCGGGTTCCGGCCGCCAAAAATCACGTCGCAGTGGCCATCGATTTGAAGTGTTGGTAGTGGGGCTTTTATTTCATCGTTACAAACTTTATTATATATGAGAAAGTCCATCAGTTGTAGTTGAAAGTCTGAACCAAGTATTGTTACCGGTTTAGTGAGCATTTGCCATAAAATTTCGGATACTTTAGATCTCTTTTGTTTCGCGAATGAGCAAACGTAATTACTCAGTGTTATTCACTAGTGCCCCATCCACTTTCACGTCACGGTTGAAACAAAGCCGTTACATCAAAGACATATTTGAAGAAATCCAGGATTCTCAGATTGCAACTTATCTAGAAATGAGCCATGGTTCTTTCACCTGCATTGGATTTTCACAATCTTTCCATGCTGAAATTGAGAGACTCTACAGGTAAATTTTTCCTTGTGGACCTTTGCCTGTTCAATTTTACACCATGTCACACAATCCCTTAGCTAAAAATGCCACAATATTCAAACAACTGGAAGTCTAGGCTTCTCAATAACGGTGTGACTGTTGCAGTCGTTTCTACTTGTGTATTCAATAGATGAAGAATCCAGTGAATAGCCAGTGTCTGATGAAGGGGACCCAAGCAAGGTACACCATCACTAGTCTATACTGAAACTTGAGATTAACAACTAAATTTTTCATCTCATTAAAGATTATCCCAAAAGAAATGGAGATACATAGACTCAAAACAACAGTGAAAAGGAATTTCCCAGATATTTACACCCCTGATTATCTCTACGCCATCAAAACGAAACGTTTATCAGCATACACTTATAGCCTACTGGAGTAAATATATATATTTTACTTGGAATTCTCATTATAAGTGAAATATATTTATCCTTTTTTCGTTGCCTTTTTAGGAACAATGTTGTTGATATTTTACTACAACTGCATCTGAATTTGAAAGAAGTTCTCCACGAGGACGACCGTTCGACCGAAAAGTTATCGTCGAAGATTATGCACAAAGGTATGAACATTTCTTTTTAATCGAGTTGCATCACCCCTGTTTTGTTTTTTTAAAAGAGTGGTAGTGCACACGTTACATGCGAAACGAGAATCTCTTCTCATTGTAAGACGATTCTGATAATTACGACAATTCGTGCAATCGTCGAATCTTATGAAAAAAATAACCTATGTTAAGGCTTTATGTAATTTCGATTCAAATCTTTACCATAGAACCTTATTGATCACTTGACATGTCTTACGTCTGAACTGTTAGGGCCTTTGCATTTTATCTACAAACCCCCTTTTAAAAAAGTGATTTGGAGTCAAAATTATATAGCAAAAATCCATATTATGCATTGTGTCATAAAGTCATAAAAATTTAGTAGAAATTCTCTTGGCTTATATCCCAGAATAATTCGTCGAAACAAGGACCGTCCTCTCCTTGTTGATCGTTGTTTGCGTAAAGGACGGAACAGTTCAATTTGCTGAACGTGATTCCGGCCGACTCGGATGTCACGGGGAAATCGGCGGCCAGGTAAACATCAACAAAGCTAGGATGTGCGTTGTCTACGAAAGTAGGCGAATGTTCTCCTTGACGTCTTTACCGAAGATGGGCAGCACGGAATTTATAACATGGCGCTGGGTAGTCGTTAATCGACTGTCACCGGAAGCGGCCACGAAACATGCGGCGTGAATTTCGTCGACACGATGAGTCTCCTGCTGAGTCAGAAATTGATGAATTTTGCGCGTAGTCTCTTTATCTCTTTTGTTTTCTGTTATGTGCCCATAGCCGGGCGTGTCGATAATCGTGATGGAATAAGGAACGGCCATCCCGTTATGGTGGCGAAGAGTGTAGGCCGTTACTCTACTCGTTTGACTATGCACCTGGTTCCTGGCGGTCGTTTCTTCTTCCCGGACATATTTGAAGCGGAACGGACGCCGAGAATGTAGTTGACCATACCGTTGATGAGCGTGCTCTTGCCGCATCCAGTGGCGCCCATCAAAATGATTACTTTGTGATTACGATGGTTTTTCGATGGCAAAGTGGATTCGTTAAATCGCCCAATGTCGAACCACCGAAAATCCTCACTAGATGACGTTTCCTCGGCGGTCTGATTAATTATCGTATCGACTTTTTCGCTGAAAACATTTTAATACATCTTGCCAAAAGTCGTAGGCACTATCGGTGGGTCATCGAGCTGGAAAGGCAGAGCCCACGGAATATGTAAAGTGGGCGCCAAACGACGTGGAATTATATTTCCAAGAATCCTGGCGCAATCGTCGTAGTATTTTGCCGAATTTTTCACAAAACTAAAGCCAGCATTGACATCACAAACGAACGACCTGCCATTCGCCCTAACCAAGATACTTTAATTGAGCATTAATAATAAACAGCATGTAAATAGGAAATTACCTCAAGAGGTCAAAGCCGCTAACGGTTTGATTGATTGTTGATGAATCAATGAATCAAACCGTCAAAGGCTATCTACAAACTTTACGCTGTTATTAACGTCCGCCTGCAGGGGACTATTCAGCTCGCTGGGTGGAGGGCTGAGCGGCTCAGAGCTGGCCGACGTTTCATGCTCCTTCACCCGACGTCCGGAAGAGTCGGAATCGACGGAAGTAATAGTCTCCGACATGCTTTTCGAGCCGTTCTTCAAGTGACGCAATAAAACGCGCTGACTCATTTGCTGGTTGGGACTCGACGGATCAATATCCGGTGCTGCGGCGGCAAGTGGAGCTGATGACGTCACGATTTGATCCTCTTCTTCATCCGCCGAGGGAAGTTGAGACGAGTTGAGGGATGAGCAGGCGAAATTGGGTGGCGCCGGAATCATTCCTGAGCGTCCTGAGATCCCGGCCAGGGTGGAAACTGGACCATGATTTCCTTCTCCGTCTCAGATAGTTCGGCGGATGGGGGATCGGTGGGAGCTGGCGGTCGCTTGGGAGGCGGAGTGGGCGGATGGGGTGGATCTAAATCTGAATCGCAGGTGACGACAAAGGAGGTGGTGCCTTTGTCATCCGAGCTGGTGGTCCCACCACCACCTCCGCTCTGCCGGACAGCGACGGATGAATGCGGCTGGAGGACTGTAACTTGCCAAGTGCTGCCAAACTCGTCGCTATAGTTGCCGGCCGTATCCGGACACGAAACGTTCGAGTCGAACAATTTCTGGGCCTGCAGCAGTTTGCCTTCTTCCGCCGGATTGGGAGGAGGTCCATCGTGCGGATGAGGCTCCGAATCAGACCAGACGACATCTTCCACGTCGGTGAAGCCCAACGAGCGGTTCATGTCTGGCTTGGCCGGAAGCGAGGAAGCAAAGAGATCGTCGTTGTTGAGACTGCCATCATCGCTGGATCCGCTTCCGCTCAAGTAGCGGGTCGGGTCGTGAACCAGAACGCGACCGGCCACAATTTCTTCTTCGACGGGCGAGCGCGCGTCCTGATTTAATTTCATTTGTGTATACCGTGAAGGGCTGGAGGGCCGGCAGAGTGACGCTGCGGTTGGTGTTGGCCACGGGTTTGTTGCAGCCGTTGTACAGGTTCTCCTCGCTGGCCCGCCGGACGCACAAAGCCGAAAAGAAAGACGAACGCGATTTCTTCTTCTTGGCACCGTGATCCTATGGGAAAGTGATACATAGATAAAATAAATGTTAACAAAAACAAGTTCAATCAAAAACCCCCCAGCAAAAGAATGCACTTAATAAAGTCGTTCGACAGCTCAGCTCGGCTATTTATGAGAATGCTCTTCCGACTTCCCATTCACATAAATAACACACACAGATATATTTATTATAAGAATGTGTGTCTGTGTGTCTGTGTCTATACAGATGCCGTGCATACAGAGCTATCTATATGCAAATGATGTATACACCCACCTAAAATACACGTAACACGAATTTAGAACACTAGTTTTGAAAAAATAAAAAAACAGGAATTCAAATTTTCGCGCCATGTCGAAACACAATGAAACATTCCAATCCGGATAAGATACGGACTAATAACAAAAGAAGAAAAAATAAAAAGAAGTTGGGTGCTGGTTTGATCGATTGTTTGTCTGCCATAGTTAGACGTCGGACAGGATTTTTTTCGCAGGAGCCTTTACGGAATGTTGGGACAGATTGTTTCGCTGCGCCACGAAAAACAAAAAAAGATAAAAAGTTTCTTTTTATTTCCGTCTGCTGGATGACGACATCGTCGCCAACATCCAGATCAGATTTCCTTTTTGTTTTTATTCTTTTATTATTACGCCCTCCCACCGTGAGATAACCGCATCTTGTCTGCTGCCCTGCTACTACACCGACGGCTCCCACATCCAGCACTTCCGGACATTTTTCCCCTCCCCTCGCATTGACCATTCCTTTAGGGCGAGAAACGAAAGATGCGTGATTACTACGTTTCCACCATTCCAGCGCAGAAACCTAACCTAAACCCTATTCCGTCTTCCAGTTCTATAGCGTGATTCAAACCGAAACAATAATCATTTCCGCACGCAATTTCTATATGAAACAATGGCGTGAGGCAACAATCAACGAGCTACAAATTGGATGTGTGTGTACCTTTTAGGTTAAAAGATGGCGGAGCTAGAGAGAAGGGGTGCCGGAGCAATTGACAAGTCAAAACAAACACAAGCAGGCGGCGGCGGTGGAAGATGTCAGGCGCAATCGGTTAAAAGTAAAACACGGCGACACGAAATTCGCCTTCGGTGCTGGCGGTTAGTGAACGACTGACGTCTGTCTCGACCTCAAGGCCGTTTTCCAACCTGGCAACACAAGACCCGTCTCTATTTTAACCCCCACCACCACCACCCGTTTTTCTACGTCCTCCCATCTTTTGTCTATTTATACACGCGGATGGTGAAAAACAACCAAACACGGAAGGAAATCAGAAAAAAAGAACAAGATGTGTGTCTGTGTGTGTGGGGGGGAGGAGCGAGCAAACATCTGTTGCCCGGCTTCTTTTTTCTACTCCGGGTGTTTGAGCTAAATTACTGCACATGTGTGTACGACTATCTATACCCGATAATTGTCTAGGAATAACTGAAATTAGCGCAATTCGATATAATAGGAGAGAGAGAGACGACGTGATAAATCAAAAAGAAAATGATGTGTGAAAGAATAAGAATAAAAATAATAATAAAGAAAAAGTAGGAGGAACCTGGCGTTGCGTGATGCTGTTGAATGATGGCGTTTCCGACTCCGGCGCTCGTGTCCGAGTCTCTCGAGTAAGCTCTTATATTGATCGCCATCTTTTTGGGGGGCTCCTTGTTTTTTTTCCTTTTTTCTCTGATGCTTCGATCCTCCTTGCTGCTCCTGGATGAGCTGGTGCCCTGGATTGGGCTAGTGCTGCCTTCCACACGAGTGAATTGATAGGTTAATGATGGATAGACTGTAGAGCAGAGAGGCCTATGTAGTATAATGGTGAATGCTGACACACAATCGTTTGAGGAGCTCAAACCTACAGGAGCAAAAGAAAACATGGAAGTCATTTAATTCTTAATGGATATTATAGCCCACAACAATTTTATACCTCTTCGTCCATGGCTCCTCTTCCCCCTCCTGTGTGTCTGTGATGACACAAAATTCAAGAGAAAATCAATAAACAGAGGGCAAAACAAAACAAATCAACACATCAAAAAATGCCTCGAGATCTTACGACGTGATTTGACGTGTTTCTATGACACAATGATCTAAGCTGATCTAAAAGTATATAACCATTTTACTAGGCAAAACATTTACATCTATGATGCAACTGAGTTGCCAACTTGCCATGCATCTGACTTCCTTTGATTAAGTGATTCATTCTTACGGTTTAATTAACAGCAATACTTTGACATACCGCATAGTTCTTCCACGATACAAGCACGACATCGTTTTTCATTTTTAAGTAAAAACCATCCTGGGATCCTGTTGGGCGGCTTTGCAAACCAAAACAATCAAGTCTGGGATTCTGGTTTCTGGATGACATTTTGGTGTGCAACATTGCCAGGTTTTAAAAAACACATCTCACCACTCTCACTCACCATTATGCGGTTTCCCGTCGGTTTAGAAACCGTTCCCTCTCTGAATCGTGATAACACATTACTCATACCCATCGCACGAAAGTTTAAAATAAAATCAGATTTTTGGAAACATAATTAACCGACGTCGCCAGAGGGCCATAGGACAATAGCGTCGCCGTGATTCTTTGATCGCACAACAATAAAATAATGTTATGACTTCCTGCGCCCTTTTAATTTCCGTGCATTTGGAATTAACAGGCGACTTTTTAAAAAGTAAATTTTCTGATGTATCTTCAAGCCTTTAATAACATGCGCAAAAAGATCTTCGACTAAAGGCTAAGGGGCAATAAAAATAATAAAAGGTGAAATGAAATCAAATTAATAAATTTATTGCCAAATTTTGAATCAAACAATCGATGAATTAAAATTGTTTTTGAAAACATTGGCGTGAGTCATTTGCTCAACGAAAGTGACAGCCCCTTTCCAAAATATTTGCCGCAATTCCAATCGAATTTGTTGAAACCAACAATCCATATATAATAAAACAGCAAGCTTTTTGGGGGAGGACTGGAGGAGCCTGTGTCTGTCACGGATAATGTCACGGATAATGTCACGAAAATTTTGGGGGAGGAGCTTATTCATGTCTCAAGGGGGAGGAGCTTATTCATGTTATAACGCTGTGATGGGTCAGTCGAGTCGCTGCCCAGACATACCCAAACATGCCCAAACATGCTAATCACCACCAGATGTCTATAGCGTCGACGTGATGACGCAATCTTTGATGACGCAACCATGACGCAACAAGCCAACAACCAGAAATGCATTTTAATTTTGCAGTTATTTAAGTAATAGGTCGTTTTTTTTCAATTTTAATCATTGAACTTTAAGTGTAAAAATAGGGAGATATAAGTTGAGCAAATTAAATGCAAATAACTTGCAAGGTTATTGAAATGTAAATGAAAAATCCTTCAGGATTGCAGTTGCGGAAGGGAAAGTTGGATGCGAGGTTATATAAGGGTGCTCGACATGAGGTGATGTAAAGGTGTGACTACCAATACACTGTTTCAACTGAAAATTGTTTTTACCAAAAAAACACGATAGAATCAATAGAAAAAAGCAAATAACCGATTATTTACCCAAGACAAGACAAAAATTATTCTCAACATGGCATATATAAATGTTGGCATTCCGTTTAGCGACGGTTTGTTGATTAGTGGGGAACACGCCCACTCCATCAACAAAAAAACCATAAAAAAACATGTTAAACCAGACAAGGGTACAAAAACCCAACAGGCATGTAGTGTCTCCGACTACAATCCAACCGGAGTCTCACAAGGCAGCTCAGTAATATATATTGATAATCTAAACGGTAACATTATAAACAATTACCGATATGAAAGTAAAAAAAGCAATCGAAATCAATCAGACCGTCGTTCAGATCGATGTAGTACCAATCCTGCTGAACGGAACGAGCGAAATTATCAGACAAACTGTAATAATCGATACCCGGAAGTCTATGATGAATCCGGGAATGGAAACAGCTCTCCGACGGTACGAAGGACGGGTAATCGTTATCCGGTCCAGATGGACATTTTATGTGATCAAAATAGCCCTAACCACCAACCTAAAGGTGGTAACAGGCGCCATATCCAGAACCACGAATCTCATAGAGCTCCACCAAACACCGTTTTTATCCAAAATTATACAAACTATGATAATAGGATTATTCACCACTACGGATGTAATCCAATTGGAAATACAAATTCCAATGGCCAACAAGGTCGTCATTTTCAAAATTATGACGGAAACCAGAATCATCACGACGGGTATCACCCCGATCGTAATGTTTCTGGAACCACGATTGAGCAACCAGTACGACAACCAGCAAATAAGGCTAAAATACATCCAAGCCGGCCATCAGTAGCGTGGACAATTCCGATGGGTGAAACTGCGACAGCTCAAAAGAAACAAAAAGTCAAAAACCAAAAAGAATTTGAAGCATATCCTGCGGAGGAGGTTACGGAAGAAGCTGCTCGTGCGCATGAACCGGAAAATGTAGAACCAGAACCGGAAGTAGCTCCAAGTGAGCAACTAGATGAACCCGACCCCCACGAACCCGAAGAATATTCAGCCCTATCTTTACCGGAAGACGCGGCTCGTGCGCATGAACCGGAAAATGTAGAACCAGAACCGGAAGTAGCTCCAAGTGAGCAACTAGATGAACCCGACCCCCACGAACCCGAAGAATATTCAGCCCTATCTTTACCGGAAGACGCGGCTCGTGCGCATGAACCGGAAGTAGCTCCAAGTGAACAACTAAATGAACCGCACCCCCACGAACCCGAAGAATACTCAAAAGCAAAATATTTACCGGATAACGAGTATGCAACACCTCCGATTCAACCTGAAAAAAAGGTCCGAAAAGGGTTGGGGAAATTCTTTTCTGATATGTTTAAAACAAAGAAGCAAGAACCGGTTGGGAAAGCTAAACCTGACAAGACAAAACCTACCGACGAGACGCTCGTAGAAAGAACAACTAAGAGCGAAAAGGAAAAGGAAAGAAAAATCAAACAAACTGTAACCAATCAGCAGACAGCACAAGGGCAACGGGAACCGCAGAAACCAAAAGAAGACGGGAAAAAACCATCTGAAAATAAAAAAAATTTGTTCAAAAAGAAATTAGAAAAAGTAGAAGAAAAAATACAAAAATTTGGTAATAGTTTAAAAGAAAAAAAAGATAAAGGGATAAAAAATGTTAAAAACGGGGCTAAGAAAGTCACCAAATTTTTTAAGAAAAATAAGAAATAAATAAGGCGCGATGTAGAGGAAAAGAAACGGAAGAACGGAAAAAATGCAAGACAAATCTCGAAGAGATATGACCGGAAGAATAAAGCGGAAGGATGGGACTGGATAGGACTGAAAGAAAAGGACCGGAGGAAGCGAATGAAAGAAAGTGGATGGAAGAAATGGACCGGAAGTAGAACAGGGAAGAATTTGACTGGAAGAAAAGGACCGGAGGAAGAACAAGGAAGAAATTGACTGGAAGAGAAATGGACTGGATGAATAAAGCGGAAGGATGGGATTGGATAGGACGGGAAGAAAAGGAACAAAGGAAGAAAATGAAACAAAATGGATGGAAGAAATGGACTGGATGAATAAAGCGGAAGGGTGGAACTGGATAGGACTGGAAGAAATGGACCGGAAGTAGAAAATGAAAGAAAATGGATGGAAGAAATGGACTGGATGAATAAAGCGGAAAGATGGGACTGGATAGGACTGGAAGAAAAGGACCGGAAGTAGAACAAGGAAGAAAGTGACTGGAAGAGAAATGGACCGGAAGAAAAACATGGAAGAATTAGACTGGAACCGATAATTTGTGTAGTAAAATAGATTTGTGATAAACTGGCTCATTTTACAAATAAAAAAAAGTTCTCATTGATGCCAACAGAGATTAAACAAACCAGTAGGTATCATCATAGTCTATAACAGCAAAGAAATGCGTTAGTTAGCACTTCAATGTTATTACTTCACTTTCACCTTTTTTTACTCGTTGCATGTATAGTTGCGAATGAGAGAATGAATGTCCGTAACGGAATGCAGCAGTATCAAACTCATTTGTTATTTGAGCCTTAAAAGCGGGATGTGTAAGTGTAACCAGTTGTGAGAGGGAGTAGGCCGTATTCTTCCATTAAATTGGGTCCTACAAAACAAAAATAGAAATGAAAGATTCTCGACTTAATAATTCGGTTTGACCTACCCAAAAAACAGATGGCAGATATTCGTTGTAGGTGATGTGTTGCACCAAAGCTATAACGATTTCCTTAGTCTCCTGGTAAAGTTTCTCATCGTCCCATTGGGAGTTGATCAAAGCCAGCTGGTTAGCATACTTGTCGTGCAAACGAAGCCAAACGACGATGTGCAAGACACAGTTGGACCAGTGTACTGATTGACTCGTTGATCACCTGATTATTTTAACAAATTAGCCACATTCAAACCAACCAGTATTTATTTTAGAATTCGTACCTGCGACGAAGCATTGGCTTCCGTATTCGTCGGAAATACAATCCTTTCGTTCGGGATCGACTGGTAAAACAAACATAGTCCCCGCCGATTGTCTATTGGGGTAACACGACAACTTTTTCAGCAGCAGTCGAGCCATAAATGACGGAAGCGTCCAGATAGGCCGGAATTCGGTTGAGCTAATTGCATAATCAAGTCGAATCAAGTAAAGTAATGAATTGCATCATTAGGAAAAAAGCGAGCTACAGTACCTGGTCGGCATAACCGAATTTGCAATCTTCTCGAGGAGCGATGACAGAGCGGACGAAATCGTGACAGCTAACGCCAAATTGACTCTAGAATTCATTGTCGTGGTCCACATCGATGGGGAAACAAAGTGGGTTCGGTGGGGAAACAGAGTTCGCTCAGGTGACAAGTACTTGCCGTCACCCGTGCAACATTGAATCGCCGAATTGGTCACTTTTCACAACAGAAAATAAATTAGCCTTGCTCATTAAAAACAGAGAAAATGAATTAATTAGCTTACATGTACGGAAAGTAGGAACGTGAGTAATATCGTGAGCGACAAGTTGACCCCAGTGCATCACAGTAATTGTGTTAATTGATTGAATTGATTGTCGGGATAATCTGAGACGCCTTACGAAAAGATGCGGCTGACAGAGTCAACTGGAGCCCGGAGGTATAGTCCCGGCCATTCACGGGACGTCCAAATGCCTTTTAAAAATTAGGACAATAAGTAAACTTGTTGAATGAAGCTAACTATTAAATTCACCATCTGCGTATTGGGGAGGTAAGATGCGTTCCAAAGGCGAATTCGATCTACCCCAATTGGGGTAAGCAAGATTGTTGCATATGAAGCGTCGTAAGTCCTAAGTAATTTCAGAGTAGCATTATTCAATCTGTATCAAAGTCATTCAAAAACACTTTTACCTGTTGTACAAAGCAGATGCATTGCAGTGCAAGCAGGCTATGCACGGCAAATGGACGAAAGAGCGGTCTCCTTAACACACAAGTGTTGCAGTGTCACGGGCGAAGTCCTACATTTTCGTTACAGCAGTGCGAACCCGGCAATTTCAGGTTCAAGTTCAACCTAAAAATTCAAAAAACAATTTAGATAATCTTAAACAAAAATTTAAAAGAATAACTTACACATTAGCCAAGTTTCTAGACGCTTCCAGCGATTGAAGTCCTTTCCATCCTTCCTGCTGGCCTATGAGGGAGGCATATAGGTGGTAGGTAGCACTGTAGCTGTAGGCCGCAGAATTTTGCCAGGGAGCTAACATGTTATTCCCAGCATGCCATTCGAAAGCACTAATCTCTTCCACGTGCTGGCGAGCTACCGTAACAGCACGACTCATCTCGTCTTTGGTTATGTCTCTGGGCATGGCTGTCAACTCACTCGACTCGGGGAATCGTGCAACAGAAGCTGGGTTATTGAATAAATTAAACATTACCATTGGAAATTCACACTGATTAGACATGGTAACTTACATGTTGTCTTGAGAATGTCTATAGACAACAAGCTCCGAAATTTCCATCTGCTGCCGTACACCACCAAGGATTGTAGAGTCATTCAATGAACCAAGGTGAACAGAGAATGGCAGGTTTGCATTGAAACACAGATGGTTGATTAGCAGAGACGCAGCAGGACACCATGGTTCCTCTCCGGGAGTACGTCATACGCTATCCACAATTGTTATTGAATTAAAGAAAAATCAACTTTAAGACAAATTTGAACTGACGTGTAGGGATAGTTGAATACGTAAGAAAGATCCGGTCGATTGGACACTTGTGGTGCTGAATAAACAGGACTATAGCTGGTAGTATTGGCATAATACCACTGAGCTGGTAGGAGAATGAGTAAACACGCAAGTGGCAGCCACTTGAAAGAATGTAATCTAATATTTAATTAAAATTAAATATTTGATTACATTACATTTAATTGAATTAATTAAATTTAATACCTAGGTGAGAGAGTCATGATGTGTAGCAGCGAAGCCTCTGGCTGAATGACTAACATTTAATTGCGAGCCCGAAGGGCGAAGCTAATAATCGCATACGCAGAAAAAAAAATACCATGTCACTTTGTCTGTCTGTATGTCCCGCTCCATAGCTCGGGCGTTTTACGAAAGATTTCGGATTTTTTGGTCTTAAAAATTAGACAAAAAATATGCGGTGCGACCAGAACAAAAATAATTTCATTTACTTAATTAGTTTTCCCGTAATTAATGAAAAACTGTTAAAATAATTGTTTCACAACTAGTGACATCTGGCGGTTGCGAATACAACTTTTTCATTTTAGATCAAAATAAATCACCACCAGATGTCTATAGCATCGCCGTGATGACGCAATCTTTGATGTCCAAACCATGACGCAACATTGCATTTATGTTTTGCAGTTATTTGACTGAAAGATGGTTATTTTTAAATTCAATTATTGAACTTTATTTGTAAAAATGGGAAAATATGAGTTGAGCAAACTAAACGTAAATAACTTGCAAGGATATTGATTTGTGACGGAAAAATCCAGTTTTAAGAACAAAAAGTCTTTGAAGAAAAGTGTGAATAACAGATTCACAACAGATTTCGGACTTTTTGGTCTTAACAATTACACAAAAAATAGGCGGTGCTGCCAGAACAAAAATAATTTTATTTACTTTGATAATGGATCGAATTAAAAGACGAAAAATAGATTTTTGGTTATAGCGCTGGCATGATAATGAAGAGGGCCATGGTTCAAGTCTCATAATAGATTTACTTTTTTTTAGAATAAAATTATTGTTTTGACCCAAGCCCTTTGTTAACCATGACTCAGACAAATCAAAATTTCGCGATAGAATTTTTTTTCCACAAAATTTCAGAGAAAAAACATAGAATTTACAGAAAAATTAGGAAAAATTAGGAAGGCATTTAGCAAAAAGTCCGACTTAATAATAGGCCCTGAATTTTTCATTTAAGACAGTTTTCAACTGGCTTACGACTATCCCTTCGCGGCGAGCTGATAAGCTTGCTTTTCTATCTTATAGATGCTCACATCAAATGATTACACTTTTGATGGGAAGCCTGAGGCCACATGTTGCGTCAGCGCTTTTTTGTCACCCTTGTTTCACCCTTTTCTTTGACTAGACATAATATAATGACATACGCGTTGACAGGAGGCGTTCAGGGGCTAATTTCGTATGCCTTTTGACATAATGCGGGTAAAATCGGGGGAAAGGTAAGATAAATTCATGGTCGGGCATAAATAAGAACGGCTTCAGTGTAGTATTCGACCGCTTTAGTGGTGTAAGCTGGAGCTTCGGTGTAGTAGCTGGGAACAGAGTTGTACTTAGGATCGGTGAAGGATGATGAGGCAGTATACTAAGTCGTGTAGTACTCCGGTGCCTTGATGGTCAAACTCGGGGCAGAGTATTACTTCGGGACGTCGGTGTAGTAGCTCAAGGGAAGCGTAAGTTGTGGTATAATACTCCGGCGCCTTAGATGTGTAGTACTTAAAGCCTCGGTGTAGTAACTGGTCGTTGGTTGTTGTTTAGTAAGGCGGCGGCGTTGTGATTTGTGATCCGCCATACCAATGATATAAAATTACAAAGGTACACCAGCGGTCGACCCAGCCATCACAACACCCAACAGCAGCACGTCACTATAGTTAACTAAACAATTCATAAATTTAAACATTGATATTCAGTATAAATAACTGTCAAACAATTAGGAAAGAGTACCAACTGGAATATTAACAAATATAGATAAAAATAGGATTGATACATAACTCAATGTAAAAAACAAAATATTTACCCATGATTACGAATTGGTTACACGAAGAGCAGAGCACGAGCAATGCAGTTATTGCCGTTTCGAAAATCATCACTCGACTGATTTCTGCCTCCTTTTCTCTCCTTTTACACGACTTGTTTGAAGACAATTCATTTTTCGGTTGAAATATTCATCCCTGGATCGCCGAAATCCGTTCAATGTTGATCTGGCAACCCCGAACCATTTTCCGCTTTCTTTATCGTCTTCCCTCTCTTTAGCCCTTCTTTTCCCTCTGACTTCTTCGCCTGCTCTATAGCGTGGTGGACCTGTCAGAGCCTGAAACGACACATTTCTTAGTTTAAAGTTCTTTCATTGTCCTCGGAGTTATATACTCTTCTGATTGCTAGTGTCTCCTCTTCCTACATTGTCCAGGTATAAATTGTTATAAGTTGTATTCGTGCCCCATACTAAATTATTGATCTGTGTACAGTCGCCAGCTTGGCTCTAATGATTATTCGCCATTCTCTGGCCCTCCACGTGATAATCTGACTTACCATTCTGATTTGGGTAATATTCACTTATATTTATCATATGTATCTGGCCCTAATTTGTGTTTCATTCCCCTCAGGTCTGATTGTGTCTGTCTGACTCTTTACAATCCTTACGAGTCACTCTCTTCTTATTTTGTGTGTGTACACTCCCAGGTATTGTTCGTTGCCAAATTCATTATTCCCCCCACACACTAATCTCCCTATCTTTCTTTCCAGAAACCACACGTTGTCTTTGAATACAATATTCATTCATCCATCAGCCTACAGTCAGACCACGAGAAATTTAATTCAGGGTTCCATCAAGGGAACATTTGGTCCTTCGAACCGGAGTGTGAGTCACCTCCGATATCTCCTTCTGGATCTCCAGTAACTCAAAACCCAGCCAGCCGAGTCCTCTCCAGCTGACTGCCATCTCAATTTCAAAATTCAGCCAGTCGAGCCCTCTTACTGGCAGCTATATTCAGACGAGTTTCGTCGTACACCTCTCCACCTTCACTGCACGCACGTCCACCTATCGTCTCTCCTCGTCAGAGCTTCACATCAAACTCAAGACCGTCTTCACCATGGCCACAAAGATCAAGCCAGGGGAAGATGCTGACTACGACGAAGACTACGCCGTGGAGCTGGCAAATATGAAGGCGAAGAGGAAAACCCTGCGTCGTCAGATCACGGTGTCAAACACACAAGTCGAGACTCTGACTAATTCCAGAGGCTCACGGGGAGCCATTCAAGGCTTACTACTCCATCTCAACGACTTAATACTCCGAGCCTCACAGCTTCAGACCGACATCTCTACCATGGAAGATGACGAGGAAGAAGCCGAAAGACAAGACGCCAATCACTTAGGTTATGTCACGCGTGTTGGTGAGCTGTCTGCCAACGCTCAAGATTATATCAGGAGTAGAGATGGAGATGCAGCGTCCATTGTTGGACCGAACGTCGTTCCGGATCGAGACCCACCTCTACCTCCCGTTTCTCCATCTGAAATTCTCCGGCGAGAGCAAGCTCGTCAAGACGAAATTGCAGCAACTCGACTGAGAGCTGAGAGAGCCCGCGAGCAAGCTGTGAGGACCCGCCAGCAAGCAGATCAAGCATGGGAAGAAGCGGACGCAGCACAAGCTGCCCTTAGGCTACTCGGCGTCGAACCTCCCGGAGGATCGATACCACCAGATGATGACCATTTCACTTCCATCAGTCAACAGATCATCAACACCACTCCGCAAGCGAAGACATTGTTGGATCAACAACGTCAGAAGAATTTCGACAGCACTCAAGAAACTCCTGACACCTGGATCGATTTGTATAGTGCTGGCCGTCTACCTCCTATTATCACTGCTCGCAGTACACGCTCATCAGTATCGGCAGAATTGGAACCTTTCGACGGAAAGGCTTTGGAGTGGTTTTCCTGGATCGATTTGTTTCGAGCATTGGTGCACGATACCCCCAAGTCCCCCGGAGAGAAGTTAGCCCTTTTAAAGAGATTTCTCCGAGGAGACTGTTTGGACCTGGTATACGGACTAGGAGGTGGTGAAGCAGCCTACATCGAGGCCCTGGTTCGGCTGAAGCAGACATGTGGCCGCCGAGACGTCATGAGAGCAGCACATCACCAAGCCATCCAGAAGTTGGAGACGAAGCAAGATCCGGCGTCATTCAAGAGATTTGCCGAACGTATCCGCACACATTTATTCGACCTTAGCCGAATTGGAGAGACGGGGACGACGGATTTGATTGAGAAGATTTGTCTCAAATTACATCTAAACGACCGGTTGGCCTGGAATGAAGACAGACGGGGACGGATCGAAGATCGAAGCTTGAACACCTTCGGAATGTGGCTATGTTCCCGTGCTTCCGCGTATCAGAACGCTTTCAGCATCGCAGCCGATCAAGTCAATCCAACTTCGTCAAAACCGAGCAATCAACGACGCCAAGCCCGGACCAATCAGAGTTCAGCAAAGATGGCAGGTGAACAAAAACAAGTTTCTTTCCCCTTCGCTGGAAAGCCGTTCTGTTTTAAATGCGAGAAAGGACACAGGTTGCCGGATTGTGAAGATTTTAAATCACTTTCCGTCGGGGAGCGTCTGACTTTCTGCATGCGCCGTCGTCTTTGTTTCAGTTGCTTCTCGACTAAACATTCAGTTTACGAATGTGACAAGCGAAAGCCGTGTAAACACTCTGGTTGCGGCTATTACCATCACCCGCTGTTACACCATGTTGCCAAGGAAAAACCGCCGACAGAAACCGAAGAAAAGGCTCGACCTACAACAGCAAGAATCGGAGCCCCTCGACAAGTCACCATGGGCATGCTGCGTCTTCCAGTGATGGCCGACGACGGAAGTTGGGTGTTAGCCAATATCTTCTTCGACGAAGGTAGCGATTCAACCCTAATGCGAAGTGCCTTCGCCACGGCCCTGAAACTCCGCGGCCCACGTCAGATCTTAGCTGTAGACGGAGCTGGCGGAATAATCAACCGCTATCCATCAACCAGGGTCCAGTTTCGAGTTCAAGCGGTGGACGGCAATATTTTCTCTCTAGAAGGATCTACCATGAAAACGGTAGCCAGCCCTACACCTATCACCGACTGGAACAAGGAGAAGTCCCATTGGTCTCATCTTAAGAACCTTCCGCTCGGCGAAACAGGAGGAAAGGTCGACGTCTTGATTGGGCTAGATTATGCCCACCTGCTGGCCGTCCGAGATTCAAGAGTTGGTGAAGAAAAGGAACCTATCGCCTCCAAGACCGCCTTCGGATGGGTCGTGAGAGGAGTCGTCAATGGACGAGTAAATTCGGCTTCCGCCCGTAGCTGCAAGATTTCCGGATTTACTTCCTTAGCCAACCTCGCCACTGAAATGCGCCGATTCTGCGACACAGAAGATTATGGAACGGAGCATCAAGTTGGCTGCCTGTCGCCCGAGAATAAACGCGCTCTCGCAATTGTCCAAGAGAAAACCAGGAGATTGGAAGTCGGATACGAAGTGCCGATCATATGGCGAGAAGGAGAACCCGACTTGACCAACAATCGCCCGATGGCCGAAAATAGATTCCGTAGCATGTTGAACCGATTCAAACGTCAGCCGGAATTCGAAGAGGATTACCGAGCAGCTGTCCGGAAATACTTCGACAAAGGCTATGCTTCCCGTGTTCCCGATCCAGCTACCGCAAAATACTTCCTAGCCCATCATGGAGTTTACAAAGGAAAGAAGCTACGTGTGGTCTACGACGCCGCTGCCCCGTTCAAGGGGAAATGTCTCAACGATTCGATAATCAGTGGCCCAGCTCTTCAACCATCTTTGGCGGCCGTCATCACTCTTTTCCGAGAGGGAGCCGTTGCCTGGGCGTCCGATATCGAAGCCATGTTCAGCCGCTTCCGGCTTTCCATCGAAGACCGGGATTACTTCTGTTTCCTATGGCAGGAGAAAGACGACATCGAACCAATTGTTTGTCGGATGGACCGACTTCCTTTCGGAGCCAGCTGCTCCCCTTTCGTGGCCATTTATGGAGTGCGCCGCATCCTGAAGGACACCGGAGCACCAGACAAGGTCGTTCGTGCCGTCGAGGAGAAAATGTATGTAGATGACTATTTAGGATCCGCAACATCCGTTACTGAAGCAGTTGAAGAAGCCGTCACAGTCAAGAACTCCTTGTCCGCTGCTGATCTCAATCTTCAAGGATGGATCTCAAATTCGCCGGAATTTTTACTGGAGGTGTCGAAGACCGATCGGCCGGTAACAGCTACACCTTCCGCTCATCCGCTCACCAGTGAGAGCACAGAAAAGGTTCTTGGCGTCGTCTGGGACACCAATTCTGACACTTTAGGATTCCTAGTAGCCAAATCATCCGACGCAGCCCTAACTCGCGTCAGTCTGGTCAGCAAGGTAGCCGGTGTGTTCGACCCGCTTGGAACGGCTTCGCCGTTGATCGTCAAGGCCAAGATTCGTCTAAGAGCATTGGGTCTCAAGGGACTCGACTGGAGCGACGAAATTACCGGTGACGACGAGATTTGGTGGCGTAGCTGGTTCATCGCTTTGGAACAACTTAACACATTGAAGATGCCACGATGCTTATTTCCGGAAGAAGCCCAAATCATCGACGCCGAACTTCACACCTTCTGCGATGCTTCGGAAGAGGCCTACGCTGCAGTGATTTATCTTCGCGTCCAATACTCCGACGGTCACGTTTTGGTTCGACAGGTACGAGCAGCAAACAAGCTCGCGCCGATGAAGACGATTTCCATTCCCAAACTCGAGCTCAACGCAGCCCTGTTGGGCGCTCGCCTCCTACGGACCGTTCACTCAACCCTCAAATCGAAAATCAAGAGACGGAAGCTTTGGACAGATAGCAGTACCGTCCGAAACTGGATTCGGGCCACGGCGGCCTATTATCAAATATTCGTCAGTAACCGGATAGGCGAGATCCAGACAATCACCCAGCCCGAAGAATGGCGATTTATTCCGGGAAAATTAAACCCAGCGGATCTGGCTACCCGCTCCTCCCTGGACGAACAGCCCATCCCACCCGTTTGGTTGAATGGGCCGGACTTTTTACTTCAGCCTGAAGACCATTGGCCACCTGATCTACCGTGGATGGCGGTAAAGGAGGAAATCCGCCCGAGTCGCTCCTATACTGCTGTGGTGGAGAAATCTGCTGACCGGTGGAAAGAAATCCACATTGGCCCCGAAGATGTTCCAGCGCTCTCCAAATTGGATGAAAAATATCTGGAGCTGGTCCGGTTGTGCCAATCTGAAGTTTATGAAGAGGAACTACACCGATTCAAAAAGGGCAAACAGCTTCACTCTACATCCAGTTTGCTGGCTTTGGCCCCTATTTTAGGTTCTGATGGTGTGTTGCGACTCGGAGGGCGAGCTGGACGCGCGAAGTTACCTTACGACCAGCTGCATCCCCCCCTTCTTCCTGGAAGCCATCCGTTCACCGAAATGATCATCCGCGCTTTCCACGAACACCTCAAACACGTCGGAACGGACTTTCTACTCAGTTACATCCGTCAGCATTTTTGGCTTACCAGCGGAAGAGAAGCGGTGAAAAGAGTCCGTCGCAACTGTACCATTTGTCGGCGCAATCGAGCCAAGCCAGGCGAACAATTGATGGGAGACCTTCCCGATTCACGGCTTGACTCCGGCTCTCTCCCATTTACTCGTACCGCCGTCGACTTATTCGGGCCATTTGAGGTTGGTCTTGCCCGAAACCGAACGACCAAGCGTTGGGGCGTGTTGTTTACATGCATGGTCACTCGCGCTGTATTCCTGGAGCTCGTCCCGTCGCTCTCAACAAGCGATTTCCTGTTGGCACTACGAAAATTCATTTCTCTCTACAGAAAGCCCGAGGTAATTCATTCTGATAATGGAACCAATTTTGTCGGTGCCGAAAGGGAGCTGCGGGAAGCCGTCGAAGAAATGTACGCGTCCCAGGCGATCCCAGATTTCATGAAACGGGTCAGCATCAAATGGACCTTCCAACCGCCTCGGACACCTCATTTTGGAGGCGCCCACGAATCGCTGGTCCGTTCCACCAAGAAGGCGTTATACAACGCCTTGGAGCAAGAAAAGAACAGCTCCCGTCACCCGACTGAAGATTTGCTCAGAACATTATTGTATGAAGTAGCCGGACTGCTGAATACCCGACCGTTGACTTATGCCAGTTCCGATCCAGCGGATTTCCGCCCGTTAACGCCGAACGATTTTCTAAATCGGCCGCCAACTGCATATCCACCAGCTGGATCATTTGATGACGCCTCCCCGCGAGAACACTACCGCTATCTTCAACGAGTTCTGAATCTCTTCTGGGATATGTGGAAAACGGTGTATCTGCAGTCGTTGGCATCCCGAAAGAAGTGGAAGGTGAAACGACCGAACCTGGAGGTGGGCGACATCGTTCTCGAAGTCAACAAGGGATTTGGACGTGGTGAATGGAGCATCGGCCACGTCGCAAAGGTCTACCCAGGCGCAGATGGATGTGTCCGAGCCGTTGACGTTCAACTCCCAACGGGAATCTTCCGCCGCGGGATTACAGAATTATGCCTGTTGGAATCCATCTCGTCCGTCAAAACGGACTCGGGGGAGGATGGATCGCCGAAATCCGTTCAATGTTGATCTGGCAACCCCGAACCATTTTCCGCTTTCTTTATCGTCTTCCCTCTCTTTAGCCCTTCTTTTCCCTCTGACTTCTTCGCCTGCTCTATAGCGTGGTGGACCTGTCAGAGCCTGAAACGACACATTTCTTAGTTTAAAGTTCTTTCATTGTCCTCGGAGTTATATACTCTTCTGATTGCTAGTGTCTCCTCTTCCTACATTGTCCAGGTATAAATTGTTATAAGTTGTATTCGTGCCCCATACTAAATTATTGATCTGTGTACAGTCGCCAGCTTGGCTCTAATGATTATTCGCCATTCTCTGGCCCTCCACGTGATAATCTGACTTACCATTCTGATTTGGGTAATATTCACTTATATTTATCATATGTATCTGGCCCTAATTTGTGTTTCATTCCCCTCAGGTCTGATTGTGTCTGTCTGACTCTTTACAATCCTTACGAGTCACTCTCTTCTTATTTTGTGTGTGTACACTCCCAGGTATTGTTCGTTGCCAAATTCATTATTCCCCCCACACACTAATCTCCCTATCTTTCTTTCCAGAAACCACACGTTGTCTTTGAATACAATATTCATTCATCCATCAGCCTACAGTCAGACCACGAGAAATTTAATTCAGGGTTCCATCAAGGGAACAATCCCATTCCTCAGTCTTATATAGACTTGCGAGGATTTTTTTGGTGAGCAACTCAGTTCTCGCAAAGAATCTCATTTTTATCTTTCGACGGTTTTACCATTCATTAGAATTTATTTTTGGATCGAATTTAATTGAATTAAGCGAAGATTGTTCAGTTTTCTTAATTGAAATAATTTGTTGTTATGAATTTCGTATTTAGGTTTCTTTTCTTTGCCTTATTGCTCTTTTCGAATATGGGCGCCGTGTTCGTTGCGGTTCCTTTAGCTGTTCCTAGGTGGCCACATTGTTGTTTTACAGCAGACGCATACGGCCGAACGTCATACCTCTGTCTTCAGTGAAATGCCCGTGACGTATCGGAGCGGGACTCTTTATCGGTCTCAATGACACGCATTAATAGAATTATTTGTCATTTTTACTAATGAATTTAAATGAAAAAAGTCTAATAGAATTGCAATAATATGCGGATCAGGAAAACTAGTCTACTTTTTGGTCTGAGTTGCTTGATTGTTTTTGGGTGCATTGTGTTATTGTTGGGCAAAAACAAGAATTTGGCCGGTGACGATCAGGTAAACACCTTTACAAGATCATAACACGGTTTTACCCCAACCTTAACTTTTTATGCAGAATGATGTTGAAGATTTGGAGAAGAAGGTGAAGAAACTGGAACAGGACTTGAAGAGAAATTATGAGATTGTACAAAAGATTGGTAAATCTGTCTCTGATCTCCTCAAAGATTCACCCACACAAGATGAAGATCCTCTTAAAGCCAAAATGATCCAACCAGTTTTGAAAAATTTGGTTGGCAGTTCAGCAGCGAATGATTGCTCGTTTGTTGAGAAACCTCCCCTGCAACCCAACGTGCAGATGCTCGACTTGTACAGCAAGTTGAAATTCGACAACCCAGATGGTGGTGTTTGGAAGCAGGGCTGGGACATCCAGTACGATGAAAGCCAATTCTCTGCCCAGAACAAACTTAAAGTATTTGTGGTTCCACACTCTCACAATGACCCAGGTATATGAGTTCATTCATCAATTTGTTAGAAAACTGCCTCCAATTTGTTTATTTTATTGCAGGTGGATCAAGACATTTCAAAAGTATTATGCAGATCAGACCAGACACATTTTGAATAACATGGTCCGGAAAGTGAGCGAAAAAGACAATCGCAAATTCATCTGGGCAGAAATTTCGTACTTGGATTTTTGGTGGAAAGAATCTGATCAAGAAAGTAGGGATAAATTAAAACAGTTGGTGGACAACGGACAGATCGAGATCGTTACGGGTGGCTGGGTGATGAACGACGAAGCCAATACGCACTACTACGCCATGATCGAGCAACTGACGACCGGTCACGAGTGGCTCAAACAGAAACTGGGCTTCTCACCCACCAACGGATGGGCAATTGACCCTTTTGGTATGTCCAGCAGTATGGCCTATCTGCTTAAAAGAAGCGGTCTCGAAAATATGGTCATTCAACGTGTTCACTATGCCGTCAAGAAAGCCATGTCAGCCAAAAAGAACTTGGAATTCCGGTGGCGGCAAAATTGGGGTAAGCTAAACTATAACAACATGTTATGGAATTTTATTATAAAATTCAATTTCCGTTGTTTTCTGCAGATCGCGATGGACAGACTGATATGCTCTGTCACATGATGCCGTTTTACAGCTACGACGTGCCACACACTTGCGGTCCGGACCCGAAAATTTGTTGCCAATTTGATTTCCGTCGATTAAGGTTTGCCATTCACTCGGTCGTTTTTATTCTCCACCGAAATTCATTGCCTTGATGTGTTTAATGTGCAGTTCATCAGGACAGAGTCCGATTCATTGTCCGTGGAAAGTTCCTCCTCAGCCCATCACCAATGTGAACGTTGAAAAAAGAGCCTCGTTGTGGTTGGATCAGTATCGCAAGAAATCCACTTTGTACAAGACGAACGTCCTGCTGGTCCAGTTGGGTGACGATTTCCGATACGACACGGCGGCGGAATTCAATCAGCAGTTTATTAACGTAATTTAAGCCATTGCATATTAATAGAATAATTCTCGTTATTAATGCGAATTATTTTAATATCAAAAGCTGTTTGACTACATGAATAGCCGCAGTGACTGGTTCGTGGAGGCCCAGTTTGGAACGTTGAAAGATTATTTCGACTCGCTCCGGGCCAACGTTGCCCAGTCTGTGGAGAGTTTTCCGTCGCTATCCGGCGATTTCTTCACTTATGCCGACATTGACGACCATTACTAGAGTGGGGCTACTACACGTCCCGACCCTTCTACAAGCAATTGGACAGAGTGTTGGAATCGTATCTGAGATCGGCTGAAATTATTTATTCCATGACGTGGTCGCACCTTCATCGGCAGTCGACTGTGCCCGAACGATTCCGTAGCTGGATGAGCCGCATGATGGCGCTACTGTCGGAGGCTCGACGTCATTTGAGCCTCTTCCAGCATCACGACGACATCACTGGAACGGAGAAGGATCACGTCGTTCAAGACTATGCCAAAATGATGCAGACAGCCATTCAAGGCAGCCAAACTATTATCCAGCAATGCGCTCACTTTCTACTCCATCCGGATCAGGTCCTTCCTTTATTCTTCTTATACAAATGAACTCAATAATAATCATTTGAAAAATGTTAAACAACAGGCCAATTTGGAGCCTCAGTTGAATACTCGACACTTTTTAGTGGACGACGAATACTCGAAACCCAATGAATTGCCACGCAAAAGTCTCATCCGCTTACAAGATGCCAAGAGGGTCGTTTTCTACAATTCGCTGGCCTCTGAACGCGTCCAAGTCGTCACTCTTCGCATCTCCGAATACAACGTCGAGGTAAAAATTGGCATTGCAATTCATTTCCACAACCAAACATAACATCCATTCAAATTGATAAAAAAGGTGATGAACGAGAAGTCGGAACCGATCAAAGTTGTAGGAGTAGTAGTAGTAGTGCGCCCCTTTAGGTTTGGGCACAAAAGACGAGAGATGGAAACGGACTAAACTCTTGGAAACGGAAGACGACGGGACATGGATGGAAAATGTTCCAACAGGTCGTAGGGCATAGATCCTGACAATACCTATCGATCCTTTTCCTTATCAATATTCATTTCTCCCTTTCCATTCTGGTATAGTATAGAGTTCCCTGGATATCCGATTGATGTTGTTGTTGTTCATTTTGACGGCGTCTGGCGCTCCTGAAAGGATTTTTTTTCTCCTTCAGGGTTCAGTTGAATTGACAATTGGATTTTTCTAGGAATAAAATTGAATGGAGGAATTTTTTTGTTCCCGTTTTTATATCATTTGTCGATCCTTAATTGAATTGAACTTTTTTCTTTTCTATTTTGCAGAGGACAACCTTCGGCAGTTGCACGGCATCCAGGAGAGTATCCAGCGGATGAGACAAGTCAGCGTGCAGACACTACGACTCCAGGTATACAGTTGGCAATCATCACCTTCTCAGCAGGATCTCCTCTTTTCTTCCCATCGTCCGTTGATAGAGACGTTCATTCATCCATCCGCCCGTCCTTTTATAACTTTTTTTTATTTTTGGCGCTTCGTGCCGAAATGGGGGGAAAGAATAATCTGATGGATGATGGCGGGAGGTGAGCACCGACACATCATCCATCAAATTCAACCCAGGCGAAAAATGGCACGTCACGGCCCAGGGAGGAGGAGGAATCGATTGAATCAGCTTCCTATAGAAAGAAAAACGTGCAATCAGGTTGATATTTATGATGATTCGAGTTGATGGGTTCGTGCTGGTTTGCGTTTAGTTGCTCGTTAAGGCGAGAGAGGAGAGTTGGGCACCACGGCATCGATTAGCGGATTTGGGCGGGTTGGGTCGCAGCAGCAGCAAACGACAGGAGCCACTCGTATCTCCTTCATCTTTCTTTCTTTCTTTTCAGGCTCCTTAATGATGACTTAAAGCTCTGCTCTCATCTCTCTGGTGGCTCCTTCTTCTTCTCAGCTCCTTTGTCATTATCATTTGCCAACCGTATTGTCTCTCTTTTTCTCCCTTTGACTCTCTTCTTTCCCTCGAGAGATCCTGACGGGGAAGAAAACAAAAAAACAAAAAACTTTTGCTCGACTCCCAGGCGCCCAGTCTGCCTGCGTGACGTTTTTCGCCAGTTATTTGCATTGGGCGGGCCACCCACCTTGAGCCAAAGATAAAAGGAGCGCTCCTGGATTTTTTTTGGGGTGGGGGGTTGACAGTAGCAGCTCCTGATTTCCCTGCTACTCGTCGAACCATTTTTTAAAACTAGAAGAAAGAAGAAAAAAATGATTAAATTGTGACTAGGAACTATAGGAGGAGTGTGTGTGTGTGCGGAGGAGGACGCCATTTTCCTCTCGACTCGGCACTGGAGAGGAGAAGCATCTCGAATCGATTCCAGTTGGATTTAAGGCCCTCCAAAAATACCCTTTTCTTCATATTTTTTTCTCTCTCTAACCAACCGCAGTGGTAGAAAGAAAAACACATTTTTCAGTCGGTCTCCTATTTTATATTTTGACTGGGAAACGGTGCGGGATTCACTGGAAGAAAATCAGCCGAGAATAAGGAAACGCATCGATCCCGTCGTGTCAAACAAAATCCTTAAAGAGAGAAAAATACTTTTCCCCTTTCGCGTCAAACAGGAGCAGAAGGTCGAGCTCCTTTCAACATAAAAAAGGAGAAAAATGAAAAGAGAAAAAAATGCTCAGGAGAAGATGAAAACTCTTGACATCTTTTGTCAGTTTCACAACTCGAACCATTCCCCCCCCCCCCATTCCGTCTCCTTATTTTTCAACTGGGCTCCTATTTCTTAAAAAAGAGGAGGAAACAAAAGGAGTTGCGTCTGCCAAAGCCCAAAAGGGAAATGATGAGGAGGAGCCGATTGTTTTCATCTCCTCATTGTTGGGACATTTTGGGATGATGGAAACCACCCACTGGCACAAGAACAGATCCTGTACATATTCCCTGGGTGTAGTTTTGCTCGTGACGTGGGGGGAAGGATCGTTTTGACGTCACGCAACAAGGTCCTTGTGTATGGCTCCTGATCAAGGAGCCCAAGGAGCTCGACAGTGTCTTGTGTGTTTTGCGGTGTTGGTCGCCCAGTGAGAGGACCAGGATCGCTTTGATCAACAAAAGGAGTTCAGGGTGTACATTGTTCAGCGACTTTTTTTGCATGAAAGAGACGCTCACATCCCAGCCAGAATATGTGCAAAATCCTGGCCGTCGCCTAGGTGGCCAGGTGTGGCCAGAGCTCCTGGCGCTTCCAATTACAAAAGAGTCAACAGCTGTCAGCTGTCCTCCTTGCCTTTTTACTCCTCGGCTCCTTGTGTGCACATAAAAGTCAGGAGCCAAAAAAAGGAGCTTCCGCCACCCCATTTTCACTAACGAGTTCCTATTGACCTTTGGAGGGAGGGGGTCTTTCTACTACGACTAGGAGTCGTATCTCTTTACACACACTGTGTATGGCTCCTAGTTGGTCTCTCTACACACTCCAGTGGCCGTCTGGAATATCCGCCGGCTCTTGTGTATTATCCCCCCCGTCTGTGTACGAAACAAACGCGGATGCCGGCCCAGGGTCTCTCTTCCCAGGAGCACCACCCCACACACACGCAGAAACGGTGCGATGACATGGGAGACTATTGGCCGACTCCTCGTTTTACATACAACAATAAAACAGTCGGAGTTGAGAGACGGCTCCTGTTCTCCTACCCCCCAGCTCCTTTGAGGAGATATCTGTTGCTTAATGAAAATCAAGATGGAAGCAAGTACTCCCCCCACCACCAATCGATCCGCACCCAACCCCAGTTACCCCGTAAAAGCACTTAACAACTTTTGACTTTCCTTGGCTCCTTGATTCCAGTTTGTCCAGGGTGGGGTGAAAGGAGCCCAGGGAGGAGTTGGAATTTTGACTTGACTGGGCGGTTTTCATTCAATTATCGTTTCATTTGATCATCTCGTCGGGAATTGGGAACTTGCCAACGGCTGCCGCTCCCTTTTTACCATCCGCCCGGAAGGTTGGAAATGTCATTAAGGGGGGAGTGGGGAGGAGGGGGGCCAATAAGGAGCCCAGCAGAGATTTTTCATTTGATTTCGGCCATTTAATTTTTGTTTTTCTTGTTTGAAATTAAATGTGCAGTCGCAGGTGGGCAGGAGACTTCGCTACGGAGGAGTCGGCGCTGGATGCAACTGGAGCCTTTCCTGCCCGTCGCTGAGCGGAAGTGGCGGTAGCGGTGGTGGCCAAGGAGGAGTTGCGTCTGGATTGGCTGGCCACGGAAATGGCAATAACAACGAGGCAAATTGGCTGGGTGCCACGCTGGCCGATTGGGACTCGCCCACTCCGCCCGGAATGGCCGCTCATTATTGGGGTATGCGCCGGAAGGCGTTTTTCTCCCGTTGACGTCCACTTTTCTTCTTTTCCCTCACTCACTAATTTATTCTTTTATTCCGTCGGCTGGGTTGTTGTTAATTTTATTCCACAGTCGGAGGAGATGGAGGGCCCAGTCATAAGGCCGGCCTGGCCAACGGATCGAAGCGGCGACGCAGCTGGGCCAGCCCGTGGGAAGTGGACGAGATGGGATTGGCGTCAGCCGGAGGCACATGTGGCATCACTTACGGTATGCACACATCTTCTTCCCGTCCAGGAGCCGAGATGGCCGGCCGGCCGACCGGAGGAGAAATGTAAAAGTTCTAATTGTCTCCCACTTTGCACGCAGAAGAGGCAGGAGGAGGAGGAGCTCTGGATGGAGTCGGCGGACGGACGAGGAGCATCAGTTTGAGCAGCGGCGACACGGATAACGAGCAAGACGCCGCCGGAGGTGGTCACTCGTCAAGGGCCCGACAGGCCGGAATTACCACCTCGTCGTCGGCTCTGTCGTCCGGCGAACTCAAAGTCCTGGCCGGACGGCACTCGACCCACTCACTCAACGACATGGGATTTCCCGTAAGTCGATTCGAGTCATTTGTTTAACATTTGAATCATTTAATTGTCAATTTTTTGAAAAATTTCATCCAGTTGATTCCGGCGCTGCCGACGAAACCGCGCGGAATGTCCAAGGACGGCGGTGGTGGCGGGCGGGACGGCGATCCATCCAAGTGGCTGTCGCCGCGCATTTTGACGCTGCAGAAATCCATTTCCACTCCGTCGATCCTGGCCGTCAAGGACGGGTCCAATTTGACGGCCCTGACTTTGTCGAGCATCAAGAACTCGACGGGCGGTTCCAATTCGGCCAGCAGCGCGGCATCCGTCACCATGGCCGCCGCTATCATTGGCCCTTCCGTCGGACCCGGCGCTTCCGCCGCCGGAATGATGGCCAAGGAAACGCAGGGCATCCTGATGACGGCCACAGCGGCTGGACCGACTTCGTAATTTTTCAAACTTTTTCTTTCATTTTCCTTTTTTGTTCAGTTTTTGACCTCAATTTTGTTCGGTTTTTCTTTTTTATTTTCGCCACGCCCCTCGTGTCCCAACCCACACGCCAATTGAATGGATGTTGTTGTTGTTGTTCAGTTCGTCCCCCCCGTATTTCGTCGTACACTGGTTTGGAGAGCGAAACCGATGACGACTCTGAATTGCATTTGAACCACCACCACCACCTCAGTCACGATCACGTCTCGTCCCGTTATTCTCTTGGCAGTTTCGTCGCCGAGTAAGTTTTTCGTTTTATTATTTTCATTTTATTTTATTTTATTTTTCCACCCATCCAACGGAATGTCGCGTGATTTTTCTAATTTTCCCTCCCATTTTCAAACTCACGTGACGGAATTTTATTTTTTCACAGGCCGGGGTTCGAGAACGACGACGACGCCAATTCTTCCAAGAGACGGAAGCGCGGCAGCATCTTCTTCCGCAAGCGCAAAGTAAATCTTTAAATTCAATTCCGGAATTCCGGATTCCGGAATTTTTGCTCAAATTTTTAATTTTTTTTAAATTTCAATTCAAAAGGACAAGGACAAGGAAAAGGACAAGAGCAAATTGAAGCAGCCGCACCAGTTTGTGCCCGTTTGCCATTCGAATTCCCAGCCGTGCGACGTTTGCTCCAAATCGCTGACCAACAAGGCGGCCCTGCGCTGCGAGAGCTGCGCCATCACCGTCCACGAGAACTCGTGTCGCGACCAGGTCAGCGACTGCACCCGGTTCAAAGTGCCCAAGAACATCCCGCTGGGATGGAAAGTCTCGTCGCTGGCCAACCTGACGGGCGCCGGGCACGCCAAACTCCAGTCGTCGCACTCGGCCGTCGGGGCCGCCGCTTTCACGGCCTCCAATCCTTCGTCGGCCGGCTCCTCCCTTTACTACTCGGTGTCGTCCTCGTCGGCCGCCACTTCCGCCGGACTGTCGGCCATCAACAATCACGTGACGGCCGGATCGAGTGCCAACAACAGCGGCAGCACCTGGTCGGTGGCCCAGTCGATCGGCTCCACCCTGCCGTCGTCGTCCAATTCCTCGTCGACGGCCGCCACCAACACGCCGGCCTCCTCCTCACAGACGCCCAGCACCCCCATCGCTAGTCCGCCCTTCGGCAACAGGTAAAACATTTAATTCTCAAATCTATTTCATTCAATTCATTTAAAACGAACATTTTCCCTCCCAAATTTTAAATTTTAAATTTGAATTTCCCGCCCGATGGCAAAAGTGTTGGATTTCATCTTTCTCTCTCTTGTTTGTTTCTCCTTTTATCTTGATTGGGCTTGTTCTTTTGAAAAAAAAAATTGACTGGCCTTGGCCAGCGCCGTTAGCAAGCTCAGCGGCTTGTCGCAACGGTCGCAGTGGAAGCGCGTCGCCGCTAAACTCGGCGTCAAGTACGTAATAAACACACTCGACACAAACCAACACACCAAACACACGTCGATGTCAATGTCGTCTGGATGTTGTGCACGACGAATTTTTTTAAGCCAACGGAACCGAATTTTGGTCTCTTGTCTGTCCATCCGCCCCCTCCTGGATTGCCAATTTCCCAATTTTTCAATTTGATTTTTCGTGTCTTAATTTTTTGATTTTATGGTTTAAATGAATCATTTGCATGATATGACAATCCCTTGTGGTAATTTTCGGTCCAGCCAAATGTCGTGAATGTGGACTCCCCCGCACGATCGTGACGAATGCAGAGCCCCCTGGTGTTTTAGATCTTGGACTTGTTGTTGATTGTTTTTCTCCTTTTCTTTTCTTCTCGTTCTAATTTGAAATTGGACTTTTTTTTTGTTTCTTTTCTTCTTTTTGGTAATTGAAGCAAATGCGGGGCCGGCGCCGACAAGGATCCCAATGATCCGAGCAATACTCCCAGCGAGGATCAACCCAGTCATGCGTGAGTGTTCACTCCACTTCTTTTTCATTTCGTTGAAACTAAATTTCTTTCTTTTTATTAATTTCCCCTTTTTTTGTTTTATTGGTTGGTTCGTTGCAGAACCAACGAAGGAGATGGACACGACACCATCGAAGGAGGTAATAATTAATTTTTCAAATTTCCCGCTCCTGATAAGATTTAATATTCATTCTTATTTGTGATACAAAACAGTTTTCAATGCTGCCGATATCAAAGACTTGGATCTGGACCCCGAGCTGGGCATCCTGGACGAAGAGGCCGAGGCCTGGGTGGGCACGGTCGACAAGAAAATCTCCAAGAAATTGAAGGAGAAGGAAATCAAACGACAGGAGCACATTTACGAGTTTATCATCACCGAGAAACATCACTGCCTCACGCTCAAAGTCATGCAAAAGGTGAAATAATTAAACTTAAATCATTTCAATTCACTTAACGAGTCCATTTTTGCTGGATTCAGATTTTCGCCGAAGGAATGCGGAGGGAGATGCGGCTGAGTTCGGAGACGGTCGACAGGATCTTCCCGTGCCTGGAGGAGCTGATTGAGTACCACCTGCAGTTCCTGCGCCGCCTGAGGCAGCGCCAGCGTCAGGAGTCGATCGTGTCGACCATCGAGGACATTCTGCGGGTCCAGTTCTCCGGTCTGCTGGGCGACCAGCTGTGCTCTCTATACGGTGAATTTTGTAGCCGCCACCAGGAGGCGGTGTCCATGTACAAGGAGATGATCAAGGAGGATCGCAAGTTTGCCGCTTTCGCCCGCCAGTGCACGTTGAATCCGCTGTGCAAGAAGAAGGGCATCCCCGAGTGCATTCTCTTTGTCACGCAGCGCATCACCAAGTACCCGCTCCTCATCGATCCTCTCATCAAGACGTCCAGGGAGCAGCCGGAAGAGTGTCTCAAACTCCAGCAAGTCCTCGGCTTCGTCAAGGTTTGCTGGAAAAATCCGCCGCGAATGTTTCCCCAATTAACTTTCCAATTTATTTCGATCGATCCTGCCAGGACATTTTGATTGGAGTCAACGCCCAAGTGGCCGAAAAGGAGCGCAAGTTGAGGCTGATTGAAGTCTACAACAAGATCGACGCCGAATCGGCCACCACCTACAAGAACAAAAAGTTCAAAAAGTCGGACCTCCTCTCCAGCAACCGGCGGCTCATGTTCGAGGGCGTGGCCTATCTCAATCACGCCAGGGGCAAAGTCCAACTGGTCACGGTCGTCGTCCTCTCGGACGTTGTTTTCTTCCTTCAGGAGTCGAACCAAAAATTCCATTTCGTCACTCAGGACAACAAGGTACCACCGCCCCCCTAATTTAATTAATTTCCCATTTAAATTAATCGAATCTAATTCAATTCAATTCCAGGCCGGAGTCATTTCGCTGCAAAAGTTATTTGTCCGCGAGAAAGCCGGCGGCCAGGATACGCGGAGCATTTACTTGATCAGTTCCAATCCGGACGAGCCGGAAATGTACGAGCTGCAGTGCCAGAATCCGCGCGAGAAGCGCATCTGGATCGATACGATCCGGGCGGCCGTGGAACAGTGTCCGGAAGACGAGGAAGGGAACGTGAGCGAAGGTGAGGAGCAGCGCAAAATCCGCGAGGCCCAGGACATTAAGACCCGCCAGCTGATCGCCACCCTGAGGGAGAAGGATCGACAGCTGGGCAGTTTGCTGGAAGAGAAGATGGCCACCTTTTGCGAGCTGGTGGAGCTGCTGGCCAACAACGAGGACAGCACCAGCTCCTGGCTCCTCCTGGGCTCGGACAGCGCCCCGCCCAAATACAGTCACCTGGTCGAGCAGGGATTCCAGTCTGCCCAGGCCAAGGAAACGCTGTCGCAGGCCATGACGAAACTCTGCCGCCTCCTGGGTTTGCTCCTCTCCAGCAACGCGGCCGCCAACTGGAACTTGTCCCGCAGCGTCAGCTCGGTGGGCGAGAGGCACAGCGACACGTTCTCGATGCCTCTGCTGCCCAAACGGGCCGAAACGTTCGGCGGATTCGACCAGAACGGCAAGGAGAAGGGCTGCGTCAAGAAGAAGTCGGCCACCGATTTGACGGCCGTCGAGTCGACGACAACAACAACGAACAACCAACGAACAACCGGCTTCCTGGTCGGCCCAGACTCCGCCCGTCTTGCAGTTGAACGGCGACCAACAGGCGATGGGATTGGAGCTGGTCCACAACGTCAGCACGCTCCTGTGTCTGTTGTCCAGTCAAGCGACGGCCTTTGAATCGTTGCGCAACCATTTCCTGGCCGAGATCAAAGCCAGTCACAGCGGAACGGCCCTGACGTCGGCTCCTTTCGGCTCCTCGTCGGCCACTTTGGCCAAATTCCAGCACAAGGCCAGTCACAACCAGCGGCTGGAGGAGTTGCGCAACCTGCAGGATCGGCTGTCCAAGGAGAAGGCGGAATGGTCGCGCGAACGGACCATGCAGGAGGAGCACATCAGCGAGCAGCGGAAGCAGATTAATGTGTTGAATTTGTATCTCAACAGACCAACCCTCAATGGATGTGGAAGTGAATGCCCCAATTCGTCGGTTCCGTAAGTCCTGCCATGGGTCTAGGTGTAGTCGCCTCACTGGCCGTTATCCGGAATCACTGGTTCAACGTAAGTATATCTCTTATATTTTTTAACAGTTTGCGTGTTATTTAAGCTGGATTCACGTAACATTTTTCAGGACGTAAGAGACGAGGCACATTGGACAGAATTGTTGGCGGTCGTGAAAGTAACATGGGCGCTTGGCCATGGGTAGTAGCCATCATTCGCGATGGGGAGTTCAAGTGCGGTGGTTCTCTTCTAGATAATAGCTGGATTCTGACAGCTGGGCATTGTTTCCATATGTAAATGACACGTTTTATATTTCCTTAATCATTGTTCATTAATCTTATTACATTGATTTTGATAAAGGTTAGAGAAATCCCACTTTGAAATTCAATTGGGAATGCTACGACGGTCTTCTTTCTCTCCTCTGGAACAAACTCGTGCCGTCCTTTCAGTCTACGTCGACCCGAAATATAATCCGCTTACACTAGAAAATGACATTACCTTGTTGCGAGTGCAAGAACCCTTCCAACTGAACCAGTGGACCGCTCCCGCATGCCTACCTAGTTTGGGTTATTACCCGCGGAACGACACACTTTGCACCGTCGTCGGATGGGGAAATGTCCAAGAAAATGGACCAGAGTGTAAGGCTAAATTTTAAATGGTTTTGAGTTCATTTTTCAACTTACACTTTTTGAAACACATTTTAGCGGATTCGCTTCGTGAAGTCGCCATCCCTATTACACCTCGCTGGAGGACAAGGAGCGCTACGACGGAGCCGTGGAGGAGGTCCGCCGCCAGGCGCCCGTCTTCACCGTCCCGCTCAACAACGTGGCCGGACTTCGGGAAGGAGAGAATTCCCACTTCGAGGGCCGTTTGACTCCCACGGACGATCCAAAACTCAAGGTGAGAAAATAAAATAAAACCAAAATTGCTGGGCAACCAGAAATGATCATTTGCCCGTCTTGTCTTTCTTGTTTTTCAGGTCGAATGGTTCTTCAACGGCAAACCTCTGAAGACGGGCTCTCGCATCCGTACGTTCAGCGATTTCGGCTTCGTCATCTTGGAGATCTCGCCTGTCTACCCAGAGGATTCCGGCGAGTACTCTTGCCGGGCCACCAACGACTACGGCGAGGCCGTCACTTCGGCCTCGCTCAAATGCCAAGGCAAGCGCAACGTCATTTTCGAGTCCCAGCTGCCCAAGGGCATGGAGCGGACCATCGAGCGCATCGCCGAATTGGAAGGACTGGGCGGACGTCCGGCCGACCAAGCGGCCGAAACTGACACCGGCAAACCGCCCGAGTTTTTGAGCCAGCCGGGCGATCTCCTCCTACCGGAGAACGGGCTGGCCCACTTTGAAACGAAATTGACTCCGGTGGGCGATCCCAGCCTGCGGGTCGAGTGGTTCCACAACGGCAAGGCCCTGCTGGCCGGCTCGCGTGTCAAGACCATTTCCGACTTTGGCTTCGTCATCCTGGAGGTGACGGGCGTCTACTCCCGCGACGCCGGCCTCTACACGTGCAAGGCCAGCAACAAGCACGGCGAGGCCTCTGTCTCGTGCACTCTGCAGGTCAAGGGCCGTCAGGGCATCGTCCTGGAGCCGCAGCTGCCGCAGAGCTTCAAGAGCGGCACCCAGGCCATCCAGAAGCTGGAGGAGAACCTCTACAAGAGGGACGAGCCGGCCGCGGCGGCCGACGAGCAGCCCAACCCGCCCAAGTTCGTCAGCGAGATCAAGGACCTGGACCTGGTCGAGGGCCAGGCGGCCCATTTCGACTGCCGGGTCGAGCCTGTCGGCGACGCTTCAATGCGCATCGAGTGGTTCCACAACGGGCGCCCGCTGGGCTCTGGCTCGCGCATCCGCATGCTGGACGATTTCGGCTTCGTGGTCCTGGACATTGACTGGACCTTCCCGCGCGACGCCGGCGAGTACGTCTGCCGGGCTACCAACCGCTGGGGCTCGGCCACCACCAAGGCCAAATTGGTCACCAAGGGCAAGCGAGGCGTCAACACGGACTCGCAACTGCCGCAGGGCATGACGGGCGAGAAGCTCCGAGACTTGGAGCGCGGCCCGGTCGTCGAGCGCTTCCAGGAGGACACGCCCGAAGTGGCGCCTCATTTCACCCAGCAGGTGACGGAAGTGTCGATGGAAGAAGGTGACAATGCCCATTTCGAGTGCCGGGTGGAGCCCAAGACGGACGCCAACCTGCGGGTCGAGTGGTACCACAACGGCAAGCTCCTGCAGAGCGGCCATCGCTTCCGCACCGTTTTTGAGCTGGGCTTCGTCTCCCTGGATATTTTGTACGCCTATCCGGAAGACGCCGGCGAGTACATGTGCCGAGCCTTTAACCGCAAAGGCGAGGCCACCACCAAGGCCAGCCTCACATGCAAAAGTAAGACATTTGATTTTCATCTTAATTAATTCGGCCGGAAGAAAAAACAATTATGATCCAGCCGGAAGAAATTCCGGAAAAAAAAATTCATTTTCAATTTTTAAATTCCAGGTGTTCCGGCCATCATCATGCAGAACCAGATGCCCCGCGGCATGAAGAAATCTGAGACGCTTCTGCAGATGGAAGCGGCCCTGAAGAAATACACGTCCGAGATCTTCCTGACGGAGGACGACATCTATGACGCCGACAAGCGCCAGCCGCCGCGCTTCGTGACTCAGATCATGGACATGCTGGAGCTTAAGGAGATGGAGATGACCAAGTTCGAGTGCCAGCTGGCCCCGGTCGGCGACCCCAACATGCGGGTCGAGTGGTTCTTCAACGGCAAGCCGCTGGCCTACAAGACCCGCTTCACGGCTTCACGCCCATCTACGACTTTGGCTACGTGGCCATGAATTTCGGCTGGGTCTACCCGGAGGATTCCGGCGAGTACGTCTGCCGGGCCACCAATAAGTACGGCATGGACGAGACTAGGGCCTTCATCAAGACGACGGGCAGCAAGGGCATCATTTACGATTCCCAGCTGCCCAAGGGCATGCAGAGCGTGGAAATGATCCGCGAAATGGAAGCCTCCTGGCAGAGGTCCGTCTCCCATCAATTGAATTATTTTCTTTTGCTGGACTTAATTCCATTTTTGGTTGAATGATTTAGAATGCCGGACGAGAGGGCTGAAGCCGAGGTGCTAAAGGAGAAGCCCGTCTTCGTCCTCCAGCCCAAGAACGTCCAGGTGATGGAAGGCGAATGGGCCCGTTTCTGCTGCCGAGTCACCGGCTACCCTCGCCCCAGGGTGATGTGGATCCTGAACGGACACACTGTCATCAATGTAAGGACAACATTTAAAAATAGAAAGAGACGGGCAAATTCATTCAATTTTTTGTTTCTGTCTATCCAGGGCACTCGAAACAAGTTGACGTACGACGGCATGTGGCACCTGGACATCCCCAAGACGCGCCAATACGACGACGGCAAACTGGAAGTGGTGGCCCGCAACTCGCAGGGATCGGCCAGCTGCGTCGTGGAGCTCAAAGTCACGGCCCGCAACGACGACCACCGCGGTGTCCTCAAGAATTCACCCAAACGTGAGTCTTGCCCGCCTCCTCCCCACTGATTTGATCCGCTCTCTCTTTCCCCCTCTTCTAGGGCCGTCGTCCAACTCCGGATGATTTTGTGACTAATTTCAAATTGAGTTAAGAAATTTCCAGGTTTTCGCTCGTCCCAGGAGCTTTTTTTTCGATTTTTCTTTCTTCTTCTCAAAACACGACACACTTTTCACATGAACATGACACACTCAAAAAAACATTTCGCCCCTCCCCATTTTCCCTCCCCCTCTCTCTCCTCCATGGCCCGACATCCGCCGAAGGTCCCCGTTGGTTCGAATCCGGCAAGGGTAAGGTATTTGTGATGAGAGCTGCTTCCCCAGAAATTTTTTCTCTTTCCTTTCTTTATTTATTTTTATTATTTTAGTCCAGCTGTGTCTTTGTAGTCTGTTCCGTCTTCTAGACTACTTTTTCCCACCTTTTTTTTTTCTGTCCGGCTCCTTTTTTTTCCAATAATCTCTGAGAGCTCAGGGATTTTTTGAATGGACTCTCTTCTCCAACCCCCGTCCGTCCGTGTCCAGTTTGTTGGTTTTATTTTTCTTCTGAATTAGTCGACGCAACCCCCGAACCAAAAAGAAATGAAAAATCTTTAGCGGCCCTTTGTCCTATTCTTTGTCTGTCCAGCATGGTATGATAGCGACCTGAAAACTTACCAGAAGGATCGACAGGACAGCGGCGAGCTCCAGCGCCGCTTCGAGGACCCGTCCCGCCAGGCCCAGAGCGATTCTGCGGCCGAGTTCTTCACCAAGAAGTCGGTCCAGGAGACGGAAACGGAGTGGCAGCGACAGGTCAAGAGCAAGAAGAACGACGACTATTACAAGAGCCTCAAACAGGTCCGTCCGATCGCCCCCGACATTTTCAGCGGGAAATTTAAATAACAAATTCTAATTTTTATTTTGTTTTAATTATTCTTTGTCCAGCTGGAGGATAATGTCGTACACAAGGAGGTGAAATTGCGAGAAGCTTCGCACCAGTTCGCCATTCCGGGCGAGAAGATTGTCAAGAGTTCCATGGCCAAGGGCATGGCCCAGAGCTACGAAACCAAATTGTAAATCTTTTCGAAATTTTCAAATTTTCCCGCCAAATAATTTTGAGAATTTAAATTTTTCCAAATAGGGATCACTCGTCGGAGCAGACGGAACAGAGACACGACCAGATGACGACAGTCATCAGCCGCCAGTCGGTGGAGCGCCAAACGGCGACCAGCCGCAAGACGAGCGAGGCCCACCGGTCGGAGGTGCACATCGACTCTGATCGCGGCGGAGTGCCGCCAGACCCGTTCGAGTCGTCTGTTCACGGCCGTGAGGTTCACGTGGCCAAGCAGAAGCAGGTCCAGAAGGAGACCAAGGGCCAGATGGAGATCACCCGCAAGATCACGGCCACCGAGACCACCGAAGTCGAGCACAAGGGCCGCACCCACGAACGCGTCGTCCAGGGCCAAGTGGTAATCAAATCAAACCAAAAATTTTATTTTTCCGGAATTTTTTTTCTTCCGGAATTCCGGAAGAAAAAATTTCAGAATTAGAAAAAAATATTTTGAACGCAATTAATTTCCGTTTATTTATTTATTTTTTAAAATTAAAAATAGAAACCGGCCGTGCCGCCGTTCTTCACCAAGAAGATCCAGCCGTGCCGAGTGTTTGAGCACGAGAGCGCCCGCTTCGAGGTGGAATTCGAGGGCGATCCAACGCCGACCGTCACCTGGTTCCGTGAGGATTTCCCCATCAAGAACTCGTCCGAGTTCCAGATCCACAACTTCAGATCCAAGTCGGTGCTGACGATCCGCCAGGTCTTTATGGAGGATTCCGGAATCTTCGCCGCCGTGGCCGAGAACCACGGAGGCGGGGCCAAGTGCAGCGCCAACTTGGTGGTGGAGGAGCGGCCCGTCGGCCGCGGCGGACTCGTCCCGCCTTCCTTCCTCAGCACCATCCAGGACACGAGCGTCAAGCACCCTCCTGTCGCTATTCTAAGCGCCGGCCAGCTGATCCGCTTCGACGCCAAAGTGACGGGCACCAAGCCCATGGACATTTACTGGCTCAAGAACGGCCGGAAGATCGCCTCCGACATCCGCTACAAGATCCTGGAGGAGGACGACGTCTACACGCTCATCATCATCGAAACGCTGCCGGAAGACTCTGGCATCTACGAGTGCGTTGCCATCAACTCGGCTGGCGAGGGCCGCTGCGAGGCCCAGTGCTACGTCGAGATAGCCCAGGTGGTCAAGTCGGGTGGATCTTCGCCGGAAGCTAAAGGATCGTCGAAATCCTCGACCTCGTCGCCTCGCTTCTCGCTGGCTATGAAGGAGCAGAACGTTCCGGAAGGCCAAGCGGCCGTCTTCCGCTGCCGTGTGGCCGGCAATCCGGCCCCGCAGATCAACTGGGAGAAGGACGGCCATCAGATCAAACCTTCGCGCTATTTCATCATGTCGCAGGAAGGTAGCGACACCCACGTCCTCCGCATCTCGGAAGCTTTCCCGGAAGACGAAGGCACTTATCGATGTGTGGCCAGCAACGCCACCGGCCAGGCCGAGTGCTCCGCCAGCCTCCACGTCATCGGTAAATCTCCTTACATTTCAATTTAAGGATTTCAATTTCAATTTCAATTTCAATTTCAATTTGAACTTTTTTTTTGGCTTTAACAGCTCGCGATTCCGGCGACGTTCCGCCGTCGTTGACCAACCTGGAAGACGTCAACGTCGTTGAGGGCAGCCCCGTCCAGTTCCGCACTTTGGTCAGCGGCACTCCGCTGCCGACCATCCAGTGGATGAGGGAGGGCCAGATCATCCCGCCGTCCAGCGACTTTCAGGTATTAACTTGAATTTCAATTTTTTTCTCTTTGGGGGCTATTCTAATTTCTTCTATTCTTTCCATTTCTTTTCTTTTTCTGTGAATTTGTTGTTGTGCCCGTCTCTATTTTTCCGTTTTGTCCGTCTTGTCCGTCTTGAAGCAGATGATCCAGGAAGGTAACCACGCGGTCTTATTGATCAAAACCACCTACCCGGAGGATTCGGGCGTCTACACGTGTCTCGCCACCAACCCGGCCAGTCAAGTGGAGTCGTCTGCGTACCTGACCGTGCACAGTAAGCCCTAAAACAAAACAAAACAAACAAACAAATACCCCCAAAAATTTACGAAAGAAAATACTCCATGACACACACAAACGCACACACTCTCTCGTAGAGATCAAAATCATAATAATAATATGCCGGCCCGTCCGTTCCGTCGAGACGACGGGCGCTGAGCTATATATATATATATCAAGTGTGTCATTTTTACATTGTTGAACGAAATTGTGCCACAAGATTTAGACTTTTTTTTTCTGAAAACAAAAAAAAAATTTTTTTCCCGCTACTACGCTGAACCGGCCCCAAAGTTATTATGACAAAAAAAAAAAACATTTCAAAAATAAAAAAAAAATAAAAAAAAATTGCAGCTTATTTTTATGATATATAAACCCAGAAGACAAAGAGTTTTGTGTCAAAATTTCTACCAAATTAACCCAAAATTTGCAAAAAATTTAGTTAGAAATTTTTTTATCATTTTAATTATTAACTCGTTATAATATTATTTTTTAATTTTCACCCCCCTGCCCCCTTTCGTTGAATTGATCCCCGCCTCATGATATACGACGTGTGTTATGACAAACTCTTTTTTACCTTCCTTTTTTTTCTTTTCTATCTCTCTCGTCGTGATTTTTTTATTATTTTTGCATTGTCGGCCCGAAAAAAAGCTAACAAAAAAGTAAAAATAACTTCCTTTTTTTTTAAATTCAATTAAAAAAAAAAAAAATTAAGCCGGACGGAGAGTTTTGGAATGTTAACAAGAAAAAAAAAAGGGAGGGCGGAGAGTTGAACAAAAAAAAATTTGCAAACAAAAAGTGAGCCTTGATCGCTGCATAATTTCTGTGTGTGTTTGTGTTGTTGTTGTTGTTCCAGTCAAAAAAAAAAAAGAAAAATAATTTTGGAGAGAAAAAGGCCACACTCTCTCACCCACACTTCTTGTTTTCATTTGCTCCTCTCTCCTTTTGTCCATTTGAATTTTTTGATTTTTCTTCTCTCCTCTCTCTCTCGCCTCTCCCTTTCATTGTGTTTTTTCGATTTTATATTTCATGGGCCAAACAAAAACTTGTTAATTAACACTAACTTTCGGCTTTGATTTGATTCCACACAATTGGAAAAAATTAAAAATTGTAGCGAGAGATTCTCTATACTCCCTCCTCCTCTTTTCCTTTTTTTCCTGATTCATTCGAAAGTGCCTTTTGAATTATTTTTGAACGCCATTTTTTCAAAGGTGATCGCCAAGCTTTTTTTGATATTTGGATCATTATTATTCGCGCCATACTATATTTGAATTGTAGAGCATTAAAACAAAAGACAAATGAGAAAAAGGGCTTTGATCATCTTTTTTCGAATGATTTTATTATTACTATTATTATATCACATGTCGGCCTTTTTTATTTTTGGAATTTAAATGGCTCTACCGTACCCCCCCTTGCCCTCCCCTCCCCCCCAAAACCACGCCCTTTTTTTGCGCGCTGTCTCGCTCTTTCCTTGTCCGTTCTGCCTTCCTTCTATTTTTTTTCCCTCTCAAAAAAAAATACAAGCAAGTTTCAAAACGAAACGAACGAGAACAAAAAAAATACCAAATTGAGTAGTTTTGACTTTTTATTATTATTTAATTAATGGACAAAAAATCTGAAAAAAATCACACACACACACACACATAAGTGACTTGGGTGAAGTTTTAGCAGTAACTTGTGCAACTGACAATTCAGTCGCAGAATGACTTGTGTCAAAATGAAGTCCTAAACGACTACACTGTTGAGTGTCGGGCCAATCTTCATCCTCCTGCGAATAATTAAAAAAAAAATTAATGGCTAAAAGATTTAAGAAACTTGTACATTCAAAGACAGACCGTTAACCACGGATGTTGGAGAACCTCTACAACGCAGAAAATCTCAGCCCAGGATCAGTTTGGAGCATGAGCGTAATCATGTCTTTAGCCATCTGGCTAGCATCATCCCAATATGGTGATGCAAATTCAAAATGTCCAGCCAAAATAGTTTCAAAAAGCTCCTCTTGATCATTGGTTGGGCTCACGAAAGGTGGATAACCACATAGTAGGATGAAAACAATAACTCCTAGATAACGAGTTATTATTATGATTATGAGTGTAAGTAATACTTATGATTGGAAGCCATACCCATAGCCCATACGTCCACTTTCAGCCAGTATCCCGTCTCAAGAAGGATTTCGGGAGCCACGTAAGTGGGTGTACCACAAACCGTGTACAGCAGTTGATGCGTCTCTTCAGCTAAACCAAAGTCGCCTAGTTTCAAGGAGCGCATTCCGTCTGGTAAATTCACGACCTGAGTAGATAATTAAAATGTTCTTAGCACTTGACCGATTCCAATGATCCAACTATGTAAATCTTACAAAAAGGTTCTCCGGTTTCACGTCACGATGGACAATATTGAGCGAATGGAGATCGGAAAGGGCTGAAGCCAAATCCGACGTCATTCGTTTGGCTTCCGGTTCACTAAACTTGCCGGCAGCTGCAATAGCGTCAAACAAGTCGCCACCCTGTTTAACATGTATGAAAAAACATGAATTTAACTCCGGGTTTTGAATATCCGGGTTTCTTACCTCTACAAGTTCCAAAACAAGACAAAGAATACTGTTGGCATCAATGACATCATACAGCTTAACCACATTTGGATGTCTTAAACGACCCAAAACTTGAACTTCGCTTTCAAGTACCACTTCTTTACCCTAGCAATAAACCGAAAAATTAATTACCTTGTTATGTTTAAAAGATAATCTTGATTTCTTACTTGGCAACGCTTTTTGTCAATTAACTTCAAAGCATAACGATCTCGTGTTCGCCTATACAAACAAAAACAAACTTGTATTTTAAACCTTTAACAACAAAAGAGTTGATTGCTTACCTGTCGATTCCCTCACGAACAACTGCGAAATTACCGTCACCGATAATACGTCCGATCTCATACCGAATTTGGACTTCTATTGGCACATCCACGACCATCTAATAAATATTCATCCTGTTAAAAAAAACTTGCACGTTATTATTGAAATGGCATTAATCAAACCTGATTGGAAGAAGCCAGTTCATCCGGATCTTCATAAACACGTGGAAGGGAAGAATCAGATCTTTTCTTCGAGAAAGTGTGAGCGATCCTTCCAAAGAACGAATGAGAAGGCGGCACGATTCCGATTCCAAGGGAATGGCACCGACATCTCGATGACGGTTGTAGATGAGCATGCAAATGAGCACCGGATGGGAGACCGGTAGGTGTATTAGCAGCTCCGAATTCCATCCAGCTCGGCTCGGCTCTGAAACGGTGACGGATTTTCCGATCCACGAAGCTACTCCTTCGGAAAGACTGGAAAAATAAAATTATTGATTAATTAGTTACTCATCATCTACCAGAAACAGATTTTAAAGAAATTTCATCATTATTACCGTCCTGAATGGCCATGCACCTGTGTCGTCCTTTTTTTCTTCCACGGAGGACTGCTGTTGGCCGCGTCGCGACCCACTGGACTAAAATAGGAGAAATCAGGCAATGGAACAACCGCTGGTTGAAACGCCCGTTGCGGCCACTCGAAAGGCTCGCTGACTTTGAAATGTGACGCCAGAGTGAAGCCAAACGCGAATTGAGGGTTGGCGTGTAAGCCGAGCGACGAGGACAAAGGGTTCCGTTGACCTGCGACAGTTCAAGATCGGCGTAGAAAGGTCGATTCGCCACAAGAGCTCTTAAACCGATTGGGCTGCACCAAGGAACAAGATAAGCGCAAGCGTAGGCGCCGTTACAGGACCAGACCCAGGCCCGCTGCAAAAAATTTGCCCAGCGCCAGAGCGGCCACTGTGTCCATTTTCTTTCATTTTCTTCCTCTGTTCCTTTTTTTCCAGTCCTATCCAGTCCCATCCTTCCGCTTTATTCTTCCAGTCATTTATCTTCCAGTCGAATTCTTACCTGTTCTACTTCCGGTCCATTTCTTCCATCCACTTTCTTTCATTTTCTTCCTCTTTTCCTTTTTTTCCAGTCCTATCCAGTCCCATCCTTCCGCTTTATTCTTCCAGTCATTTATCTTCCAGTCGAATTCCCCTCGAATTCCATTCCATTCCATCGAAATCCATAATCCAGGCGAATTCCCTGTTCTACTTCCGGTCCATTTCTTCCATCCACTTTCTTTCATTCGCTTACTCCGTCTTTTCTTTCTTGTCCTATCCATCAGTCCCATCCTTCCGCTTTATTCATCCATTCTTTCATCCATTTTCTTTCATTTTCTTCCTCTTTCCATTTCTTCCAGTCCTACCCAATCAGTCCCATCCTTCCGCTTTATTCTTCCGGTCATATCTCTTCGAGATTTGTCTTGCATTTTTTCCGTTCTTCCGTTTCATTTCCTCTACATCACGCCTTATTTATTTCTTATTTTTCTTAAAAAATTTGGTGACTTTCTTAGCCCCGTTTTTAACATTTTTTATCCCTTTATCTTTTTTTTCTTTTAAACTATTACCAAATTTTTGTATTTTTTCTTCTACTTTTTCTAATTTCTTTTTGAACAATTTTTTTTTATTTTCTGAGGGTTTTTTCCCGTCTTCTTTTGGTTGCTGCTGTTCCCGTTGCCCTTGTGCCATTTGCTGATTGGTATTAGTTTGTTTGACTTTTCTTTTCTCCGTTCCACTCGGTTCAGTTGTTCTATCTGCGAGCGTCTCGTCGGTAGGGTCTAGGTCGGTAATTTTTTTTTTTTTTTTTTTTTTCAATTTCTGGAAGTTTTACTTCTTCCTGGATCTCTTTGACGTCCGGTTCTGGTACGGAAATCTTTTCCGGTACCAGTGTTTTCTCAGTGGAAGAACTACTTTGAATTGGTTTCGTTTTGCAGGCTGTCTGGTTGAACGTTATTTTCGCAAAGATGTTATTGAAATCGAATTTAAATTGCGGAAACCAGTTCGTCCCAATTAATGGGTTATGTTGACCATTGTAAACAAAAACTGGGACTTTGGCTTTTTGTCCATTGTACTCGCAGGAGATTGTGCACTGACCGGTTAGAGGCAGGATCTTATTGCTCGTATCCCAAAGGACAATCTGCGTCGGTTTTAGTTCAGGCTTGCCGATCTTTTCCCAATCAGCCGAGCTGATAAAGGAGTATGCCGATCCCGTGTCCAGTATCATCATTAGATCCAAGCCCTCGACTTTGACTTGCACCTGGAAGTCATGAGTCGATCCAACCAAAAGCTCAAGGGTTCAGGTTAGTTTTCAACACAAAACAAATTTTCTATTTCCCAGTCTGTCTGTTTGTTTAAAAACTAAAAGTTTACCGGACCAGCTGTCAAAAGTCCCGCCGAGCTCTGTGCCCCCCCCCCCCCTTTTTGGGTTTGTTTGAACTTTTGATTCCACCCAATCAAATGTTATATACCGAGTTTATTCGGTAGGATGTTCATCTTCTATACTACTTTTGGGCTCCCTGAATATATTTCTAGAGCGTCTGGGCGTTTTGGTTTAATTGGCCAATTTGACTTTCTAGTTTCTACCTCCCACCGTTGAATGTTTGGCTAATGAGAAACGCTCTGTGTGCACCGCAATCGAGTTTGTTCTCTTCTATTTATCTTCCTGCTGGCGGCCGGGGAGGGAAAGACTATTTACTTATTGAAATGGAGTCGCGTCCGCATTGGGCGGTTGACGGATGTATACTGCGTGTGCCGTTTCTTTTCATCTCGGATTTAGCCCGCCAAATTTGAATTTCTTAGAGCCAGGCGCCCAATTCCCCGTAAATTGCGTTACGAATCAAGAGTCGAGTAAATTGCCTCGTCGTCAAATGTTATATCGTTGATGACGTTGGAACTTTTTCCGCCTTTTCTATTCCGCCTCTTGTATATGACGTTAGGATGATTTTGAAATTCAAAATAAGAAATTTGAATAGTCAAAAATCGAAAATGGGAGTGGGTAGAGGTAGATCTTTGCAACACAAAAGAAACGACGTAAATATAGGATTCGTACGCAATAATGGGTTATATACAGATTGCCATCACCGAATCGATCAAATCTTCTCCTCTTTGCGCTGCGACATGTATATCCCGCAATAATTGAAATCTCCCCCCTTCCATCTCTATCATGTCAAATGAGCTTTACCCCCCTTCGTTTCGCCTTTGGACTTGTTGTGAGACGGACAGAGAATCTATCTGCTTTTTGATTAGATGAGATCGTTATCCTTTTTTTTGCTAATATAAGTAGCAGTAGCCACTTTCTCGCTTGTCATCATTTGTAGGGACTATTGTGTGGACATCAAAGTCGAATTCGATCACGGCGACAGCTCGGATGAGAGGGTCTCCATTTCACTAATGCGTGTACACAGTGTCGACACCGGCTCCACGGCGGTCTAATGTTAGCAGCAGACGGACAAGGGACTTGTACAAATGCTGGAATTGTAAATGAATGCTAAACCGTTTGACACTTTTGCGCTTTTCTTTTTCAGTCGTTCCTATTGGTTTTTTGGGTGGGAGGTTCTCAGTCGTCAATGTACACACGTACACACGATCCGTATTGATTTCCCGGATTTCCAATGTTATATAGCCGCGGCTCGACCGCTCACGAGATGATCAATCGATGGTTTGTTCTTTTTAATCAAGTGCGGTGGAGGAGGCGTCGAGCGATCCTGATATGACGGAGTGCGAAAAAACAAATGAAAAACAGATTAGATTTGATAGAGAGATACATCTTTCTTTGAATTGGATCTCTGGGGGGGGGGGGGGGGGAATATATCGCAATCTAACGTGTGCCCGACGCCTATGTCATCCACCATTTATTGTTAGTCAGACCACGCCACATAACAGGAGAGAGGGGAGTCTCTGGAATAATTCCGGAAAAAAATTTATGTAGATATATGCGTATTATTTGGCGCCTAGAGCTGCTCGGGATTATCCTTCACAATATAGGCAAATAGTGTGTATTACATATAGGGAGGTACTCTACAACTTTGAGTAGGATAGTCGAGTCAGGATTCGACGGAAATGTGAGTGTATCGAGCGCATTCATCCGCTTTGATTGACAGCACACTGGACGGACCAAAGAAAAAGATAAAAACTCCCGACACGGCGGAAATGTAGATGTGTGGAGAACTCATTGTGAAAAGTACACGTGTCATCTATAATTCCACTGGAGCGCTCTCACACGCCCGTTGGGTCGTGTAGAAATTTTCAGTCCAAGTGCGAACATGAAAATTAGATTCCAACGAATCGATACAGTTATATGTACTAGTGTTGCATATGGTATAATACTAGTACTATAAGAGCGTGTCGCTGTAGGGTGTATATGTCGTGTCGGTGGGTCACGAACTCGTCTGGGAAAACTTTTGAAGATTTGACGCGAGCAGGAGGTTCTTTTCTCTACTTTTCAATTATTACTTTTGGGGGGAGGGTTTTTTGCTTCAGGGCGGCGGGAGTGTAATAATATCCACATACACGGGGTCGGCAACTTTTTCCTAAAAACGATATTATTCACGTCATTTGTTATTACTTATTAAAAGTTATTTATATAACAAGGCGCGTTATGTTTGCGACCTCGGCGGAAAATGTGACATTTTGGTCTAAAAATATTGTACGCCTATGTGATTTGGGTGTTTTGAGCGTGACGTCACCGAGTCTGCAAACACAAGTATATACACAACCACGTAACTTTTCAAAGTAATTGACGTGCTCTATGACACTCTTTCTTTTCTTTTTCCAGCCCATCTGTGTTTGAGTTGGCGGGCCGAATCTGGTCGGTTATAATGAAAAGTTTCCCCGACGTCAATCTCTTTCTCCAGGAGAGGGGTCTTATATAAGAAAAGGGAAAATAACTACGTGAGTACATGACTCATAATGTCAAACAGCCCAAAAAGAGAAAAAATGGTTGTGATTACCAGAGATGGAGTTATTACCATTCATCGTGAATTTGGCCGAGTTCGCCTGAAATTTCATTATATTCTGGCGGGAAAAACCAAATGAGGTTCTATAGTTTATCATCCTGTTGCTTCGAGCTTCATCTATAATGTACACTACACACACGCGTCAGTGTATAGTCGGTTGTTTATTGACTCGTAAAAATGTGACACGAGTCGTTTTTTATCGGCTATACCTGAAAAGAAAAACAAACCAATCTTTTACGATATTTTATTTTATTTTATTTTACAAGCTGCATATGCGCTATTTGTTCGACGAATGAGTCCATGTGTTGTGTGATGTGTAGGCCATAGAGGGTACAATCATGCCGGTGTTTAACGCCATCATCTGGCGACTCATAGAGGACTGTTTCTTCAGAAGCTAACATTCGCAGGTACGTAATATGACGCTCGACCTAATACCGAAAATAACTGTGATGTCTCCTTTTGGTTGATGATCTTATTTGGTAATTGCGGGATTCTTTTTTCTACCCTTTATTGATTTAGGCTAGGCCTTTGCATTTCCCGTTTCGTTTTTCTTATTCTTACATCTCTTTCCGGTCATTTTTCTTCCAGTCATTTTCTTACATATCCTTCTACATTCCAATTCCTTTCCCCTCTATTTTCATCCGGTCATTTTTTACTCGAAAACTTTCCTGGCCCTTCCGTTCGTTTCATTTTTTTTTCCGACTAATTATCTTATTCTTTTTTTAATTTATCTTTTTTCTTTTTATCTTTCGTTTTATCTTTTTTCTGTTCATTTGGTAGTTTTCGTTTAAATATATTTTTTAAAACATCTAAACCGCTTTTCAAAACATTTTTTTTTTTTTTTTTTTCAATTTCTGGAAGTTTTAATTCTTCCTGGATCTCTTTGACGTCCGGTTCTGGTACGGAAATCTTTTCCGGTACCAGTGTTTTCTCAGTGGAAGAACTACTTTGAATTGGTTTCGTTTTGCAGGCTGTCTGGTTGAACGTCATTTTCGCAAAGATGTTATTGAAATCGAATTTAAATTGCGGAAACCAGTTCGTCCCAATTAATGGGTAATGTTGACCATTGTAAACAAAAACTGGGACTTTTGCTTTTTGCCCATTATACTCGCAGGAGATTGTGCACTGACCGGTTAGAGGCAGGATCTTATTGCTCGTATCCCGAATGACAATCTGCGTCGGTTTTAGTTCAGGCTTGCCAATCTTTTCCCAATCAGCCGAGCTGATAATGGACTGTGTCGCTCCCGTGTCTAGCATCATCATTAGATTGACGCCCTCGACTTTGACTTGAATATAGAAGTGCTGACTTCTGTAGAGCTTCATTTGCAGTTCCTGATTGCTTTTTTCTTCCGTCTGTTCTTGTAATGGATGCACGTTCGAGGTGCAGTGGAATACGCCATTCCAATCCAAGTTGAGAGTAGGAAACCAGCGCCTTCCCATCAGACTTCTGGTGTCCATACTGTCTGACACCTGAACAGGTAGCTCAAAAATCGTTCCGGCGTACTGGACGCGGGCGATGAATTGTCCCTTCAACACGACTTCAGTTCCAGTTGCCGAATACCTCTTGTCAGGGACAGGATCTAATTGTGGTCGGCCAAGCTCCTGCCAGACACGACTGCTAATGATAGAATCGTGGCAACCTGAATCAATTTTCATAGTTACCAGTTTGTCATTGATTACGACCGGCAAAAAAAATTTTTTATTTGGACAATCCAGTCCGGGACCCGGGTTATCACGTTCTGCTGGTGGTGTATTATGGTCTGGTTTTTTTAATTTTATTACCCTAGCCGGGTTTTTGGAATCAGTGTGTTTTGTGGTTTTTAGTCTAGTACCTGTATCAGGTGTGGCAGACGATTTTGCGTCGGGTTGTATTTTCGTGGGTGCGGCAGAAGCACCCATAGGTATCAACCAAGTTACAGACGGCTTATGAGCTCTTTCATTGCGATCAAGGTGATGTTGATTGCAAAATTGGTTATCAGGAAATCGATCAAATTGGTTCGGATGGCGAAATCGAACCGCATGTTCTTGCGGTCGTCGGTATTCTCTTTGAAATACCATGTTGTCGTTATTTTGTTGTTGTCTGGTACGGGTTTGGGTAAATTCCCTTTGTCTTTCGACGACGCTGACCGACACCGTAGTTGCTTGGCAAATTATGGTAATGTTGGCTGTTGTATTTAGGCAGCGCTGGTTTTCTGGCATGGCATGGCGCATGCCGCATGGCGCATCCCAAAAGACAGGTCTTTGATTGTGAAATGTCTGATTATTGTATAGGTCAGGACGGTCAGGTATTGGCAATAGGTTAGTATTGCTATTCGGGGTTGCTGGCATTGTTGATATGCCGCTTGAGGGAGTCTGGGTTCTGGGATTGATGGTGATACCCAGGGTGTCGCCATTGATAAGCATACCGTTGCTAAATGGGACTCCCAAATTTTTAGACATGTTTCGTCCTGTTTTTTTTTGTGGTAAAAATTCAGAAAGAAACGGTTCGTGCTGTGTGTGTTGCACCTTCTTAAACATCACCTCGTGTCGAAGCGCCCTTATATAACCTTGCATCCAATTTTCCCTTCCGCAACTGCAATCCTGAAGGATTTTTATTTCACAGTCAAATAGCCTTGCAAGTTATTTGCATTTAATTTGCTCAACTTATATCTCCCTATTTTTACACTTAAAGTTCAATGATTAAAATTGAAAAATAACGACCTATTACTTAAATAACGGCAAAATTAAAATGCAATTCTGGCTGTTGGCTTGTTGCGTCATGGTTGCGTCATCAAAGATTGCGTCATCACGGCGATGCTATAGACATCTGGTGGTGATTGGCATGTTTGGGCATGTTTGGGCAGCGACTGACCAATCACAGCGTTGTGACATGAATAAGCTCCTCCCCCAAAATGTTCGTGACATTATCCGTGATATTGTGCGTGACATGAATAAGCCCCTCCCCCAAAAGCTTGTTGTTTTATTATATATGGATTCAGAATCTGTGTTTGATTTGCCATCACTAATTGATTCTTAGGGAATATATTTTGGTTTCCACAAATTCGATTGGAATTGCGGCAAATATTTAGGAAAGGGGCTGTCGCTTTCGTTGAGCAAATGACTCACGCCAATGTTTTCAAAAACAATTTTAATTCAAAATTGTTTGATTCAAAATTATTATTTTTATTACCCCTTAGTCTTTAGTCGAAGATCTTTTTGCGCATGTTATTAAAGGCTTGAAGATACATCAGAAAATTTACTTTTTAAAAAGTCGCCTGTTAATTCCAAATGCACGGAAATTAAAAGGGCGCAGGAAGTCATAACATTATTTTATTGTTGTGCGATCAAAGAATCACGGCGACGCTATTGTCCTATGGCCCTCTGGCGACGTCGGTTAATTATGTTTCCAAAAATCTGATTTTATTTTAAACTTTCGTGCGATGGGTATGAGTAATGTGTTATCACGATTCAGAGAGGGAACGGTTTCTAAACCGACGGGAAACCGCATTGCAAATTTGCAATTGCAATGGTGAGTGAGAGCGGTGAGATGTGTTTTTTAAAACCTGGCAATGTTGCACACCAAAATGTCATCCAGAAACCAGAATTCCAGACTTGATTGTTTTTGTTTGCAAAGCCAACAGGATCCCAGGATGGTTTTTACTTAAAAATGAAAAACGATGTCGTGCTTGTATCGTGGAAGAATTATGCGGTATGTCAAAGTATTGCTGTTAATTAAACCGTAAGAATGAATCACTTAATCAAAGGAAGTCAGATGCATGGCAAGTTGGCAACTCAGTTGCATCATAGATGTAAATGTTTTGCCTAGTAAAATGGTTATATACTTTTAGATCAGCTTAGATCATTGTGTCATAGAAACACGTCAAATCACGTCGTAAGATCTCGAGGCATTTTTTGATGTGTTGATTTGTTTTGTTTTGCCCTCTGTTTATTGATTTTCTCTTGAATTTTGTGTCATCACAGACACACAGGAGGGGGAAGAGGAGCCATGGACGAAGAGGTATAAAATTGTTGTGGGCTATAATATCCATTAAGAATTAAATTACTCCCATGTTTTCTTTCGCTCCTGTAGGTTTGAGCTCCTCAAACGATTGTGTGTCAGCATTCGCCGTTATACTACATAGGCCTCTCTGCTATACAGTCTATCCATCATTATTAACCTATCAATTCACTCGTGTGGAAGGCAGCACTAGCCCAATCCAGGGCAGCAGCTCATCCAGGAGCAGCAAGGAGGATCGAAGCATCAGAGAAAAAAGAAAAAAAAACAAGGAGCCCCCCCAAAAAGATGGCGATCAATATAAGAGCTTACTCGAGAGACTGGACACGAGCGCCGGAGTCGGAAACGCCATCATTCAACAGCATCACGCAACGCCAGGTTCCTCCTACTTTTTCTTTATTATTATTTTTATTCTTATTCTTTCACACATCATTTTCTTTTTGATTTATCACGTCGTCTCTCTCTCCTATTATATCGAATTGCGCTAATTTCAGTTATTCCTGGACAATTATCGGTAGATAGTCGTACACATGTGCAGTGCAGTAGGCTGCCACCACTCTTTATAAATAGCGGCCTTGTGTCAACTCCTAAAAGCCTGCAATCACGTAGATAAATAGGAACGGCGTGTGTATAGATGTCCCCTTCTGGCTTTTGTGGGTGCACCAGATATATACCCACACACACACCATCGTTCAAAACTATTCTCCCAGCTCAGAAGATTAAACAGAGAGTTTATATTTAGAGACGGCTGAGACTCTGCTGCTGCTGCGCCCAGTGAAGCGAATGTACAAGACACTATTTGAATGTGTATCGGGTCGGTTAGGTTTTTCTCTGTGTGTTTCTGCGCCGGAATGGTGGAAACATAATAATCAGCAACTTTCGTTTCTCGCCCTAAAGGAATGAATGCGAGGGGAGGGGAAAAATGTCCGGAAGTGCTGGATGTGGGAGCCGTCGGTGTAGTAGCAGGGCAGCAGACAAGATGCGGTTATCTCACGGTGGGAGGGCGTAATAATAAAAGAATAAAAACCAAAATAGGAAATCTGATCTGGATGTTGGCGACGATGTCGTCATCCAGCAGACGGAAATAAAAAGAAACTTTTTATCTTTTTTTGTTTTTCGTGGCGCAGCGAAACAATCTGTCCCAAGATTCCGTAAAGGCTCCTGAAAAAAAAAATCCTGTCCGACGTCTAACTATGGCAGACAAACAATCGATCAAACCAGCACCCAACTTCTTTTTATTTTTCTTCTTCTTTTGTTATTAGGTCGTATCTTATCCGGATTGGAATGTTTAATTGTGTTTTGACATGGCGCGAAAATTTGAATTCCTTTTTTTCAAAAAGTGTTCTAAATTCCTGTTACGTGTATTTTAGGTGCGTGTATAAATCATTTGCATATAGATAGCTCTGAAATCCAATCTGATCCTCTCGTCTTCTCTATTTGACAGAGAATTATTATGATCACAGGCCGGGAGAAAATATACCCCGCCCAAGATAAAAAAAACGTGGTTGGGGGTATCATTTGGATGATGCGATTTACAGGCAATTTCGGAGCGCGCTGAGGTCTAGCGTGACTCGTAATGAACCCTAATATAGTAATATTACATCTAGCCTCTAATCGAATGTCATATCCAGCCAGTTTGCTAAACAAGATTTAGGGTCGATGCGTTTGTTGAAATTGTCACAAAGGCTGGCTGCTGGGCGCTGAGGAGGAGAGAGAGAGCCAAGGTCCGTGAGAGAGAAAGAGGCTGGCTGTCAAAAGCTTATTAGCATCGTATATATTTATATAGGATTGCCAGTGAGGTAGATACGGCCCGGAGGCTGCATTTCCTCGTATCTAAGAAATGCCGGGGCCTTGTTATTATATTGTGTATGTATCCTGTATCCGCCTAGATTCCCCAATGGACGCCCCCCCCCCCCCCCTGATGTATGCGGACCTGAGGGGGGTAAAAAAAAATGAGGGAATCTTGTTTACTTTGCGGCTAAAACATCCACCTCCTCCTTTTTTTGACACGATGATATTGTCCAATCGATTATTCAAATAAAGGCGCGCGCGCGCTTAAACCTCACGAGGGAATTCAATTTAAGAAAACTGGTCAAATGCAATGATTAACCAATGGTTACACATGTGTCAAATTTTGTTTTTATTTATTAGGTGTGTTGAGAGGATTGCCGAGAGATTTCGGCGTTTGACCACCGTCACATCATCAGTCGGCATCAGCTGGCGGCCAACAGCAGCAGCCGGGCAGCAGAGGCAACCGCGGCAACAACCGGAGTGACGTTTCCATTTAGGTCAGTCGCAGTCCTGCCACAGATTAAAATCTAGCAAATGATCAAATTCAGTCGTCTAAACTGAAAAGAAGAGATGATGGACGTTCCCAATTACTTGTCAAATGCACTTATACAGGATCAAAGCGACCGATCCTACCCCCTTTTCTATTATTAGTAGTGAAACACCACGCCCCTTCCCCCCTTCCATTTTGACGTATAATTAGCCCAGGGGGGAAATAATCGATTTGGTGACCATTTTGACGTGTGTGTGTGTGTATTTTCAGGTGGACGTAGGATCGACTAAGGCGACCAACATCGGAGGCGTTGGCGATCGAATGGGTCGCACGACTAAAAATCAACGCGGCGCTTCCGGCGGAGGCGGCGGAAGCAAAGCCGAGACTCCACCCACTACATCTCAGCAGCAACAATACGAGACGGCCCTCTACTCGCGCGAAGACATTCGCGAGCAATACTGCATCAACAAGAAAGAAACGGACGTGCTGGATCGCTCGTCCCACGTGCGCCAAAGAGCCAAAGGATTTTTCGGATGCCTAACGAGTCGCAAGGTAGTAACACTGGTAGAAATTCACTCAACTTTGATCAGCCCCAAATAATTAAAAAAAAAAATCCTGACAGGATCTTTTTTTACATATTATGATAGATGTAAGGGCAGCCATCTTGGTGTGTGTCCTTGGCTGTCCTTTTTATTCTTTCCCTTTTTGTTTGCTCTCACTGAGAGATCTGAGAGATCTGAGAGAAGAGGAAAAATCAATACAGCAGGAGCATACAGATCCCCCCTCTGTCTCGTAGAGTCTCCAGTGGTCCGGTATCCTATACTGGCACAGCTTTTTGGATATTCCTTTCACATGCTAGCTCCTCTTTTTGCAGATATTGTCAACAGACATTCTCTGTCGTCAAATTCGTTCGCAGGCCGGGAGGGATATACACATCAAAGAAACAAATAAGAATCTCTCTCATCATCATAAATATTCAGTGTGAAAAGGGAGGAAGAGATTCCAGGATGGATAAGAAACAAAAAAGGTCCATCGATCATCCGGATGACTTGTTCATCTCTTTTTGGCCCTCTTCTGTTAGATTTACACGGGTAACATATTATTACCATTTGGCGCATGTCGATAAAGCCTTCGAGAGTTCCTACTCTGGTGATGTAATAAAACAAAAGTGGGTGGGAAATACAAGATAGAAATTGTGGTTGACCCCCACCATTTTCTATTAAGATGATGAACGGCTGGGAGAAGAAGATGTAGGATCGATATGTACACAAAGACCTCTCTGGAGCCAACATCACCAGTTACACTACTAAAAGGGGTGGACACAGACACACAGACACACATTCTTATAATAAATATATCTGTGTGTGTTATTTATGTGAATGGGAAGTCGGAAGAGCATTCTCATAAATAGCCGAGCTGGGCTGTCGAACGACTTTATTAAGTGCATTCTTTTGCTGGGGGGTTTTTGATTGAACTTGTTTTTGTTAACATTTTATTTGATTTGTGTATCACTTTCCCATAGGATCACGGTGCCAAGAAGAAGAAATCGCGTTCGTCTTTCTTTTCGGCTTTGTGCGTCCGGCGGGCCAGCGAGGAGAACCTGTACAACGGCTGCAACAAACCCGTGGCCAACACCAACCGCAGCGTCACTCTGCCGGCCCTCCAGCCCTTCACGGTATACACAAATGAAATTAAATCAGGACGCGCGCTCGCCCGTCGAAGAAGAAATTGTGGCCGGTCGCGTTCTGGTTCACGACCCGACCCGCTACTTGAGCGGAAGCGGATCCAGCGATGATGGCAGTCTCAACAACGACGATCTCTTTGCTTCCTCGCTTCCGGCCAAGCCAGACATGAACCGCTCGTTGGGCTTCACCGACGTGGAAGATGTCGTCTGGTCTGATTCGGAGCCTCATCCGCACGATGGACCTCCTCCCAATCCGGCGGAAGAAGGCAAACTGCTGCAGGCCCAGAAATTGTTCGACTCGAACGTTTCGTGTCCGGATACGGCCGGCAACTATAGCGACGAGTTTGGCAGCACTTGGCAAGTTACAGTCCTCCAGCCGCATTCATCCGTCGCTGTCCGGCAGAGCGGAGGTGGTGGTGGGACCACCAGCTCGGATGACAAAGGCACCACCTCCTTTGTCGTCACCTGCGATTCAGATTTAGATCCACCCCATCCGCCCACTCCGCCTCCCTAGCGACCACCAGCCCCCACCGATCCCCCATCCGCCGAACTATCTGAGACGGAGAAGGAAATCATGGTCCAGTTTCCACCCTGGCCGGGATCTCAGGACGCTCAGGAGTTGCTTCCGGCACCACCCAGTTTCGCCTGCTCATCCCTCAACTCGTCTCAACTTCCCTCGGCGGATGAAGAAGAGGATCAAATCGTGACGTCATCAGCTCCTCCACTTGCCACCGCAGCCATCGCTCCGGATATTGATCCGTCGAGTCCCAACCAGCAAATGAGTCAGCGTGTTTTATTGCGTCACTTGAAGAACGGCTCGAAAAGCATGTCGGAGACTATTACTTCCGTCGATTCCGACTCTTCCGGACGTCGAGTGAAGGAGCATGAAACGTCGGCCAGCTCTGAGCCGCTCAGCCTTCCACCCAGCGAACTGAATAGTCCCCTGCAGGCGGACGTTAATAACAGCGTAAAGTTTGTCTAGCCTTTGACGGTTTGATTCATTGATTCATCAACAATCAATCAAACCGTTAGCGGCTTTGACCTCTTGAGGTAATTTCCTATTTACATGCTGTTTATTATTAATGCTCAATTAAAGTATCTTGGTTAGGGCGAATGGCAGGTCGTTCGTTTGTGATGTCAATGCTGGCTTTAGTTTTGTCAAAAATTCGGCAAAATACTACGACGATTGCGCCAGGATTCTTGGAAATATAATTCCACGTCGTTTGGCGCCCACTTTACATATTCCGTGGGCTCTGCCTTTCCAGCTCGATGACCCACCGATAGTGCCTACGACTTTTGGCAAGATGTATTAAAATGTTTTCAGCGAAAAAGTCGATACGATAATTAATCAGGATTTCGTTTTTGCCAGGATGGAATTGCGTCGTGTTGTGGCCGTCATTCGGCACGGAGATCGGACGCAGAAGCAGAAAATGAAAATGGAAGTCCGTCATCCCAGGTAAAAGAGAAAAACAGAACTCATTGTGCTAAAGAAAACTTGAATCCTTCTCAATTTATTCGTAGATTTTTTTGCTCTGTGGACCTCCTACGAATCCGAAGTCAATGGACGCCATTTGAAACAAAAAAAAAATTGCACAACTGCAGGAAGTGCTCGATATAGCCCGCTTTCTCTAATATCAGGAGTAGTTGCTGGTTCAGCTGATCGGAAACTAGAGGAAAAACGCGGCAAATTAGAACAACTTAAAACTGTTCTAGAATTGTACAGTATTACTTACATTATACTCTGGATAGCTAATTTCATATTATTGGCTGATTTTCTCATTTTCTCAAAAGCTTATCTTTCTTTTTTATTTACTGATAGCCTTTAAACAACTGGTTGGGTGGAGCACGTGAGGATTTGGTCGACATGTTCATCATCCACACGATGGAAGAAATCCAGGGCTTGTTGGAGGCTCACGAAGAGTTCAAAGCCACGCTTGGCGAGGCGGATAAGGAATACCAATCGATCAGTCGGTCTGGTTCAACAAGTCGAGTCGTTTGCTAGCCAGCACAGCATCCCCGGCGGCTTGGACAATCCATACACCAGTCTTACGGCCAAGGTATTAAAAAAAAAAAAAAAATTATTCACTTGCTCTTGTCGACTCCTCTGCTGCGGATTTTTATCGCGGAGATAACACGGGGGTCGTTTTTTGTTTTTAAAATAATTTCGATACGATTTTATTGCTGATTCACTATATTTGCGTGCTTTAAATTTAATTTGGCGCTTATCAACTGGGTCGACGTTGGCGTTGATTTAAAAAAAAAATCACTTATTTATTATGTGTCGTGTGTTTGTGTGGCCCAAACTAACTGCTGCAAACGCTCGTTGATTTTGTTAAAAGGATGAATCATCACCCAAGGTAAACCATGGCCTGTTTGCTTGGTGAATGGGCATGTTCTTTTATGGGGAATGTTCTTTTTTTTATCGTTTTTCATTTTTATTTATTCGGATTTTTTCACCCTTCTCTCCAGCCCTTCAATTGCCTTAAAAGTTGTACTTTGTTGTTGGACTAATTTGATTTTTCTCTTGTTTAAGGACATAACTTCCAAATGGGCGGAAGTCCGTCTGTTGGTTCCTCAAAGGGACGGCACTCTGGAGGCCGTCCCGGCTTCGTAAACAACAGAACAATGAGCTTATGCGCCGCCAGTTTGCCGAAAAGGCTAACTCGGATGGACCATGGATTGAGTGCCAAATGGACGCCGTGGCTTTGATCGCAATGGGAATGCAGGTCCGTCTCTTCAAAGACTTGTTCTCCTTTTGATGTCGTCAAACTGATTTTCTGTGTATTTTGTCGACTGAATGAATGTTCAGGGATCATTGGAGAATCAGTTGGTCCGCTTGAAAGAATAGGAGCAGAACGTCTACGCCTACAAGTCGCACATGGAAGAGTTGGAGAAGCTCAACCAGGGCATTCAAGAATCGATGGTGTTTGAAAACCGATACACACTCATAACCGCCTAAACCGCCTACACCATGGAAACGCTTCGAGTCGGCTGGGAGCAGTTGCTCACCTCCATCAACCGGAACATCAACAAAGTTGAAAAACCAGATTTTGACGCGCGATTCTAAAGGTATCAAAGTCTAACAAGTTTGGTTATCGACAGGAAACGTCAATTTGGTTCATAGGCAGCATGATAGAACAGATTATTATATGGACAATTTCTTATGTTGTTTCGACACTTTTTCTCGAGTACTTATCATGTAGCCAGACAAATAGCCTGCAATAACCTTACTATTGCTTTCCGGCTTCTTTTTTTCTGATTCCCCACCATGTCTAATTTTCTAGATGTCTGGAGAACAATTGCTTCGGTAAACAAAGTCGATAAAAACACACCATTCAAATATAGAAAACCGGCTCTTACTTGGGGAAACCTGCGTTCGGAAATTCCCTCTCAATAGGCTGCTATATCAATCGGTTGTTTGTATTTTAACGGTTGACAATTGCTATGCGCCATCAGATAATCAAGGCTGTCAGACGCGAAAGTTTCTGCTATAAGAAAGAATTTCAATTCTAGACACTGACTCGACACGAATGCCAACAAATACGATTGTTTATATGCGTTATCTGACTATCTCTCGTCTATGATGCAGGTATATTTCTAACAGACAGGAAATCATTATGTGGGAAACTACTGCTGTATAGCGAAAGGCTGGATGAAGGTAAGCTATTGTATATGCCTGGCTTATAATGTAGTAGTTGTCAAACGTTGTTCCACCAAACTTTCCCGCCTGATCGGGTATATAAACACAAGAGAGAGAAACGGTTCCATAGCAGAGTCAGTTGACCAGGTGTCGTGAAAACAGCAACATACATCCCATTGAGTTGCTATTCTCTGCCAAGTGTATTATTATTAAAAACTGTGGGCCTACTACAATATTGGAGTTCTAAGGCCTCATTTTAGGTCAGTGCTCATTCATTTTCATTTAATGAAGGATTAATTTATATTGGTTGCGCTGCAGTGTAGAGTTTCGTGCGGGGAGTGATGAACGTCTAATATTGTCTAGAATTTCTTTAGATGTAGTTATAACAGTGTTAAATAGCAATGGTGCGATTTTAATAAAAAAGAGTGAAGTTATAATTAAACGTTATTCATGACACTCTTGTCAAACTTATATTTGTGACGTTACACCTGTTAACCGTTTGGCTACAGTGGGAACTCAATTTGGCCTATTATAAAAATTTTACAAGCGGGCAAACCCTCTTGAAATTATCTCCGGCGTATCCAATTTCCGTGCATGAATTATAGCTGAATTTATTTATTTATTTAATTTTCAAGAATTCAAGATGTTGCCGCGTTGGACGGTTGGCGTGCTCATTTTTGGCGTGCTGTTTTCTGTCTTCTCCAGCAGCGAAGGCGTCGAGAAACCGAAAGGGTCAAATGGTCGAATTAAAAAGATATTTGAATACGTCAAAATCCCTTTAATCGACCTGCCACATTGAATATCAACCCGAACCCAACAGACTTTAGCACGGCGCGGCGCGGCGCGACGCGACGATGATGTGGTTCAATACGATCAGCTATAGGCTACTATACGATCCCTCTGGATTGGGCTTTGAATTTAAATTACCGTTCGATGGACGTTACCAACCGATTTTTGAGACCGAGAAGGTCAAACCTAATCGTAACCCGAATTACCAGACATCACCGAGTCCTGAACCGACTTACTCGCCCCCATCGACTATACACTGCCACCTTACTTTGAACTTCCTCAAGTTGAACCTGCTCTTCCTCCCTATGTCCCTATTCATACCGTGCCGAAATCTAATTATAAACTTGAGACATCAGTCGACATTTCATACACTACTGTGTCAATCCATACAGCAGTCCAAACAGCTGTCAATCAATACAGCAACGAATATCCTTACTATTGCCCTAAAGTTGGTGGTTACGAGTGGTCATAGCCCTGGCCGGCTAGCTAAAGATTGCGTAGTGTGGTACGATCTCGTTCTGATCACTACTGCCCAATACTGCCTGCTGCAAACTGCCGGATGGACAACCAGGAACTTGTTGTCCGGATCTTCGCCGTAACGGTAAATATTTCACTGCCTAAATTTTGTTTGGTATTCCTATACAGTACCAGAGCTCTATTTCAAATCGATTTTTATTTTAACTCAACAGGTTATGGCGAAGCTATCAAGAAAACCAAGAAAAATGTGAAATGTGTGAGCATCAGGGTATTGACATTTACTCTGTGAACGCGGCTGCTCACGCGGGTCGCTTCAACATGAGGTTAATGGACGAGACGGAGAAATTCCTTCGCGACAAGAACATCACCATCAGACTCAGTTCGTCATCTTACGCGCATTTACTTTTCCAGACAGCGACCGAAGCTGAACATCTTAGTCGTGCCGCATTAACTAGTATTGAGACAACCAGAGAACGTGGCAAAAGGTATTTTTTTTTTCTTCAAATTATTTCAGCTTCAACAATTAAATGACTCGATATTCAATTGATGTAGATTCGAAATGACTCCAGCAGAAGAGGCTGGTTTGGGTTTGACTCAATTCCATACGAGCTACTACTACGAGCTACAACTTACGAGCTACTACACCGAGCTCCGAAGTATAACTCTGCCCCGAGCTACATCACCAAAGAGCCGGAGTACTACACCGAGGTTCCCAAGTACTACACCACTAAGGCACCCAAATACTACACGACTACGTATGCTGCCCCCTGCCTACTACATCGAGGCCCTTAATTACTACAACACCGAAGCGCCCAAGTACAATTGACGTTGCCCCGAGCTACTACACCGATGCCCCGAAGTCTTACTCGGCGTAAAATGAATTGTCTTCAAACAAGTCGTGTAAAAGGAGAGAAAAGAAGGTATAGAAATCAGTCGAGTGATGATTTTCAAAACGGCAATAACTGCAGTGTCCAGCATCTGTCCCCAACTGCATTGCTCGTGCTCTGCTCTTCGTGTAACCAATTCGTAATCATGGGTAAATATTTTGTTTTTTACATTGAGTTATGTATCAATCCCAGTTTTTTTCTATTTGTTAATATTCCAGTTGGTACTCTTTTCTAATTGTTTGACAGTTATTTATACTGAATATCAATGTTTAAATTTATGAATTGTTTAGTTAACTATAGTGACGTGCTGCTGTTGGGTGTTGTGATGGCTGGGTCGACCGCTGGTGTACCTTTGTAATTTTGTATCATTGGTATGGCGGATCACAAATCACAACGCCGCCGCCTTACTAAACATTAAACAACAACCAGTTACTACACCGAGGCTTTAAGTACTACACATCTAAGGCGCCGGAGTATTATACCACAACTTACGCTTCCCTTGAGCTACTACACCGACGTCCCGAAGTAATACTCTGCCCCGAGTTTGACCATCAAGGCACCGGAGTACTACACGACTTAGTATACTGCCTCATCATCCTTCACCGATCCTAAGTACAACTCTGTTCCCAGCTACTACACCGAAGCTCCAGCTTACACCACTAAAGCGGTCGAATACTACACTGAAGCCGTTCTTATTTATGCCCGACCATGAATTTATCTTACCTTTCCCCCGATTTTACCCGCATTATGTCAAAAGGCATACGAAATTAGCCCCTGAACGCCTCCTGTCAACGCGTATGTCATTATATTATGTCTAGTCAAAGAAAAGGGTGAAACAAGGGTGACAAAAAAGCGCTGACGCAACATGTGGCCTCAGGCTTCCCATCAAAAGTGTAATCATTTGATGTGAGCATCTATATTAAATGTTAGTCATTCAGCCAGAGGCTTCGCTGCTACACATCATGACTCTCTCACCTAGGTATTAAATTTAATTAATTCAATTAAATGTAATGTAATCAAATATTTAATTTTAATTAAATATTAGATTACATTCTTTCAAGTGGCTGCCACTTGCGTGTTTACTCATTCTCCTACCAGCTCAGTGGTATTATGCCAATACTACCAGCTATAGTCCTGTTTATTCAGCACCACAAGTGTCCAATCGACCGGATCTTTCTTACGTATTCAACTATCCCTACACGTCAGTTCAAATTTGTCTTAAAGTTGATTTTTCTTTAATTCAATAACAATTGTGGATAGCGTATGACGTACTCCCGGAGAGGAACCATGGTGTCCTGCTGCGTCTCTGCTAATCAACCATCTGTGTTTCAATGCAAACCTGCCATTCTCTGTTCACCTTGGTTCATTGAATGACTCTACAATCCTTGGTGGTGTACGGCAGCAGATGGAAATTTCGGAGCTTGTTGTCTATAGACATTCTCAAGACAACATGTAAGTTACCATGTCTAATCAGTGTGAATTTCCAATGGTAATGTTTAATTTATTCAATAACCCAGCTTCTGTTGCACGATTCCCCGAGTCGAGTGAGTTGACAGCCATGCCCAGAGACATAACCAAAGACGAGATGAGTCGTGCTGTTACGGTAGCTCGCCAGCACGTGGAAGAGATTAGTGCTTTCGAATGGCATGCTGGGAATAACATGTTAGCTCCCTGGCAAAATTCTGCGGCCTACAGCTACAGTGCTACCTACCACCTATATGCCTCCCTCATAGGCCAGCAGGAAGGATGGAAAGGACTTCAATCGCTGGAAGCGTCTAGAAACTTGGCTAATGTGTAAGTTATTCTTTTAAATTTTTGTTTAAGATTATCTAAATTGTTTTTTGAATTTTTAGGTTGAACTTGAACCTGAAATTGCCGGGTTCGCACTGCTGTAACGAAAATGTAGGACTTCGCCCGTGACACTGCAACACTTGTGTGTTAAGGAGACCGCTCTTTCGTCCATTTGCCGTGCATAGCCTGCTTGCACTGCAATGCATCTGCTTTGTACAACAGGTAAAAGTGTTTTTGAATGACTTTGATACAGATTGAATAATGCTACTCTGAAATTACTTAGGACTTACGACGCTTCATATGCAACAATCTTGCTTACCCCAATTGGGGTAGATCGAATTCGCCTTTGGAACGCATCTTACCTCCCCAATACGCAGATGGTGAATTTAATAGTTAGCTTCATTCAACAAGTTTACTTATTGTCCTAATTTTTAAAAGGCATTTGGACGTCCCGTGAATGGCCGGGACTATACCTCCGGGCTCCAGTTGACTCTGTCAGCCGCATCTTTTCGTAAGGCGTCTCAGATTATCCCGACAATCAATTCAATCAATTAACACAATTACTGTGATGCACTGGGGTCAACTTGTCGCTCACGATATTACTCACGTTCCTACTTTCCGTACATGTAAGCTAATTAATTCATTTTCTCTGTTTTTAATGAGCAAGGCTAATTTATTTTCTGTTGTGAAAAGTGACCAATTCGGCGATTCAATGTTGCACGGGTGACGGCAAGTACTTGTCACCTGAGCGAACTCTGTTTCCCCACCGAACCCACTTTGTTTCCCCATCGATGTGGACCACGACAATGAATTCTAGAGTCAATTTGGCGTTAGCTGTCACGATTTCGTCCGCTCTGTCATCGCTCCTCGAGAAGATTGCAAATTCGGTTATGCCGACCAGGTACTGTAGCTCGCTTTTTTCCTAATGATGCAATTCATTACTTTACTTGATTCGACTTGATTATGCAATTAGCTCAACCGAATTCCGGCCTATCTGGACGCTTCCGTCATTTATGGCTCGACTGCTGCTGAAAAAGTTGTCGTGTTACCCCAATAGACAATCGGCGGGGACTATGTTTGTTTTACCAGTCGATCCCGAACGAAAGGATTGTATTTCCGACGAATACGGAAGCCAATGCTTCGTCGCAGGTACGAATTCTAAAATAAATACTGGTTGGTTTGAATGTGGCTAATTTGTTTAAATAATCAGGTGATCAACGAGTCAATCAGTACACTGGTCCAACTGTGTCTTGCACATCGTCGTTTGGCTTCGTTTGCACGACAAGTATGCTAACCAGCTGGCTTTGATCAACTCCCAATGGGACGATGAGAAACTTTACCAGGAGACTAAGGAAATCGTTATAGCTTTGGTGCAACACATCACCTACAACGAATATCTGCCATCTGTTTTTTGGGTAGGTCAAACCGAATTATTAAGTCGAGAATCTTTCATTTCTATTTTTGTTTTGTAGGACCCAATTTAATGGAAGAATACGGCCTACTCCCTCTCACAACTGGTTACACTTACACATCCCGCTTTTAAGGCTCAAATAACAAATGAGTTTGATACTGCTGCATTCCGTTACGGACATTCATTCTCTCATTCGCAACTATACATGCAACGAGTAAAAAAAGGTGAAAGTGAAGTAATAACATTGAAGTGCTAACTAACGCATTTCTTTGCTGTTATAGACTATGATGATACCTACTGGTTTGTTTAATCTCTGTTGGCATCAATGAGAACTTTTTTTTATTTGTAAAATGAGCCAGTTTATCACAAATCTATTTTACTACACAAATTATCGGTTCCAGTCTAATTCTTCCATGTTTTTCTTCCGGTCCATTTCTCTTCCAGTCACTTTCTTCCTTGTTCTACTTCCGGTCCTTTTCTTCAAGTCCTATCCAGTCCCATCTTTCCGCTTTATTCATCCAGTCCATTTCTTCCATCCATTTTCTTTCATTTTCTACTTCCGGTCCATTTCTTCCAGTCCTATCCAGTTCCACCCTTCCGCTTTATTCATCCAGTCCATTTCTTCCATCCATTTTGTTTCATTTTCTTCCTTTGTTCCTTTTCTTCCCGTCCTATCCAATCCCATCCTTCCGCTTTATTCATCCAGTCCATTTCTCTTCCAGTCAATTTCTTCCTTGTTCTTCCTCCGGTCCTTTTCTTCCAGTCAAATTCTTCCCTGTTCTACTTCCGGTCCATTTCTTCCATCCACTTTCTTTCATTCGCTTCCTCCGGTCCTTTTCTTTCAGTCCTATCCAGTCCCATCCTTCCGCTTTATTCTTCCGGTCATATATCTTCGAGATTTGTCTTGCATTTTTTCCGTTCTTCCGTTTCTTTTCCTCTACATCGCGCCTTATTTATTTCTTATTTTTCTTAAAAAATTTGGTGACTTTCTTAGCCCCGTTTTTAACATTTTTTATCCCTTTATCTTTTTTTTCTTTTACACTATTACCAAATTTTTGTATTTTTTCTTCTGCTTTTTCTAATTTTTTTTTGAACCAATTTTTTTTATTTTCTGATGGTTTTTTCTCGTCTTCTTTTGGTTTCTGCGGTTCCCGTTGCCCTTGTGCTGTCTGCTGATTGGTTACAGTTTGTTTGATTTTTCTTTCCTTTTCCTTTTCGCTCTTAGTTGTTCTTTCTACGAGCGTCTCGTCGGTAGGTTTTGTCTTGTCAGGTTTAGCTTTCCCAACCGGTTCTTGCTTCTTTGTTTTAAACATATCAGAAAAGAATTTCCCCAACCCTTTTCGGACCTTTTTTTCAGGTTGAATCGGAGGTGTTGCATACTCGTTATCCGGTAAATATTTTGCTTTTGAGTATTCTTCGGGTTCGTGGGGGTGCGGTTCATTTAGTTGTTCACTTGGAGCTACTTCCGGTTCATGCGCACGAGCCGCGTCTTCCGGTAAAGATAGGGCTGAATATTCTTCGGGTTCGTGGGGGTCGGGTTCATCTAGTTGCTCACTTGGAGCTACTTCCGGTTCTGGTTCTACATTTTCCGGTTCATGCGCACGAGCCGCGTCTTCCGGTAAAGATAGGGCTGAATATTCTTTGGGTTCGTGGGGGTCGGGTTCATCTAGTTGCTCACTTGGAGCTACTTCCGGTTCTGGTTCTACATTTTCCGGTTCATGCGCACGAGCCGCGTCTTCCGGTAAAGATAGGGCTGAATATTCTTCGGGTTCGTGGGGGTCGGGTTCATCTAGTTGCTCACTTGGAGCTACTTCCGGTTCTGGTTCTACATTTTCCGGTTCATGCGCACGAGCAGCTTCTTCCGTAACCTCCTCCGCAGGATATGCTTCAAATTCTTTTTGGTTTTTGACTTTTTGTTTCTTTTGAGCTGTCGCAGTTTCACCCATCGGAATTGTCCACGCTACTGATGGCCGGCTTGGATGTATTTTAGCCTTATTTGCTGGTTGTCGTACTGGTTGCTCAATCGTGGTTCCAGAAACATTACGATCGGGGTGATACCCGTCGTGATGATTCTGGTTTCCGTCATAATTTTTAAAATGACGACCTTGTTGGCCATTGGAATTTGTATTTCCAATTGGATTACATCCGTAGTGGTGAATAATCCTATTATCATAGTTTGTATAATTTTGGATAAAAACGGTGTTTGGTGGAGCTCTATGAGATTCGTGGTTCTGGATATGGCGCCTGTTACCACCTTTAGGTTGGTGGTTAGGGCTATTTTGATCACATAAAATGTCCATCTGGACCGGATAACGATTACCCGTCCTTCGTACCGTAGTTCTGTTTCCATTCCCGGATTCATCATAGACTTCCGGGTATCGAATGTTACAGTTTGTCTGATAATTTCGCTCGTTCCGTTCAGCAGGATTGGTACTACATCGATCTGAACGACGGTCTGATTGATTTCGATTGCTTTTTTTACTTTCATATCGGTAATTGTTTATAATGTTACCGTTTAGGTTATCAATATATAATACTGAGCTGCCTTGTGAGACTCCGGTTGGATTGTAGTCGGAGACACTACATGCCTGTTGGGTTTTTGTACCCTTGTCTGGTTTAACATGATTTTTTATGGTTTTTTTGTTGATGGAGTGGGCGTGTTCCCCACTAATCAACAAACCGTCGCTAAACGGAATGCCAACATTTATATATGCCATGTTGAGAATAATTTTTGTCTTGTCTTTTCAGTTGAAACAGTGTGTTGGTAGTCACACCTTTACATCACCTCATGTCGAGCACCCTTATATAACCTCGCATCCAACTTTCCCTTCCGCAACTGCTATCCTGAAGGATTTTTCATTTACAGTTCAATAACCTTGCAAGTTATTTGCATTTAATTTGCTCAACTTATATCTCCCTCTTTTTACACTTAAAGTTCAATGATTAAAATTGAAAAATAACGACCTATTACTTAAATAACTGCAAAATTAAAATGCAATTCTGGTTGTTGGCTTGTTGCGTCATGGTTGCGTCATCAAAGATTGCGTCATCACGTCGACGCTATAGACATCTGGTGGTGATTAGCATGTTTGGGCATGTTTGGGTATGTCTGGGCAGCGACTCGACTGACCCATCACAGCGTTATAACATGAATAAGCTCCTCCCCCTTGAGACATGAATAAGCTCCTCCCCCAAAATTTTCGTGACATTATCCGTGACATTATCCGTGACAGACACAGGCTCCTCCAGTCCTCCCCCAAAAAGCTTGCTGTTTTATTATATATGGAAGATTCAGAATCTGTATGTGATTTGCCATCACTCATTGATTCTTAGGGAATATATTGTTGGTTTCAACAAATTCGATTGGAATTGCGGCAAATATTTTGGAAAGGGTCTGTCACTTTCGTTGAGCAAATGACTCACGCCAATGTTTTCAAAAACAATTTTAATTCATCGATTGTTTGATTCAAAATTTGGCAATAAATTTATTAATTTGATTTCATTTCACCTTTTATTATTTTTATTGCCCCTTAGCCTTTAGTCGAAGATCTTTTTGCGCATGTTTACTTTTTGATCCATGTTACTTTAAAAAAAGTCGCCTGTTAATTCCAAATGCACGGAAATTAAAAGGGCGCAGGAAGTCATAACATTATTTTATTGTTGTGCGATCAAAGAATCACGGCGACGCTATTGTCCTATGGCCCTCTGGCGACGTCGGTTAATTATGTTTCCAAAAATCTGATTTTATTTTAAACTTTCGTGCGATGGGTATGAGAAATGTGTTATCACGATTCAGAGAGGGAACGGTTTCTAAACCGACGGGAAACCGCATTGCAAATTTGCAATTGCAATGGTGAGTGAGAGCGGTGAGATGTGTTTTTTAAAACCTGGCAATGTTGCACACCAAAATGTCATCCAGAAACCAGAATTCCAGACTTGATTGTTTTTGTTTGCAAAGCCAACAGGATCCCAGGATGGTTTTTACTTAAAAATGAAAAACGATGTCGTGCTTGTATCGTGGAAGAACTATGCGGTATGTCAAAGTATTGCTGTTAATTAAACCGTAAGAATGAATCACTTAATCAAAGGAAGTCAGATGCATGGCAAGTTGGCAACTCAGTTGCATCATAGATGTAAATGTTTTGCCTAGTAAAATGGTTATATACTTTTAGATCAGCTTAGATCATTGTGTCATAGAAACACGTCAAATCACGTCGTAAGATCTCGAGGCATTTTTTGATGTGTTGATTTGTTTTGTTTTGCCCTCTGTTTATTGATTTTCTCTTGAATTTTGTGTCATCACAGACACACAGGAGGGGGAAGAGGAGCCATGGACGAAGAGGTATAAAATTGTTGTGGGCTATAATATCCATTAAGAATTAAATTACTCCCATGTTTTCTTTCGCTCCTGTAGGTTTGAGCTCCTCAAACGATTGTGTGTCAGCATTCGCCGTTATACTACATAGGCCTCTCTGCTATACAGTCTATCCATCATTATTAACCTATCAATTCACTCGTGTGGAAGGCAGCACTAGCCCAATCCAGGGCAGCAGCTCATCCAGGAGCAGCAAGGAGGATCGAAGCATCAGAGAAAAAAGAAAAAAAAACAAGGAGCCCCCCCAAAAAGATGGCGATCAATATAAGAGCTTACTCGAGAGACTGGACACGAGCGCCGGAGTCGGAAACGCCATCATTCAACAGCATCACGCAACGCCAGGTTCCTCCTACTTTTTCTTTATTATTATTTTTATTCTTATTCTTTCACACATCATTTTCTTTTTGATTTATCACGTCGTCTCTCTCTCCTATTATATCGAATTGCGCTAATTTCAGTTATTCCTGGACAATTATCGGTAGATAGTCGTACACATGTGCAGTGCAGTAGGCTGCCACCACTCTTTATAAATAGCGGCCTTGTGTCAACTCCTAAAAGCCTGCAATCACGTAGATAAATAGGAACGGCGTGTGTATAGATGTCCCCTTCTGGCTTTTGTGGGTGCACCAGATATATACCCACACACACACCATCGTTCAAAACTATTCTCCCAGCTCAGAAGATTAAACAGAGAGTTTATATTTAGAGACGGCTGAGACTCTGCTGCTGCTGCGCCCAGTGAAGCGAATGTACAAGACACTATTTGAATGTGTATCGGGTCGGTTAGGTTTTTCTCTGTGTGTTTCTGCGCCGGAATGGTGGAAACATAATAATCAGCAACTTTCGTTTCTCGCCCTAAAGGAATGAATGCGAGGGGAGGGGAAAAATGTCCGGAAGTGCTGGATGTGGGAGCCGTCGGTGTAGTAGCAGGGCAGCAGACAAGATGCGGTTATCTCACGGTGGGAGGGCGTAATAATAAAAGAATAAAAACCAAAATAGGAAATCTGATCTGGATGTTGGCGACGATGTCGTCATCCAGCAGACGGAAATAAAAAGAAACTTTTTATCTTTTTTTGTTTTTCGTGGCGCAGCGAAACAATCTGTCCCAAGATTCCGTAAAGGCTCCTGAAAAAAAAAATCCTGTCCGACGTCTAACTATGGCAGACAAACAATCGATCAAACCAGCACCCAACTTCTTTTTATTTTTCTTCTTCTTTTGTTATTAGGTCGTATCTTATCCGGATTGGAATGTTTAATTGTGTTTTGACATGGCGCGAAAATTTGAATTCCTTTTTTCAAAAAGTGTTCTAAATTCCTGTTACGTGTGTTTTAGGTGCGTGTATAAATCATTTGCATATAGATAGCTCTGAAATCCAATCTGATCCTCTCGTCTTCTCTATTTGACAGAGAATTATTATGATCACAGGCCGGGAGAAAATATACCCCGCCCAAGATAAAAAAAACGTGGTTGGGGGTATCATTTGGATGATGCGATTTACAGGCAATTTCGGAGCGCGCTGAGGTCTAGCGTGACTCGTAATGAACCCTAATATAGTAATATTACATCTAGCCTCTAATCGAATGTCATATCCAGCCAGTTTGCTAAACAAGATTTAGGGTCGATGCGTTTGTTGAAATTGTCACAAAGGCTGGCTGCTGGGCGCTGAGGAGGAGAGAGAGAGCCAAGGTCCGTGAGAGAGAAAGAGGCTGGCTGTCAAAAGCTTATTAGCATCGTATATATTTATATAGGATTGCCAGTGAGGTAGATACGGCCCGGAGGCTGCATTTCCTCGTATCTAAGAAATGCCGGGGCCTTGTTATTATATTGTGTATGTATCCTGTATCCGCCTAGATTCCCCAATGGACGCCCCCCCCCCCCTGATGTATGCGGACCTGAGGGGGGTAAAAAAAAATGAGGGAATCTTGTTTACTTTGCGGCTAAAACATCCACCTCCTCCTTTTTTTGACACGATGATATTGTCCAATCGATTATTCAAATAAAGGCGCGCGCGCGCTTAAACCTCACGAGGGAATTCAATTTAAGAAAACTGGTCAAATGCAATGATTAACCAATGGTTACACATGTGTCAAATTTTGTTTTTATTTATTAGGTGTGTTGAGAGGATTGCCGAGAGATTTCGGCGTTTGACCACCGTCACATCATCAGTCGGCATCAGCTGGCGGCCAACAGCAGCAGCCGGGCAGCAGAGGCAACCGCGGCAACAACCGGAGTGACGTTTCCATTTAGGTCAGTCGCAGTCCTGCCACAGATTAAAATCTAGCAAATGATCAAATTCAGTCGTCTAAACTGAAAAGAAGAGATGATGGACGTTCCCAATTACTTGTCAAATGCACTTATACAGGATCAAAGCGACCGATCCTACCCCCTTTTCTATTATTAGTAGTGAAACACCACGCCCCTTCCCCCCTTCCATTTTGACGTATAATTAGCCCAGGGGGGAAATAATCGATTTGGTGACCATTTTGACGTGTGTGTGTGTGTATTTTCAGGTGGACGTAGGATCGACTAAGGCGACCAACATCGGAGGCGTTGGCGATCGAATGGGTCGCACGACTAAAAATCAACGCGGCGCTTCCGGCGGAGGCGGCGGAAGCAAAGCCGAGACTCCACCCACTACATCTCAGCAGCAACAATACGAGACGGCCCTCTACTCGCGCGAAGACATTCGCGAGCAATACTGCATCAACAAGAAAGAAACGGACGTGCTGGATCGCTCGTCCCACGTGCGCCAAAGAGCCAAAGGATTTTTCGGATGCCTAACGAGTCGCAAGGTAGTAACACTGGTAGAAATTCACTCAACTTTGATCAGCCCCAAATAATTAAAAAAAAAAATCCTGACAGGATCTTTTTTTACATATTATGATAGATGTAAGGGCAGCCATCTTGGTGTGTGTCCTTGGCTGTCCTTTTTATTCTTTCCCTTTTTGTTTGCTCTCACTGAGAGATCTGAGAGATCTGAGAGAAGAGGAAAAATCAATACAGCAGGAGCATACAGATCCCCCCTCTGTCTCGTAGAGTCTCCAGTGGTCCGGTATCCTATACTGGCACAGCTTTTTGGATATTCCTTTCACATGCTAGCTCCTCTTTTTGCAGATATTGTCAACAGACATTCTCTGTCGTCAAATTCGTTCGCAGGCCGGGAGGGATATACACATCAAAGAAACAAATAAGAATCTCTCTCATCATCATAAATATTCAGTGTGAAAAGGGAGGAAGAGATTCCAGGATGGATAAGAAACAAAAAAGGTCCATCGATCATCCGGATGACTTGTTCATCTCTTTTTGGCCCTCTTCTGTTAGATTTACACGGGTAACATATTATTACCATTTGGCGCATGTCGATAAAGCCTTCGAGAGTTCCTACTCTGGTGATGTAATAAAACAAAAGTGGGTGGGAAATACAAGATAGAAATTGTGGTTGACCCCCACCATTTTCTATTAAGATGATGAACGGCTGGGAGAAGAAGATGTAGGATCGATATGTACACAAAGACCTCTCTGGAGCCAACATCACCAGTTACACTACTAAAAGGGGTGGACACAGACACACAGACACACATTCTTATAATAAATATATCTGTGTGTGTTATTTATGTGAATGGGAAGTCGGAAGAGCATTCTCATAAATAGCCGAGCTGGGCTGTCGAACGACTTTATTAAGTGCATTCTTTTGCTGGGGGGTTTTTGATTGAACTTGTTTTTGTTAACATTTTATTTGATTTGTGTATCACTTTCCCATAGGATCACGGTGCCAAGAAGAAGAAATCGCGTTCGTCTTTCTTTTCGGCTTTGTGCGTCCGGCGGGCCAGCGAGGAGAACCTGTACAACGGCTGCAACAAACCCGTGGCCAACACCAACCGCAGCGTCACTCTGCCGGCCCTCCAGCCCTTCACGGTATACACAAATGAAATTAAATCAGGACGCGCGCTCGCCCGTCGAAGAAGAAATTGTGGCCGGTCGCGTTCTGGTTCACGACCCGACCCGCTACTTGAGCGGAAGCGGATCCAGCGATGATGGCAGTCTCAACAACGACGATCTCTTTGCTTCCTCGCTTCCGGCCAAGCCAGACATGAACCGCTCGTTGGGCTTCACCGACGTGGAAGATGTCGTCTGGTCTGATTCGGAGCCTCATCCGCACGATGGACCTCCTCCCAATCCGGCGGAAGAAGGCAAACTGCTGCAGGCCCAGAAATTGTTCGACTCGAACGTTTCGTGTCCGGATACGGCCGGCAACTATAGCGACGAGTTTGGCAGCACTTGGCAAGTTACAGTCCTCCAGCCGCATTCATCCGTCGCTGTCCGGCAGAGCGGAGGTGGTGGTGGGACCACCAGCTCGGATGACAAAGGCACCACCTCCTTTGTCGTCACCTGCGATTCAGATTTAGATCCACCCCATCCGCCCACTCCGCCTCCCTAGCGACCACCAGCCCCCACCGATCCCCCATCCGCCGAACTATCTGAGACGGAGAAGGAAATCATGGTCCAGTTTCCACCCTGGCCGGGATCTCAGGACGCTCAGGAGTTGCTTCCGGCACCACCCAGTTTCGCCTGCTCATCCCTCAACTCGTCTCAACTTCCCTCGGCGGATGAAGAAGAGGATCAAATCGTGACGTCATCAGCTCCTCCACTTGCCACCGCAGCCATCGCTCCGGATATTGATCCGTCGAGTCCCAACCAGCAAATGAGTCAGCGTGTTTTATTGCGTCACTTGAAGAACGGCTCGAAAAGCATGTCGGAGACTATTACTTCCGTCGATTCCGACTCTTCCGGACGTCGAGTGAAGGAGCATGAAACGTCGGCCAGCTCTGAGCCGCTCAGCCTTCCACCCAGCGAACTGAATAGTCCCCTGCAGGCGGACGTTAATAACAGCGTAAAGTTTGTCTAGCCTTTGACGGTTTGATTCATTGATTCATCAACAATCAATCAAACCGTTAGCGGCTTTGACCTCTTGAGGTAATTTCCTATTTACATGCTGTTTATTATTAATGCTCAATTAAAGTATCTTGGTTAGGGCGAATGGCAGGTCGTTCGTTTGTGATGTCAATGCTGGCTTTAGTTTTGTCAAAAATTCGGCAAAATACTACGACGATTGCGCCAGGATTCTTGGAAATATAATTCCACGTCGTTTGGCGCCCACTTTACATATTCCGTGGGCTCTGCCTTTCCAGCTCGATGACCCACCGATAGTGCCTACGACTTTTGGCAAGATGTATTAAAATGTTTTCAGCGAAAAAGTCGATACGATAATTAATCAGGATTTCGTTTTTGCCAGGATGGAATTGCGTCGTGTTGTGGCCGTCATTCGGCACGGAGATCGGACGCAGAAGCAGAAAATGAAAATGGAAGTCCGTCATCCCAGGTAAAAGAGAAAAACAGAACTCATTGTGCTAAAGAAAACTTGAATCCTTCTCAATTTATTCGTAGATTTTTTTGCTCTGTGGACCTCCTACGAATCCGAAGTCAATGGACGCCATTTGAAACAAAAAAAAAATTGCACAACTGCAGGAAGTGCTCGATATAGCCCGCTTTCTCTAATATCAGGAGTAGTTGCTGGTTCAGCTGATCGGAAACTAGAGGAAAAACGCGGCAAATTAGAACAACTTAAAACTGTTCTAGAATTGTACAGTATTACTTACATTATACTCTGGATAGCTAATTTCATATTATTGGCTGATTTTCTCATTTTCTCAAAAGCTTATCTTTCTTTTTTATTTACTGATAGCCTTTAAACAACTGGTTGGGTGGAGCACGTGAGGATTTGGTCGACATGTTCATCATCCACACGATGGAAGAAATCCAGGGCTTGTTGGAGGCTCACGAAGAGTTCAAAGCCACGCTTGGCGAGGCGGATAAGGAATACCAATCGATCAGTCGGTCTGGTTCAACAAGTCGAGTCGTTTGCTAGCCAGCACAGCATCCCCGGCGGCTTGGACAATCCATACACCAGTCTTACGGCCAAGGTATTAAAAAAAAAAAAAAAAATTATTCACTTGCTCTTGTCGACTCCTCTGCTGCGGATTTTTATCGCGGAGATAACACGGGGGTCGTTTTTTGTTTTTAAAATAATTTCGATACGATTTTATTGCTGATTCACTATATTTGCGTGCTTTAAATTTAATTTGGCGCTTATCAACTGGGTCGACGTTGGCGTTGATTTAAAAAAAAAATCACTTATTTATTATGTGTCGTGTGTTTGTGTGGCCCAAACTAACTGCTGCAAACGCTCGTTGATTTTGTTAAAAGGATGAATCATCACCCAAGGTAAACCATGGCCTGTTTGCTTGGTGAATGGGCATGTTCTTTTATGGGGAATGTTCTTTTTTTTATCGTTTTTCATTTTTATTTATTCGGATTTTTTCACCCTTCTCTCCAGCCCTTCAATTGCCTTAAAAGTTGTACTTTGTTGTTGGACTAATTTGATTTTTCTCTTGTTTAAGGACATAACTTCCAAATGGGCGGAAGTCCGTCTGTTGGTTCCTCAAAGGGACGGCACTCTGGAGGCCGTCCCGGCTTCGTAAACAACAGAACAATGAGCTTATGCGCCGCCAGTTTGCCGAAAAGGCTAACTCGGATGGACCATGGATTGAGTGCCAAATGGACGCCGTGGCTTTGATCGCAATGGGAATGCAGGTCCGTCTCTTCAAAGACTTGTTCTCCTTTTGATGTCGTCAAACTGATTTTCTGTGTATTTTGTCGACTGAATGAATGTTCAGGGATCATTGGAGAATCAGTTGGTCCGCTTGAAAGAATAGGAGCAGAACGTCTACGCCTACAAGTCGCACATGGAAGAGTTGGAGAAGCTCAACCAGGGCATTCAAGAATCGATGGTGTTTGAAAACCGATACACACTCATAACCGCCTAAACCGCCTACACCATGGAAACGCTTCGAGTCGGCTGGGAGCAGTTGCTCACCTCCATCAACCGGAACATCAACAAAGTTGAAAAACCAGATTTTGACGCGCGATTCTAAAGGTATCAAAGTCTAACAAGTTTGGTTATCGACAGGAAACGTCAATTTGGTTCATAGGCAGCATGATAGAACAGATTATTATATGGACAATTTCTTATGTTGTTTCGACACTTTTTCTCGAGTACTTATCATGTAGCCAGACAAATAGCCTGCAATAACCTTACTATTGCTTTCCGGCTTCTTTTTTTCTGATTCCCCACCATGTCTAATTTTCTAGATGTCTGGAGAACAATTGCTTCGGTAAACAAAGTCGATAAAAACACACCATTCAAATATAGAAAACCGGCTCTTACTTGGGGAAACCTGCGTTCGGAAATTCCCTCTCAATAGGCTGCTATATCAATCGGTTGTTTGTATTTTAACGGTTGACAATTGCTATGCGCCATCAGATAATCAAGGCTGTCAGACGCGAAAGTTTCTGCTATAAGAAAGAATTTCAATTCTAGACACTGACTCGACACGAATGCCAACAAATACGATTGTTTATATGCGTTATCTGACTATCTCTCGTCTATGATGCAGGTATATTTCTAACAGACAGGAAATCATTATGTGGGAAACTACTGCTGTATAGCGAAAGGCTGGATGAAGGTAAGCTATTGTATATGCCTGGCTTATAATGTAGTAGTTGTCAAACGTTGTTCCACCAAACTTTCCCGCCTGATCGGGTATATAAACACAAGAGAGAGAAACGGTTCCATAGCAGAGTCAGTTGACCAGGTGTCGTGAAAACAGCAACATACATCCCATTGAGTTGCTATTCTCTGCCAAGTGTATTATTATTAAAAACTGTGGGCCTACTACAATATTGGAGTTCTAAGGCCTCATTTTAGGTCAGTGCTCATTCATTTTCATTTAATGAAGGATTAATTTATATTGGTTGCGCTGCAGTGTAGAGTTTCGTGCGGGGAGTGATGAACGTCTAATATTGTCTAGAATTTCTTTAGATGTAGTTATAACAGTGTTAAATAGCAATGGTGCGATTTTAATAAAAAAGAGTGAAGTTATAATTAAACGTTATTCATGACACTCTTGTCAAACTTATATTTGTGACGTTACACCTGTTAACCGTTTGGCTACAGTGGGAACTCAATTTGGCCTATTATAAAAATTTTACAAGCGGGCAAACCCTCTTGAAATTATCTCCGGCGTATCCAATTTCCGTGCATGAATTATAGCTGAATTTATTTATTTATTTTATTTTCAAGAATTCAAGATGTTGCCGCGTTGGACGGTTGGCGTGCTCATTTTTGGCGTGCTGTTTTCTGTCTTCTCCAGCAGCGAAGGCGTCGAGAAACCGAAAGGGTCAAATGGTCGAATTAAAAAGATATTTGAATACGTCAAAATCCCTTTAATCGACCTGCCACATTGAATATCAACCCGAACCCAACAGACTTTAGCACGGCGCGGCGCGGCGCGACGCGACGATGATGTGGTTCAATACGATCAGCTATAGGCTACTATACGATCCCTCTGGATTGGGCTTTGAATTTAAATTACCGTTCGATGGACGTTACCAACCGATTTTTGAGACCGAGAAGGTCAAACCTAATCGTAACCCGAATTACCAGACATCACCGAGTCCTGAACCGACTTACTCGCCCCCATCGACTATACACTGCCACCTTACTTTGAACTTCCTCAAGTTGAACCTGCTCTTCCTCCCTATGTCCCTATTCATACCGTGCCGAAATCTAATTATAAACTTGAGACATCAGTCGACATTTCATACACTACTGTGTCAATCCATACAGCAGTCCAAACAGCTGTCAATCAATACAGCAACGAATATCCTTACTATTGCCCTAAAGTTGGTGGTTACGAGTGGTCATAGCCCTGGCCGGCTAGCTAAAGATTGCGTAGTGTGGTACGATCTCGTTCTGATCACTACTGCCCAATACTGCCTGCTGCAAACTGCCGGATGGACAACCAGGAACTTGTTGTCCGGATCTTCGCCGTAACGGTAAATATTTCACTGCCTAAATTTTGTTTGGTATTCCTATACAGTACCAGAGCTCTATTTCAAATCGATTTTTATTTTAACTCAACAGGTTATGGCGAAGCTATCAAGAAAACCAAGAAAAATGTGAAATGTGTGAGCATCAGGGTATTGACATTTACTCTGTGAACGCGGCTGCTCACGCGGGTCGCTTCAACATGAGGTTAATGGACGAGACGGAGAAATTCCTTCGCGACAAGAACATCACCATCAGACTCAGTTCGTCATCTTACGCGCATTTACTTTTCCAGACAGCGACCGAAGCTGAACATCTTAGTCGTGCCGCATTAACTAGTATTGAGACAACCAGAGAACGTGGCAAAAGGTATTTTTTTTTTCTTCAAATTATTTCAGCTTCAACAATTAAATGACTCGATATTCAATTGATGTAGATTCGAAATGACTCCAGCAGAAGAGGCTGGTTTGGGTTTGACTCAATTCCATACGAGCTACTACTACGAGCTACAACTTACGAGCTACTACACCGAGCTCCGAAGTATAACTCTGCCCCGAGCTACATCACCAAAGAGCCGGAGTACTACACCGAGGTTCCCAAGTACTACACCACTAAGGCACCCAAATACTACACGACTACGTATGCTGCCCCCTGCCTACTACATCGAGGCCCTTAATTACTACAACACCGAAGCGCCCAAGTACAATTGACGTTGCCCCGAGCTACTACACCGATGCCCCGAAGTCTTACTCGGCGTAAAATGAATTGTCTTCAAACAAGTCGTGTAAAAGGAGAGAAAAGAAGGTATAGAAATCAGTCGAGTGATGATTTTCAAAACGGCAATAACTGCAGTGTCCAGCATCTGTCCCCAACTGCATTGCTCGTGCTCTGCTCTTCGTGTAACCAATTCGTAATCATGGGTAAATATTTTGTTTTTTACATTGAGTTATGTATCAATCCCAGTTTTTTTCTATTTGTTAATATTCCAGTTGGTACTCTTTTCTAATTGTTTGACAGTTATTTATACTGAATATCAATGTTTAAATTTATGAATTGTTTAGTTAACTATAGTGACGTGCTGCTGTTGGGTGTTGTGATGGCTGGGTCGACCGCTGGTGTACCTTTGTAATTTTGTATCATTGGTATGGCGGATCACAAATCACAACGCCGCCGCCTTACTAAACATTAAACAACAACCAGTTACTACACCGAGGCTTTAAGTACTACACATCTAAGGCGCCGGAGTATTATACCACAACTTACGCTTCCCTTGAGCTACTACACCGACGTCCCGAAGTAATACTCTGCCCCGAGTTTGACCATCAAGGCACCGGAGTACTACACGACTTAGTATACTGCCTCATCATCCTTCACCGATCCTAAGTACAACTCTGTTCCCAGCTACTACACCGAAGCTCCAGCTTACACCACTAAAGCGGTCGAATACTACACTGAAGCCGTTCTTATTTATGCCCGACCATGAATTTATCTTACCTTTCCCCCGATTTTACCCGCATTATGTCAAAAGGCATACGAAATTAGCCCCTGAACGCCTCCTGTCAACGCGTATGTCATTATATTATGTCTAGTCAAAGAAAAGGGTGAAACAAGGGTGACAAAAAAGCGCTGACGCAACATGTGGCCTCAGGCTTCCCATCAAAAGTGTAATCATTTGATGTGAGCATCTATATTAAATGTTAGTCATTCAGCCAGAGGCTTCGCTGCTACACATCATGACTCTCTCACCTAGGTATTAAATTTAATTAATTCAATTAAATGTAATGTAATCAAATATTTAATTTTAATTAAATATTAGATTACATTCTTTCAAGTGGCTGCCACTTGCGTGTTTACTCATTCTCCTACCAGCTCAGTGGTATTATGCCAATACTACCAGCTATAGTCCTGTTTATTCAGCACCACAAGTGTCCAATCGACCGGATCTTTCTTACGTATTCAACTATCCCTACACGTCAGTTCAAATTTGTCTTAAAGTTGATTTTTCTTTAATTCAATAACAATTGTGGATAGCGTATGACGTACTCCCGGAGAGGAACCATGGTGTCCTGCTGCGTCTCTGCTAATCAACCATCTGTGTTTCAATGCAAACCTGCCATTCTCTGTTCACCTTGGTTCATTGAATGACTCTACAATCCTTGGTGGTGTACGGCAGCAGATGGAAATTTCGGAGCTTGTTGTCTATAGACATTCTCAAGACAACATGTAAGTTACCATGTCTAATCAGTGTGAATTTCCAATGGTAATGTTTAATTTATTCAATAACCCAGCTTCTGTTGCACGATTCCCCGAGTCGAGTGAGTTGACAGCCATGCCCAGAGACATAACCAAAGACGAGATGAGTCGTGCTGTTACGGTAGCTCGCCAGCACGTGGAAGAGATTAGTGCTTTCGAATGGCATGCTGGGAATAACATGTTAGCTCCCTGGCAAAATTCTGCGGCCTACAGCTACAGTGCTACCTACCACCTATATGCCTCCCTCATAGGCCAGCAGGAAGGATGGAAAGGACTTCAATCGCTGGAAGCGTCTAGAAACTTGGCTAATGTGTAAGTTATTCTTTTAAATTTTTGTTTAAGATTATCTAAATTGTTTTTTGAATTTTTAGGTTGAACTTGAACCTGAAATTGCCGGGTTCGCACTGCTGTAACGAAAATGTAGGACTTCGCCCGTGACACTGCAACACTTGTGTGTTAAGGAGACCGCTCTTTCGTCCATTTGCCGTGCATAGCCTGCTTGCACTGCAATGCATCTGCTTTGTACAACAGGTAAAAGTGTTTTTGAATGACTTTGATACAGATTGAATAATGCTACTCTGAAATTACTTAGGACTTACGACGCTTCATATGCAACAATCTTGCTTACCCCAATTGGGGTAGATCGAATTCGCCTTTGGAACGCATCTTACCTCCCCAATACGCAGATGGTGAATTTAATAGTTAGCTTCATTCAACAAGTTTACTTATTGTCCTAATTTTTAAAAGGCATTTGGACGTCCCGTGAATGGCCGGGACTATACCTCCGGGCTCCAGTTGACTCTGTCAGCCGCATCTTTTCGTAAGGCGTCTCAGATTATCCCGACAATCAATTCAATCAATTAACACAATTACTGTGATGCACTGGGGTCAACTTGTCGCTCACGATATTACTCACGTTCCTACTTTCCGTACATGTAAGCTAATTAATTCATTTTCTCTGTTTTTAATGAGCAAGGCTAATTTATTTTCTGTTGTGAAAAGTGACCAATTCGGCGATTCAATGTTGCACGGGTGACGGCAAGTACTTGTCACCTGAGCGAACTCTGTTTCCCCACCGAACCCACTTTGTTTCCCCATCGATGTGGACCACGACAATGAATTCTAGAGTCAATTTGGCGTTAGCTGTCACGATTTCGTCCGCTCTGTCATCGCTCCTCGAGAAGATTGCAAATTCGGTTATGCCGACCAGGTACTGTAGCTCGCTTTTTTCCTAATGATGCAATTCATTACTTTACTTGATTCGACTTGATTATGCAATTAGCTCAACCGAATTCCGGCCTATCTGGACGCTTCCGTCATTTATGGCTCGACTGCTGCTGAAAAAGTTGTCGTGTTACCCCAATAGACAATCGGCGGGGACTATGTTTGTTTTACCAGTCGATCCCGAACGAAAGGATTGTATTTCCGACGAATACGGAAGCCAATGCTTCGTCGCAGGTACGAATTCTAAAATAAATACTGGTTGGTTTGAATGTGGCTAATTTGTTAAAATAATCAGGTGATCAACGAGTCAATCAGTACACTTGTCCAACTGTGTCTTGCACATCGTCGTTTGGCTTCGTTTGCACGACAAGTATGCTAACCAGCTGGCTTTGATCAACTCCCAATGGGACGATGAGAAACTTTACCAGGAGACTAAGGAAATCGTTATAGCTTTGGTGCAACACATCACCTACAACGAATATCTGCCATCTGTTTTTTGGGTAGGTCAAACCGAATTATTAAGTCGAGAATCTTTCATTTCTATTTTTGTTTTGTAGGACCCAATTTAATGGAAGAATACGGCCTACTCCCTCTCACAACTGGTTACACTTACACATCCCGCTTTTAAGGCTCAAATAACAAATGAGTTTGATACTGCTGCATTCCGTTACGGACATTCATTCTCTCATTCGCAACTATACATGCAACGAGTAAAAAAAGGTGAAAGTGAAGTAATAACATTGAAGTGCTAACTAACGCATTTCTTTGCTGTTATAGACTATGATGATACCTACTGGTTTGTTTAATCTCTGTTGGCATCAATGAGAACTTTTTTTTATTTGTAAAATGAGCCAGTTTATCACAAATCTATTTTACTACACAAATTATCGGTTCCAGTCTAATTCTTCCATGTTTTTCTTCCGGTCCATTTCTCTTCCAGTCACTTTCTTCCTTGTTCTACTTCCGGTCCTTTTCTTCCAGTCCTATCCAGTCCCATCTTTCCGCTTTATTCATCCAGTCCATTTCTTCCATCCATTTTCTTTCATTTTCTACTTCCGGTCCATTTCTTCCAGTCCTATCCAGTTCCACCCTTCCGCTTTATTCATCCAGTCCATTTCTTCCATCCATTTTGTTTCATTTTCTTCCTTTGTTCCTTTTCTTCCCGTCCTATCCAATCCCATCCTTCCGCTTTATTCATCCAGTCCATTTCTCTTCCAGTCAATTTCTTCCTTGTTCTTCCTCCGGTCCTTTTCTTTCAGTCCTATCCAGTCCCATCCTTCCGCTTTATTCTTCCGGTCATATATCTTCGAGATTTGTCTTGCATTTTTTCCGTTCTTCCGTTTCTTTTCCTCTACATCGCGCCTTATTTATTTCTTATTTTTCTTAAAAAATTTGGTGACTTTCTTAGCCCCGTTTTTAACATTTTTTATCCCTTTATCTTTTTTTTCTTTTACACTATTACCAAATTTTTGTATTTTTTCTTCTGCTTTTTCTAATTTTTTTTTGAACCAATTTTTTTTATTTTCTGATGGTTTTTTCTCGTCTTCTTTTGGTTTCTGCGGTTCCCGTTGCCCTTGTGCTGTCTGCTGATTGGTTACAGTTTGTTTGATTTTTCTTTCCTTTTCCTTTTCGCTCTTAGTTGTTCTTTCTACGAGCGTCTCGTCGGTAGGTTTTGTCTTGTCAGGTTTAGCTTTCCCAACCGGTTCTTGCTTCTTTGTTTTAAACATATCAGAAAAGAATTTCCCCAACCCTTTTCGGACCTTTTTTTCAGGTTGAATCGGAGGTGTTGCATACTCGTTATCCGGTAAATATTTTGCTTTTGAGTATTCTTCGGGTTCGTGGGGGTGCGGTTCATTTAGTTGTTCACTTGGAGCTACTTCCGGTTCATGCGCACGAGCCGCGTCTTCCGGTAAAGATAGGGCTGAATATTCTTCGGGTTCGTGGGGGTCGGGTTCATCTAGTTGCTCACTTGGAGCTACTTCCGGTTCTGGTTCTACATTTTCCGGTTCATGCGCACGAGCAGCTTCTTCCGGTAAAGATAGGGCTGAATATTCTTTGGGTTCGTGGGGGTCGGGTTCATCTAGTTGCTCACTTGGAGCTACTTCCGGTTCTGGTTCTACATTTTCCGGTTCATGCGCACGAGCCGCGTCTTCCGGTAAAGATAGGGCTGAATATTCTTCGGGTTCGTGGGGGTCGGGTTCATCTAGTTGCTCACTTGGAGCTACTTCCGGTTCTGGTTCTACATTTTCCGGTTCATGCGCACGAGCAGCTTCTTCCGTAACCTCCTCCGCAGGATATGCTTCAAATTCTTTTTGGTTTTTGACTTTTTGTTTCTTTTGAGCTGTCGCAGTTTCACCCATCGGAATTGTCCACGCTACTGATGGCCGGCTTGGATGTATTTTAGCCTTATTTGCTGGTTGTCGTACTGGTTGCTCAATCGTGGTTCCAGAAACATTACGATCGGGGTGATACCCGTCGTGATGATTCTGGTTTCCGTCATAATTTTTAAAATGACGACCTTGTTGGCCATTGGAATTTGTATTTCCAATTGGATTACATCCGTAGTGGTGAATAATCCTATTATCATAGTTTGTATAATTTTGGATAAAAACGGTGTTTGGTGGAGCTCTATGAGATTCGTGGTTCTGGATATGGCGCCTGTTACCACCTTTAGGTTGGTGGTTAGGGCTATTTTGATCACATAAAATGTCCATCTGGACCGGATAACGATTACCCGTCCTTCGTACCGTAGTTCTGTTTCCATTCCCGGATTCATCATAGACTTCCGGGTATCGAATGTTACAGTTTGTCTGATAATTTCGCTCGTTCCGTTCAGCAGGATTGGTACTACATCGATCTGAACGACGGTCTGATTGATTTCGATTGCTTTTTTTACTTTCATATCGGTAATTGTTTATAATGTTACCGTTTAGGTTATCAATATATAATACTGAGCTGCCTTGTGAGACTCCGGTTGGATTGTAGTCGGAGACACTACATGCCTGTTGGGTTTTTGTACCCTTGTCTGGTTTAACATGATTTTTTATGGTTTTTTTGTTGATGGAGTGGGCGTGTTCCCCACTAATCAACAAACCGTCGCTAAACGGAATGCCAACATTTATATATGCCATGTTGAGAATAATTTTTGTCTTGTCTTTTCAGTTGAAACAGTGTGTTGGTAGTCACACCTTTACATCACCTCATGTCGAGCACCCTTATATAACCTCGCATCCAACTTTCCCTTCCGCAACTGCTATCCTGAAGGATTTTTCATTTACAGTTCAATAACCTTGCAAGTTATTTGCATTTAATTTGCTCAACTTATATCTCCCTCTTTTTACACTTAAAGTTCAATGATTAAAATTGAAAAATAACGACCTATTACTTAAATAACTGCAAAATTAAAATGCAATTCTGGTTGTTGGCTTGTTGCGTCATGGTTGCGTCATCAAAGATTGCGTCATCACGTCGACGCTATAGACATCTGGTGGTGATTAGCATGTTTGGGCATGTTTGGGTATGTCTGGGCAGCGACTCGACTGACCCATCACAGCGTTATAACATGAATAAGCTCCTCCCCCTTGAGACATGAATAAGCTCCTCCCCCAAAATTTTCGTGACATTATCCGTGACATTATCCGTGACAGACACAGGCTCCTCCAGTCCTCCCCCAAAAAGCTTGCTGTTTTATTATATATGGAAGATTCAGAATCTGTATGTGATTTGCCATCACTCATTGATTCTTAGGGAATATATTGTTGGTTTCAACAAATTCGATTGGAATTGCGGCAAATATTTTGGAAAGGGTCTGTCACTTTCGTTGAGCAAATGACTCACGCCAATGTTTTCAAAAACAATTTTAATTCATCGATTGTTTGATTCAAAATTTGGCAATAAATTTATTAATTTGATTTCATTTCACCTTTTATTATTTTTATTGCCCCTTAGCCTTTAGTCGAAGATCTTTTTGCGCATGTTTACTTTTTGATCCATGTTACTTTAAAAAAAGTCGCCTGTTAATTCCAAATGCACGGAAATTAAAAGGGCGCAGGAAGTCATAACATTATTTTATTGTTGTGCGATCAAAGAATCACGGCGACGCTATTGTCCTATGGCCCTCTGGCGACGTCGGTTAATTATGTTTCCAAAAATCTGATTTTATTTTAAACTTTCGTGCGATGGGTATGAGAAATGTGTTATCACGATTCAGAGAGGGAACGGTTTCTAAACCGACGGGAAACCGCATTGCAAATTTGCAATTGCAATGGTGAGTGAGAGCGGTGAGATGTGTTTTTTAAAACCTGGCAATGTTGCACACCAAAATGTCATCCAGAAACCAGAATTCCAGACTTGATTGTTTTTGTTTGCAAAGCCAACAGGATCCCAGGATGGTTTTTACTTAAAAATGAAAAACGATGTCGTGCTTGTATCGTGGAAGAACTATGCGGTATGTCAAAGTATTGCTGTTAATTAAACCGTAAGAATGAATCACTTAATCAAAGGAAGTCAGATGCATGGCAAGTTGGCAACTCAGTTGCATCATAGATGTAAATGTTTTGCCTAGTAAAATGGTTATATACTTTTAGATCAGCTTAGATCATTGTGTCATAGAAACACGTCAAATCACGTCGTAAGATCTCGAGGCATTTTTTGATGTGTTGATTTGTTTTGTTTTGCCCTCTGTTTATTGATTTTCTCTTGAATTTTGTGTCATCACAGACACACAGGAGGGGGAAGAGGAGCCATGGACGAAGAGGTATAAAATTGTTGTGGGCTATAATATCCATTAAGAATTAAATTACTCCCATGTTTTCTTTCGCTCCTGTAGGTTTGAGCTCCTCAAACGATTGTGTGTCAGCATTCGCCGTTATACTACATAGGCCTCTCTGCTATACAGTCTATCCATCATTATTAACCTATCAATTCACTCGTGTGGAAGGCAGCACTAGCCCAATCCAGGGCAGCAGCTCATCCAGGAGCAGCAAGGAGGATCGAAGCATCAGAGAAAAAAGAAAAAAAAACAAGGAGCCCCCCCAAAAAGATGGCGATCAATATAAGAGCTTACTCGAGAGACTGGACACGAGCGCCGGAGTCGGAAACGCCATCATTCAACAGCATCACGCAACGCCAGGTTCCTCCTACTTTTTCTTTATTATTATTTTTATTCTTATTCTTTCACACATCATTTTCTTTTTGATTTATCACGTCGTCTCTCTCTCCTATTATATCGAATTGCGCTAATTTCAGTTATTCCTGGACAATTATCGGTAGATAGTCGTACACATGTGCAGTGCAGTAGGCTGCCACCACTCTTTATAAATAGCGGCCTTGTGTCAACTCCTAAAAGCCTGCAATCACGTAGATAAATAGGAACGGCGTGTGTATAGATGTCCCCTTCTGGCTTTTGTGGGTGCACCAGATATATACCCACACACACACCATCGTTCAAAACTATTCTCCCAGCTCAGAAGATTAAACAGAGAGTTTATATTTAGAGACGGCTGAGACTCTGCTGCTGCTGCGCCCAGTGAAGCGAATGTACAAGACACTATTTGAATGTGTATCGGGTCGGTTAGGTTTTTCTCTGTGTGTTTCTGCGCCGGAATGGTGGAAACATAATAATCAGCAACTTTCGTTTCTCGCCCTAAAGGAATGAATGCGAGGGGAGGGGAAAAATGTCCGGAAGTGCTGGATGTGGGAGCCGTCGGTGTAGTAGCAGGGCAGCAGACAAGATGCGGTTATCTCACGGTGGGAGGGCGTAATAATAAAAGAATAAAAACCAAAATAGGAAATCTGATCTGGATGTTGGCGACGATGTCGTCATCCAGCAGACGGAAATAAAAAGAAACTTTTTATCTTTTTTTGTTTTTCGTGGCGCAGCGAAACAATCTGTCCCAAGATTCCGTAAAGGCTCCTGAAAAAAAAAATCCTGTCCGACGTCTAACTATGGCAGACAAACAATCGATCAAACCAGCACCCAACTTCTTTTTATTTTTCTTCTTCTTTTGTTATTAGGTCGTATCTTATCCGGATTGGAATGTTTAATTGTGTTTTGACATGGCGCGAAAATTTGAATTCCTTTTTTCAAAAAGTGTTCTAAATTCCTGTTACGTGTGTTTTAGGTGCGTGTATAAATCATTTGCATATAGATAGCTCTGAAATCCAATCTGATCCTCTCGTCTTCTCTATTTGACAGAGAATTATTATGATCACAGGCCGGGAGAAAATATACCCCGCCCAAGATAAAAAAAACGTGGTTGGGGGTATCATTTGGATGATGCGATTTACAGGCAATTTCGGAGCGCGCTGAGGTCTAGCGTGACTCGTAATGAACCCTAATATAGTAATATTACATCTAGCCTCTAATCGAATGTCATATCCAGCCAGTTTGCTAAACAAGATTTAGGGTCGATGCGTTTGTTGAAATTGTCACAAAGGCTGGCTGCTGGGCGCTGAGGAGGAGAGAGAGAGCCAAGGTCCGTGAGAGAGAAAGAGGCTGGCTGTCAAAAGCTTATTAGCATCGTATATATTTATATAGGATTGCCAGTGAGGTAGATACGGCCCGGAGGCTGCATTTCCTCGTATCTAAGAAATGCCGGGGCCTTGTTATTATATTGTGTATGTATCCTGTATCCGCCTAGATTCCCCAATGGACGCCCCCCCCCCCCCCTGATGTATGCGGACCTGAGGGGGGTAAAAAAAAAATGAGGGAATCTTGTTTACTTTGCGGCTAAAACATCCACCTCCTCCTTTTTTTGACACGATGATATTGTCCAATCGATTATTCAAATAAAGGCGCGCGCGCGCTTAAACCTCCCGAGGGAATTCAATTTAAGAAAACTGGTCAAATGCAATGATTAACCAATGGTTACACATGTGTCAAATTTTGTTTTTATTTATTAGGTGTGTTGAGAGGATTGCCGAGAGATTTCGGCGTTTGACCACCGTCACATCATCAGTCGGCATCAGCTGGCGGCCAACAGCAGCAGCCGGGCAGCAGAGGCAACCGCGGCAACAACCGGAGTGACGTTTCCATTTAGGTCAGTCGCAGTCCTGCCACAGATTAAAATCTAGCAAATGATCAAATTCAGTCGTCTAAACTGAAAAGAAGAGATGATGGACGTTCCCAATTACTTGTCAAATGCACTTATACTGGATCAAACCGACCGATCCTACCCCCTTTTCTATTATTAGTAGTGAAACACCACGCCCCTTCCCCCCTTCCATTTTGACGTATAATTAGCCCAGGGGGGAAATAATCGATTTGGTGACCATTTTGACGTGTGTGTGTGTGTATTTTCAGGTGGACGTAGGATCGACTAAGGCGACCAACATCGGAGGCGTTGGCGATCGAATGGGTCGCACGACTAAAAATCAACGCGGCGCTTCCGGCGGCGGAAGCAAAGCCGAGACTCCACCCACTACATCTCAGCAGCAACGATACGAGACGGCCCTCTACTCGCGCGAAGACATTCGCGAGCAATATTGCATCAACAAGAAAGAAACGGACGTGCTGGATCGCTCGTCCCACGTGCGCCAAAGAGCCAAAGGATTTTTCGGAGATTTTTCGGATGAAGCCTTTAGCCCAGCCTTTCCTTTCTCTCCCCATGTGCTTACGTCAACAGGGTTTTTTTTGGACAGAAACGGGTCGTGATCGATACGGCGGAGGTACGGACGTGAGTTAACCGACGTGGAACAGATCCGCAGCTCCTTTTTTGCCTTCAATCTCGTCGCTCCGCTCTCTCTGTGTGTGTGTGCGGCAGGCAGAGAGATGTGCATGTGGCCACTTAAGGGTCTCTCTCACGGCCGCTGCCCGTCCATTTTGCTGATCGAATTTCCAGCTTAAGTCGCAGTCTAGGGAAGAGGGAGGCCATTGAAAACTCAAAGGCGAATCATCAACTGAAATACGAGAAGTAACTCTCCAGGAGCTCCTGGTAAAATTGTAGAAGAATTTCCATTCGACCTATTTTATTTTTAAAGTTGTAACGACATTTTTTCACGCGCCGAAATTTTTCGATTCATTCGACGTAAAACCGGATCGATGTGTCGTAATGAGACTACGAGAAAGCGAATGGGAAGGGATGTTATTAGAGCGCCACTGGGTTTCAGGTTCTGCAGATCGGATCAGGAGGTTCTACGGTACTGGGCCTACACACCCGCTGGAATACCTTGGCACATCCTATCCCCTTCCACCTCCTTCTAGGTTAAACAGAGAGAGGCCGGATTGTAGCCGTGTGTGACGTCAATAACGACGTTGTCTATACAAGAGGAGAAAAAAGTAACTTTCCCCCCCCAAAAAAAGAATACAACAACCCCGAGGGAAATAGTTTGTGGGTTCTGTTAAGAAAGAGAAACAGGAGCTCGGCATTTTTTAAAAAAAGAAAAAACACCTTGATCTTCTCATCCGTGGATCCTAATGGCTAATGTCTTGTGTGTATTTCCATCACACACACGGAGAGAAATATGGAAGGATTGACTCTAAATGTTTATTTGTTTGTTCTCGCTGCTGCTGCTGCTGAAGGAAATCTGAAATGGAATTTCATTCCTACCCGAGAAAATAATAATCCCGCCGGAATAGAATCCCGTTTTTGTTTTGTATTTTGTGATTGGCCCAAAAGGTTTCGAAAATCGATAACGTGTGAGAAAGAACCTTTTCCCCTACGGCTGTGTACACGTTAGTAGTAGCACTTGTGTGTGTGTCTCCGGATTGTGCGAAAATCCTTTTTATTTTGTCGGTTTAGCCCCCACCCCGTCCCAAGGATTGGGCACCCACATATATCTTTGATAGTTCTTCTCCTTTCATCCGTCTTTGACTTTTCTTTTTCCTACTGGCCGGGTGTAGTTGCGCTGGATACAATAATAATATTATTTTTTTGGGGTGGGGAGCTCCTTATATTGCCTCGTATAGTGTGTACTTACTTACTACCTATCTCCTGGCCCTGGGTTCGTTCCTTAACGGCAGTCCCACCGACTTATGGCATTCCCTTATTCTTATCGATTGGATTGCGGATGCCTCCGCTCCTTTACACACACACTGTGTGTGTGTAAAGGCTGAAAGGAAAGAGTGTGTAGTAATAGTAGTTGTAGGAGTAGTAGTAGTAGTAGTAGTGCGCCCCTTTAGGTTTGGGCACAAAAGACGAGAGATGGAAACGGACTAAACTCTTGGAAACGGAAGACGACGGGACATGGATGGAAAATGTTCCAACAGGTCGTAGGGCATAGATCCTGACAATACCTATCGATCCTTTTCCTTATCAATATTCATTTCTCCCTTTCCATTCTGGTATAGTATAGAGTTCCCTGGATATCCGATTGATGTTGTTGTTGTTCATTTTGACGGCGTCTGGCGCTCCTGAAAGGATTTTTTTTCTCCTTCAGGGTTCAGTTGAATTGACAATTGGATTTTTCTAGGAATAAAATTGAATGGAGGAATTTTTTTGTTCCCGTTTTTATATCATTTGTCGATCCTTAATTGAATTGAACTTTTTTCTTTTCTATTTTGCAGAGGACAACCTTCGGCAGTTGCACGGCATCCAGGAGAGTATCCAGCGGATGAGACAAGTCAGCGTGCAGACACTACGACTCCAGGTATACAGTTGGCAATCATCACCTTCTCAGCAGGATCTCCTCTTTTCTTCCCATCGTCCGTTGATAGAGACGTTCATTCATCCATCCGCCCGTCCTTTTATAACTTTTTTTTATTTTTGGCGCTTCGTGCCGAAATGGGGGGAAAGAATAATCTGATGGATGATGGCGGGAGGTGAGCACCGACACATCATCCATCAAATTCAACCCAGGCGAAAAATGGCACGTCACGGCCCAGGGAGGAGGAGGAATCGATTGAATCAGCTTCCTATAGAAAGAAAAACGTGCAATCAGGTTGATATTTATGATGATTCGAGTTGATGGGTTCGTGCTGGTTTGCGTTTAGTTGCTCGTTAAGGCGAGAGAGGAGAGTTGGGCACCACGGCATCGATTAGCGGATTTGCCGCTCGTATCTCCTTCATCTTTCTTTCTTTCTTTTCAGGCTCCTTAATGATGACTTAAAGCTCTGCTCTCATCTCTCTGGTGGCTCCTTCTTCTTCTCAGCTCCTTTGTCATTATCATTTGCCAACCGTATTGTCTCTCTTTTTCTCCCCCCTTTGACTCTCTTCTTTCCCTCGAGAGATCCTGACGGGGAAGAAAACAAAAAAACAAAAAACTTTTGCTCGACTCCCAGGCGCCCAGTCTGCCTGCGTGACGTTTTTCGCCAGTTATTTGCATTGGGCGGGCCACCCACCTTGAGCCAAAGATAAAAGGAGCGCTCCTGGATTTTTTTTTTTTTTTTAAACAAACAAACAAACAAACGCGGATGCCGGCCCAGGGTCTCTCTTCCCAGGAGCACCACCCCACACACACGCAGAAACGGTGCGATGACATGGGAGACTATTGGCCGACTCCTCGTTTTACATACAACAATAAAACAGTCGGAGTTGAGAGACGGCTCCTGTTCTCCTACCCCCCAGCTCCTTTGAGGAGATATCTGTTGCTTAATGAAAATCAAGATGGCAGCAAGTACTCCCCCCCACCACCAATCGATCCGCACCCGACCCCAGTTGCTCCTTAAAAGCACTTAACAACTTTTGACTTTCCTTGGCTCCTTGATTCCAGTTTGTCCAGGGTGGGGTGAAAGGAGCCCAGGGAGGAGTTGGAATTTTGACTTGACTGGGCGGTTTTCATTCAATTATCGTTTCATTTGATCATCTCGTCGTGAATTGGGAACTTGCCAACGGCTGCCGCTCCCTTTTTACCATCCGCCCGGAAGGTTGGAAATGTCATTAAGGGGAGAGTGGGGAGGAGGGGGGCCAATAAGGAGCCCAGCAGAGATTTTTCATTTGATTTCGGCCATTTAATTTTTGTTTTTCTTGTTTGAAATTAAATGTGCAGTCGCAGGTGGGCAGGAGACTTCGCTACGGAGGAGTCGGCGCTGGATGCAACTGGAGCCTTTCCTGCCCGTCGCTGAGCGGAAGTGGCGGTAGCGGTGGTGGCCAAGGAGGAGTTGCGTCTGGATTGGCTGGCCACGGAAATGGCAATAACAACGAGGCAAATTGGCTGGGTGCCACGCTGGCCGATTGGGACTCGCCCACTCCGCCCGGAATGGCCGCTCATTATTGGGGTATGCGCCGGAAGGCGTTTTTCTCCCGTTGACGTCCACTTTTCTTCTTTTCCCTCACTCACTAATTTATTCTTTTATTCCGTCGGCTGGGTTGTTGTTAATTTTATTCCACAGTCGGAGGAGATGGAGGGCCCAGTCATAAGGCCGGCCTGGCCAACGGATCGAAGCGGCGACGCAGCTGGGCCAGCCCGTGGGAAGTGGACGAGATGGGATTGGCGTCAGCCGGAGGCACATGTGGCATCACTTACGGTATGCACACATCTTCTTCCCGTCCAGGAGCCGAGATGGCCGGCCGGCCGACCGGAGGAGAAATGTAAAAGTTCTAATTGTCTCCCACTTTGCACGCAGAAGAGGCAGGAGGAGGAGGAGCTCTGGATGGAGTCGGCGGACGGACGAGGAGCATCAGTTTGAGCAGCGGCGACACGGATAACGAGCAAGACGCCGCCGGAGGTGGTCACTCGTCAAGGGCCCGACAGGCCGGAATTACCACCTCGTCGTCGGCTCTGTCGTCCGGCGAACTCAAAGTCCTGGCCGGACGGCACTCGACCCACTCACTCAACGACATGGGATTTCCCGTAAGTCGATTCGAGTCATTTGTTTAACATTTGAATCATTTAATTGTCAATTTTTTGAAAAATTTCATCCAGTTGATTCCGGCGCTGCCGACGAAACCGCGCGGAATGTCCAAGGACGGCGGTGGTGGCGGGCGGGACGGCGATCCATCCAAGTGGCTGTCGCCGCGCATTTTGACGCTGCAGAAATCCATTTCCACTCCGTCGATCCTGGCCGTCAAGGACGGGTCCAATTTGACGGCCCTGACTTTGTCGAGCATCAAGAACTCGACGGGCGGTTCCAATTCGGCCAGCAGCGCGGCATCCGTCACCATGGCCGCCGCTATCATTGGCCCTTCCGTCGGACCCGGCCCTTCCGCCGCCGGAATGATGGCCAAGGAAACGCAGGGCATCCTGATGACGGCCACAGCGGCTGGACCGACTTCGTAATTTTTCAAACTTTTTCTTTCATTTTCCTTTTTTGTTCAGTTTTTGACCTCAATTTTGTTCGGTTTTTCTTTTTTATTTTCGCCACGCCCCTCGTGTCCCAACCCACACGCCAATTGAATGGATGTTGTTGTTGTTGTTCAGTTCGTCCCCCCCGTATTTCGTCGTACACTGGTTTGGAGAGCGAAACCGATGACGACTCTGAATTGCATTTGAACCACCACCACCACCTCAGTCACGATCACGTCTCGTCCCGTTATTCTCTTGGCAGTTTCGTCGCCGAGTAAGTTTTTCGTTTTATTATTTTCATTTTATTTTATTTTATTTTTCCACCCATCCAACGGAATGTCGCGTGATTTTTCTATTTTTCCCTCCCATTTTCAAACTCACGTGACGGAATTTTATTTTTTCACAGACCGGGGTTCGAGAACGACGACGACGCCAATTCTTCCAAGAGACGGAAGCGCGGCAGCATCTTCTTCCGCAAGCGCAAAGTAAATCTTTAAATTCAATTCCGGAATTCCGGATTCCGGAATTTTTGCTCAAATTTTTAATTTTTTTTAAATTTCAATTCAAAAGGACAAGAGCAAATTGAAGCAGCCGCACCAGTTTGTGCCCGTTTGCCATTCGAATTCCCAGCCGTGCGACGTTTGCTCCAAATCGCTGACCAACAAGGCGGCCCTGCGCTGCGAGAGCTGCGCCATCACCGTCCACGAGAACTCGTGTCGCGACCAGGTCAGCGACTGCACCCGGTTCAAAGTGCCCAAGAACATCCCGCTGGGATGGAAAGTCTCGTCGCTGGCCAACCTGACGGGCGCCGGGCACGCCAAACTCCAGTCGTCGCACTCGGCCGTCGGGGCCGCCGCTTTCACGGCCTCCAATCCTTCGTCGGCCGGCTCCTCCCTTTACTACTCGGTGTCGTCCTCGTCGGCCGCCACTTCCGCCGGACTGTCGGCCATCAACAATCACGTGACGGCCGGATCGAGTGCCAACAACAGCGGCAGCACCTGGTCGGTGGCCCAGTCGATCGGCTCCACCCTGCCGTCGTCGTCCAATTCCTCGTCGACGGCCGCCACCAACACGCCGGCCTCCTCCTCACAGACGCCCAGCACCCCCATCGCTAGTCCGCCCTTCGGCAACAGGTAAAACATTTAATTCTCAAATCTATTTCATTCAATTCATTTAAAACGAACATTTTCCCTCCCAAATTTTAAATTTTAAATTTGAATTTCCCGCCCGATGGCAAAAGTGTTGGATTTCATCTTTCTCTCTCTTGTTTGTTTCTCCTTTTATCTTGATTGGGCTTGTTCTTTTGAAAAAAAAAATTGACTGGCCTTGGCCAGCGCCGCTAGCAAGCTCAGCGGCTTGTCGCAACGGTCGCAGTGGAAGCGCGTCGCCGCTAAACTCGGCGTCAAGTACGTAATAAACACACTCGACACAAACCAACACACCAAACACACGTCGATGTCAATGTCGTCTGGATGTTGTGCACGACGAATTTTTTTAAGCCAACGGAACCGAATTTTGGTCTCTTGTCTGTCCATCCGCCCCCTCCTGGATTGCCAATTTCCCAATTTTTCAATTTGATTTTTCGTGTCTTAATTTTTTGATTTTATGGTTTAAATGAATCATTTGCATGATATGACAATCCCTTGTGGTAATTTTCGGTCCAGCCAAATGTCGTGAATGTGGACTCCCCCGCACGATCGTGACGAATGCAGAGCCCCCTGGTGTTTTAGATCTTGGACTTGTTGTTGATTGTTTTTCTCCTTTTCTTTTCTTCTCGTTCTAATTTGAAATTGGACTTTTTTTTTGTTTCTTTTCTTCTTTTTGGTAATTGAAGCAAATGCGGGGCCGGCGCCGACAAGGATCCCAATGATCCGAGCAATACTCCCAGCGAGGATCAACCCAGTCATGCGTGAGTGTTCACTCCACTTCTTTTTCATTTCGTTGAAACTAAATTTCTTTCTTTTTATTAATTTCCCCTTTTTTTGTTTTATTGGTTGGTTCGTTGCAGAACCAACGAAGGAGATGGACACGACACCATCGAAGGAGGTAATAATTAATTTTTCAAATTTCCCGCTCCTGATAAGATTTAATATTCATTCTTATTTGTGATACAAAACAGTTTTCAATGCTGCCGATATCAAAGACTTGGATCTGGACCCCGAGCTGGGCATCCTGGACGAAGAGGCCGAGGCCTGGGTGGGCACGGTCGACAAGAAAATCTCCAAGAAATTGAAGGAGAAGGAAATCAAACGACAGGAGCACATTTACGAGTTTATCATCACCGAGAAACATCACTGCCTCACGCTCAAAGTCATGCAAAAGGTGAAATAATTAAACTTAAATCATTTCAATTCACTTAACGAGTCCATTTTTGCTGGATTCAGATTTTCGCCGAAGGAATGCGGAGGGAGATGCGGCTGAGTTCGGAGACGGTCGACAGGATCTTCCCGTGCCTGGAGGAGCTGATTGAGTACCACCTGCAGTTCCTGCGCCGCCTGAGGCAGCGCCAGCGTCAGGAGTCGATCGTGTCGACCATCGAGGACATTCTGCGGGTCCAGTTCTCCGGTCTGCTGGGCGACCAGCTGTGCTCTCTATACGGTGAATTTTGTAGCCGCCACCAGGAGGCGGTGTCCATGTACAAGGAGATGATCAAGGAGGATCGCAAGTTTGCCGCTTTCGCCCGCCAGTGCACGTTGAATCCGCTGTGCAAGAAGAAGGGCATCCCCGAGTGCATTCTCTTTGTCACGCAGCGCATCACCAAGTACCCGCTCCTCATCGATCCTCTCATCAAGACGTCCAGGGAGCAGCCGGAAGAGTGTCTCAAACTCCAGCAAGTCCTCGGCTTCGTCAAGGTTTGCTGGAAAAATCCGCCGCGAATGTTTCCCCAATTAACTTTCCAATTTATTTCGATCGATCCTGCCAGGACATTTTGATTGGAGTCAACGCCCAAGTGGCCGAAAAGGAGCGCAAGTTGAGGCTGATTGAAGTCTACAACAAGATCGACGCCGAATCGGCCACCACCTACAAGAACAAAAAGTTCAAAAAGTCGGACCTCCTCTCCAGCAACCGGCGGCTCATGTTCGAGGGCGTGGCCTATCTCAATCACGCCAGGGGCAAAGTCCAACTGGTCACGGTCGTCGTCCTCTCGGACGTTGTTTTCTTCCTTCAGGAGTCGAACCAAAAATTCCATTTCGTCACTCAGGACAACAAGGTACCACCGCCCCCCTAATTTAATTAATTTCCCATTTAAATTAATCGAATCTAATTCAATTCAATTCCAGGCCGGAGTCATTTCGCTGCAAAAGTTATTTGTCCGCGAGAAAGCCGGCGGCCAGGATACGCGGAGCATTTACTTGATCAGTTCCAATCCGGACGAGCCGGAAATGTACGAGCTGCAGTGCCAGAATCCGCGCGAGAAGCGCATCTGGATCGATACGATCCGGGCGGCCGTGGAACAGTGTCCGGAAGACGAGGAAGGGAACGTGAGCGAAGGTGAGGAGCAGCGCAAAATCCGCGAGGCCCAGGACATTAAGACCCGCCAGCTGATCGCCACCCTGAGGGAGAAGGATCGACAGCTGGGCAGTTTGCTGGAAGAGAAGATGGCCACCTTTTGCGAGCTGGTGGAGCTGCTGGCCAACAACGAGGACAGCACCAGCTCCTGGCTCCTCCTGGGCTCGGACAGCGCCCCGCCCAAATACAGTCACCTGGTCGAGCAGGGATTCCAGTCTGCCCAGGCCAAGGAAACGCTGTCGCAGGCCATGACGAAACTCTGCCGCCTCCTGGGTTTGCTCCTCTCCAGCAACGCGGCCGCCAACTGGAACTTGTCCCGCAGCGTCAGCTCGGTGGGCGAGAGGCACAGCGACACGTTCTCGATGCCTCTGCTGCCCAAACGGGCCGAAACGTTCGGCGGATTCGACCAGAACGGCAAGGAGAAGGGCTGCGTCAAGAAGAAGTCGGCCACCGATTTGACGGCCGTCGAGTCGACGACAACAACAACGAACAACCAACGAACAACCGGCTTCCTGGTCGGCCCAGACTCCGCCCGTCTTGCAGTTGAACGGCGACCAACAGGCGATGGGATTGGAGCTGGTCCACAACGTCAGCACGCTCCTGTGTCTGTTGTCCAGTCAAGCGACGGCCTTTGAATCGTTGCGCAACCATTTCCTGGCCGAGATCAAAGCCAGTCACAGCGGAACGGCCCTGACGTCGGCTCCTTTCGGCTCCTCGTCGGCCACTTTGGCCAAATTCCAGCACAAGGCCAGTCACAACCAGCGGCTGGAGGAGTTGCGCAACCTGCAGGATCGGCTGTCCAAGGAGAAGGCGGAATGGTCGCGCGAACGGACCATGCAGGAGGAGCACATCAGCGAGCAGCGGAAGCAGATTAATGTGTTGAATTTGTATCTCAACAGACCAACCCTCAATGGATGTGGAAGTGAATGCCCCAATTCGTCGGTTCCGTAAGTCCTGCCATGGGTCTAGGTGTAGTCGCCTCACTGGCCGTTATCCGGAATCACTGGTTCAACGTAAGTATATCTCTTATATTTTTTAACAGTTTGCGTGTTATTTAAGCTGGATTCACGTAACATTTTTCAGGACGTAAGAGACGAGGCACATTGGACAGAATTGTTGGCGGTCGTGAAAGTAACATGGGCGCTTGGCCATGGGTAGTAGCCATCATTCGCGATGGGGAGTTCAAGTGCGGTGGTTCTCTTCTAGATAATAGCTGGATTCTGACAGCTGGGCATTGTTTCCATATGTAAATGACACGTTTTATATTTCCTTAATCATTGTTCATTAATCTTATTACATTGATTTTGATAAAGGTTAGAGAAATCCCACTTTGAAATTCAATTGGGAATGCTACGACGGTCTTCTTTCTCTCCTCTGGAACAAACTCGTGCCGTCCTTTCAGTCTACGTCGACCCGAAATATAATCCGCTTACACTAGAAAATGACATTACCTTGTTGCGAGTGCAAGAACCCTTCCAACTGAACCAGTGGACCGCTCCCGCATGCCTACCTAGTTTGGGTTATTACCCGCGGAACGACACACTTTGCACCGTCGTCGGATGGGGAAATGTCCAAGAAAATGGACCAGAGTGTAAGGCTAAATTTTAAATGGTTTTGAGTTCATTTTTCAACTTACACTTTTTGAAACACATTTTAGCGGATTCGCTTCGTGAAGTCGCCATCCCTATTACACCTCGCTGGAGGACAAGGAGCGCTACGACGGAGCCGTGGAGGAGGTCCGCCGCCAGGCGCCCGTCTTCACCGTCCCGCTCAACAACGTGGCCGGACTTCGGGAAGGAGAGAATTCCCACTTCGAGGGCCGTTTGACTCCCACGGACGATCCAAAACTCAAGGTGAGAAAATAAAATAAAACCAAAATTGCTGGGCAACCAGAAATGATCATTTGCCCGTCTTGTCTTTCTTGTTTTTCAGGTCGAATGGTTCTTCAACGGCAAACCTCTGAAGACGGGCTCTCGCATCCGTACGTTCAGCGATTTCGGCTTCGTCATCTTGGAGATCTCGCCTGTCTACCCAGAGGATTCCGGCGAGTACTCTTGCCGGGCCACCAACGACTACGGCGAGGCCGTCACTTCGGCCTCGCTCAAATGCCAAGGCAAGCGCAACGTCATTTTCGAGTCCCAGCTGCCCAAGGGCATGGAGCGGACCATCGAGCGCATCGCCGAATTGGAAGGACTGGGCGGACGTCCGGCCGACCAAGCGGCCGAAACTGACACCGGCAAACCGCCCGAGTTTTTGAGCCAGCCGGGCGATCTCCTCCTACCGGAGAACGGGCTGGCCCACTTTGAAACGAAATTGACTCCGGTGGGCGATCCCAGCCTGCGGGTCGAGTGGTTCCACAACGGCAAGGCCCTGCTGGCCGGCTCGCGTGTCAAGACCATTTCCGACTTTGGCTTCGTCATCCTGGAGGTGACGGGCGTCTACTCCCGCGACGCCGGCCTCTACACGTGCAAGGCCAGCAACAAGCACGGCGAGGCCTCTGTCTCGTGCACTCTGCAGGTCAAGGGCCGTCAGGGCATCGTCCTGGAGCCGCAGCTGCCGCAGAGCTTCAAGAGCGGCACCCAGGCCATCCAGAAGCTGGAGGAGAACCTCTACAAGAGGGACGAGCCGGCCGCGGCGGCCGACGAGCAGCCCAACCCGCCCAAGTTCGTCAGCGAGATCAAGGACCTGGACCTGGTCGAGGGCCAGGCGGCCCATTTCGACTGCCGGGTCGAGCCTGTCGGCGACGCTTCAATGCGCATCGAGTGGTTCCACAACGGGCGCCCGCTGGGCTCTGGCTCGCGCATCCGCATGCTGGACGATTTCGGCTTCGTGGTCCTGGACATTGACTGGACCTTCCCGCGCGACGCCGGCGAGTACGTCTGCCGGGCTACCAACCGCTGGGGCTCGGCCACCACCAAGGCCAAATTGGTCACCAAGGGCAAGCGAGGCGTCAACACGGACTCGCAACTGCCGCAGGGCATGACGGGCGAGAAGCTCCGAGACTTGGAGCGCGGCCCGGTCGTCGAGCGCTTCCAGGAGGACACGCCCGAAGTGGCGCCTCATTTCACCCAGCAGGTGACGGAAGTGTCGATGGAAGAAGGTGACAATGCCCATTTCGAGTGCCGGGTGGAGCCCAAGACGGACGCCAACCTGCGGGTCGAGTGGTACCACAACGGCAAGCTCCTGCAGAGCGGCCATCGCTTCCGCACCGTTTTTGAGCTGGGCTTCGTCTCCCTGGATATTTTGTACGCCTATCCGGAAGACGCCGGCGAGTACATGTGCCGAGCCTTTAACCGCAAAGGCGAGGCCACCACCAAGGCCAGCCTCACATGCAAAAGTAAGACATTTGATTTTCATCTTAATTAATTCGGCCGGAAGAAAAAACAATTATGATCCAGCCGGAAGAAATTCCGGAAAAAAAAATTCATTTTCAATTTTTAAATTCCAGGTGTTCCGGCCATCATCATGCAGAACCAGATGCCCCGCGGCATGAAGAAATCTGAGACGCTTCTGCAGATGGAAGCGGCCCTGAAGAAATACACGTCCGAGATCTTCCTGACGGAGGACGACATCTATGACGCCGACAAGCGCCAGCCGCCGCGCTTCGTGACTCAGATCATGGACATGCTGGAGCTTAAGGAGATGGAGATGACCAAGTTCGAGTGCCAGCTGGCCCCGGTCGGCGACCCCAACATGCGGGTCGAGTGGTTCTTCAACGGCAAGCCGCTGGCCTACAAGACCCGCTTCACGGCTTCACGCCCATCTACGACTTTGGCTACGTGGCCATGAATTTCGGCTGGGTCTACCCGGAGGATTCCGGCGAGTACGTCTGCCGGGCCACCAATAAGTACGGCATGGACGAGACTAGGGCCTTCATCAAGACGACGGGCAGCAAGGGCATCATTTACGATTCCCAGCTGCCCAAGGGCATGCAGAGCGTGGAAATGATCCGCGAAATGGAAGCCTCCTGGCAGAGGTCCGTCTCCCATCAATTGAATTATTTTCTTTTGCTGGACTTAATTCCATTTTTGGTTGAATGATTTAGAATGCCGGACGAGAGGGCTGAAGCCGAGGTGCTAAAGGAGAAGCCCGTCTTCGTCCTCCAGCCCAAGAACGTCCAGGTGATGGAAGGCGAATGGGCCCGTTTCTGCTGCCGAGTCACCGGCTACCCTCGCCCCAGGGTGATGTGGATCCTGAACGGACACACTGTCATCAATGTAAGGACAACATTTAAAAATAGAAAGAGACGGGCAAATTCATTCAATTTTTTGTTTCTGTCTATCCAGGGCACTCGAAACAAGTTGACGTACGACGGCATGTGGCACCTGGACATCCCCAAGACGCGCCAATACGACGACGGCAAACTGGAAGTGGTGGCCCGCAACTCGCAGGGATCGGCCAGCTGCGTCGTGGAGCTCAAAGTCACGGCCCGCAACGACGACCACCGCGGTGTCCTCAAGAATTCACCCAAACGTGAGTCTTGCCCGCCTCCTCCCCACTGATTTGATCCGCTCTCTCTTTCCCCCTCTTCTAGGGCCGTCGTCCAACTCCGGATGATTTTGTGACTAATTTCAAATTGAGTTAAGAAATTTCCAGGTTTTCGCTCGTCCCAGGAGCTTTTTTTTCGATTTTTCTTTCTTCTTCTCAAAACACGACACACTTTTCACATGAACATGACACACTCAAAAAAACATTTCGCCCCTCCCCATTTTCCCTCCCCCTCTCTCTCCTCCATGGCCCGACATCCGCCGAAGGTCCCCGTTGGTTCGAATCCGGCAAGGGTAAGGTATTTGTGATGAGAGCTGCTTCCCCAGAAATTTTTTCTCTTTCCTTTCTTTATTTATTTTTATTATTTTAGTCCAGCTGTGTCTTTGTAGTCTGTTCCGTCTTCTAGACTACTTTTTCCCACCTTTTTTTTTTCTGTCCGGCTCCTTTTTTTTCCAATAATCTCTGAGAGCTCAGGGATTTTTTGAATGGACTCTCTTCTCCAACCCCCGTCCGTCCGTGTCCAGTTTGTTGGTTTTATTTTTCTTCTGAATTAGTCGACGCAACCCCCGAACCAAAAAGAAATGAAAAATCTTTAGCGGCCCTTTGTCCTATTCTTTGTCTGTCCAGCATGGTATGATAGCGACCTGAAAACTTACCAGAAGGATCGACAGGACAGCGGCGAGCTCCAGCGCCGCTTCGAGGACCCGTCCCGCCAGGCCCAGAGCGATTCTGCGGCCGAGTTCTTCACCAAGAAGTCGGTCCAGGAGACGGAAACGGAGTGGCAGCGACAGGTCAAGAGCAAGAAGAACGACGACTATTACAAGAGCCTCAAACAGGTCCGTCCGATCGCCCCCGACATTTTCAGCGGGAAATTTAAATAACAAATTCTAATTTTTATTTTGTTTTAATTATTCTTTGTCCAGCTGGAGGATAATGTCGTACACAAGGAGGTGAAATTGCGAGAAGCTTCGCACCAGTTCGCCATTCCGGGCGAGAAGATTGTCAAGAGTTCCATGGCCAAGGGCATGGCCCAGAGCTACGAAACCAAATTGTAAATCTTTTCGAAATTTTCAAATTTTCCCGCCAAATAATTTTGAGAATTTAAATTTTTCCAAATAGGGATCACTCGTCGGAGCAGACGGAACAGAGACACGACCAGATGACGACAGTCATCAGCCGCCAGTCGGTGGAGCGCCAAACGGCGACCAGCCGCAAGACGAGCGAGGCCCACCGGTCGGAGGTGCACATCGACTCTGATCGCGGCGGAGTGCCGCCAGACCCGTTCGAGTCGTCTGTTCACGGCCGTGAGGTTCACGTGGCCAAGCAGAAGCAGGTCCAGAAGGAGACCAAGGGCCAGATGGAGATCACCCGCAAGATCACGGCCACCGAGACCACCGAAGTCGAGCACAAGGGCCGCACCCACGAACGCGTCGTCCAGGGCCAAGTGGTAATCAAATCAAACCAAAAATTTTATTTTTCCGGAATTTTTTTTCTTCCGGAATTCCGGAAGAAAAAATTTCAGAATTAGAAAAAAATATTTTGAACGCAATTAATTTCCGTTTATTTATTTATTTTTTAAAATTAAAAATAGAAACCGGCCGTGCCGCCGTTCTTCACCAAGAAGATCCAGCCGTGCCGAGTGTTTGAGCACGAGAGCGCCCGCTTCGAGGTGGAATTCGAGGGCGATCCAACGCCGACCGTCACCTGGTTCCGTGAGGATTTCCCCATCAAGAACTCGTCCGAGTTCCAGATCCACAACTTCAGATCCAAGTCGGTGCTGACGATCCGCCAGGTCTTTATGGAGGATTCCGGAATCTTCGCCGCCGTGGCCGAGAACCACGGAGGCGGGGCCAAGTGCAGCGCCAACTTGGTGGTGGAGGAGCGGCCCGTCGGCCGCGGCGGACTCGTCCCGCCTTCCTTCCTCAGCACCATCCAGGACACGAGCGTCAAGCACCCTCCTGTCGCTATTCTAAGCGCCGGCCAGCTGATCCGCTTCGACGCCAAAGTGACGGGCACCAAGCCCATGGACATTTACTGGCTCAAGAACGGCCGGAAGATCGCCTCCGACATCCGCTACAAGATCCTGGAGGAGGACGACGTCTACACGCTCATCATCATCGAAACGCTGCCGGAAGACTCTGGCATCTACGAGTGCGTTGCCATCAACTCGGCTGGCGAGGGCCGCTGCGAGGCCCAGTGCTACGTCGAGATAGCCCAGGTGGTCAAGTCGGGTGGATCTTCGCCGGAAGCTAAAGGATCGTCGAAATCCTCGACCTCGTCGCCTCGCTTCTCGCTGGCTATGAAGGAGCAGAACGTTCCGGAAGGCCAAGCGGCCGTCTTCCGCTGCCGTGTGGCCGGCAATCCGGCCCCGCAGATCAACTGGGAGAAGGACGGCCATCAGATCAAACCTTCGCGCTATTTCATCATGTCGCAGGAAGGTAGCGACACCCACGTCCTCCGCATCTCGGAAGCTTTCCCGGAAGACGAAGGCACTTATCGATGTGTGGCCAGCAACGCCACCGGCCAGGCCGAGTGCTCCGCCAGCCTCCACGTCATCGGTAAATCTCCTTACATTTCAATTTAAGGATTTCAATTTCAATTTCAATTTCAATTTCAATTTGAACTTTTTTTTTGGCTTTAACAGCTCGCGATTCCGGCGACGTTCCGCCGTCGTTGACCAACCTGGAAGACGTCAACGTCGTTGAGGGCAGCCCCGTCCAGTTCCGCACTTTGGTCAGCGGCACTCCGCTGCCGACCATCCAGTGGATGAGGGAGGGCCAGATCATCCCGCCGTCCAGCGACTTTCAGGTATTAACTTGAATTTCAATTTTTTTCTCTTTGGGGGCTATTCTAATTTCTTCTATTCTTTCCATTTCTTTTCTTTTTCTGTGAATTTGTTGTTGTGCCCGTCTCTATTTTTCCGTTTTGTCCGTCTTGTCCGTCTTGAAGCAGATGATCCAGGAAGGTAACCACGCGGTCTTATTGATCAAAACCACCTACCCGGAGGATTCGGGCGTCTACACGTGTCTCGCCACCAACCCGGCCAGTCAAGTGGAGTCGTCTGCGTACCTGACCGTGCACAGTAAGCCCTAAAACAAAACAAAACAAACAAACAAATACCCCCAAAAATTTACGAAAGAAAATACTCCATGACACACACAAACGCACACACTCTCTCGTAGAGATCAAAATCATAATAATAATATGCCGGCCCGTCCGTTCCGTCGAGACGACGGGCGCTGAGCTATATATATATATATCAAGTGTGTCATTTTTACATTGTTGAACGAAATTGTGCCACAAGATTTAGACTTTTTTTTTCTGAAAACAAAAAAAAAATTTTTTTCCCGCTACTACGCTGAACCGGCCCCAAAGTTATTATGACAAAAAAAAAAAACATTTCAAAAATAAAAAAAAAATAAAAAAAAATTGCAGCTTATTTTTATGATATATAAACCCAGAAGACAAAGAGTTTTGTGTCAAAATTTCTACCAAATTAACCCAAAATTTGCAAAAAATTTAGTTAGAAATTTTTTTATCATTTTAATTATTAACTCGTTATAATATTATTTTTTAATTTTCACCCCCCTGCCCCCTTTCGTTGAATTGATCCCCGCCTCATGATATACGACGTGTGTTATGACAAACTCTTTTTTACCTTCCTTTTTTTTCTTTTCTATCTCTCTCGTCGTGATTTTTTTATTATTTTTGCATTGTCGGCCCGAAAAAAAGCTAACAAAAAAGTAAAAATAACTTCCTTTTTTTTTAAATTCAATTAAAAAAAAAAAAAATTAAGCCGGACGGAGAGTTTTGGAATGTTAACAAGAAAAAAAAAAGGGAGGGCGGAGAGTTGAACAAAAAAAAATTTGCAAACAAAAAGTGAGCCTTGATCGCTGCATAATTTCTGTGTGTGTTTGTGTTGTTGTTGTTGTTCCAGTCAAAAAAAAAAAAGAAAAATAATTTTGGAGAGAAAAAGGCCACACTCTCTCACCCACACTTCTTGTTTTCATTTGCTCCTCTCTCCTTTTGTCCATTTGAATTTTTTGATTTTTCTTCTCTCCTCTCTCTCTCGCCTCTCCCTTTCATTGTGTTTTTTCGATTTTATATTTCATGGGCCAAACAAAAACTTGTTAATTAACACTAACTTTCGGCTTTGATTTGATTCCACACAATTGGAAAAAATTAAAAATTGTAGCGAGAGATTCTCTATACTCCCTCCTCCTCTTTTCCTTTTTTTCCTGATTCATTCGAAAGTGCCTTTTGAATTATTTTTGAACGCCATTTTTTCAAAGGTGATCGCCAAGCTTTTTTTGATATTTGGATCATTATTATTCGCGCCATACTATATTTGAATTGTAGAGCATTAAAACAAAAGACAAATGAGAAAAAGGGCTTTGATCATCTTTTTTCGAATGATTTTATTATTACTATTATTATATCACATGTCGGCCTTTTTTATTTTTGGAATTTAAATGGCTCTACCGTACCCCCCCTTGCCCTCCCCTCCCCCCCAAAACCACGCCCTTTTTTTGCGCGCTGTCTCGCTCTTTCCTTGTCCGTTCTGCCTTCCTTCTATTTTTTTTCCCTCTCAAAAAAAAATACAAGCAAGTTTCAAAACGAAACGAACGAGAACAAAAAAAATACCAAATTGAGTAGTTTTGACTTTTTATTATTATTTAATTAATGGACAAAAAATCTGAAAAAAATCACACACACACACACACATAAGTGACTTGGGTGAAGTTTTAGCAGTAACTTGTGCAACTGACAATTCAGTCGCAGAATGACTTGTGTCAAAATGAAGTCCTAAACGACTACACTGTTGAGTGTCGGGCCAATCTTCATCCTCCTGCGAATAATTAAAAAAAAAATTAATGGCTAAAAGATTTAAGAAACTTGTACATTCAAAGACAGACCGTTAACCACGGATGTTGGAGAACCTCTACAACGCAGAAAATCTCAGCCCAGGATCAGTTTGGAGCATGAGCGTAATCATGTCTTTAGCCATCTGGCTAGCATCATCCCAATATGGTGATGCAAATTCAAAATGTCCAGCCAAAATAGTTTCAAAAAGCTCCTCTTGATCATTGGTTGGGCTCACGAAAGGTGGATAACCACATAGTAGGATGAAAACAATAACTCCTAGATAACGAGTTATTATTATGATTATGAGTGTAAGTAATACTTATGATTGGAAGCCATACCCATAGCCCATACGTCCACTTTCAGCCAGTATCCCGTCTCAAGAAGGATTTCGGGAGCCACGTAAGTGGGTGTACCACAAACCGTGTACAGCAGTTGATGCGTCTCTTCAGCTAAACCAAAGTCGCCTAGTTTCAAGGAGCGCATTCCGTCTGGTAAATTCACGACCTGAGTAGATAATTAAAATGTTCTTAGCACTTGACCGATTCCAATGATCCAACTATGTAAATCTTACAAAAAGGTTCTCCGGTTTCACGTCACGATGGACAATATTGAGCGAATGGAGATCGGAAAGGGCTGAAGCCAAATCCGACGTCATTCGTTTGGCTTCCGGTTCACTAAACTTGCCGGCAGCTGCAATAGCGTCAAACAAGTCGCCACCCTGTTTAACATGTATGAAAAAACATGAATTTAACTCCGGGTTTTGAATATCCGGGTTTCTTACCTCTACAAGTTCCAAAACAAGACAAAGAATACTGTTGGCATCAATGACATCATACAGCTTAACCACATTTGGATGTCTTAAACGACCCAAAACTTGAACTTCGCTTTCAAGTACCACTTCTTTACCCTAGCAATAAACCGAAAAATTAATTACCTTGTTATGTTTAAAAGATAATCTTGATTTCTTACTTGGCAACGCTTTTTGTCAATTAACTTCAAAGCATAACGATCTCGTGTTCGCCTATACAAACAAAAACAAACTTGTATTTTAAACCTTTAACAACAAAAGAGTTGATTGCTTACCTGTCGATTCCCTCACGAACAACTGCGAAATTACCGTCACCGATAATACGTCCGATCTCATACCGAATTTGGACTTCTATTGGCACATCCACGACCATCTAATAAATATTCATCCTGTTAAAAAAAACTTGCACGTTATTATTGAAATGGCATTAATCAAACCTGATTGGAAGAAGCCAGTTCATCCGGATCTTCATAAACACGTGGAAGGGAAGAATCAGATCTTTTCTTCGAGAAAGTGTGAGCGATCCTTCCAAAGAACGAATGAGAAGGCGGCACGATTCCGATTCCAAGGGAATGGCACCGACATCTCGATGACGGTTGTAGATGAGCATGCAAATGAGCACCGGATGGGAGACCGGTAGGTGTATTAGCAGCTCCGAATTCCATCCAGCTCGGCTCGGCTCTGAAACGGTGACGGATTTTCCGATCCACGAAGCTACTCCTTCGGAAAGACTGGAAAAATAAAATTATTGATTAATTAGTTACTCATCATCTACCAGAAACAGATTTTAAAGAAATTTCATCATTATTACCGTCCTGAATGGCCATGCACCTGTGTCGTCCTTTTTTTCTTCCACGGAGGACTGCTGTTGGCCGCGTCGCGACCCACTGGACTAAAATAGGAGAAATCAGGCAATGGAACAACCGCTGGTTGAAACGCCCGTTGCGGCCACTCGAAAGGCTCGCTGACTTTGAAATGTGACGCCAGAGTGAAGCCAAACGCGAATTGAGGGTTGGCGTGTAAGCCGAGCGACGAGGACAAAGGGTTCCGTTGACCTGCGACAGTTCAAGATCGGCGTAGAAAGGTCGATTCGCCACAAGAGCTCTTAAACCGATTGGGCTGCACCAAGGAACAAGATAAGCGCAAGCGTAGGCGCCGTTACAGGACCAGACCCAGGCCCGCTGCAAAAAATTTGCCCAGCGCCAGAGCGGCCACTGTGTCCATTTTCTTTCATTTTCTTCCTCTGTTCCTTTTTTTCCAGTCCTATCCAGTCCCATCCTTCCGCTTTATTCTTCCAGTCATTTATCTTCCAGTCGAATTCTTACCTGTTCTACTTCCGGTCCATTTCTTCCATCCACTTTCTTTCATTTTCTTCCTCTTTTCCTTTTTTTCCAGTCCTATCCAGTCCCATCCTTCCGCTTTATTCTTCCAGTCATTTATCTTCCAGTCGAATTCCCCTCGAATTCCATTCCATTCCATCGAAATCCATAATCCAGGCGAATTCCCTGTTCTACTTCCGGTCCATTTCTTCCATCCACTTTCTTTCATTCGCTTACTCCGTCTTTTCTTTCTTGTCCTATCCATCAGTCCCATCCTTCCGCTTTATTCATCCATTCTTTCATCCATTTTCTTTCATTTTCTTCCTCTTTCCATTTCTTCCAGTCCTACCCAATCAGTCCCATCCTTCCGCTTTATTCTTCCGGTCATATCTCTTCGAGATTTGTCTTGCATTTTTTCCGTTCTTCCGTTTCATTTCCTCTACATCACGCCTTATTTATTTCTTATTTTTCTTAAAAAATTTGGTGACTTTCTTAGCCCCGTTTTTAACATTTTTTATCCCTTTATCTTTTTTTTCTTTTAAACTATTACCAAATTTTTGTATTTTTTCTTCTACTTTTTCTAATTTCTTTTTGAACAATTTTTTTTTATTTTCTGAGGGTTTTTTCCCGTCTTCTTTTGGTTGCTGCTGTTCCCGTTGCCCTTGTGCCATTTGCTGATTGGTATTAGTTTGTTTGACTTTTCTTTTCTCCGTTCCACTCGGTTCAGTTGTTCTATCTGCGAGCGTCTCGTCGGTAGGGTCTAGGTCGGTAATTTTTTTTTTTTTTTTTTTTTTCAATTTCTGGAAGTTTTACTTCTTCCTGGATCTCTTTGACGTCCGGTTCTGGTACGGAAATCTTTTCCGGTACCAGTGTTTTCTCAGTGGAAGAACTACTTTGAATTGGTTTCGTTTTGCAGGCTGTCTGGTTGAACGTTATTTTCGCAAAGATGTTATTGAAATCGAATTTAAATTGCGGAAACCAGTTCGTCCCAATTAATGGGTTATGTTGACCATTGTAAACAAAAACTGGGACTTTGGCTTTTTGTCCATTGTACTCGCAGGAGATTGTGCACTGACCGGTTAGAGGCAGGATCTTATTGCTCGTATCCCAAAGGACAATCTGCGTCGGTTTTAGTTCAGGCTTGCCGATCTTTTCCCAATCAGCCGAGCTGATAAAGGAGTATGCCGATCCCGTGTCCAGTATCATCATTAGATCCAAGCCCTCGACTTTGACTTGCACCTGGAAGTCATGAGTCGATCCAACCAAAAGCTCAAGGGTTCAGGTTAGTTTTCAACACAAAACAAATTTTCTATTTCCCAGTCTGTCTGTTTGTTTAAAAACTAAAAGTTTACCGGACCAGCTGTCAAAAGTCCCGCCGAGCTCTGTGCCCCCCCCCCCCCTTTTTGGGTTTGTTTGAACTTTTGATTCCACCCAATCAAATGTTATATACCGAGTTTATTCGGTAGGATGTTCATCTTCTATACTACTTTTGGGCTCCCTGAATATATTTCTAGAGCGTCTGGGCGTTTTGGTTTAATTGGCCAATTTGACTTTCTAGTTTCTACCTCCCACCGTTGAATGTTTGGCTAATGAGAAACGCTCTGTGTGCACCGCAATCGAGTTTGTTCTCTTCTATTTATCTTCCTGCTGGCGGCCGGGGAGGGAAAGACTATTTACTTATTGAAATGGAGTCGCGTCCGCATTGGGCGGTTGACGGATGTATACTGCGTGTGCCGTTTCTTTTCATCTCGGATTTAGCCCGCCAAATTTGAATTTCTTAGAGCCAGGCGCCCAATTCCCCGTAAATTGCGTTACGAATCAAGAGTCGAGTAAATTGCCTCGTCGTCAAATGTTATATCGTTGATGACGTTGGAACTTTTTCCGCCTTTTCTATTCCGCCTCTTGTATATGACGTTAGGATGATTTTGAAATTCAAAATAAGAAATTTGAATAGTCAAAAATCGAAAATGGGAGTGGGTAGAGGTAGATCTTTGCAACACAAAAGAAACGACGTAAATATAGGATTCGTACGCAATAATGGGTTATATACAGATTGCCATCACCGAATCGATCAAATCTTCTCCTCTTTGCGCTGCGACATGTATATCCCGCAATAATTGAAATCTCCCCCCTTCCATCTCTATCATGTCAAATGAGCTTTACCCCCCTTCGTTTCGCCTTTGGACTTGTTGTGAGACGGACAGAGAATCTATCTGCTTTTTGATTAGATGAGATCGTTATCCTTTTTTTTGCTAATATAAGTAGCAGTAGCCACTTTCTCGCTTGTCATCATTTGTAGGGACTATTGTGTGGACATCAAAGTCGAATTCGATCACGGCGACAGCTCGGATGAGAGGGTCTCCATTTCACTAATGCGTGTACACAGTGTCGACACCGGCTCCACGGCGGTCTAATGTTAGCAGCAGACGGACAAGGGACTTGTACAAATGCTGGAATTGTAAATGAATGCTAAACCGTTTGACACTTTTGCGCTTTTCTTTTTCAGTCGTTCCTATTGGTTTTTTGGGTGGGAGGTTCTCAGTCGTCAATGTACACACGTACACACGATCCGTATTGATTTCCCGGATTTCCAATGTTATATAGCCGCGGCTCGACCGCTCACGAGATGATCAATCGATGGTTTGTTCTTTTTAATCAAGTGCGGTGGAGGAGGCGTCGAGCGATCCTGATATGACGGAGTGCGAAAAAACAAATGAAAAACAGATTAGATTTGATAGAGAGATACATCTTTCTTTGAATTGGATCTCTGGGGGGGGGGGGGGGGGAATATATCGCAATCTAACGTGTGCCCGACGCCTATGTCATCCACCATTTATTGTTAGTCAGACCACGCCACATAACAGGAGAGAGGGGAGTCTCTGGAATAATTCCGGAAAAAAATTTATGTAGATATATGCGTATTATTTGGCGCCTAGAGCTGCTCGGGATTATCCTTCACAATATAGGCAAATAGTGTGTATTACATATAGGGAGGTACTCTACAACTTTGAGTAGGATAGTCGAGTCAGGATTCGACGGAAATGTGAGTGTATCGAGCGCATTCATCCGCTTTGATTGACAGCACACTGGACGGACCAAAGAAAAAGATAAAAACTCCCGACACGGCGGAAATGTAGATGTGTGGAGAACTCATTGTGAAAAGTACACGTGTCATCTATAATTCCACTGGAGCGCTCTCACACGCCCGTTGGGTCGTGTAGAAATTTTCAGTCCAAGTGCGAACATGAAAATTAGATTCCAACGAATCGATACAGTTATATGTACTAGTGTTGCATATGGTATAATACTAGTACTATAAGAGCGTGTCGCTGTAGGGTGTATATGTCGTGTCGGTGGGTCACGAACTCGTCTGGGAAAACTTTTGAAGATTTGACGCGAGCAGGAGGTTCTTTTCTCTACTTTTCAATTATTACTTTTGGGGGGAGGGTTTTTTGCTTCAGGGCGGCGGGAGTGTAATAATATCCACATACACGGGGTCGGCAACTTTTTCCTAAAAACGATATTATTCACGTCATTTGTTATTACTTATTAAAAGTTATTTATATAACAAGGCGCGTTATGTTTGCGACCTCGGCGGAAAATGTGACATTTTGGTCTAAAAATATTGTACGCCTATGTGATTTGGGTGTTTTGAGCGTGACGTCACCGAGTCTGCAAACACAAGTATATACACAACCACGTAACTTTTCAAAGTAATTGACGTGCTCTATGACACTCTTTCTTTTCTTTTTCCAGCCCATCTGTGTTTGAGTTGGCGGGCCGAATCTGGTCGGTTATAATGAAAAGTTTCCCCGACGTCAATCTCTTTCTCCAGGAGAGGGGTCTTATATAAGAAAAGGGAAAATAACTACGTGAGTACATGACTCATAATGTCAAACAGCCCAAAAAGAGAAAAAATGGTTGTGATTACCAGAGATGGAGTTATTACCATTCATCGTGAATTTGGCCGAGTTCGCCTGAAATTTCATTATATTCTGGCGGGAAAAACCAAATGAGGTTCTATAGTTTATCATCCTGTTGCTTCGAGCTTCATCTATAATGTACACTACACACACGCGTCAGTGTATAGTCGGTTGTTTATTGACTCGTAAAAATGTGACACGAGTCGTTTTTTATCGGCTATACCTGAAAAGAAAAACAAACCAATCTTTTACGATATTTTATTTTATTTTATTTTACAAGCTGCATATGCGCTATTTGTTCGACGAATGAGTCCATGTGTTGTGTGATGTGTAGGCCATAGAGGGTACAATCATGCCGGTGTTTAACGCCATCATCTGGCGACTCATAGAGGACTGTTTCTTCAGAAGCTAACATTCGCAGGTACGTAATATGACGCTCGACCTAATACCGAAAATAACTGTGATGTCTCCTTTTGGTTGATGATCTTATTTGGTAATTGCGGGATTCTTTTTTCTACCCTTTATTGATTTAGGCTAGGCCTTTGCATTTCCCGTTTCGTTTTTCTTATTCTTACATCTCTTTCCGGTCATTTTTCTTCCAGTCATTTTCTTACATATCCTTCTACATTCCAATTCCTTTCCCCTCTATTTTCATCCGGTCATTTTTTACTCGAAAACTTTCCTGGCCCTTCCGTTCGTTTCATTTTTTTTTCCGACTAATTATCTTATTCTTTTTTTAATTTATCTTTTTTCTTTTTATCTTTCGTTTTATCTTTTTTCTGTTCATTTGGTAGTTTTCGTTTAAATATATTTTTTAAAACATCTAAACCGCTTTTCAAAACATTTTTTTTTTTTTTTTTTTCAATTTCTGGAAGTTTTAATTCTTCCTGGATCTCTTTGACGTCCGGTTCTGGTACGGAAATCTTTTCCGGTACCAGTGTTTTCTCAGTGGAAGAACTACTTTGAATTGGTTTCGTTTTGCAGGCTGTCTGGTTGAACGTCATTTTCGCAAAGATGTTATTGAAATCGAATTTAAATTGCGGAAACCAGTTCGTCCCAATTAATGGGTAATGTTGACCATTGTAAACAAAAACTGGGACTTTTGCTTTTTGCCCATTATACTCGCAGGAGATTGTGCACTGACCGGTTAGAGGCAGGATCTTATTGCTCGTATCCCGAATGACAATCTGCGTCGGTTTTAGTTCAGGCTTGCCAATCTTTTCCCAATCAGCCGAGCTGATAATGGACTGTGTCGCTCCCGTGTCTAGCATCATCATTAGATTGACGCCCTCGACTTTGACTTGAATATAGAAGTGCTGACTTCTGTAGAGCTTCATTTGCAGTTCCTGATTGCTTTTTTCTTCCGTCTGTTCTTGTAATGGATGCACGTTCGAGGTGCAGTGGAATACGCCATTCCAATCCAAGTTGAGAGTAGGAAACCAGCGCCTTCCCATCAGACTTCTGGTGTCCATACTGTCTGACACCTGAACAGGTAGCTCAAAAATCGTTCCGGCGTACTGGACGCGGGCGATGAATTGTCCCTTCAACACGACTTCAGTTCCAGTTGCCGAATACCTCTTGTCAGGGACAGGATCTAATTGTGGTCGGCCAAGCTCCTGCCAGACACGACTGCTAATGATAGAATCGTGGCAACCTGAATCAATTTTCATAGTTACCAGTTTGTCATTGATTACGACCGGCAAAAAAAATTTTTTATTTGGACAATCCAGTCCGGGACCCGGGTTATCACGTTCTGCTGGTGGTGTATTATGGTCTGGTTTTTTTAATTTTATTACCCTAGCCGGGTTTTTGGAATCAGTGTGTTTTGTGGTTTTTAGTCTAGTACCTGTATCAGGTGTGGCAGACGATTTTGCGTCGGGTTGTATTTTCGTGGGTGCGGCAGAAGCACCCATAGGTATCAACCAAGTTACAGACGGCTTATGAGCTCTTTCATTGCGATCAAGGTGATGTTGATTGCAAAATTGGTTATCAGGAAATCGATCAAATTGGTTCGGATGGCGAAATCGAACCGCATGTTCTTGCGGTCGTCGGTATTCTCTTTGAAATACCATGTTGTCGTTATTTTGTTGTTGTCTGGTACGGGTTTGGGTAAATTCCCTTTGTCTTTCGACGACGCTGACCGACACCGTAGTTGCTTGGCAAATTATGGTAATGTTGGCTGTTGTATTTAGGCAGCGCTGGTTTTCTGGCATGGCATGGCGCATGCCGCATGGCGCATCCCAAAAGACAGGTCTTTGATTGTGAAATGTCTGATTATTGTATAGGTCAGGACGGTCAGGTATTGGCAATAGGTTAGTATTGCTATTCGGGGTTGCTGGCATTGTTGATATGCCGCTTGAGGGAGTCTGGGTTCTGGGATTGATGGTGATACCCAGGGTGTCGCCATTGATAAGCATACCGTTGCTAAATGGGACTCCCAAATTTTTAGACATGTTTCGTCCTGTTTTTTTTTGTGGTAAAAATTCAGAAAGAAACGGTTCGTGCTGTGTGTGTTGCACCTTCTTAAACATCACCTCGTGTCGAAGCGCCCTTATATAACCTTGCATCCAATTTTCCCTTCCGCAACTGCAATCCTGAAGGATTTTTATTTCACAGTCAAATAGCCTTGCAAGTTATTTGCATTTAATTTGCTCAACTTATATCTCCCTATTTTTACACTTAAAGTTCAATGATTAAAATTGAAAAATAACGACCTATTACTTAAATAACGGCAAAATTAAAATGCAATTCTGGCTGTTGGCTTGTTGCGTCATGGTTGCGTCATCAAAGATTGCGTCATCACGGCGATGCTATAGACATCTGGTGGTGATTGGCATGTTTGGGCATGTTTGGGCAGCGACTGACCAATCACAGCGTTGTGACATGAATAAGCTCCTCCCCCAAAATGTTCGTGACATTATCCGTGATATTGTGCGTGACATGAATAAGCCCCTCCCCCAAAAGCTTGTTGTTTTATTATATATGGATTCAGAATCTGTGTTTGATTTGCCATCACTAATTGATTCTTAGGGAATATATTTTGGTTTCCACAAATTCGATTGGAATTGCGGCAAATATTTAGGAAAGGGGCTGTCGCTTTCGTTGAGCAAATGACTCACGCCAATGTTTTCAAAAACAATTTTAATTCAAAATTGTTTGATTCAAAATTATTATTTTTATTACCCCTTAGTCTTTAGTCGAAGATCTTTTTGCGCATGTTATTAAAGGCTTGAAGATACATCAGAAAATTTACTTTTTAAAAAGTCGCCTGTTAATTCCAAATGCACGGAAATTAAAAGGGCGCAGGAAGTCATAACATTATTTTATTGTTGTGCGATCAAAGAATCACGGCGACGCTATTGTCCTATGGCCCTCTGGCGACGTCGGTTAATTATGTTTCCAAAAATCTGATTTTATTTTAAACTTTCGTGCGATGGGTATGAGTAATGTGTTATCACGATTCAGAGAGGGAACGGTTTCTAAACCGACGGGAAACCGCATTGCAAATTTGCAATTGCAATGGTGAGTGAGAGCGGTGAGATGTGTTTTTTAAAACCTGGCAATGTTGCACACCAAAATGTCATCCAGAAACCAGAATTCCAGACTTGATTGTTTTTGTTTGCAAAGCCAACAGGATCCCAGGATGGTTTTTACTTAAAAATGAAAAACGATGTCGTGCTTGTATCGTGGAAGAATTATGCGGTATGTCAAAGTATTGCTGTTAATTAAACCGTAAGAATGAATCACTTAATCAAAGGAAGTCAGATGCATGGCAAGTTGGCAACTCAGTTGCATCATAGATGTAAATGTTTTGCCTAGTAAAATGGTTATATACTTTTAGATCAGCTTAGATCATTGTGTCATAGAAACACGTCAAATCACGTCGTAAGATCTCGAGGCATTTTTTGATGTGTTGATTTGTTTTGTTTTGCCCTCTGTTTATTGATTTTCTCTTGAATTTTGTGTCATCACAGACACACAGGAGGGGGAAGAGGAGCCATGGACGAAGAGGTATAAAATTGTTGTGGGCTATAATATCCATTAAGAATTAAATTACTCCCATGTTTTCTTTCGCTCCTGTAGGTTTGAGCTCCTCAAACGATTGTGTGTCAGCATTCGCCGTTATACTACATAGGCCTCTCTGCTATACAGTCTATCCATCATTATTAACCTATCAATTCACTCGTGTGGAAGGCAGCACTAGCCCAATCCAGGGCAGCAGCTCATCCAGGAGCAGCAAGGAGGATCGAAGCATCAGAGAAAAAAGAAAAAAAAACAAGGAGCCCCCCCAAAAAGATGGCGATCAATATAAGAGCTTACTCGAGAGACTGGACACGAGCGCCGGAGTCGGAAACGCCATCATTCAACAGCATCACGCAACGCCAGGTTCCTCCTACTTTTTCTTTATTATTATTTTTATTCTTATTCTTTCACACATCATTTTCTTTTTGATTTATCACGTCGTCTCTCTCTCCTATTATATCGAATTGCGCTAATTTCAGTTATTCCTGGACAATTATCGGTAGATAGTCGTACACATGTGCAGTGCAGTAGGCTGCCACCACTCTTTATAAATAGCGGCCTTGTGTCAACTCCTAAAAGCCTGCAATCACGTAGATAAATAGGAACGGCGTGTGTATAGATGTCCCCTTCTGGCTTTTGTGGGTGCACCAGATATATACCCACACACACACCATCGTTCAAAACTATTCTCCCAGCTCAGAAGATTAAACAGAGAGTTTATATTTAGAGACGGCTGAGACTCTGCTGCTGCTGCGCCCAGTGAAGCGAATGTACAAGACACTATTTGAATGTGTATCGGGTCGGTTAGGTTTTTCTCTGTGTGTTTCTGCGCCGGAATGGTGGAAACATAATAATCAGCAACTTTCGTTTCTCGCCCTAAAGGAATGAATGCGAGGGGAGGGGAAAAATGTCCGGAAGTGCTGGATGTGGGAGCCGTCGGTGTAGTAGCAGGGCAGCAGACAAGATGCGGTTATCTCACGGTGGGAGGGCGTAATAATAAAAGAATAAAAACCAAAATAGGAAATCTGATCTGGATGTTGGCGACGATGTCGTCATCCAGCAGACGGAAATAAAAAGAAACTTTTTATCTTTTTTTGTTTTTCGTGGCGCAGCGAAACAATCTGTCCCAAGATTCCGTAAAGGCTCCTGAAAAAAAAAATCCTGTCCGACGTCTAACTATGGCAGACAAACAATCGATCAAACCAGCACCCAACTTCTTTTTATTTTTCTTCTTCTTTTGTTATTAGGTCGTATCTTATCCGGATTGGAATGTTTAATTGTGTTTTGACATGGCGCGAAAATTTGAATTCCTTTTTTTCAAAAAGTGTTCTAAATTCCTGTTACGTGTATTTTAGGTGCGTGTATAAATCATTTGCATATAGATAGCTCTGAAATCCAATCTGATCCTCTCGTCTTCTCTATTTGACAGAGAATTATTATGATCACAGGCCGGGAGAAAATATACCCCGCCCAAGATAAAAAAAACGTGGTTGGGGGTATCATTTGGATGATGCGATTTACAGGCAATTTCGGAGCGCGCTGAGGTCTAGCGTGACTCGTAATGAACCCTAATATAGTAATATTACATCTAGCCTCTAATCGAATGTCATATCCAGCCAGTTTGCTAAACAAGATTTAGGGTCGATGCGTTTGTTGAAATTGTCACAAAGGCTGGCTGCTGGGCGCTGAGGAGGAGAGAGAGAGCCAAGGTCCGTGAGAGAGAAAGAGGCTGGCTGTCAAAAGCTTATTAGCATCGTATATATTTATATAGGATTGCCAGTGAGGTAGATACGGCCCGGAGGCTGCATTTCCTCGTATCTAAGAAATGCCGGGGCCTTGTTATTATATTGTGTATGTATCCTGTATCCGCCTAGATTCCCCAATGGACGCCCCCCCCCCCCCCCTGATGTATGCGGACCTGAGGGGGGTAAAAAAAAATGAGGGAATCTTGTTTACTTTGCGGCTAAAACATCCACCTCCTCCTTTTTTTGACACGATGATATTGTCCAATCGATTATTCAAATAAAGGCGCGCGCGCGCTTAAACCTCACGAGGGAATTCAATTTAAGAAAACTGGTCAAATGCAATGATTAACCAATGGTTACACATGTGTCAAATTTTGTTTTTATTTATTAGGTGTGTTGAGAGGATTGCCGAGAGATTTCGGCGTTTGACCACCGTCACATCATCAGTCGGCATCAGCTGGCGGCCAACAGCAGCAGCCGGGCAGCAGAGGCAACCGCGGCAACAACCGGAGTGACGTTTCCATTTAGGTCAGTCGCAGTCCTGCCACAGATTAAAATCTAGCAAATGATCAAATTCAGTCGTCTAAACTGAAAAGAAGAGATGATGGACGTTCCCAATTACTTGTCAAATGCACTTATACAGGATCAAAGCGACCGATCCTACCCCCTTTTCTATTATTAGTAGTGAAACACCACGCCCCTTCCCCCCTTCCATTTTGACGTATAATTAGCCCAGGGGGGAAATAATCGATTTGGTGACCATTTTGACGTGTGTGTGTGTGTATTTTCAGGTGGACGTAGGATCGACTAAGGCGACCAACATCGGAGGCGTTGGCGATCGAATGGGTCGCACGACTAAAAATCAACGCGGCGCTTCCGGCGGAGGCGGCGGAAGCAAAGCCGAGACTCCACCCACTACATCTCAGCAGCAACAATACGAGACGGCCCTCTACTCGCGCGAAGACATTCGCGAGCAATACTGCATCAACAAGAAAGAAACGGACGTGCTGGATCGCTCGTCCCACGTGCGCCAAAGAGCCAAAGGATTTTTCGGATGCCTAACGAGTCGCAAGGTAGTAACACTGGTAGAAATTCACTCAACTTTGATCAGCCCCAAATAATTAAAAAAAAAAATCCTGACAGGATCTTTTTTTACATATTATGATAGATGTAAGGGCAGCCATCTTGGTGTGTGTCCTTGGCTGTCCTTTTTATTCTTTCCCTTTTTGTTTGCTCTCACTGAGAGATCTGAGAGATCTGAGAGAAGAGGAAAAATCAATACAGCAGGAGCATACAGATCCCCCCTCTGTCTCGTAGAGTCTCCAGTGGTCCGGTATCCTATACTGGCACAGCTTTTTGGATATTCCTTTCACATGCTAGCTCCTCTTTTTGCAGATATTGTCAACAGACATTCTCTGTCGTCAAATTCGTTCGCAGGCCGGGAGGGATATACACATCAAAGAAACAAATAAGAATCTCTCTCATCATCATAAATATTCAGTGTGAAAAGGGAGGAAGAGATTCCAGGATGGATAAGAAACAAAAAAGGTCCATCGATCATCCGGATGACTTGTTCATCTCTTTTTGGCCCTCTTCTGTTAGATTTACACGGGTAACATATTATTACCATTTGGCGCATGTCGATAAAGCCTTCGAGAGTTCCTACTCTGGTGATGTAATAAAACAAAAGTGGGTGGGAAATACAAGATAGAAATTGTGGTTGACCCCCACCATTTTCTATTAAGATGATGAACGGCTGGGAGAAGAAGATGTAGGATCGATATGTACACAAAGACCTCTCTGGAGCCAACATCACCAGTTACACTACTAAAAGGGGTGGACACAGACACACAGACACACATTCTTATAATAAATATATCTGTGTGTGTTATTTATGTGAATGGGAAGTCGGAAGAGCATTCTCATAAATAGCCGAGCTGGGCTGTCGAACGACTTTATTAAGTGCATTCTTTTGCTGGGGGGTTTTTGATTGAACTTGTTTTTGTTAACATTTTATTTGATTTGTGTATCACTTTCCCATAGGATCACGGTGCCAAGAAGAAGAAATCGCGTTCGTCTTTCTTTTCGGCTTTGTGCGTCCGGCGGGCCAGCGAGGAGAACCTGTACAACGGCTGCAACAAACCCGTGGCCAACACCAACCGCAGCGTCACTCTGCCGGCCCTCCAGCCCTTCACGGTATACACAAATGAAATTAAATCAGGACGCGCGCTCGCCCGTCGAAGAAGAAATTGTGGCCGGTCGCGTTCTGGTTCACGACCCGACCCGCTACTTGAGCGGAAGCGGATCCAGCGATGATGGCAGTCTCAACAACGACGATCTCTTTGCTTCCTCGCTTCCGGCCAAGCCAGACATGAACCGCTCGTTGGGCTTCACCGACGTGGAAGATGTCGTCTGGTCTGATTCGGAGCCTCATCCGCACGATGGACCTCCTCCCAATCCGGCGGAAGAAGGCAAACTGCTGCAGGCCCAGAAATTGTTCGACTCGAACGTTTCGTGTCCGGATACGGCCGGCAACTATAGCGACGAGTTTGGCAGCACTTGGCAAGTTACAGTCCTCCAGCCGCATTCATCCGTCGCTGTCCGGCAGAGCGGAGGTGGTGGTGGGACCACCAGCTCGGATGACAAAGGCACCACCTCCTTTGTCGTCACCTGCGATTCAGATTTAGATCCACCCCATCCGCCCACTCCGCCTCCCTAGCGACCACCAGCCCCCACCGATCCCCCATCCGCCGAACTATCTGAGACGGAGAAGGAAATCATGGTCCAGTTTCCACCCTGGCCGGGATCTCAGGACGCTCAGGAGTTGCTTCCGGCACCACCCAGTTTCGCCTGCTCATCCCTCAACTCGTCTCAACTTCCCTCGGCGGATGAAGAAGAGGATCAAATCGTGACGTCATCAGCTCCTCCACTTGCCACCGCAGCCATCGCTCCGGATATTGATCCGTCGAGTCCCAACCAGCAAATGAGTCAGCGTGTTTTATTGCGTCACTTGAAGAACGGCTCGAAAAGCATGTCGGAGACTATTACTTCCGTCGATTCCGACTCTTCCGGACGTCGAGTGAAGGAGCATGAAACGTCGGCCAGCTCTGAGCCGCTCAGCCTTCCACCCAGCGAACTGAATAGTCCCCTGCAGGCGGACGTTAATAACAGCGTAAAGTTTGTCTAGCCTTTGACGGTTTGATTCATTGATTCATCAACAATCAATCAAACCGTTAGCGGCTTTGACCTCTTGAGGTAATTTCCTATTTACATGCTGTTTATTATTAATGCTCAATTAAAGTATCTTGGTTAGGGCGAATGGCAGGTCGTTCGTTTGTGATGTCAATGCTGGCTTTAGTTTTGTCAAAAATTCGGCAAAATACTACGACGATTGCGCCAGGATTCTTGGAAATATAATTCCACGTCGTTTGGCGCCCACTTTACATATTCCGTGGGCTCTGCCTTTCCAGCTCGATGACCCACCGATAGTGCCTACGACTTTTGGCAAGATGTATTAAAATGTTTTCAGCGAAAAAGTCGATACGATAATTAATCAGGATTTCGTTTTTGCCAGGATGGAATTGCGTCGTGTTGTGGCCGTCATTCGGCACGGAGATCGGACGCAGAAGCAGAAAATGAAAATGGAAGTCCGTCATCCCAGGTAAAAGAGAAAAACAGAACTCATTGTGCTAAAGAAAACTTGAATCCTTCTCAATTTATTCGTAGATTTTTTTGCTCTGTGGACCTCCTACGAATCCGAAGTCAATGGACGCCATTTGAAACAAAAAAAAAATTGCACAACTGCAGGAAGTGCTCGATATAGCCCGCTTTCTCTAATATCAGGAGTAGTTGCTGGTTCAGCTGATCGGAAACTAGAGGAAAAACGCGGCAAATTAGAACAACTTAAAACTGTTCTAGAATTGTACAGTATTACTTACATTATACTCTGGATAGCTAATTTCATATTATTGGCTGATTTTCTCATTTTCTCAAAAGCTTATCTTTCTTTTTTATTTACTGATAGCCTTTAAACAACTGGTTGGGTGGAGCACGTGAGGATTTGGTCGACATGTTCATCATCCACACGATGGAAGAAATCCAGGGCTTGTTGGAGGCTCACGAAGAGTTCAAAGCCACGCTTGGCGAGGCGGATAAGGAATACCAATCGATCAGTCGGTCTGGTTCAACAAGTCGAGTCGTTTGCTAGCCAGCACAGCATCCCCGGCGGCTTGGACAATCCATACACCAGTCTTACGGCCAAGGTATTAAAAAAAAAAAAAAAATTATTCACTTGCTCTTGTCGACTCCTCTGCTGCGGATTTTTATCGCGGAGATAACACGGGGGTCGTTTTTTGTTTTTAAAATAATTTCGATACGATTTTATTGCTGATTCACTATATTTGCGTGCTTTAAATTTAATTTGGCGCTTATCAACTGGGTCGACGTTGGCGTTGATTTAAAAAAAAAATCACTTATTTATTATGTGTCGTGTGTTTGTGTGGCCCAAACTAACTGCTGCAAACGCTCGTTGATTTTGTTAAAAGGATGAATCATCACCCAAGGTAAACCATGGCCTGTTTGCTTGGTGAATGGGCATGTTCTTTTATGGGGAATGTTCTTTTTTTTATCGTTTTTCATTTTTATTTATTCGGATTTTTTCACCCTTCTCTCCAGCCCTTCAATTGCCTTAAAAGTTGTACTTTGTTGTTGGACTAATTTGATTTTTCTCTTGTTTAAGGACATAACTTCCAAATGGGCGGAAGTCCGTCTGTTGGTTCCTCAAAGGGACGGCACTCTGGAGGCCGTCCCGGCTTCGTAAACAACAGAACAATGAGCTTATGCGCCGCCAGTTTGCCGAAAAGGCTAACTCGGATGGACCATGGATTGAGTGCCAAATGGACGCCGTGGCTTTGATCGCAATGGGAATGCAGGTCCGTCTCTTCAAAGACTTGTTCTCCTTTTGATGTCGTCAAACTGATTTTCTGTGTATTTTGTCGACTGAATGAATGTTCAGGGATCATTGGAGAATCAGTTGGTCCGCTTGAAAGAATAGGAGCAGAACGTCTACGCCTACAAGTCGCACATGGAAGAGTTGGAGAAGCTCAACCAGGGCATTCAAGAATCGATGGTGTTTGAAAACCGATACACACTCATAACCGCCTAAACCGCCTACACCATGGAAACGCTTCGAGTCGGCTGGGAGCAGTTGCTCACCTCCATCAACCGGAACATCAACAAAGTTGAAAAACCAGATTTTGACGCGCGATTCTAAAGGTATCAAAGTCTAACAAGTTTGGTTATCGACAGGAAACGTCAATTTGGTTCATAGGCAGCATGATAGAACAGATTATTATATGGACAATTTCTTATGTTGTTTCGACACTTTTTCTCGAGTACTTATCATGTAGCCAGACAAATAGCCTGCAATAACCTTACTATTGCTTTCCGGCTTCTTTTTTTCTGATTCCCCACCATGTCTAATTTTCTAGATGTCTGGAGAACAATTGCTTCGGTAAACAAAGTCGATAAAAACACACCATTCAAATATAGAAAACCGGCTCTTACTTGGGGAAACCTGCGTTCGGAAATTCCCTCTCAATAGGCTGCTATATCAATCGGTTGTTTGTATTTTAACGGTTGACAATTGCTATGCGCCATCAGATAATCAAGGCTGTCAGACGCGAAAGTTTCTGCTATAAGAAAGAATTTCAATTCTAGACACTGACTCGACACGAATGCCAACAAATACGATTGTTTATATGCGTTATCTGACTATCTCTCGTCTATGATGCAGGTATATTTCTAACAGACAGGAAATCATTATGTGGGAAACTACTGCTGTATAGCGAAAGGCTGGATGAAGGTAAGCTATTGTATATGCCTGGCTTATAATGTAGTAGTTGTCAAACGTTGTTCCACCAAACTTTCCCGCCTGATCGGGTATATAAACACAAGAGAGAGAAACGGTTCCATAGCAGAGTCAGTTGACCAGGTGTCGTGAAAACAGCAACATACATCCCATTGAGTTGCTATTCTCTGCCAAGTGTATTATTATTAAAAACTGTGGGCCTACTACAATATTGGAGTTCTAAGGCCTCATTTTAGGTCAGTGCTCATTCATTTTCATTTAATGAAGGATTAATTTATATTGGTTGCGCTGCAGTGTAGAGTTTCGTGCGGGGAGTGATGAACGTCTAATATTGTCTAGAATTTCTTTAGATGTAGTTATAACAGTGTTAAATAGCAATGGTGCGATTTTAATAAAAAAGAGTGAAGTTATAATTAAACGTTATTCATGACACTCTTGTCAAACTTATATTTGTGACGTTACACCTGTTAACCGTTTGGCTACAGTGGGAACTCAATTTGGCCTATTATAAAAATTTTACAAGCGGGCAAACCCTCTTGAAATTATCTCCGGCGTATCCAATTTCCGTGCATGAATTATAGCTGAATTTATTTATTTATTTAATTTTCAAGAATTCAAGATGTTGCCGCGTTGGACGGTTGGCGTGCTCATTTTTGGCGTGCTGTTTTCTGTCTTCTCCAGCAGCGAAGGCGTCGAGAAACCGAAAGGGTCAAATGGTCGAATTAAAAAGATATTTGAATACGTCAAAATCCCTTTAATCGACCTGCCACATTGAATATCAACCCGAACCCAACAGACTTTAGCACGGCGCGGCGCGGCGCGACGCGACGATGATGTGGTTCAATACGATCAGCTATAGGCTACTATACGATCCCTCTGGATTGGGCTTTGAATTTAAATTACCGTTCGATGGACGTTACCAACCGATTTTTGAGACCGAGAAGGTCAAACCTAATCGTAACCCGAATTACCAGACATCACCGAGTCCTGAACCGACTTACTCGCCCCCATCGACTATACACTGCCACCTTACTTTGAACTTCCTCAAGTTGAACCTGCTCTTCCTCCCTATGTCCCTATTCATACCGTGCCGAAATCTAATTATAAACTTGAGACATCAGTCGACATTTCATACACTACTGTGTCAATCCATACAGCAGTCCAAACAGCTGTCAATCAATACAGCAACGAATATCCTTACTATTGCCCTAAAGTTGGTGGTTACGAGTGGTCATAGCCCTGGCCGGCTAGCTAAAGATTGCGTAGTGTGGTACGATCTCGTTCTGATCACTACTGCCCAATACTGCCTGCTGCAAACTGCCGGATGGACAACCAGGAACTTGTTGTCCGGATCTTCGCCGTAACGGTAAATATTTCACTGCCTAAATTTTGTTTGGTATTCCTATACAGTACCAGAGCTCTATTTCAAATCGATTTTTATTTTAACTCAACAGGTTATGGCGAAGCTATCAAGAAAACCAAGAAAAATGTGAAATGTGTGAGCATCAGGGTATTGACATTTACTCTGTGAACGCGGCTGCTCACGCGGGTCGCTTCAACATGAGGTTAATGGACGAGACGGAGAAATTCCTTCGCGACAAGAACATCACCATCAGACTCAGTTCGTCATCTTACGCGCATTTACTTTTCCAGACAGCGACCGAAGCTGAACATCTTAGTCGTGCCGCATTAACTAGTATTGAGACAACCAGAGAACGTGGCAAAAGGTATTTTTTTTTTCTTCAAATTATTTCAGCTTCAACAATTAAATGACTCGATATTCAATTGATGTAGATTCGAAATGACTCCAGCAGAAGAGGCTGGTTTGGGTTTGACTCAATTCCATACGAGCTACTACTACGAGCTACAACTTACGAGCTACTACACCGAGCTCCGAAGTATAACTCTGCCCCGAGCTACATCACCAAAGAGCCGGAGTACTACACCGAGGTTCCCAAGTACTACACCACTAAGGCACCCAAATACTACACGACTACGTATGCTGCCCCCTGCCTACTACATCGAGGCCCTTAATTACTACAACACCGAAGCGCCCAAGTACAATTGACGTTGCCCCGAGCTACTACACCGATGCCCCGAAGTCTTACTCGGCGTAAAATGAATTGTCTTCAAACAAGTCGTGTAAAAGGAGAGAAAAGAAGGTATAGAAATCAGTCGAGTGATGATTTTCAAAACGGCAATAACTGCAGTGTCCAGCATCTGTCCCCAACTGCATTGCTCGTGCTCTGCTCTTCGTGTAACCAATTCGTAATCATGGGTAAATATTTTGTTTTTTACATTGAGTTATGTATCAATCCCAGTTTTTTTCTATTTGTTAATATTCCAGTTGGTACTCTTTTCTAATTGTTTGACAGTTATTTATACTGAATATCAATGTTTAAATTTATGAATTGTTTAGTTAACTATAGTGACGTGCTGCTGTTGGGTGTTGTGATGGCTGGGTCGACCGCTGGTGTACCTTTGTAATTTTGTATCATTGGTATGGCGGATCACAAATCACAACGCCGCCGCCTTACTAAACATTAAACAACAACCAGTTACTACACCGAGGCTTTAAGTACTACACATCTAAGGCGCCGGAGTATTATACCACAACTTACGCTTCCCTTGAGCTACTACACCGACGTCCCGAAGTAATACTCTGCCCCGAGTTTGACCATCAAGGCACCGGAGTACTACACGACTTAGTATACTGCCTCATCATCCTTCACCGATCCTAAGTACAACTCTGTTCCCAGCTACTACACCGAAGCTCCAGCTTACACCACTAAAGCGGTCGAATACTACACTGAAGCCGTTCTTATTTATGCCCGACCATGAATTTATCTTACCTTTCCCCCGATTTTACCCGCATTATGTCAAAAGGCATACGAAATTAGCCCCTGAACGCCTCCTGTCAACGCGTATGTCATTATATTATGTCTAGTCAAAGAAAAGGGTGAAACAAGGGTGACAAAAAAGCGCTGACGCAACATGTGGCCTCAGGCTTCCCATCAAAAGTGTAATCATTTGATGTGAGCATCTATATTAAATGTTAGTCATTCAGCCAGAGGCTTCGCTGCTACACATCATGACTCTCTCACCTAGGTATTAAATTTAATTAATTCAATTAAATGTAATGTAATCAAATATTTAATTTTAATTAAATATTAGATTACATTCTTTCAAGTGGCTGCCACTTGCGTGTTTACTCATTCTCCTACCAGCTCAGTGGTATTATGCCAATACTACCAGCTATAGTCCTGTTTATTCAGCACCACAAGTGTCCAATCGACCGGATCTTTCTTACGTATTCAACTATCCCTACACGTCAGTTCAAATTTGTCTTAAAGTTGATTTTTCTTTAATTCAATAACAATTGTGGATAGCGTATGACGTACTCCCGGAGAGGAACCATGGTGTCCTGCTGCGTCTCTGCTAATCAACCATCTGTGTTTCAATGCAAACCTGCCATTCTCTGTTCACCTTGGTTCATTGAATGACTCTACAATCCTTGGTGGTGTACGGCAGCAGATGGAAATTTCGGAGCTTGTTGTCTATAGACATTCTCAAGACAACATGTAAGTTACCATGTCTAATCAGTGTGAATTTCCAATGGTAATGTTTAATTTATTCAATAACCCAGCTTCTGTTGCACGATTCCCCGAGTCGAGTGAGTTGACAGCCATGCCCAGAGACATAACCAAAGACGAGATGAGTCGTGCTGTTACGGTAGCTCGCCAGCACGTGGAAGAGATTAGTGCTTTCGAATGGCATGCTGGGAATAACATGTTAGCTCCCTGGCAAAATTCTGCGGCCTACAGCTACAGTGCTACCTACCACCTATATGCCTCCCTCATAGGCCAGCAGGAAGGATGGAAAGGACTTCAATCGCTGGAAGCGTCTAGAAACTTGGCTAATGTGTAAGTTATTCTTTTAAATTTTTGTTTAAGATTATCTAAATTGTTTTTTGAATTTTTAGGTTGAACTTGAACCTGAAATTGCCGGGTTCGCACTGCTGTAACGAAAATGTAGGACTTCGCCCGTGACACTGCAACACTTGTGTGTTAAGGAGACCGCTCTTTCGTCCATTTGCCGTGCATAGCCTGCTTGCACTGCAATGCATCTGCTTTGTACAACAGGTAAAAGTGTTTTTGAATGACTTTGATACAGATTGAATAATGCTACTCTGAAATTACTTAGGACTTACGACGCTTCATATGCAACAATCTTGCTTACCCCAATTGGGGTAGATCGAATTCGCCTTTGGAACGCATCTTACCTCCCCAATACGCAGATGGTGAATTTAATAGTTAGCTTCATTCAACAAGTTTACTTATTGTCCTAATTTTTAAAAGGCATTTGGACGTCCCGTGAATGGCCGGGACTATACCTCCGGGCTCCAGTTGACTCTGTCAGCCGCATCTTTTCGTAAGGCGTCTCAGATTATCCCGACAATCAATTCAATCAATTAACACAATTACTGTGATGCACTGGGGTCAACTTGTCGCTCACGATATTACTCACGTTCCTACTTTCCGTACATGTAAGCTAATTAATTCATTTTCTCTGTTTTTAATGAGCAAGGCTAATTTATTTTCTGTTGTGAAAAGTGACCAATTCGGCGATTCAATGTTGCACGGGTGACGGCAAGTACTTGTCACCTGAGCGAACTCTGTTTCCCCACCGAACCCACTTTGTTTCCCCATCGATGTGGACCACGACAATGAATTCTAGAGTCAATTTGGCGTTAGCTGTCACGATTTCGTCCGCTCTGTCATCGCTCCTCGAGAAGATTGCAAATTCGGTTATGCCGACCAGGTACTGTAGCTCGCTTTTTTCCTAATGATGCAATTCATTACTTTACTTGATTCGACTTGATTATGCAATTAGCTCAACCGAATTCCGGCCTATCTGGACGCTTCCGTCATTTATGGCTCGACTGCTGCTGAAAAAGTTGTCGTGTTACCCCAATAGACAATCGGCGGGGACTATGTTTGTTTTACCAGTCGATCCCGAACGAAAGGATTGTATTTCCGACGAATACGGAAGCCAATGCTTCGTCGCAGGTACGAATTCTAAAATAAATACTGGTTGGTTTGAATGTGGCTAATTTGTTTAAATAATCAGGTGATCAACGAGTCAATCAGTACACTGGTCCAACTGTGTCTTGCACATCGTCGTTTGGCTTCGTTTGCACGACAAGTATGCTAACCAGCTGGCTTTGATCAACTCCCAATGGGACGATGAGAAACTTTACCAGGAGACTAAGGAAATCGTTATAGCTTTGGTGCAACACATCACCTACAACGAATATCTGCCATCTGTTTTTTGGGTAGGTCAAACCGAATTATTAAGTCGAGAATCTTTCATTTCTATTTTTGTTTTGTAGGACCCAATTTAATGGAAGAATACGGCCTACTCCCTCTCACAACTGGTTACACTTACACATCCCGCTTTTAAGGCTCAAATAACAAATGAGTTTGATACTGCTGCATTCCGTTACGGACATTCATTCTCTCATTCGCAACTATACATGCAACGAGTAAAAAAAGGTGAAAGTGAAGTAATAACATTGAAGTGCTAACTAACGCATTTCTTTGCTGTTATAGACTATGATGATACCTACTGGTTTGTTTAATCTCTGTTGGCATCAATGAGAACTTTTTTTTATTTGTAAAATGAGCCAGTTTATCACAAATCTATTTTACTACACAAATTATCGGTTCCAGTCTAATTCTTCCATGTTTTTCTTCCGGTCCATTTCTCTTCCAGTCACTTTCTTCCTTGTTCTACTTCCGGTCCTTTTCTTCAAGTCCTATCCAGTCCCATCTTTCCGCTTTATTCATCCAGTCCATTTCTTCCATCCATTTTCTTTCATTTTCTACTTCCGGTCCATTTCTTCCAGTCCTATCCAGTTCCACCCTTCCGCTTTATTCATCCAGTCCATTTCTTCCATCCATTTTGTTTCATTTTCTTCCTTTGTTCCTTTTCTTCCCGTCCTATCCAATCCCATCCTTCCGCTTTATTCATCCAGTCCATTTCTCTTCCAGTCAATTTCTTCCTTGTTCTTCCTCCGGTCCTTTTCTTCCAGTCAAATTCTTCCCTGTTCTACTTCCGGTCCATTTCTTCCATCCACTTTCTTTCATTCGCTTCCTCCGGTCCTTTTCTTTCAGTCCTATCCAGTCCCATCCTTCCGCTTTATTCTTCCGGTCATATATCTTCGAGATTTGTCTTGCATTTTTTCCGTTCTTCCGTTTCTTTTCCTCTACATCGCGCCTTATTTATTTCTTATTTTTCTTAAAAAATTTGGTGACTTTCTTAGCCCCGTTTTTAACATTTTTTATCCCTTTATCTTTTTTTTCTTTTACACTATTACCAAATTTTTGTATTTTTTCTTCTGCTTTTTCTAATTTTTTTTTGAACCAATTTTTTTTATTTTCTGATGGTTTTTTCTCGTCTTCTTTTGGTTTCTGCGGTTCCCGTTGCCCTTGTGCTGTCTGCTGATTGGTTACAGTTTGTTTGATTTTTCTTTCCTTTTCCTTTTCGCTCTTAGTTGTTCTTTCTACGAGCGTCTCGTCGGTAGGTTTTGTCTTGTCAGGTTTAGCTTTCCCAACCGGTTCTTGCTTCTTTGTTTTAAACATATCAGAAAAGAATTTCCCCAACCCTTTTCGGACCTTTTTTTCAGGTTGAATCGGAGGTGTTGCATACTCGTTATCCGGTAAATATTTTGCTTTTGAGTATTCTTCGGGTTCGTGGGGGTGCGGTTCATTTAGTTGTTCACTTGGAGCTACTTCCGGTTCATGCGCACGAGCCGCGTCTTCCGGTAAAGATAGGGCTGAATATTCTTCGGGTTCGTGGGGGTCGGGTTCATCTAGTTGCTCACTTGGAGCTACTTCCGGTTCTGGTTCTACATTTTCCGGTTCATGCGCACGAGCCGCGTCTTCCGGTAAAGATAGGGCTGAATATTCTTTGGGTTCGTGGGGGTCGGGTTCATCTAGTTGCTCACTTGGAGCTACTTCCGGTTCTGGTTCTACATTTTCCGGTTCATGCGCACGAGCCGCGTCTTCCGGTAAAGATAGGGCTGAATATTCTTCGGGTTCGTGGGGGTCGGGTTCATCTAGTTGCTCACTTGGAGCTACTTCCGGTTCTGGTTCTACATTTTCCGGTTCATGCGCACGAGCAGCTTCTTCCGTAACCTCCTCCGCAGGATATGCTTCAAATTCTTTTTGGTTTTTGACTTTTTGTTTCTTTTGAGCTGTCGCAGTTTCACCCATCGGAATTGTCCACGCTACTGATGGCCGGCTTGGATGTATTTTAGCCTTATTTGCTGGTTGTCGTACTGGTTGCTCAATCGTGGTTCCAGAAACATTACGATCGGGGTGATACCCGTCGTGATGATTCTGGTTTCCGTCATAATTTTTAAAATGACGACCTTGTTGGCCATTGGAATTTGTATTTCCAATTGGATTACATCCGTAGTGGTGAATAATCCTATTATCATAGTTTGTATAATTTTGGATAAAAACGGTGTTTGGTGGAGCTCTATGAGATTCGTGGTTCTGGATATGGCGCCTGTTACCACCTTTAGGTTGGTGGTTAGGGCTATTTTGATCACATAAAATGTCCATCTGGACCGGATAACGATTACCCGTCCTTCGTACCGTAGTTCTGTTTCCATTCCCGGATTCATCATAGACTTCCGGGTATCGAATGTTACAGTTTGTCTGATAATTTCGCTCGTTCCGTTCAGCAGGATTGGTACTACATCGATCTGAACGACGGTCTGATTGATTTCGATTGCTTTTTTTACTTTCATATCGGTAATTGTTTATAATGTTACCGTTTAGGTTATCAATATATAATACTGAGCTGCCTTGTGAGACTCCGGTTGGATTGTAGTCGGAGACACTACATGCCTGTTGGGTTTTTGTACCCTTGTCTGGTTTAACATGATTTTTTATGGTTTTTTTGTTGATGGAGTGGGCGTGTTCCCCACTAATCAACAAACCGTCGCTAAACGGAATGCCAACATTTATATATGCCATGTTGAGAATAATTTTTGTCTTGTCTTTTCAGTTGAAACAGTGTGTTGGTAGTCACACCTTTACATCACCTCATGTCGAGCACCCTTATATAACCTCGCATCCAACTTTCCCTTCCGCAACTGCTATCCTGAAGGATTTTTCATTTACAGTTCAATAACCTTGCAAGTTATTTGCATTTAATTTGCTCAACTTATATCTCCCTCTTTTTACACTTAAAGTTCAATGATTAAAATTGAAAAATAACGACCTATTACTTAAATAACTGCAAAATTAAAATGCAATTCTGGTTGTTGGCTTGTTGCGTCATGGTTGCGTCATCAAAGATTGCGTCATCACGTCGACGCTATAGACATCTGGTGGTGATTAGCATGTTTGGGCATGTTTGGGTATGTCTGGGCAGCGACTCGACTGACCCATCACAGCGTTATAACATGAATAAGCTCCTCCCCCTTGAGACATGAATAAGCTCCTCCCCCAAAATTTTCGTGACATTATCCGTGACATTATCCGTGACAGACACAGGCTCCTCCAGTCCTCCCCCAAAAAGCTTGCTGTTTTATTATATATGGAAGATTCAGAATCTGTATGTGATTTGCCATCACTCATTGATTCTTAGGGAATATATTGTTGGTTTCAACAAATTCGATTGGAATTGCGGCAAATATTTTGGAAAGGGTCTGTCACTTTCGTTGAGCAAATGACTCACGCCAATGTTTTCAAAAACAATTTTAATTCATCGATTGTTTGATTCAAAATTTGGCAATAAATTTATTAATTTGATTTCATTTCACCTTTTATTATTTTTATTGCCCCTTAGCCTTTAGTCGAAGATCTTTTTGCGCATGTTTACTTTTTGATCCATGTTACTTTAAAAAAAGTCGCCTGTTAATTCCAAATGCACGGAAATTAAAAGGGCGCAGGAAGTCATAACATTATTTTATTGTTGTGCGATCAAAGAATCACGGCGACGCTATTGTCCTATGGCCCTCTGGCGACGTCGGTTAATTATGTTTCCAAAAATCTGATTTTATTTTAAACTTTCGTGCGATGGGTATGAGAAATGTGTTATCACGATTCAGAGAGGGAACGGTTTCTAAACCGACGGGAAACCGCATTGCAAATTTGCAATTGCAATGGTGAGTGAGAGCGGTGAGATGTGTTTTTTAAAACCTGGCAATGTTGCACACCAAAATGTCATCCAGAAACCAGAATTCCAGACTTGATTGTTTTTGTTTGCAAAGCCAACAGGATCCCAGGATGGTTTTTACTTAAAAATGAAAAACGATGTCGTGCTTGTATCGTGGAAGAACTATGCGGTATGTCAAAGTATTGCTGTTAATTAAACCGTAAGAATGAATCACTTAATCAAAGGAAGTCAGATGCATGGCAAGTTGGCAACTCAGTTGCATCATAGATGTAAATGTTTTGCCTAGTAAAATGGTTATATACTTTTAGATCAGCTTAGATCATTGTGTCATAGAAACACGTCAAATCACGTCGTAAGATCTCGAGGCATTTTTTGATGTGTTGATTTGTTTTGTTTTGCCCTCTGTTTATTGATTTTCTCTTGAATTTTGTGTCATCACAGACACACAGGAGGGGGAAGAGGAGCCATGGACGAAGAGGTATAAAATTGTTGTGGGCTATAATATCCATTAAGAATTAAATTACTCCCATGTTTTCTTTCGCTCCTGTAGGTTTGAGCTCCTCAAACGATTGTGTGTCAGCATTCGCCGTTATACTACATAGGCCTCTCTGCTATACAGTCTATCCATCATTATTAACCTATCAATTCACTCGTGTGGAAGGCAGCACTAGCCCAATCCAGGGCAGCAGCTCATCCAGGAGCAGCAAGGAGGATCGAAGCATCAGAGAAAAAAGAAAAAAAAACAAGGAGCCCCCCCAAAAAGATGGCGATCAATATAAGAGCTTACTCGAGAGACTGGACACGAGCGCCGGAGTCGGAAACGCCATCATTCAACAGCATCACGCAACGCCAGGTTCCTCCTACTTTTTCTTTATTATTATTTTTATTCTTATTCTTTCACACATCATTTTCTTTTTGATTTATCACGTCGTCTCTCTCTCCTATTATATCGAATTGCGCTAATTTCAGTTATTCCTGGACAATTATCGGTAGATAGTCGTACACATGTGCAGTGCAGTAGGCTGCCACCACTCTTTATAAATAGCGGCCTTGTGTCAACTCCTAAAAGCCTGCAATCACGTAGATAAATAGGAACGGCGTGTGTATAGATGTCCCCTTCTGGCTTTTGTGGGTGCACCAGATATATACCCACACACACACCATCGTTCAAAACTATTCTCCCAGCTCAGAAGATTAAACAGAGAGTTTATATTTAGAGACGGCTGAGACTCTGCTGCTGCTGCGCCCAGTGAAGCGAATGTACAAGACACTATTTGAATGTGTATCGGGTCGGTTAGGTTTTTCTCTGTGTGTTTCTGCGCCGGAATGGTGGAAACATAATAATCAGCAACTTTCGTTTCTCGCCCTAAAGGAATGAATGCGAGGGGAGGGGAAAAATGTCCGGAAGTGCTGGATGTGGGAGCCGTCGGTGTAGTAGCAGGGCAGCAGACAAGATGCGGTTATCTCACGGTGGGAGGGCGTAATAATAAAAGAATAAAAACCAAAATAGGAAATCTGATCTGGATGTTGGCGACGATGTCGTCATCCAGCAGACGGAAATAAAAAGAAACTTTTTATCTTTTTTTGTTTTTCGTGGCGCAGCGAAACAATCTGTCCCAAGATTCCGTAAAGGCTCCTGAAAAAAAAAATCCTGTCCGACGTCTAACTATGGCAGACAAACAATCGATCAAACCAGCACCCAACTTCTTTTTATTTTTCTTCTTCTTTTGTTATTAGGTCGTATCTTATCCGGATTGGAATGTTTAATTGTGTTTTGACATGGCGCGAAAATTTGAATTCCTTTTTTCAAAAAGTGTTCTAAATTCCTGTTACGTGTGTTTTAGGTGCGTGTATAAATCATTTGCATATAGATAGCTCTGAAATCCAATCTGATCCTCTCGTCTTCTCTATTTGACAGAGAATTATTATGATCACAGGCCGGGAGAAAATATACCCCGCCCAAGATAAAAAAAACGTGGTTGGGGGTATCATTTGGATGATGCGATTTACAGGCAATTTCGGAGCGCGCTGAGGTCTAGCGTGACTCGTAATGAACCCTAATATAGTAATATTACATCTAGCCTCTAATCGAATGTCATATCCAGCCAGTTTGCTAAACAAGATTTAGGGTCGATGCGTTTGTTGAAATTGTCACAAAGGCTGGCTGCTGGGCGCTGAGGAGGAGAGAGAGAGCCAAGGTCCGTGAGAGAGAAAGAGGCTGGCTGTCAAAAGCTTATTAGCATCGTATATATTTATATAGGATTGCCAGTGAGGTAGATACGGCCCGGAGGCTGCATTTCCTCGTATCTAAGAAATGCCGGGGCCTTGTTATTATATTGTGTATGTATCCTGTATCCGCCTAGATTCCCCAATGGACGCCCCCCCCCCCCTGATGTATGCGGACCTGAGGGGGGTAAAAAAAAATGAGGGAATCTTGTTTACTTTGCGGCTAAAACATCCACCTCCTCCTTTTTTTGACACGATGATATTGTCCAATCGATTATTCAAATAAAGGCGCGCGCGCGCTTAAACCTCACGAGGGAATTCAATTTAAGAAAACTGGTCAAATGCAATGATTAACCAATGGTTACACATGTGTCAAATTTTGTTTTTATTTATTAGGTGTGTTGAGAGGATTGCCGAGAGATTTCGGCGTTTGACCACCGTCACATCATCAGTCGGCATCAGCTGGCGGCCAACAGCAGCAGCCGGGCAGCAGAGGCAACCGCGGCAACAACCGGAGTGACGTTTCCATTTAGGTCAGTCGCAGTCCTGCCACAGATTAAAATCTAGCAAATGATCAAATTCAGTCGTCTAAACTGAAAAGAAGAGATGATGGACGTTCCCAATTACTTGTCAAATGCACTTATACAGGATCAAAGCGACCGATCCTACCCCCTTTTCTATTATTAGTAGTGAAACACCACGCCCCTTCCCCCCTTCCATTTTGACGTATAATTAGCCCAGGGGGGAAATAATCGATTTGGTGACCATTTTGACGTGTGTGTGTGTGTATTTTCAGGTGGACGTAGGATCGACTAAGGCGACCAACATCGGAGGCGTTGGCGATCGAATGGGTCGCACGACTAAAAATCAACGCGGCGCTTCCGGCGGAGGCGGCGGAAGCAAAGCCGAGACTCCACCCACTACATCTCAGCAGCAACAATACGAGACGGCCCTCTACTCGCGCGAAGACATTCGCGAGCAATACTGCATCAACAAGAAAGAAACGGACGTGCTGGATCGCTCGTCCCACGTGCGCCAAAGAGCCAAAGGATTTTTCGGATGCCTAACGAGTCGCAAGGTAGTAACACTGGTAGAAATTCACTCAACTTTGATCAGCCCCAAATAATTAAAAAAAAAAATCCTGACAGGATCTTTTTTTACATATTATGATAGATGTAAGGGCAGCCATCTTGGTGTGTGTCCTTGGCTGTCCTTTTTATTCTTTCCCTTTTTGTTTGCTCTCACTGAGAGATCTGAGAGATCTGAGAGAAGAGGAAAAATCAATACAGCAGGAGCATACAGATCCCCCCTCTGTCTCGTAGAGTCTCCAGTGGTCCGGTATCCTATACTGGCACAGCTTTTTGGATATTCCTTTCACATGCTAGCTCCTCTTTTTGCAGATATTGTCAACAGACATTCTCTGTCGTCAAATTCGTTCGCAGGCCGGGAGGGATATACACATCAAAGAAACAAATAAGAATCTCTCTCATCATCATAAATATTCAGTGTGAAAAGGGAGGAAGAGATTCCAGGATGGATAAGAAACAAAAAAGGTCCATCGATCATCCGGATGACTTGTTCATCTCTTTTTGGCCCTCTTCTGTTAGATTTACACGGGTAACATATTATTACCATTTGGCGCATGTCGATAAAGCCTTCGAGAGTTCCTACTCTGGTGATGTAATAAAACAAAAGTGGGTGGGAAATACAAGATAGAAATTGTGGTTGACCCCCACCATTTTCTATTAAGATGATGAACGGCTGGGAGAAGAAGATGTAGGATCGATATGTACACAAAGACCTCTCTGGAGCCAACATCACCAGTTACACTACTAAAAGGGGTGGACACAGACACACAGACACACATTCTTATAATAAATATATCTGTGTGTGTTATTTATGTGAATGGGAAGTCGGAAGAGCATTCTCATAAATAGCCGAGCTGGGCTGTCGAACGACTTTATTAAGTGCATTCTTTTGCTGGGGGGTTTTTGATTGAACTTGTTTTTGTTAACATTTTATTTGATTTGTGTATCACTTTCCCATAGGATCACGGTGCCAAGAAGAAGAAATCGCGTTCGTCTTTCTTTTCGGCTTTGTGCGTCCGGCGGGCCAGCGAGGAGAACCTGTACAACGGCTGCAACAAACCCGTGGCCAACACCAACCGCAGCGTCACTCTGCCGGCCCTCCAGCCCTTCACGGTATACACAAATGAAATTAAATCAGGACGCGCGCTCGCCCGTCGAAGAAGAAATTGTGGCCGGTCGCGTTCTGGTTCACGACCCGACCCGCTACTTGAGCGGAAGCGGATCCAGCGATGATGGCAGTCTCAACAACGACGATCTCTTTGCTTCCTCGCTTCCGGCCAAGCCAGACATGAACCGCTCGTTGGGCTTCACCGACGTGGAAGATGTCGTCTGGTCTGATTCGGAGCCTCATCCGCACGATGGACCTCCTCCCAATCCGGCGGAAGAAGGCAAACTGCTGCAGGCCCAGAAATTGTTCGACTCGAACGTTTCGTGTCCGGATACGGCCGGCAACTATAGCGACGAGTTTGGCAGCACTTGGCAAGTTACAGTCCTCCAGCCGCATTCATCCGTCGCTGTCCGGCAGAGCGGAGGTGGTGGTGGGACCACCAGCTCGGATGACAAAGGCACCACCTCCTTTGTCGTCACCTGCGATTCAGATTTAGATCCACCCCATCCGCCCACTCCGCCTCCCTAGCGACCACCAGCCCCCACCGATCCCCCATCCGCCGAACTATCTGAGACGGAGAAGGAAATCATGGTCCAGTTTCCACCCTGGCCGGGATCTCAGGACGCTCAGGAGTTGCTTCCGGCACCACCCAGTTTCGCCTGCTCATCCCTCAACTCGTCTCAACTTCCCTCGGCGGATGAAGAAGAGGATCAAATCGTGACGTCATCAGCTCCTCCACTTGCCACCGCAGCCATCGCTCCGGATATTGATCCGTCGAGTCCCAACCAGCAAATGAGTCAGCGTGTTTTATTGCGTCACTTGAAGAACGGCTCGAAAAGCATGTCGGAGACTATTACTTCCGTCGATTCCGACTCTTCCGGACGTCGAGTGAAGGAGCATGAAACGTCGGCCAGCTCTGAGCCGCTCAGCCTTCCACCCAGCGAACTGAATAGTCCCCTGCAGGCGGACGTTAATAACAGCGTAAAGTTTGTCTAGCCTTTGACGGTTTGATTCATTGATTCATCAACAATCAATCAAACCGTTAGCGGCTTTGACCTCTTGAGGTAATTTCCTATTTACATGCTGTTTATTATTAATGCTCAATTAAAGTATCTTGGTTAGGGCGAATGGCAGGTCGTTCGTTTGTGATGTCAATGCTGGCTTTAGTTTTGTCAAAAATTCGGCAAAATACTACGACGATTGCGCCAGGATTCTTGGAAATATAATTCCACGTCGTTTGGCGCCCACTTTACATATTCCGTGGGCTCTGCCTTTCCAGCTCGATGACCCACCGATAGTGCCTACGACTTTTGGCAAGATGTATTAAAATGTTTTCAGCGAAAAAGTCGATACGATAATTAATCAGGATTTCGTTTTTGCCAGGATGGAATTGCGTCGTGTTGTGGCCGTCATTCGGCACGGAGATCGGACGCAGAAGCAGAAAATGAAAATGGAAGTCCGTCATCCCAGGTAAAAGAGAAAAACAGAACTCATTGTGCTAAAGAAAACTTGAATCCTTCTCAATTTATTCGTAGATTTTTTTGCTCTGTGGACCTCCTACGAATCCGAAGTCAATGGACGCCATTTGAAACAAAAAAAAAATTGCACAACTGCAGGAAGTGCTCGATATAGCCCGCTTTCTCTAATATCAGGAGTAGTTGCTGGTTCAGCTGATCGGAAACTAGAGGAAAAACGCGGCAAATTAGAACAACTTAAAACTGTTCTAGAATTGTACAGTATTACTTACATTATACTCTGGATAGCTAATTTCATATTATTGGCTGATTTTCTCATTTTCTCAAAAGCTTATCTTTCTTTTTTATTTACTGATAGCCTTTAAACAACTGGTTGGGTGGAGCACGTGAGGATTTGGTCGACATGTTCATCATCCACACGATGGAAGAAATCCAGGGCTTGTTGGAGGCTCACGAAGAGTTCAAAGCCACGCTTGGCGAGGCGGATAAGGAATACCAATCGATCAGTCGGTCTGGTTCAACAAGTCGAGTCGTTTGCTAGCCAGCACAGCATCCCCGGCGGCTTGGACAATCCATACACCAGTCTTACGGCCAAGGTATTAAAAAAAAAAAAAAAAATTATTCACTTGCTCTTGTCGACTCCTCTGCTGCGGATTTTTATCGCGGAGATAACACGGGGGTCGTTTTTTGTTTTTAAAATAATTTCGATACGATTTTATTGCTGATTCACTATATTTGCGTGCTTTAAATTTAATTTGGCGCTTATCAACTGGGTCGACGTTGGCGTTGATTTAAAAAAAAAATCACTTATTTATTATGTGTCGTGTGTTTGTGTGGCCCAAACTAACTGCTGCAAACGCTCGTTGATTTTGTTAAAAGGATGAATCATCACCCAAGGTAAACCATGGCCTGTTTGCTTGGTGAATGGGCATGTTCTTTTATGGGGAATGTTCTTTTTTTTATCGTTTTTCATTTTTATTTATTCGGATTTTTTCACCCTTCTCTCCAGCCCTTCAATTGCCTTAAAAGTTGTACTTTGTTGTTGGACTAATTTGATTTTTCTCTTGTTTAAGGACATAACTTCCAAATGGGCGGAAGTCCGTCTGTTGGTTCCTCAAAGGGACGGCACTCTGGAGGCCGTCCCGGCTTCGTAAACAACAGAACAATGAGCTTATGCGCCGCCAGTTTGCCGAAAAGGCTAACTCGGATGGACCATGGATTGAGTGCCAAATGGACGCCGTGGCTTTGATCGCAATGGGAATGCAGGTCCGTCTCTTCAAAGACTTGTTCTCCTTTTGATGTCGTCAAACTGATTTTCTGTGTATTTTGTCGACTGAATGAATGTTCAGGGATCATTGGAGAATCAGTTGGTCCGCTTGAAAGAATAGGAGCAGAACGTCTACGCCTACAAGTCGCACATGGAAGAGTTGGAGAAGCTCAACCAGGGCATTCAAGAATCGATGGTGTTTGAAAACCGATACACACTCATAACCGCCTAAACCGCCTACACCATGGAAACGCTTCGAGTCGGCTGGGAGCAGTTGCTCACCTCCATCAACCGGAACATCAACAAAGTTGAAAAACCAGATTTTGACGCGCGATTCTAAAGGTATCAAAGTCTAACAAGTTTGGTTATCGACAGGAAACGTCAATTTGGTTCATAGGCAGCATGATAGAACAGATTATTATATGGACAATTTCTTATGTTGTTTCGACACTTTTTCTCGAGTACTTATCATGTAGCCAGACAAATAGCCTGCAATAACCTTACTATTGCTTTCCGGCTTCTTTTTTTCTGATTCCCCACCATGTCTAATTTTCTAGATGTCTGGAGAACAATTGCTTCGGTAAACAAAGTCGATAAAAACACACCATTCAAATATAGAAAACCGGCTCTTACTTGGGGAAACCTGCGTTCGGAAATTCCCTCTCAATAGGCTGCTATATCAATCGGTTGTTTGTATTTTAACGGTTGACAATTGCTATGCGCCATCAGATAATCAAGGCTGTCAGACGCGAAAGTTTCTGCTATAAGAAAGAATTTCAATTCTAGACACTGACTCGACACGAATGCCAACAAATACGATTGTTTATATGCGTTATCTGACTATCTCTCGTCTATGATGCAGGTATATTTCTAACAGACAGGAAATCATTATGTGGGAAACTACTGCTGTATAGCGAAAGGCTGGATGAAGGTAAGCTATTGTATATGCCTGGCTTATAATGTAGTAGTTGTCAAACGTTGTTCCACCAAACTTTCCCGCCTGATCGGGTATATAAACACAAGAGAGAGAAACGGTTCCATAGCAGAGTCAGTTGACCAGGTGTCGTGAAAACAGCAACATACATCCCATTGAGTTGCTATTCTCTGCCAAGTGTATTATTATTAAAAACTGTGGGCCTACTACAATATTGGAGTTCTAAGGCCTCATTTTAGGTCAGTGCTCATTCATTTTCATTTAATGAAGGATTAATTTATATTGGTTGCGCTGCAGTGTAGAGTTTCGTGCGGGGAGTGATGAACGTCTAATATTGTCTAGAATTTCTTTAGATGTAGTTATAACAGTGTTAAATAGCAATGGTGCGATTTTAATAAAAAAGAGTGAAGTTATAATTAAACGTTATTCATGACACTCTTGTCAAACTTATATTTGTGACGTTACACCTGTTAACCGTTTGGCTACAGTGGGAACTCAATTTGGCCTATTATAAAAATTTTACAAGCGGGCAAACCCTCTTGAAATTATCTCCGGCGTATCCAATTTCCGTGCATGAATTATAGCTGAATTTATTTATTTATTTTATTTTCAAGAATTCAAGATGTTGCCGCGTTGGACGGTTGGCGTGCTCATTTTTGGCGTGCTGTTTTCTGTCTTCTCCAGCAGCGAAGGCGTCGAGAAACCGAAAGGGTCAAATGGTCGAATTAAAAAGATATTTGAATACGTCAAAATCCCTTTAATCGACCTGCCACATTGAATATCAACCCGAACCCAACAGACTTTAGCACGGCGCGGCGCGGCGCGACGCGACGATGATGTGGTTCAATACGATCAGCTATAGGCTACTATACGATCCCTCTGGATTGGGCTTTGAATTTAAATTACCGTTCGATGGACGTTACCAACCGATTTTTGAGACCGAGAAGGTCAAACCTAATCGTAACCCGAATTACCAGACATCACCGAGTCCTGAACCGACTTACTCGCCCCCATCGACTATACACTGCCACCTTACTTTGAACTTCCTCAAGTTGAACCTGCTCTTCCTCCCTATGTCCCTATTCATACCGTGCCGAAATCTAATTATAAACTTGAGACATCAGTCGACATTTCATACACTACTGTGTCAATCCATACAGCAGTCCAAACAGCTGTCAATCAATACAGCAACGAATATCCTTACTATTGCCCTAAAGTTGGTGGTTACGAGTGGTCATAGCCCTGGCCGGCTAGCTAAAGATTGCGTAGTGTGGTACGATCTCGTTCTGATCACTACTGCCCAATACTGCCTGCTGCAAACTGCCGGATGGACAACCAGGAACTTGTTGTCCGGATCTTCGCCGTAACGGTAAATATTTCACTGCCTAAATTTTGTTTGGTATTCCTATACAGTACCAGAGCTCTATTTCAAATCGATTTTTATTTTAACTCAACAGGTTATGGCGAAGCTATCAAGAAAACCAAGAAAAATGTGAAATGTGTGAGCATCAGGGTATTGACATTTACTCTGTGAACGCGGCTGCTCACGCGGGTCGCTTCAACATGAGGTTAATGGACGAGACGGAGAAATTCCTTCGCGACAAGAACATCACCATCAGACTCAGTTCGTCATCTTACGCGCATTTACTTTTCCAGACAGCGACCGAAGCTGAACATCTTAGTCGTGCCGCATTAACTAGTATTGAGACAACCAGAGAACGTGGCAAAAGGTATTTTTTTTTTCTTCAAATTATTTCAGCTTCAACAATTAAATGACTCGATATTCAATTGATGTAGATTCGAAATGACTCCAGCAGAAGAGGCTGGTTTGGGTTTGACTCAATTCCATACGAGCTACTACTACGAGCTACAACTTACGAGCTACTACACCGAGCTCCGAAGTATAACTCTGCCCCGAGCTACATCACCAAAGAGCCGGAGTACTACACCGAGGTTCCCAAGTACTACACCACTAAGGCACCCAAATACTACACGACTACGTATGCTGCCCCCTGCCTACTACATCGAGGCCCTTAATTACTACAACACCGAAGCGCCCAAGTACAATTGACGTTGCCCCGAGCTACTACACCGATGCCCCGAAGTCTTACTCGGCGTAAAATGAATTGTCTTCAAACAAGTCGTGTAAAAGGAGAGAAAAGAAGGTATAGAAATCAGTCGAGTGATGATTTTCAAAACGGCAATAACTGCAGTGTCCAGCATCTGTCCCCAACTGCATTGCTCGTGCTCTGCTCTTCGTGTAACCAATTCGTAATCATGGGTAAATATTTTGTTTTTTACATTGAGTTATGTATCAATCCCAGTTTTTTTCTATTTGTTAATATTCCAGTTGGTACTCTTTTCTAATTGTTTGACAGTTATTTATACTGAATATCAATGTTTAAATTTATGAATTGTTTAGTTAACTATAGTGACGTGCTGCTGTTGGGTGTTGTGATGGCTGGGTCGACCGCTGGTGTACCTTTGTAATTTTGTATCATTGGTATGGCGGATCACAAATCACAACGCCGCCGCCTTACTAAACATTAAACAACAACCAGTTACTACACCGAGGCTTTAAGTACTACACATCTAAGGCGCCGGAGTATTATACCACAACTTACGCTTCCCTTGAGCTACTACACCGACGTCCCGAAGTAATACTCTGCCCCGAGTTTGACCATCAAGGCACCGGAGTACTACACGACTTAGTATACTGCCTCATCATCCTTCACCGATCCTAAGTACAACTCTGTTCCCAGCTACTACACCGAAGCTCCAGCTTACACCACTAAAGCGGTCGAATACTACACTGAAGCCGTTCTTATTTATGCCCGACCATGAATTTATCTTACCTTTCCCCCGATTTTACCCGCATTATGTCAAAAGGCATACGAAATTAGCCCCTGAACGCCTCCTGTCAACGCGTATGTCATTATATTATGTCTAGTCAAAGAAAAGGGTGAAACAAGGGTGACAAAAAAGCGCTGACGCAACATGTGGCCTCAGGCTTCCCATCAAAAGTGTAATCATTTGATGTGAGCATCTATATTAAATGTTAGTCATTCAGCCAGAGGCTTCGCTGCTACACATCATGACTCTCTCACCTAGGTATTAAATTTAATTAATTCAATTAAATGTAATGTAATCAAATATTTAATTTTAATTAAATATTAGATTACATTCTTTCAAGTGGCTGCCACTTGCGTGTTTACTCATTCTCCTACCAGCTCAGTGGTATTATGCCAATACTACCAGCTATAGTCCTGTTTATTCAGCACCACAAGTGTCCAATCGACCGGATCTTTCTTACGTATTCAACTATCCCTACACGTCAGTTCAAATTTGTCTTAAAGTTGATTTTTCTTTAATTCAATAACAATTGTGGATAGCGTATGACGTACTCCCGGAGAGGAACCATGGTGTCCTGCTGCGTCTCTGCTAATCAACCATCTGTGTTTCAATGCAAACCTGCCATTCTCTGTTCACCTTGGTTCATTGAATGACTCTACAATCCTTGGTGGTGTACGGCAGCAGATGGAAATTTCGGAGCTTGTTGTCTATAGACATTCTCAAGACAACATGTAAGTTACCATGTCTAATCAGTGTGAATTTCCAATGGTAATGTTTAATTTATTCAATAACCCAGCTTCTGTTGCACGATTCCCCGAGTCGAGTGAGTTGACAGCCATGCCCAGAGACATAACCAAAGACGAGATGAGTCGTGCTGTTACGGTAGCTCGCCAGCACGTGGAAGAGATTAGTGCTTTCGAATGGCATGCTGGGAATAACATGTTAGCTCCCTGGCAAAATTCTGCGGCCTACAGCTACAGTGCTACCTACCACCTATATGCCTCCCTCATAGGCCAGCAGGAAGGATGGAAAGGACTTCAATCGCTGGAAGCGTCTAGAAACTTGGCTAATGTGTAAGTTATTCTTTTAAATTTTTGTTTAAGATTATCTAAATTGTTTTTTGAATTTTTAGGTTGAACTTGAACCTGAAATTGCCGGGTTCGCACTGCTGTAACGAAAATGTAGGACTTCGCCCGTGACACTGCAACACTTGTGTGTTAAGGAGACCGCTCTTTCGTCCATTTGCCGTGCATAGCCTGCTTGCACTGCAATGCATCTGCTTTGTACAACAGGTAAAAGTGTTTTTGAATGACTTTGATACAGATTGAATAATGCTACTCTGAAATTACTTAGGACTTACGACGCTTCATATGCAACAATCTTGCTTACCCCAATTGGGGTAGATCGAATTCGCCTTTGGAACGCATCTTACCTCCCCAATACGCAGATGGTGAATTTAATAGTTAGCTTCATTCAACAAGTTTACTTATTGTCCTAATTTTTAAAAGGCATTTGGACGTCCCGTGAATGGCCGGGACTATACCTCCGGGCTCCAGTTGACTCTGTCAGCCGCATCTTTTCGTAAGGCGTCTCAGATTATCCCGACAATCAATTCAATCAATTAACACAATTACTGTGATGCACTGGGGTCAACTTGTCGCTCACGATATTACTCACGTTCCTACTTTCCGTACATGTAAGCTAATTAATTCATTTTCTCTGTTTTTAATGAGCAAGGCTAATTTATTTTCTGTTGTGAAAAGTGACCAATTCGGCGATTCAATGTTGCACGGGTGACGGCAAGTACTTGTCACCTGAGCGAACTCTGTTTCCCCACCGAACCCACTTTGTTTCCCCATCGATGTGGACCACGACAATGAATTCTAGAGTCAATTTGGCGTTAGCTGTCACGATTTCGTCCGCTCTGTCATCGCTCCTCGAGAAGATTGCAAATTCGGTTATGCCGACCAGGTACTGTAGCTCGCTTTTTTCCTAATGATGCAATTCATTACTTTACTTGATTCGACTTGATTATGCAATTAGCTCAACCGAATTCCGGCCTATCTGGACGCTTCCGTCATTTATGGCTCGACTGCTGCTGAAAAAGTTGTCGTGTTACCCCAATAGACAATCGGCGGGGACTATGTTTGTTTTACCAGTCGATCCCGAACGAAAGGATTGTATTTCCGACGAATACGGAAGCCAATGCTTCGTCGCAGGTACGAATTCTAAAATAAATACTGGTTGGTTTGAATGTGGCTAATTTGTTAAAATAATCAGGTGATCAACGAGTCAATCAGTACACTTGTCCAACTGTGTCTTGCACATCGTCGTTTGGCTTCGTTTGCACGACAAGTATGCTAACCAGCTGGCTTTGATCAACTCCCAATGGGACGATGAGAAACTTTACCAGGAGACTAAGGAAATCGTTATAGCTTTGGTGCAACACATCACCTACAACGAATATCTGCCATCTGTTTTTTGGGTAGGTCAAACCGAATTATTAAGTCGAGAATCTTTCATTTCTATTTTTGTTTTGTAGGACCCAATTTAATGGAAGAATACGGCCTACTCCCTCTCACAACTGGTTACACTTACACATCCCGCTTTTAAGGCTCAAATAACAAATGAGTTTGATACTGCTGCATTCCGTTACGGACATTCATTCTCTCATTCGCAACTATACATGCAACGAGTAAAAAAAGGTGAAAGTGAAGTAATAACATTGAAGTGCTAACTAACGCATTTCTTTGCTGTTATAGACTATGATGATACCTACTGGTTTGTTTAATCTCTGTTGGCATCAATGAGAACTTTTTTTTATTTGTAAAATGAGCCAGTTTATCACAAATCTATTTTACTACACAAATTATCGGTTCCAGTCTAATTCTTCCATGTTTTTCTTCCGGTCCATTTCTCTTCCAGTCACTTTCTTCCTTGTTCTACTTCCGGTCCTTTTCTTCCAGTCCTATCCAGTCCCATCTTTCCGCTTTATTCATCCAGTCCATTTCTTCCATCCATTTTCTTTCATTTTCTACTTCCGGTCCATTTCTTCCAGTCCTATCCAGTTCCACCCTTCCGCTTTATTCATCCAGTCCATTTCTTCCATCCATTTTGTTTCATTTTCTTCCTTTGTTCCTTTTCTTCCCGTCCTATCCAATCCCATCCTTCCGCTTTATTCATCCAGTCCATTTCTCTTCCAGTCAATTTCTTCCTTGTTCTTCCTCCGGTCCTTTTCTTCCAGTCAAATTCTTCCCTGTTCTACTTCCGGTCCATTTCTTCCATCCACTTTCTTTCATTCGCTTCCTCCGGTCCTTTTCTTTCAGTCCTATCCAGTCCCATCCTTCCGCTTTATTCTTCCGGTCATATATCTTCGAGATTTGTCTTGCATTTTTTCCGTTCTTCCGTTTCTTTTCCTCTACATCGCGCCTTATTTATTTCTTATTTTTCTTAAAAAATTTGGTGACTTTCTTAGCCCCGTTTTTAACATTTTTTATCCCTTTATCTTTTTTTTCTTTTACACTATTACCAAATTTTTGTATTTTTTCTTCTGCTTTTTCTAATTTTTTTTTGAACCAATTTTTTTTATTTTCTGATGGTTTTTTCTCGTCTTCTTTTGGTTTCTGCGGTTCCCGTTGCCCTTGTGCTGTCTGCTGATTGGTTACAGTTTGTTTGATTTTTCTTTCCTTTTCCTTTTCGCTCTTAGTTGTTCTTTCTACGAGCGTCTCGTCGGTAGGTTTTGTCTTGTCAGGTTTAGCTTTCCCAACCGGTTCTTGCTTCTTTGTTTTAAACATATCAGAAAAGAATTTCCCCAACCCTTTTCGGACCTTTTTTTCAGGTTGAATCGGAGGTGTTGCATACTCGTTATCCGGTAAATATTTTGCTTTTGAGTATTCTTCGGGTTCGTGGGGGTGCGGTTCATTTAGTTGTTCACTTGGAGCTACTTCCGGTTCATGCGCACGAGCCGCGTCTTCCGGTAAAGATAGGGCTGAATATTCTTCGGGTTCGTGGGGGTCGGGTTCATCTAGTTGCTCACTTGGAGCTACTTCCGGTTCTGGTTCTACATTTTCCGGTTCATGCGCACGAGCCGCGTCTTCCGGTAAAGATAGGGCTGAATATTCTTTGGGTTCGTGGGGGTCGGGTTCATCTAGTTGCTCACTTGGAGCTACTTCCGGTTCTGGTTCTACATTTTCCGGTTCATGCGCACGAGCCGCGTCTTCCGGTAAAGATAGGGCTGAATATTCTTCGGGTTCGTGGGGGTCGGGTTCATCTAGTTGCTCACTTGGAGCTACTTCCGGTTCTGGTTCTACATTTTCCGGTTCATGCGCACGAGCAGCTTCTTCCGTAACCTCCTCCGCAGGATATGCTTCAAATTCTTTTTGGTTTTTGACTTTTTGTTTCTTTTGAGCTGTCGCAGTTTCACCCATCGGAATTGTCCACGCTACTGATGGCCGGCTTGGATGTATTTTAGCCTTATTTGCTGGTTGTCGTACTGGTTGCTCAATCGTGGTTCCAGAAACATTACGATCGGGGTGATACCCGTCGTGATGATTCTGGTTTCCGTCATAATTTTTAAAATGACGACCTTGTTGGCCATTGGAATTTGTATTTCCAATTGGATTACATCCGTAGTGGTGAATAATCCTATTATCATAGTTTGTATAATTTTGGATAAAAACGGTGTTTGGTGGAGCTCTATGAGATTCGTGGTTCTGGATATGGCGCCTGTTACCACCTTTAGGTTGGTGGTTAGGGCTATTTTGATCACATAAAATGTCCATCTGGACCGGATAACGATTACCCGTCCTTCGTACCGTAGTTCTGTTTCCATTCCCGGATTCATCATAGACTTCCGGGTATCGAATGTTACAGTTTGTCTGATAATTTCGCTCGTTCCGTTCAGCAGGATTGGTACTACATCGATCTGAACGACGGTCTGATTGATTTCGATTGCTTTTTTTACTTTCATATCGGTAATTGTTTATAATGTTACCGTTTAGGTTATCAATATATAATACTGAGCTGCCTTGTGAGACTCCGGTTGGATTGTAGTCGGAGACACTACATGCCTGTTGGGTTTTTGTACCCTTGTCTGGTTTAACATGATTTTTTATGGTTTTTTTGTTGATGGAGTGGGCGTGTTCCCCACTAATCAACAAACCGTCGCTAAACGGAATGCCAACATTTATATATGCCATGTTGAGAATAATTTTTGTCTTGTCTTTTCAGTTGAAACAGTGTGTTGGTAGTCACACCTTTACATCACCTCATGTCGAGCACCCTTATATAACCTCGCATCCAACTTTCCCTTCCGCAACTGCTATCCTGAAGGATTTTTCATTTACAGTTCAATAACCTTGCAAGTTATTTGCATTTAATTTGCTCAACTTATATCTCCCTCTTTTTACACTTAAAGTTCAATGATTAAAATTGAAAAATAACGACCTATTACTTAAATAACTGCAAAATTAAAATGCAATTCTGGTTGTTGGCTTGTTGCGTCATGGTTGCGTCATCAAAGATTGCGTCATCACGTCGACGCTATAGACATCTGGTGGTGATTAGCATGTTTGGGCATGTTTGGGTATGTCTGGGCAGCGACTCGACTGACCCATCACAGCGTTATAACATGAATAAGCTCCTCCCCCTTGAGACATGAATAAGCTCCTCCCCCAAAATTTTCGTGACATTATCCGTGACATTATCCGTGACAGACACAGGCTCCTCCAGTCCTCCCCCAAAAAGCTTGCTGTTTTATTATATATGGAAGATTCAGAATCTGTATGTGATTTGCCATCACTCATTGATTCTTAGGGAATATATTGTTGGTTTCAACAAATTCGATTGGAATTGCGGCAAATATTTTGGAAAGGGTCTGTCACTTTCGTTGAGCAAATGACTCACGCCAATGTTTTCAAAAACAATTTTAATTCATCGATTGTTTGATTCAAAATTTGGCAATAAATTTATTAATTTGATTTCATTTCACCTTTTATTATTTTTATTGCCCCTTAGCCTTTAGTCGAAGATCTTTTTGCGCATGTTTACTTTTTGATCCATGTTACTTTAAAAAAAGTCGCCTGTTAATTCCAAATGCACGGAAATTAAAAGGGCGCAGGAAGTCATAACATTATTTTATTGTTGTGCGATCAAAGAATCACGGCGACGCTATTGTCCTATGGCCCTCTGGCGACGTCGGTTAATTATGTTTCCAAAAATCTGATTTTATTTTAAACTTTCGTGCGATGGGTATGAGAAATGTGTTATCACGATTCAGAGAGGGAACGGTTTCTAAACCGACGGGAAACCGCATTGCAAATTTGCAATTGCAATGGTGAGTGAGAGCGGTGAGATGTGTTTTTTAAAACCTGGCAATGTTGCACACCAAAATGTCATCCAGAAACCAGAATTCCAGACTTGATTGTTTTTGTTTGCAAAGCCAACAGGATCCCAGGATGGTTTTTACTTAAAAATGAAAAACGATGTCGTGCTTGTATCGTGGAAGAACTATGCGGTATGTCAAAGTATTGCTGTTAATTAAACCGTAAGAATGAATCACTTAATCAAAGGAAGTCAGATGCATGGCAAGTTGGCAACTCAGTTGCATCATAGATGTAAATGTTTTGCCTAGTAAAATGGTTATATACTTTTAGATCAGCTTAGATCATTGTGTCATAGAAACACGTCAAATCACGTCGTAAGATCTCGAGGCATTTTTTGATGTGTTGATTTGTTTTGTTTTGCCCTCTGTTTATTGATTTTCTCTTGAATTTTGTGTCATCACAGACACACAGGAGGGGGAAGAGGAGCCATGGACGAAGAGGTATAAAATTGTTGTGGGCTATAATATCCATTAAGAATTAAATTACTCCCATGTTTTCTTTCGCTCCTGTAGGTTTGAGCTCCTCAAACGATTGTGTGTCAGCATTCGCCGTTATACTACATAGGCCTCTCTGCTATACAGTCTATCCATCATTATTAACCTATCAATTCACTCGTGTGGAAGGCAGCACTAGCCCAATCCAGGGCAGCAGCTCATCCAGGAGCAGCAAGGAGGATCGAAGCATCAGAGAAAAAAGAAAAAAAAACAAGGAGCCCCCCCAAAAAGATGGCGATCAATATAAGAGCTTACTCGAGAGACTGGACACGAGCGCCGGAGTCGGAAACGCCATCATTCAACAGCATCACGCAACGCCAGGTTCCTCCTACTTTTTCTTTATTATTATTTTTATTCTTATTCTTTCACACATCATTTTCTTTTTGATTTATCACGTCGTCTCTCTCTCCTATTATATCGAATTGCGCTAATTTCAGTTATTCCTGGACAATTATCGGTAGATAGTCGTACACATGTGCAGTGCAGTAGGCTGCCACCACTCTTTATAAATAGCGGCCTTGTGTCAACTCCTAAAAGCCTGCAATCACGTAGATAAATAGGAACGGCGTGTGTATAGATGTCCCCTTCTGGCTTTTGTGGGTGCACCAGATATATACCCACACACACACCATCGTTCAAAACTATTCTCCCAGCTCAGAAGATTAAACAGAGAGTTTATATTTAGAGACGGCTGAGACTCTGCTGCTGCTGCGCCCAGTGAAGCGAATGTACAAGACACTATTTGAATGTGTATCGGGTCGGTTAGGTTTTTCTCTGTGTGTTTCTGCGCCGGAATGGTGGAAACATAATAATCAGCAACTTTCGTTTCTCGCCCTAAAGGAATGAATGCGAGGGGAGGGGAAAAATGTCCGGAAGTGCTGGATGTGGGAGCCGTCGGTGTAGTAGCAGGGCAGCAGACAAGATGCGGTTATCTCACGGTGGGAGGGCGTAATAATAAAAGAATAAAAACCAAAATAGGAAATCTGATCTGGATGTTGGCGACGATGTCGTCATCCAGCAGACGGAAATAAAAAGAAACTTTTTATCTTTTTTTGTTTTTCGTGGCGCAGCGAAACAATCTGTCCCAAGATTCCGTAAAGGCTCCTGAAAAAAAAAATCCTGTCCGACGTCTAACTATGGCAGACAAACAATCGATCAAACCAGCACCCAACTTCTTTTTATTTTTCTTCTTCTTTTGTTATTAGGTCGTATCTTATCCGGATTGGAATGTTTAATTGTGTTTTGACATGGCGCGAAAATTTGAATTCCTTTTTTCAAAAAGTGTTCTAAATTCCTGTTACGTGTGTTTTAGGTGCGTGTATAAATCATTTGCATATAGATAGCTCTGAAATCCAATCTGATCCTCTCGTCTTCTCTATTTGACAGAGAATTATTATGATCACAGGCCGGGAGAAAATATACCCCGCCCAAGATAAAAAAAACGTGGTTGGGGGTATCATTTGGATGATGCGATTTACAGGCAATTTCGGAGCGCGCTGAGGTCTAGCGTGACTCGTAATGAACCCTAATATAGTAATATTACATCTAGCCTCTAATCGAATGTCATATCCAGCCAGTTTGCTAAACAAGATTTAGGGTCGATGCGTTTGTTGAAATTGTCACAAAGGCTGGCTGCTGGGCGCTGAGGAGGAGAGAGAGAGCCAAGGTCCGTGAGAGAGAAAGAGGCTGGCTGTCAAAAGCTTATTAGCATCGTATATATTTATATAGGATTGCCAGTGAGGTAGATACGGCCCGGAGGCTGCATTTCCTCGTATCTAAGAAATGCCGGGGCCTTGTTATTATATTGTGTATGTATCCTGTATCCGCCTAGATTCCCCAATGGACGCCCCCCCCCCCCTGATGTATGCGGACCTGAGGGGGGTAAAAAAAAATGAGGGAATCTTGTTTACTTTGCGGCTAAAACATCCACCTCCTCCTTTTTTTGACACGATGATATTGTCCAATCGATTATTCAAATAAAGGCGCGCGCGCGCTTAAACCTCACGAGGGAATTCAATTTAAGAAAACTGGTCAAATGCAATGATTAACCAATGGTTACACATGTGTCAAATTTTGTTTTTATTTATTAGGTGTGTTGAGAGGATTGCCGAGAGATTTCGGCGTTTGACCACCGTCACATCATCAGTCGGCATCAGCTGGCGGCCAACAGCAGCAGCCGGGCAGCAGAGGCAACCGCGGCAACAACCGGAGTGACGTTTCCATTTAGGTCAGTCGCAGTCCTGCCACAGATTAAAATCTAGCAAATGATCAAATTCAGTCGTCTAAACTGAAAAGAAGAGATGATGGACGTTCCCAATTACTTGTCAAATGCACTTATACTGGATCAAACCGACCGATCCTACCCCCTTTTCTATTATTAGTAGTGAAACACCACGCCCCTTCCCCCCTTCCATTTTGACGTATAATTAGCCCAGGGGGGAAATAATCGATTTGGTGACCATTTTGACGTGTGTGTGTGTATTTTCAGGTGGACGTAGGATCGACTAAGGCGACCAACATCGGAGGCGTTGGCGATCGAATGGGTCGCACGACTAAAAATCAACGCGGCGCTTCCGGCGGCGGAAGCAAAGCCGAGACTCCACCCACTACATCTCAGCAGCAACGATACGAGACGGCCCTCTACTCGCGCGAAGACATTCGCGAGCAATATTGCATCAACAAGAAAGAAACGGACGTGCTGGATCGCTCGTCCCACGTGCGCCAAAGAGCCAAAGGATTTTTCGGAGATTTTTCGGATGAAGCCTTTAGCCCAGCCTTTCCTTTCTCTCCCCATGTGCTTACGTCAACAGGGTTTTTTTTGGACAGAAACGGGTCGTGATCGATACGGCGGAGGTACGGACGTGAGTTAACCGACGTGGAACAGATCCGCAGCTCCTTTTTTGCCTTCAATCTCGTCGCTCCGCTCTCTCTGTGTGTGTGTGCGGCAGGCAGAGAGATGTGCATGTGGCCACTTAAGGGTCTCTCTCACGGCCGCTGCCCGTCCATTTTGCTGATCGAATTTCCAGCTTAAGTCGCAGTCTAGGGAAGAGGGAGGCCATTGAAAACTCAAAGGCGAATCATCAACTGAAATACGAGAAGTAACTCTCCAGGAGCTCCTGGTAAAATTGTAGAAGAATTTCCATTCGACCTATTTTATTTTTAAAGTTGTAACGACATTTTTTCACGCGCCGAAATTTTTCGATTCATTCGACGTAAAACCGGATCGATGTGTCGTAATGAGACTACGAGAAAGCGAATGGGAAGGGATGTTATTAGAGCGCCACTGGGTTTCAGGTTCTGCAGATCGGATCAGGAGGTTCTACGGTACTGGGCCTACACACCCGCTGGAATACCTTGGCACATCCTATCCCCTTCCACCTCCTTCTAGGTTAAACAGAGAGAGGCCGGATTGTAGCCGTGTGTGACGTCAATAACGACGTTGTCTATACAAGAGGAGAAAAAAGTAACTTTCCCCCCCCAAAAAAAGAATACAACAACCCCGAGGGAAATAGTTTGTGGGTTCTGTTAAGAAAGAGAAACAGGAGCTCGGCATTTTTTAAAAAAAGAAAAAACACCTTGATCTTCTCATCCGTGGATCCTAATGGCTAATGTCTTGTGTGTATTTCCATCACACACACGGAGAGAAATATGGAAGGATTGACTCTAAATGTTTATTTGTTTGTTCTCGCTGCTGCTGCTGCTGAAGGAAATCTGAAATGGAATTTCATTCCTACCCGAGAAAATAATAATCCCGCCGGAATAGAATCCCGTTTTTGTTTTGTATTTTGTGATTGGCCCAAAAGGTTTCGAAAATCGATAACGTGTGAGAAAGAACCTTTTCCCCTACGGCTGTGTACACGTTAGTAGTAGCACTTGTGTGTGTGTCTCCGGATTGTGCGAAAATCCTTTTTATTTTGTCGGTTTAGCCCCCACCCCGTCCCAAGGATTGGGCACCCACATATATCTTTGATAGTTCTTCTCCTTTCATCCGTCTTTGACTTTTCTTTTTCCTACTGGCCGGGTGTAGTTGCGCTGGATACAATAATAATATTATTTTTTTGGGGTGGGGAGCTCCTTATATTGCCTCGTATAGTGTGTACTTACTTACTACCTATCTCCTGGCCCTGGGTTCGTTCCTTAACGGCAGTCCCACCGACTTATGGCATTCCCTTATTCTTATCGATTGGATTGCGGATGCCTCCGCTCCTTTACACACACACTGTGTGTGTGTAAAGGCTGAAAGGAAAGAGTGTGTAGTAATAGTAGTTGTAGGAGTAGTAGTAGTAGTAGTAGTGCGCCCCTTTAGGTTTGGGCACAAAAGACGAGAGATGGAAACGGACTAAACTCTTGGAAACGGAAGACGACGGGACATGGATGGAAAATGTTCCAACAGGTCGTAGGGCATAGATCCTGACAATACCTATCGATCCTTTTCCTTATCAATATTCATTTCTCCCTTTCCATTCTGGTATAGTATAGAGTTCCCTGGATATCCGATTGATGTTGTTGTTGTTCATTTTGACGGCGTCTGGCGCTCCTGAAAGGATTTTTTTTCTCCTTCAGGGTTCAGTTGAATTGACAATTGGATTTTTCTAGGAATAAAATTGAATGGAGGAATTTTTTTGTTCCCGTTTTTATATCATTTGTCGATCCTTAATTGAATTGAACTTTTTTCTTTTCTATTTTGCAGAGGACAACCTTCGGCAGTTGCACGGCATCCAGGAGAGTATCCAGCGGATGAGACAAGTCAGCGTGCAGACACTACGACTCCAGGTATACAGTTGGCAATCATCACCTTCTCAGCAGGATCTCCTCTTTTCTTCCCATCGTCCGTTGATAGAGACGTTCATTCATCCATCCGCCCGTCCTTTTATAACTTTTTTTTATTTTTGGCGCTTCGTGCCGAAATGGGGGGAAAGAATAATCTGATGGATGATGGCGGGAGGTGAGCACCGACACATCATCCATCAAATTCAACCCAGGCGAAAAATGGCACGTCACGGCCCAGGGAGGAGGAGGAATCGATTGAATCAGCTTCCTATAGAAAGAAAAACGTGCAATCAGGTTGATATTTATGATGATTCGAGTTGATGGGTTCGTGCTGGTTTGCGTTTAGTTGCTCGTTAAGGCGAGAGAGGAGAGTTGGGCACCACGGCATCGATTAGCGGATTTGCCGCTCGTATCTCCTTCATCTTTCTTTCTTTCTTTTCAGGCTCCTTAATGATGACTTAAAGCTCTGCTCTCATCTCTCTGGTGGCTCCTTCTTCTTCTCAGCTCCTTTGTCATTATCATTTGCCAACCGTATTGTCTCTCTTTTTCTCCCCCCTTTGACTCTCTTCTTTCCCTCGAGAGATCCTGACGGGGAAGAAAACAAAAAAACAAAAAACTTTTGCTCGACTCCCAGGCGCCCAGTCTGCCTGCGTGACGTTTTTCGCCAGTTATTTGCATTGGGCGGGCCACCCACCTTGAGCCAAAGATAAAAGGAGCGCTCCTGGATTTTTTTTTTTTTTTTAAACAAACAAACAAACAAACGCGGATGCCGGCCCAGGGTCTCTCTTCCCAGGAGCACCACCCCACACACACGCAGAAACGGTGCGATGACATGGGAGACTATTGGCCGACTCCTCGTTTTACATACAACAATAAAACAGTCGGAGTTGAGAGACGGCTCCTGTTCTCCTACCCCCCAGCTCCTTTGAGGAGATATCTGTTGCTTAATGAAAATCAAGATGGCAGCAAGTACTCCCCCCCACCACCAATCGATCCGCACCCGACCCCAGTTGCTCCTTAAAAGCACTTAACAACTTTTGACTTTCCTTGGCTCCTTGATTCCAGTTTGTCCAGGGTGGGGTGAAAGGAGCCCAGGGAGGAGTTGGAATTTTGACTTGACTGGGCGGTTTTCATTCAATTATCGTTTCATTTGATCATCTCGTCGTGAATTGGGAACTTGCCAACGGCTGCCGCTCCCTTTTTACCATCCGCCCGGAAGGTTGGAAATGTCATTAAGGGGAGAGTGGGGAGGAGGGGGGCCAATAAGGAGCCCAGCAGAGATTTTTCATTTGATTTCGGCCATTTAATTTTTGTTTTTCTTGTTTGAAATTAAATGTGCAGTCGCAGGTGGGCAGGAGACTTCGCTACGGAGGAGTCGGCGCTGGATGCAACTGGAGCCTTTCCTGCCCGTCGCTGAGCGGAAGTGGCGGTAGCGGTGGTGGCCAAGGAGGAGTTGCGTCTGGATTGGCTGGCCACGGAAATGGCAATAACAACGAGGCAAATTGGCTGGGTGCCACGCTGGCCGATTGGGACTCGCCCACTCCGCCCGGAATGGCCGCTCATTATTGGGGTATGCGCCGGAAGGCGTTTTTCTCCCGTTGACGTCCACTTTTCTTCTTTTCCCTCACTCACTAATTTATTCTTTTATTCCGTCGGCTGGGTTGTTGTTAATTTTATTCCACAGTCGGAGGAGATGGAGGGCCCAGTCATAAGGCCGGCCTGGCCAACGGATCGAAGCGGCGACGCAGCTGAGCCAGCCCGTGGGAAGTGGACGAGATGGGATTGGCGTCAGCCGGAGGCACATGTGGCATCACTTACGGTATGCACACATCTTCTTCCCGTCCAGGAGCCGAGATGGCCGGCCGGCCGACCGAAAGAGAAATGTAAAAGTTCTAATTGTCTCCCACTTTGCACGCAGAAGAGGCAGGAGGAGGAGGAGCTCTGGATGGAGTCGGCGGACGGACGAGGAGCATCAGTTTTAGCAGCGGCGACATGGATAACGAGCAAGACGCCGCCGGAGGTGGTCACTCGTCAAGGGCCCGACAGGCCGGAATTACCACCTCGTCGTCGGCTCTGTCGTCCGGCGAACTCAAAGTCCTGGCCGGACGGCACTCGACCCACTCACTCAACGACATGGGATTTCCCGTAAGTCGATTCGAGTCATTTGTTTAACATTTGAATCATTTAATTGTCAATTTTTTGAAAAATTTCATCCAGTTGATTCCGGCGCTGCCGACGAAACCGCGCGGAATGTCCAAGGACGGCGGTGGTGGCGGGCGGGACGGCGATCCATCCAAGTGGCTGTCGCCGCGCATTTTGACGCTGCAGAAATCCATTTCCACTCCGTCGATCCTGGCCGTCAAGGACGGGTCCAATTTGACGGCCCTGACTTTGTCGAGCATCAAGAACTCGACGGGCGGTTCCAATTCGGCCAGCAGCGCGGCATCCGTCACCATGGCCGCCGCTATCATTGGCCCTTCCGTCGGACCCGGCCCTTCCGCCGCCGGAATGATGGCCAAGGAAACGCAGGGCATCCTGATGACGGCCACAGCGGCTGGACCGACTTCGTAATTTTTCAAACTTTTTCTTTCATTTTCCTTTTTTGTTCAGTTTTTGACCTCAATTTTGTTCGGTTTTTCTTTTTTATTTTCGCCACGCCCCTCGTGTCCCAACCCACACGCCAATTGAATGGATGTTGTTGTTGTTGTTCAGTTCGTCCCCCCCGTATTTCGTCGTACACTGGTTTGGAGAGCGAAACCGATGACGACTCTGAATTGCATTTGAACCACCACCACCACCTCAGTCACGATCACGTCTCGTCCCGTTATTCTCTTGGCAGTTTCGTCGCCGAGTAAGTTTTTCGTTTTATTATTTTCATTTTATTTTATTTTATTTTTCCACCCATCCAACGGAATGTCGCGTGATTTTTCTATTTTTCCCTCCCATTTTCAAACTCACGTGACGGAATTTTATTTTTTCACAGACCGGGGTTCGAGAACGACGACGACGCCAATTCTTCCAAGAGACGGAAGCGCGGCAGCATCTTCTTCCGCAAGCGCAAAGTAAATCTTTAAATTCAATTCCGGAATTCCGGATTCCGGAATTTTTGCTCAAATTTTTAATTTTTTTTAAATTTCAATTCAAAAGGACAAGAGCAAATTGAAGCAGCCGCACCAGTTTGTGCCCGTTTGCCATTCGAATTCCCAGCCGTGCGACGTTTGCTCCAAATCGCTGACCAACAAGGCGGCCCTGCGCTGCGAGAGCTGCGCCATCACCGTCCACGAGAACTCGTGTCGCGACCAGGTCAGCGACTGCACCCGGTTCAAAGTGCCCAAGAACATCCCGCTGGGATCGAAAGTCTCGTCGCTGGCCAACCTGACGGGCGCCGGGCACGCCAAACTCCAGTCGTCGCACTCGGCCGTCGGGGCCGCCGCTTTCACGGCCTCCAATCCTTCGTCGGCCGGCTCCTCCCTTTACTACTCGGTGTCGTCCTCGTCGGCCGCCACTTCCGCCGGACTGTCGGCCATCAACAATCACGTGACGGCCGGATCGAGTGCCAACAACAGCGGCAGCACCTGGTCGGTGGCCCAGTCGATCGGCTCCACCCTGCCGTCGTCGTCCAATTCCTCGTCGACGGCCGCCACCAACACGCCGGCCTCCTCCTCACAGACGCCCAGCACCCCCATCGCTAGTCCGCCCTTCGGCAACAGGTAAAACATTTAATTCTCAAATCTATTTCATTCAATTCATTTAAAACGAACATTTTCCCTCCCAAATTTTAAATTTTAAATTTGAATTTCCCGCCCGATGGCAAAAGTGTTGGATTTCATCTTTCTCTCTCTTGTTTGTTTCTCCTTTTATCTTGATTGGGCTTGTTCTTTTGAAAAAAAAAATTGACTGGCCTTGGCCAGCGCCGCTAGCAAGCTCAGCGGCTTGTCGCAACGGTCGCAGTGGAAGCGCGTCGCCGCTAAACTCGGCGTCAAGTACGTAATAAACACACTCGACACAAACCAACACACCAAACACACGTCGATGTCAATGTCGTCTGGATGTTGTGCACGACGAATTTTTTTAAGCCAACGGAACCGAATTTTGGTCTCTTGTCTGTCCATCCGCCCCCTCCTGGATTGCCAATTTCCCAATTTTTCAATTTGATTTTTCGTGTCTTAATTTTTTGATTTTATGGTTTAAATGAATCATTTGCATGATATGACAATCCCTTGTGGTAATTTTCGGTCCAGCCAAATGTCGTGAATGTGGACTCCCCCGCACGATCGTGACGAATGCAGAGCCCCCTGGTGTTTTAGATCTTGGACTTGTTGTTGATTGTTTTTCTCCTTTTCTTTTCTTCTCGTTCTAATTTGAAATTGGACTTTTTTTTTGTTTCTTTTCTTCTTTTTGGTAATTGAAGCAAATGCGGGGCCGGCGCCGACAAGGATCCCAATGATCCGAGCAATACTCCCAGCGAGGATCAACCCAGTCATGCGTGAGTGTTCACTCCACTTCTTTTTCATTTCGTTGAAACTAAATTTCTTTCTTTTTATTAATTTCCCCTTTTTTTGTTTTATTGGTTGGTTCGTTGCAGAACCAACGAAGGAGATGGACACGACACCATCGAAGGAGGTAATAATTAATTTTTCAAATTTCCCGCTCCTGATAAGATTTAATATTCATTCTTATTTGTGATACAAAACAGTTTTCAATGCTGCCGATATCAAAGACTTGGATCTGGACCCCGAGCTGGGCATCCTGGACGAAGAGGCCGAGGCCTGGGTGGGCACGGTCGACAAGAAAATCTCCAAGAAATTGAAGGAGAAGGAAATCAAACGACAGGAGCACATTTACGAGTTTATCATCACCGAGAAACATCACTGCCTCACGCTCAAAGTCATGCAAAAGGTGAAATAATTAAACTTAAATCATTTCAATTCACTTAACGAGTCCATTTTTGCTGGATTCAGATTTTCGCCGAAGGAATGCGGAGGGAGATGCGGCTGAGTTCGGAGACGGTCGACAGGATCTTCCCGTGCCTGGAGGAGCTGATTGAGTACCACCTGCAGTTCCTGCGCCGCCTGAGGCAGCGCCAGCGTCAGGAGTCGATCGTGTCGACCATCGAGGACATTCTGCGGGTCCAGTTCTCCGGTCTGCTGGGCGACCAGCTGTGCTCTCTATACGGTGAATTTTGTAGCCGCCACCAGGAGGCGGTGTCCATGTACAAGGAGATGATCAAGGAGGATCGCAAGTTTGCCGCTTTCGCCCGCCAGTGCACGTTGAATCCGCTGTGCAAGAAGAAGGGCATCCCCGAGTGCATTCTCTTTGTCACGCAGCGCATCACCAAGTACCCGCTCCTCATCGATCCTCTCATCAAGACGTCCAGGGAGCAGCCGGAAGAGTGTCTCAAACTCCAGCAAGTCCTCGGCTTCGTCAAGGTTTGCTGGAAAAATCCGCCGCGAATGTTTCCCCAATTAACTTTCCAATTTATTTCGATCGATCCTGCCAGGACATTTTGATTGGAGTCAACGCCCAAGTGGCCGAAAAGGAGCGCAAGTTGAGGCTGATTGAAGTCTACAACAAGATCGACGCCGAATCGGCCACCACCTACAAGAACAAAAAGTTCAAAAAGTCGGACCTCCTCTCCAGCAACCGGCGGCTCATGTTCGAGGGCGTGGCCTATCTCAATCACGCCAGGGGCAAAGTCCAACTGGTCACGGTCGTCGTCCTCTCGGACGTTGTTTTCTTCCTTCAGGAGTCGAACCAAAAATTCCATTTCGTCACTCAGGACAACAAGGTACCACCGCCCCCCTAATTTAATTAATTTCCCATTTAAATTAATCGAATCTAATTCAATTCAATTCCAGGCCGGAGTCATTTCGCTGCAAAAGTTATTTGTCCGCGAGAAAGCCGGCGGCCAGGATACGCGGAGCATTTACTTGATCAGTTCCAATCCGGACGAGCCGGAAATGTACGAGCTGCAGTGCCAGAATCCGCGCGAGAAGCGCATCTGGATCGATACGATCCGGGCGGCCGTGGAACAGTGTCCGGAAGACGAGGAAGGGAACGTGAGCGAAGGTGAGGAGCAGCGCAAAATCCGCGAGGCCCAGGACATTAAGACCCGCCAGCTGATCGCCACCCTGAGGGAGAAGGATCGACAGCTGGGCAGTTTGCTGGAAGAGAAGATGGCCACCTTTTGCGAGCTGGTGGAGCTGCTGGCCAACAACGAGGACAGCACCAGCTCCTGGCTCCTCCTGGGCTCGGACAGCGCCCCGCCCAAATACAGTCACCTGGTCGAGCAGGGATTCCAGTCTGCCCAGGCCAAGGAAACGCTGTCGCAGGCCATGACGAAACTCTGCCGCCTCCTGGGTTTGCTCCTCTCCAGCAACGCGGCCGCCAACTGGAACTTGTCCCGCAGCGTCAGCTCGGTGGGCGAGAGGCACAGCGACACGTTCTCGATGCCTCTGCTGCCCAAACGGGCCGAAACGTTCGGCGGATTCGACCAGAACGGCAAGGAGAAGGGCTGCGTCAAGAAGAAGTCGGCCACCGATTTGACGGCCGTCGAGTCGACGACAACAACAACGAACAACCAACGAACAACCGGCTTCCTGGTCGGCCCAGACTCCGCCCGTCTTGCAGTTGAACGGCGACCAACAGGCGATGGGATTGGAGCTGGTCCACAACGTCAGCACGCTCCTGTGTCTGTTGTCCAGTCAAGCGACGGCCTTTGAATCGTTGCGCAACCATTTCCTGGCCGAGATCAAAGCCAGTCACAGCGGAACGGCCCTGACGTCGGCTCCTTTCGGCTCCTCGTCGGCCACTTTGGCCAAATTCCAGCACAAGGCCAGTCACAACCAGCGGCTGGAGGAGTTGCGCAACCTGCAGGATCGGCTGTCCAAGGAGAAGGCGGAATGGTCGCGCGAACGGACCATGCAGGAGGAGCACATCAGCGAGCAGCGGAAGCAGATTAATGTGTTGAATTTGTATCTCAACAGACCAACCCTCAATGGATGTGGAAGTGAATGCCCCAATTCGTCGGTTCCGTAAGTCCTGCCATGGGTCTAGGTGTAGTCGCCTCACTGGCCGTTATCCGGAATCACTGGTTCAACGTAAGTATATCTCTTATATTTTTTAACAGTTTGCGTGTTATTTAAGCTGGATTCACGTAACATTTTTCAGGACGTAAGAGACGAGGCACATTGGACAGAATTGTTGGCGGTCGTGAAAGTAACATGGGCGCTTGGCCATGGGTAGTAGCCATCATTCGCGATGGGGAGTTCAAGTGCGGTGGTTCTCTTCTAGATAATAGCTGGATTCTGACAGCTGGGCATTGTTTCCATATGTAAATGACACGTTTTATATTTCCTTAATCATTGTTCATTAATCTTATTACATTGATTTTGATAAAGGTTAGAGAAATCCCACTTTGAAATTCAATTGGGAATGCTACGACGGTCTTCTTTCTCTCCTCTGGAACAAACTCGTGCCGTCCTTTCAGTCTACGTCGACCCGAAATATAATCCGCTTACACTAGAAAATGACATTACCTTGTTGCGAGTGCAAGAACCCTTCCAACTGAACCAGTGGACCGCTCCCGCATGCCTACCTAGTTTGGGTTATTACCCGCGGAACGACACACTTTGCACCGTCGTCGGATGGGGAAATGTCCAAGAAAATGGACCAGAGTGTAAGGCTAAATTTTAAATGGTTTTGAGTTCATTTTTCAACTTACACTTTTTGAAACACATTTTAGCGGATTCGCTTCGTGAAGTCGCCATCCCTATTACACCTCGCTGGAGGACAAGGAGCGCTACGACGGAGCCGTGGAGGAGGTCCGCCGCCAGGCGCCCGTCTTCACCGTCCCGCTCAACAACGTGGCCGGACTTCGGGAAGGAGAGAATTCCCACTTCGAGGGCCGTTTGACTCCCACGGACGATCCAAAACTCAAGGTGAGAAAATAAAATAAAACCAAAATTGCTGGGCAACCAGAAATGATCATTTGCCCGTCTTGTCTTTCTTGTTTTTCAGGTCGAATGGTTCTTCAACGGCAAACCTCTGAAGACGGGCTCTCGCATCCGTACGTTCAGCGATTTCGGCTTCGTCATCTTGGAGATCTCGCCTGTCTACCCAGAGGATTCCGGCGAGTACTCTTGCCGGGCCACCAACGACTACGGCGAGGCCGTCACTTCGGCCTCGCTCAAATGCCAAGGCAAGCGCAACGTCATTTTCGAGTCCCAGCTGCCCAAGGGCATGGAGCGGACCATCGAGCGCATCGCCGAATTGGAAGGACTGGGCGGACGTCCGGCCGACCAAGCGGCCGAAACTGACACCGGCAAACCGCCCGAGTTTTTGAGCCAGCCGGGCGATCTCCTCCTACCGGAGAACGGGCTGGCCCACTTTGAAACGAAATTGACTCCGGTGGGCGATCCCAGCCTGCGGGTCGAGTGGTTCCACAACGGCAAGGCCCTGCTGGCCGGCTCGCGTGTCAAGACCATTTCCGACTTTGGCTTCGTCATCCTGGAGGTGACGGGCGTCTACTCCCGCGACGCCGGCCTCTACACGTGCAAGGCCAGCAACAAGCACGGCGAGGCCTCTGTCTCGTGCACTCTGCAGGTCAAGGGCCGTCAGGGCATCGTCCTGGAGCCGCAGCTGCCGCAGAGCTTCAAGAGCGGCACCCAGGCCATCCAGAAGCTGGAGGAGAACCTCTACAAGAGGGACGAGCCGGCCGCGGCGGCCGACGAGCAGCCCAACCCGCCCAAGTTCGTCAGCGAGATCAAGGACCTGGACCTGGTCGAGGGCCAGGCGGCCCATTTCGACTGCCGGGTCGAGCCTGTCGGCGACGCTTCAATGCGCATCGAGTGGTTCCACAACGGGCGCCCGCTGGGCTCTGGCTCGCGCATCCGCATGCTGGACGATTTCGGCTTCGTGGTCCTGGACATTGACTGGACCTTCCCGCGCGACGCCGGCGAGTACGTCTGCCGGGCTACCAACCGCTGGGGCTCGGCCACCACCAAGGCCAAATTGGTCACCAAGGGCAAGCGAGGCGTCAACACGGACTCGCAACTGCCGCAGGGCATGACGGGCGAGAAGCTCCGAGACTTGGAGCGCGGCCCGGTCGTCGAGCGCTTCCAGGAGGACACGCCCGAAGTGGCGCCTCATTTCACCCAGCAGGTGACGGAAGTGTCGATGGAAGAAGGTGACAATGCCCATTTCGAGTGCCGGGTGGAGCCCAAGACGGACGCCAACCTGCGGGTCGAGTGGTACCACAACGGCAAGCTCCTGCAGAGCGGCCATCGCTTCCGCACCGTTTTTGAGCTGGGCTTCGTCTCCCTGGATATTTTGTACGCCTATCCGGAAGACGCCGGCGAGTACATGTGCCGAGCCTTTAACCGCAAAGGCGAGGCCACCACCAAGGCCAGCCTCACATGCAAAAGTAAGACATTTGATTTTCATCTTAATTAATTCGGCCGGAAGAAAAAACAATTATGATCCAGCCGGAAGAAATTCCGGAAAAAAAAATTCATTTTCAATTTTTAAATTCCAGGTGTTCCGGCCATCATCATGCAGAACCAGATGCCCCGCGGCATGAAGAAATCTGAGACGCTTCTGCAGATGGAAGCGGCCCTGAAGAAATACACGTCCGAGATCTTCCTGACGGAGGACGACATCTATGACGCCGACAAGCGCCAGCCGCCGCGCTTCGTGACTCAGATCATGGACATGCTGGAGCTTAAGGAGATGGAGATGACCAAGTTCGAGTGCCAGCTGGCCCCGGTCGGCGACCCCAACATGCGGGTCGAGTGGTTCTTCAACGGCAAGCCGCTGGCCTACAAGACCCGCTTCACGGCTTCACGCCCATCTACGACTTTGGCTACGTGGCCATGAATTTCGGCTGGGTCTACCCGGAGGATTCCGGCGAGTACGTCTGCCGGGCCACCAATAAGTACGGCATGGACGAGACTAGGGCCTTCATCAAGACGACGGGCAGCAAGGGCATCATTTACGATTCCCAGCTGCCCAAGGGCATGCAGAGCGTGGAAATGATCCGCGAAATGGAAGCCTCCTGGCAGAGGTCCGTCTCCCATCAATTGAATTATTTTCTTTTGCTGGACTTAATTCCATTTTTGGTTGAATGATTTAGAATGCCGGACGAGAGGGCTGAAGCCGAGGTGCTAAAGGAGAAGCCCGTCTTCGTCCTCCAGCCCAAGAACGTCCAGGTGATGGAAGGCGAATGGGCCCGTTTCTGCTGCCGAGTCACCGGCTACCCTCGCCCCAGGGTGATGTGGATCCTGAACGGACACACTGTCATCAATGTAAGGACAACATTTAAAAATAGAAAGAGACGGGCAAATTCATTCAATTTTTTGTTTCTGTCTATCCAGGGCACTCGAAACAAGTTGACGTACGACGGCATGTGGCACCTGGACATCCCCAAGACGCGCCAATACGACGACGGCAAACTGGAAGTGGTGGCCCGCAACTCGCAGGGATCGGCCAGCTGCGTCGTGGAGCTCAAAGTCACGGCCCGCAACGACGACCACCGCGGTGTCCTCAAGAATTCACCCAAACGTGAGTCTTGCCCGCCTCCTCCCCACTGATTTGATCCGCTCTCTCTTTCCCCCTCTTCTAGGGCCGTCGTCCAACTCCGGATGATTTTGTGACTAATTTCAAATTGAGTTAAGAAATTTCCAGGTTTTCGCTCGTCCCAGGAGCTTTTTTTTCGATTTTTCTTTCTTCTTCTCAAAACACGACACACTTTTCACATGAACATGACACACTCAAAAAAACATTTCGCCCCTCCCCATTTTCCCTCCCCCTCTCTCTCCTCCATGGCCCGACATCCGCCGAAGGTCCCCGTTGGTTCGAATCCGGCAAGGGTAAGGTATTTGTGATGAGAGCTGCTTCCCCAGAAATTTTTTCTCTTTCCTTTCTTTATTTATTTTTATTATTTTAGTCCAGCTGTGTCTTTGTAGTCTGTTCCGTCTTCTAGACTACTTTTTCCCACCTTTTTTTTTTCTGTCCGGCTCCTTTTTTTTCCAATAATCTCTGAGAGCTCAGGGATTTTTTGAATGGACTCTCTTCTCCAACCCCCGTCCGTCCGTGTCCAGTTTGTTGGTTTTATTTTTCTTCTGAATTAGTCGACGCAACCCCCGAACCAAAAAGAAATGAAAAATCTTTAGCGGCCCTTTGTCCTATTCTTTGTCTGTCCAGCATGGTATGATAGCGACCTGAAAACTTACCAGAAGGATCGACAGGACAGCGGCGAGCTCCAGCGCCGCTTCGAGGACCCGTCCCGCCAGGCCCAGAGCGATTCTGCGGCCGAGTTCTTCACCAAGAAGTCGGTCCAGGAGACGGAAACGGAGTGGCAGCGACAGGTCAAGAGCAAGAAGAACGACGACTATTACAAGAGCCTCAAACAGGTCCGTCCGATCGCCCCCGACATTTTCAGCGGGAAATTTAAATAACAAATTCTAATTTTTATTTTGTTTTAATTATTCTTTGTCCAGCTGGAGGATAATGTCGTACACAAGGAGGTGAAATTGCGAGAAGCTTCGCACCAGTTCGCCATTCCGGGCGAGAAGATTGTCAAGAGTTCCATGGCCAAGGGCATGGCCCAGAGCTACGAAACCAAATTGTAAATCTTTTCGAAATTTTCAAATTTTCCCGCCAAATAATTTTGAGAATTTAAATTTTTCCAAATAGGGATCACTCGTCGGAGCAGACGGAACAGAGACACGACCAGATGACGACAGTCATCAGCCGCCAGTCGGTGGAGCGCCAAACGGCGACCAGCCGCAAGACGAGCGAGGCCCACCGGTCGGAGGTGCACATCGACTCTGATCGCGGCGGAGTGCCGCCAGACCCGTTCGAGTCGTCTGTTCACGGCCGTGAGGTTCACGTGGCCAAGCAGAAGCAGGTCCAGAAGGAGACCAAGGGCCAGATGGAGATCACCCGCAAGATCACGGCCACCGAGACCACCGAAGTCGAGCACAAGGGCCGCACCCACGAACGCGTCGTCCAGGGCCAAGTGGTAATCAAATCAAACCAAAAATTTTATTTTTCCGGAATTTTTTTTCTTCCGGAATTCCGGAAGAAAAAATTTCAGAATTAGAAAAAAATATTTTGAACGCAATTAATTTCCGTTTATTTATTTATTTTTTAAAATTAAAAATAGAAACCGGCCGTGCCGCCGTTCTTCACCAAGAAGATCCAGCCGTGCCGAGTGTTTGAGCACGAGAGCGCCCGCTTCGAGGTGGAATTCGAGGGCGATCCAACGCCGACCGTCACCTGGTTCCGTGAGGATTTCCCCATCAAGAACTCGTCCGAGTTCCAGATCCACAACTTCAGATCCAAGTCGGTGCTGACGATCCGCCAGGTCTTTATGGAGGATTCCGGAATCTTCGCCGCCGTGGCCGAGAACCACGGAGGCGGGGCCAAGTGCAGCGCCAACTTGGTGGTGGAGGAGCGGCCCGTCGGCCGCGGCGGACTCGTCCCGCCTTCCTTCCTCAGCACCATCCAGGACACGAGCGTCAAGCACCCTCCTGTCGCTATTCTAAGCGCCGGCCAGCTGATCCGCTTCGACGCCAAAGTGACGGGCACCAAGCCCATGGACATTTACTGGCTCAAGAACGGCCGGAAGATCGCCTCCGACATCCGCTACAAGATCCTGGAGGAGGACGACGTCTACACGCTCATCATCATCGAAACGCTGCCGGAAGACTCTGGCATCTACGAGTGCGTTGCCATCAACTCGGCTGGCGAGGGCCGCTGCGAGGCCCAGTGCTACGTCGAGATAGCCCAGGTGGTCAAGTCGGGTGGATCTTCGCCGGAAGCTAAAGGATCGTCGAAATCCTCGACCTCGTCGCCTCGCTTCTCGCTGGCTATGAAGGAGCAGAACGTTCCGGAAGGCCAAGCGGCCGTCTTCCGCTGCCGTGTGGCCGGCAATCCGGCCCCGCAGATCAACTGGGAGAAGGACGGCCATCAGATCAAACCTTCGCGCTATTTCATCATGTCGCAGGAAGGTAGCGACACCCACGTCCTCCGCATCTCGGAAGCTTTCCCGGAAGACGAAGGCACTTATCGATGTGTGGCCAGCAACGCCACCGGCCAGGCCGAGTGCTCCGCCAGCCTCCACGTCATCGGTAAATCTCCTTACATTTCAATTTAAGGATTTCAATTTCAATTTCAATTTCAATTTCAATTTGAACTTTTTTTTTGGCTTTAACAGCTCGCGATTCCGGCGACGTTCCGCCGTCGTTGACCAACCTGGAAGACGTCAACGTCGTTGAGGGCAGCCCCGTCCAGTTCCGCACTTTGGTCAGCGGCACTCCGCTGCCGACCATCCAGTGGATGAGGGAGGGCCAGATCATCCCGCCGTCCAGCGACTTTCAGGTATTAACTTGAATTTCAATTTTTTTCTCTTTGGGGGCTATTCTAATTTCTTCTATTCTTTCCATTTCTTTTCTTTTTCTGTGAATTTGTTGTTGTGCCCGTCTCTATTTTTCCGTTTTGTCCGTCTTGTCCGTCTTGAAGCAGATGATCCAGGAAGGTAACCACGCGGTCTTATTGATCAAAACCACCTACCCGGAGGATTCGGGCGTCTACACGTGTCTCGCCACCAACCCGGCCAGTCAAGTGGAGTCGTCTGCGTACCTGACCGTGCACAGTAAGCCCTAAAACAAAACAAAACAAACAAACAAATACCCCCAAAAATTTACGAAAGAAAATACTCCATGACACACACAAACGCACACACTCTCTCGTAGAGATCAAAATCATAATAATAATATGCCGGCCCGTCCGTTCCGTCGAGACGACGGGCGCTGAGCTATATATATATATATCAAGTGTGTCATTTTTACATTGTTGAACGAAATTGTGCCACAAGATTTAGACTTTTTTTTTCTGAAAACAAAAAAAAAATTTTTTTCCCGCTACTACGCTGAACCGGCCCCAAAGTTATTATGACAAAAAAAAAAAACATTTCAAAAATAAAAAAAAAATAAAAAAAAATTGCAGCTTATTTTTATGATATATAAACCCAGAAGACAAAGAGTTTTGTGTCAAAATTTCTACCAAATTAACCCAAAATTTGCAAAAAATTTAGTTAGAAATTTTTTTATCATTTTAATTATTAACTCGTTATAATATTATTTTTTAATTTTCACCCCCCTGCCCCCTTTCGTTGAATTGATCCCCGCCTCATGATATACGACGTGTGTTATGACAAACTCTTTTTTACCTTCCTTTTTTTTCTTTTCTATCTCTCTCGTCGTGATTTTTTTATTATTTTTGCATTGTCGGCCCGAAAAAAAGCTAACAAAAAAGTAAAAATAACTTCCTTTTTTTTTAAATTCAATTAAAAAAAAAAAAAATTAAGCCGGACGGAGAGTTTTGGAATGTTAACAAGAAAAAAAAAAGGGAGGGCGGAGAGTTGAACAAAAAAAAATTTGCAAACAAAAAGTGAGCCTTGATCGCTGCATAATTTCTGTGTGTGTTTGTGTTGTTGTTGTTGTTCCAGTCAAAAAAAAAAAAGAAAAATAATTTTGGAGAGAAAAAGGCCACACTCTCTCACCCACACTTCTTGTTTTCATTTGCTCCTCTCTCCTTTTGTCCATTTGAATTTTTTGATTTTTCTTCTCTCCTCTCTCTCTCGCCTCTCCCTTTCATTGTGTTTTTTCGATTTTATATTTCATGGGCCAAACAAAAACTTGTTAATTAACACTAACTTTCGGCTTTGATTTGATTCCACACAATTGGAAAAAATTAAAAATTGTAGCGAGAGATTCTCTATACTCCCTCCTCCTCTTTTCCTTTTTTTCCTGATTCATTCGAAAGTGCCTTTTGAATTATTTTTGAACGCCATTTTTTCAAAGGTGATCGCCAAGCTTTTTTTGATATTTGGATCATTATTATTCGCGCCATACTATATTTGAATTGTAGAGCATTAAAACAAAAGACAAATGAGAAAAAGGGCTTTGATCATCTTTTTTCGAATGATTTTATTATTACTATTATTATATCACATGTCGGCCTTTTTTATTTTTGGAATTTAAATGGCTCTACCGTACCCCCCCTTGCCCTCCCCTCCCCCCCAAAACCACGCCCTTTTTTTGCGCGCTGTCTCGCTCTTTCCTTGTCCGTTCTGCCTTCCTTCTATTTTTTTTCCCTCTCAAAAAAAAATACAAGCAAGTTTCAAAACGAAACGAACGAGAACAAAAAAAATACCAAATTGAGTAGTTTTGACTTTTTATTATTATTTAATTAATGGACAAAAAATCTGAAAAAAATCACACACACACACACACATAAGTGACTTGGGTGAAGTTTTAGCAGTAACTTGTGCAACTGACAATTCAGTCGCAGAATGACTTGTGTCAAAATGAAGTCCTAAACGACTACACTGTTGAGTGTCGGGCCAATCTTCATCCTCCTGCGAATAATTAAAAAAAAAATTAATGGCTAAAAGATTTAAGAAACTTGTACATTCAAAGACAGACCGTTAACCACGGATGTTGGAGAACCTCTACAACGCAGAAAATCTCAGCCCAGGATCAGTTTGGAGCATGAGCGTAATCATGTCTTTAGCCATCTGGCTAGCATCATCCCAATATGGTGATGCAAATTCAAAATGTCCAGCCAAAATAGTTTCAAAAAGCTCCTCTTGATCATTGGTTGGGCTCACGAAAGGTGGATAACCACATAGTAGGATGAAAACAATAACTCCTAGATAACGAGTTATTATTATGATTATGAGTGTAAGTAATACTTATGATTGGAAGCCATACCCATAGCCCATACGTCCACTTTCAGCCAGTATCCCGTCTCAAGAAGGATTTCGGGAGCCACGTAAGTGGGTGTACCACAAACCGTGTACAGCAGTTGATGCGTCTCTTCAGCTAAACCAAAGTCGCCTAGTTTCAAGGAGCGCATTCCGTCTGGTAAATTCACGACCTGAGTAGATAATTAAAATGTTCTTAGCACTTGACCGATTCCAATGATCCAACTATGTAAATCTTACAAAAAGGTTCTCCGGTTTCACGTCACGATGGACAATATTGAGCGAATGGAGATCGGAAAGGGCTGAAGCCAAATCCGACGTCATTCGTTTGGCTTCCGGTTCACTAAACTTGCCGGCAGCTGCAATAGCGTCAAACAAGTCGCCACCCTGTTTAACATGTATGAAAAAACATGAATTTAACTCCGGGTTTTGAATATCCGGGTTTCTTACCTCTACAAGTTCCAAAACAAGACAAAGAATACTGTTGGCATCAATGACATCATACAGCTTAACCACATTTGGATGTCTTAAACGACCCAAAACTTGAACTTCGCTTTCAAGTACCACTTCTTTACCCTAGCAATAAACCGAAAAATTAATTACCTTGTTATGTTTAAAAGATAATCTTGATTTCTTACTTGGCAACGCTTTTTGTCAATTAACTTCAAAGCATAACGATCTCGTGTTCGCCTATACAAACAAAAACAAACTTGTATTTTAAACCTTTAACAACAAAAGAGTTGATTGCTTACCTGTCGATTCCCTCACGAACAACTGCGAAATTACCGTCACCGATAATACGTCCGATCTCATACCGAATTTGGACTTCTATTGGCACATCCACGACCATCTAATAAATATTCATCCTGTTAAAAAAAACTTGCACGTTATTATTGAAATGGCATTAATCAAACCTGATTGGAAGAAGCCAGTTCATCCGGATCTTCATAAACACGTGGAAGGGAAGAATCAGATCTTTTCTTCGAGAAAGTGTGAGCGATCCTTCCAAAGAACGAATGAGAAGGCGGCACGATTCCGATTCCAAGGGAATGGCACCGACATCTCGATGACGGTTGTAGATGAGCATGCAAATGAGCACCGGATGGGAGACCGGTAGGTGTATTAGCAGCTCCGAATTCCATCCAGCTCGGCTCGGCTCTGAAACGGTGACGGATTTTCCGATCCACGAAGCTACTCCTTCGGAAAGACTGGAAAAATAAAATTATTGATTAATTAGTTACTCATCATCTACCAGAAACAGATTTTAAAGAAATTTCATCATTATTACCGTCCTGAATGGCCATGCACCTGTGTCGTCCTTTTTTTCTTCCACGGAGGACTGCTGTTGGCCGCGTCGCGACCCACTGGACTAAAATAGGAGAAATCAGGCAATGGAACAACCGCTGGTTGAAACGCCCGTTGCGGCCACTCGAAAGGCTCGCTGACTTTGAAATGTGACGCCAGAGTGAAGCCAAACGCGAATTGAGGGTTGGCGTGTAAGCCGAGCGACGAGGACAAAGGGTTCCGTTGACCTGCGACAGTTCAAGATCGGCGTAGAAAGGTCGATTCGCCACAAGAGCTCTTAAACCGATTGGGCTGCACCAAGGAACAAGATAAGCGCAAGCGTAGGCGCCGTTACAGGACCAGACCCAGGCCCGCTGCAAAAAATTTGCCCAGCGCCAGAGCGGCCACTGTGTCCATTTTCTTTCATTTTCTTCCTCTGTTCCTTTTTTTCCAGTCCTATCCAGTCCCATCCTTCCGCTTTATTCTTCCAGTCATTTATCTTCCAGTCGAATTCTTACCTGTTCTACTTCCGGTCCATTTCTTCCATCCACTTTCTTTCATTTTCTTCCTCTTTTCCTTTTTTTCCAGTCCTATCCAGTCCCATCCTTCCGCTTTATTCTTCCAGTCATTTATCTTCCAGTCGAATTCCCCTCGAATTCCATTCCATTCCATCGAAATCCATAATCCAGGCGAATTCCCTGTTCTACTTCCGGTCCATTTCTTCCATCCACTTTCTTTCATTCGCTTACTCCGTCTTTTCTTTCTTGTCCTATCCATCAGTCCCATCCTTCCGCTTTATTCATCCAGTCCATTTCTTTCATCCATTTTCTTTCATTTTCTTCCTCTTTCCATTTCTTCCAGTCCTACCCAATCAGTCCCATCCTTCCGCTTTATTCTTCCGGTCATATCTCTTCGAGATTTGTCTTGCATTTTTTCCGTTCTTCCGTTTCTTTTCCTCTACATCGCGCCTTATTTATTTCTTATTTTTCTTAAAAAATTTGGTGACTTTCTTAGCCCCGTTTTAACATTTTTTATCCCTTTATCTTTTTTTTCTTTTACACTATTACCAAATTTTTGTATTTTTTCTTCTACTTTTTCTAATTTCTTTTTGAACAATTTTTTTTTATTTTCTGAGGGTTTTTTCCCGTCTTCTTTTGGTTGCTGCTGTTCCCGTTGCCCTTGTGCCATTTGCTGATTGGTATTAGTTTGTTTGACTTTTCTTTTCTCCGTTCCACTCGGTTCAGTTGTTCTATCTGCGAGCGTCTCGTCGGTAGGGTCTAGGTCGGTAAATTTTTTTTTTTTTTTTTTTTCAATTTCAGGAAGTTTTACTTCTTCCTGGATCTCTTTGACGTCCGGTTCTGGTACGGAAATCTTTTCCGGTACCAGTGTTTTCTCAGTGGAAGAACTACTTTGAATTGGTTTCGTTTTGCAGGCTGTCTGGTTGAACGTTATTTTCGCAAAGATGTTATTGAAATCGAATTTAAATTGCGGAAACCAGTTCGTCCCAATTAATGGGTTATGTTGACCATTGTAAACAAAAACTGGGACTTTGGCTTTTTGTCCATTGTACTCGCAGGAGATTGTGCACTGACCGGTTAGAGGCAGGATCTTATTGCTCGTATCCCAAAGGACAATCTGCGTCGGTTTTAGTTCAGGCTTGCCGATCTTTTCCCAATCAGCCGAGCTGATAAAGGAGTATGCCGATCCCGTGTCCAGTATCATCATTAGATCCAAGCCCTCGACTTTGACTTGCACCTGGAAGTCATGAGTCGATCCAACCAAAAGCTCAAGGGTTCAGGTTAGTTTTCAACACAAAACAAATTTTCTATTTCCCAGTCTGTCTGTTTGTTTAAAAACTAAAAGTTTACCGGACCAGCTGTCAAAAGTCCCGCCGAGCTCTGTGCCCCCCCCCCCTTTTTGGGTTTGTTTGAACTTTTGATTCCACCCAATCAAATGTTATATACCGAGTTTATTCGGTAGGATGTTCATCTTCTATACTACTTTTGGGCTCCCTGAATATATTTCTAGAGCGTCTGGGCGTTTTGGTTTAATTGGCCAATTTGACTTTCTAGTTTCTACCTCCCACCGTTGAATGTTTGGCTAATGAGAAACGCTCTGTGTGCACCGCAATCGAGTTTGTTCTCTTCTATTTATCTTCCTGCTGGCGGCCGGGGAGGGAAAGACTATTTACTTATTGAAATGGAGTCGCGTCCGCATTGGGCGGTTGACGGATGTATACTGCGTGTGCCGTTTCTTTTCATCTCGGATTTAGCCCGCCAAATTTGAATTTCTTAGAGCCAGGCGCCCAATTCCCCGTAAATTGCGTTACGAATCAAGAGTCGAGTAAATTGCCTCGTCGTCAAATGTTATATCGTTGATGACGTTGGAACTTTTTCCGCCTTTTCTATTCCGCCTCTTGTATATGACGTTAGGATGATTTTGAAATTCAAAATAAGAAATTTGAATAGTCAAAAATCGAAAATGGGAGTGGGTAGAGGTAGATCTTTGCAACACAAAAGAAACGACGTAAATATAGGATTCGTACGCAATAATGGGTTATATACAGATTGCCATCACCGAATCGATCAAATCTTCTCCTCTTTGCGCTGCGACATGTATATCCCGCAATAATTGAAATCTCCCCCCTTCCATCTCTATCATGTCAAATGAGCTTTACCCCCCTTCGTTTCGCCTTTGGACTTGTTGTGAGACGGACAGAGAATCTATCTGCTTTTTGATTAGATGAGATCGTTATCCTTTTTTTTGCTAATATAAGTAGCAGTAGCCACTTTCTCGCTTGTCATCATTTGTAGGGACTATTGTGTGGACATCAAAGTCGAATTCGATCACGGCGACAGCTCGGATGAGAGGGTCTCCATTTCACTAATGCGTGTACACAGTGTCGACACCGGCTCCACGGCGGTCTAATGTTAGCAGCAGACGGACAAGGGACTTGTACAAATGCTGGAATTGTAAATGAATGCTAAACCGTTTGACACTTTTGCGCTTTTCTTTTTCAGTCGTTCCTATTGGTTTTTTGGGTGGGAGGTTCTCAGTCGTCAATGTACACACGTACACACGATCCGTATTGATTTCCCGGATTTCCAATGTTATATAGCCGCGGCTCGACCGCTCACGAGATGATCAATCGATGGTTTGTTCTTTTTAATCAAGTGCGGTGGAGGAGGCGTCGAGCGATCCTGATATGACGGAGTGCGAAAAAACAAATGAAAAACAGATTAGATTTGATAGAGAGATACATCTTTCTTTGAATTGGATCTCTGGGGGGGGGGGGAATATATCGCAATCTAACGTGTGCCCGACGCCTATGTCATCCACCATTTATTGTTAGTCAGACCACGCCACATAACAGGAGAGAGGGGAGTCTCTGGAATAATTCCGGAAAAAAATTTATGTAGATATATGCGTATTATTTGGCGCCTAGAGCTGCTCGGGATTATCCTTCACAATATAGGCAAATAGTGTGTATTACATATAGGGAGGTACTCTACAACTTTGAGTAGGATAGTCGAGTCAGGATTCGACGGAAATGTGAGTGTATCGAGCGCATTCATCCGCTTTGATTGACAGCACACTGGACGGACCAAAGAAAAAGATAAAAACTCCCGACACGGCGGAAATGTAGATGTGTGGAGAACTCATTGTGAAAAGTACACGTGTCATCTATAATTCCACTGGAGCGCTCTCACACGCCCGTTGGGTCGTGTAGAAATTTTCAGTCCAAGTGCGAACATGAAAATTAGATTCCAACGAATCGATACAGTTATATGTACTAGTGTTGCATATGGTATAATACTAGTACTATAAGAGCGTGTCGCTGTAGGGTGTATATGTCGTGTCGGTGGGTCACGAACTCGTCTGGGAAAACTTTTGAAGATTTGACGCGAGCAGGAGGTTCTTTTCTCTACTTTTCAATTATTACTTTTGGGGGGAGGGTTTTTTGCTTCAGGGCGGCGGGAGTGTAATAATATCCACATACACGGGGTCGGCAACTTTTTCCTAAAAACGATATTATTCACGTCATTTGTTATTACTTATTAAAAGTTATTTATATAACAAGGCGCGTTATGTTTGCGACCTCGGCGGAAAATGTGACATTTTGGTCTAAAAATATTGTACGCCTATGTGATTTGGGTGTTTTGAGCGTGACGTCACCGAGTCTGCAAACACAAGTATATACACAACCACGTAACTTTTCAAAGTAATTGACGTGCTCTATGACACTCTTTCTTTTCTTTTTCCAGCCCATCTGTGTTTGAGTTGGCGGGCCGAATCTGGTCGGTTATAATGAAAAGTTTCCCCGACGTCAATCTCTTTCTCCAGGAGAGGGGTCTTATATAAGAAAAGGGAAAATAACTACGTGAGTACATGACTCATAATGTCAAACAGCCCAAAAAGAGAAAAAATGGTTGTGATTACCAGAGATGGAGTTATTACCATTCATCGTGAATTTGGCCGAGTTCGCCTGAAATTTCATTATATTCTGGCGGGAAAAACCAAATGAGGTTCTATAGTTTATCATCCTGTTGCTTCGAGCTTCATCTATAATGTACACTACACACACGCGTCAGTGTATAGTCGGTTGTTTATTGACTCGTAAAAATGTGACACGAGTCGTTTTTTATCGGCTATACCTGAAAAGAAAAACAAACCAATCTTTTACGATATTTTATTTTATTTTATTTTACAAGCTGCATATGCGCTATTTGTTCGACGAATGAGTCCATGTGTTGTGTGATGTGTAGGCCATAGAGGGTACAATCATGCCGGTGTTTAACGCCATCATCTGGCGACTCATAGAGGACTGTTTCTTCAGAAGCTAACATTCGCAGGTACGTAATATGACGCTCGACCTAATACCGAAAATAACTGTGATGTCTCCTTTTGGTTGATGATCTTATTTGGTAATTGCGGGATTCTTTTTTCTACCCTTTATTGATTTAGGCTAGGCCTTTGCATTTCCCGTTTCGTTTTTCTTATTCTTACATCTCTTTCCGGTCATTTTTCTTCCAGTCATTTTCTTACATATCCTTCTACATTCCAATTCCTTTCCCCTCTATTTTCATCCGGTCATTTTTTACTCGAAAACTTTCCTGGCCCTTCCGTTCGTTTCATTTTTTTTTCCGACTAATTATCTTATTCTTTTTTTAATTTATCTTTTTTCTTTTTATCTTTCGTTTTATCTTTTTTCTGTTCATTTGGTAGTTTTCGTTTAAATATATTTTTTAAAACATCTAAACCGCTTTTCAAAACATTTTTTTTTTTTTTTTTTTTCAATTTCTGGAAGTTTTAATTCTTCCTGGATCTCTTTGACGTCCGGTTCTGGTACGGAAATCTTTTCCGGTACCAGTGTTTTCTCAGTGGAAGAACTACTTTGAATTGGTTTCGTTTTGCAGGCTGTCTGGTTGAACGTCATTTTCGCAAAGATGTTATTGAAATCGAATTTAAATTGCGGAAACCAGTTCGTCCCAATTAATGGGTAATGTTGACCATTGTAAACAAAAACTGGGACTTTTGCTTTTTGCCCATTATACTCGCAGGAGATTGTGCACTGACCGGTTAGAGGCAGGATCTTATTGCTCGTATCCCGAATGACAATCTGCGTCGGTTTTAGTTCAGGCTTGCCAATCTTTTCCCAATCAGCCGAGCTGATAATGGACTGTGTCGCTCCCGTGTCTAGCATCATCATTAGATTGACGCCCTCGACTTTGACTTGAATATAGAAGTGCTGACTTCTGTAGAGCTTCATTTGCAGTTCCTGATTGCTTTTTTCTTCCGTCTGTTCTTGTAATGGATGCACGTTCGAGGTGCAGTGGAATACGCCATTCCAATCCAAGTTGAGAGTAGGAAACCAGCGCCTTCCCATCAGACTTCTGGTGTCCATACTGTCTGACACCTGAACAGGTAGCTCAAAAATCGTTCCGGCGTACTGGACGCGGGCGATGAATTGTCCCTTCAACACGACTTCAGTTCCAGTTGCCGAATACCTCTTGTCAGGGACAGGATCTAATTGTGGTCGGCCAAGCTCCTGCCAGACACGACTGCTAATGATAGAATCGTGGCAACCTGAATCAATTTTCATAGTTACCAGTTTGTCATTGATTACGACCGGCAAAAAAAATTTTTTATTTGGACAATCCAGTCCGGGACCCGGGTTATCACGTTCTGCTGGTGGTGTATTATGGTCTGGTTTTTTTAATTTTATTACCCTAGCCGGGTTTTTGGAATCAGTGTGTTTTGTGGTTTTTAGTCTAGTACCTGTATCAGGTGTGGCAGACGATTTTGCGTCGGGTTGTATTTTCGTGGGTGCGGCAGAAGCACCCATAGGTATCAACCAAGTTACAGACGGCTTATGAGCTCTTTCATTGCGATCAAGGTGATGTTGATTGCAAAATTGGTTATCAGGAAATCGATCAAATTGGTTCGGATGGCGAAATCGAACCGCATGTTCTTGCGGTCGTCGGTATTCTCTTTGAAATACCATGTTGTCGTTATTTTGTTGTTGTCTGGTACGGGTTTGGGTAAATTCCCTTTGTCTTTCGACGACGCTGACCGACACCGTAGTTGCTTGGCAAATTATGGTAATGTTGGCTGTTGTATTTAGGCAGCGCTGGTTTTCTGGCATGGCATGGCGCATGCCGCATGGCGCATCCCAAAAGACAGGTCTTTGATTGTGAAATGTCTGATTATTGTATAGGTCAGGACGGTCAGGTATTGGCAATAGGTTAGTATTGCTATTCGGGGTTGCTGGCATTGTTGATATGCCGCTTGAGGGAGTCTGGGTTCTGGGATTGATGGTGATACCCAGGGTGTCGCCATTGATAAGCATACCGTTGCTAAATGGGACTCCCAAATTTTTAGACATGTTTCGTCCTGTTTTTTTTTGTGGTAAAAATTCAGAAAGAAACGGTTCGTGCTGTGTGTGTTGCACCTTCTTAAACATCACCTCGTGTCGAAGCGCCCTTATATAACCTTGCATCCAATTTTCCCTTCCGCAACTGCAATCCTGAAGGATTTTTATTTCACAGTCAAATAGCCTTGCAAGTTATTTGCATTTAATTTGCTCAACTTATATCTCCCTATTTTTACACTTAAAGTTCAATGATTAAAATTGAAAAATAACGACCTATTACTTAAATAACGGCAAAATTAAAATGCAATTCTGGCTGTTGGCTTGTTGCGTCATGGTTGCGTCATCAAAGATTGCGTCATCACGGCGATGCTATAGACATCTGGTGGTGATTGGCATGTTTGGGCATGTTTGGGCAGCGACTGACCAATCACAGCGTTGTGACATAAATAAGCTCCTCCCCCAAAATGTTCGTGACATTATCCGTGATATTGTGCGTGACATGAATAAGCCCCTCCCCCAAAAGCTTGTTGTTTTATTATATATGGATTCAGAATCTGTGTTTGATTTGCCATCACTAATTGATTCTTAGGGAATATATTTTGGTTTCCACAAATTCGATTGGAATTGCGGCAAATATTTAGGAAAGGGGCTGTCGCTTTCGTTGAGCAAATGACTCACGCCAATGTTTTCAAAAACAATTTTAATTCAAAATTGTTTGATTCAAAATTATTATTTTTATTACCCCTTAGTCTTTAGTCGAAGATCTTTTTGCGCATGTTATTAAAGGCTTGAAGATACATCAGAAAATTTACTTTTTAAAAAGTCGCCTGTTAATTCCAAATGCACGGAAATTAAAAGGGCGCAGGAAGTCATAACATTATTTTATTGTTGTGCGATCAAAGAATCACGGCGACGCTATTGTCCTATGGCCCTCTGGCGACGTCGGTTAATTATGTTTCCAAAAATCTGATTTTATTTTAAACTTTCGTGCGATGGGTATGAGTAATGTGTTATCACGATTCAGAGAGGGAACGGTTTCTAAACCGACGGGAAACCGCATTGCAAATTTGCAATTGCAATGGTGAGTGAGAGCGGTGAGATGTGTTTTTTAAAACCTGGCAATGTTGCACACCAAAATGTCATCCAGAAACCAGAATTCCAGACTTGATTGTTTTTGTTTGCAAAGCCAACAGGATCCCAGGATGGTTTTTACTTAAAAATGAAAAACGATGTCGTGCTTGTATCGTGGAAGAACTATGCGGTATGTCAAAGTATTGCTGTTAATTAAACCGTAAGAATGAATCACTTAATCAAAGGAAGTCAGATGCATGGCAAGTTGGCAACTCAGTTGCATCATAGATGTAAATGTTTTGCCTAGTAAAATGGTTATATACTTTTAGATCAGCTTAGATCATTGTGTCATAGAAACACGTCAAATCACGTCGTAAGATCTCGAGGCATTTTTTGATGTGTTGATTTGTTTTGTTTTGCCCTCTGTTTATTGATTTTCTCTTGAATTTTGTGTCATCACAGACACACAGGAGGGGGAAGAGGAGCCATGGACGAAGAGGTATAAAATTGTTGTGGGCTATAATATCCATTAAGAATTAAATTACTCCCATGTTTTCTTTCGCTCCTGTAGGTTTGAGCTCCTCAAACGATTGTGTGTCAGCATTCGCCGTTATACTACATAGGCCTCTCTGCTATACAGTCTATCCATCATTATTAACCTATCAATTCACTCGTGTGGAAGGCAGCACTAGCCCAATCCAGGGCAGCAGCTCATCCAGGAGCAGCAAGGAGGATCGAAGCATCAGAGAAAAAAGAAAAAAAAACAAGGAGCCCCCCCAAAAAGATGGCGATCAATATAAGAGCTTACTCGAGAGACTGGACACGAGCGCCGGAGTCGGAAACGCCATCATTCAACAGCATCACGCAACGCCAGGTTCCTCCTACTTTTTCTTTATTATTATTTTTATTCTTATTCTTTCACACATCATTTTCTTTTTGATTTATCACGTCGTCTCTCTCTCCTATTATATCGAATTGCGCTAATTTCAGTTATTCCTGGACAATTATCGGTAGATAGTCGTACACATGTGCAGTGCAGTAGGCTGCCACCACTCTTTATAAATAGCGGCCTTGTGTCAACTCCTAAAAGCCTGCAATCACGTAGATAAATAGGAACGGCGTGTGTATAGATGTCCCCTTCTGGCTTTTGTGGGTGCACCAGATATATACCCACACACACACCATCGTTCAAAACTATTCTCCCAGCTCAGAAGATTAAACAGAGAGTTTATATTTAGAGACGGCTGAGACTCTGCTGCTGCTGCGCCCAGTGAAGCGAATGTACAAGACACTATTTGAATGTGTATCGGGTCGGTTAGGTTTTTCTCTGTGTGTTTCTGCGCCGGAATGGTGGAAACATAATAATCAGCAACTTTCGTTTCTCGCCCTAAAGGAATGAATGCGAGGGGAGGGGAAAAATGTCCGGAAGTGCTGGATGTGGGAGCCGTCGGTGTAGTAGCAGGGCAGCAGACAAGATGCGGTTATCTCACGGTGGGAGGGCGTAATAATAAAAGAATAAAAACCAAAATAGGAAATCTGATCTGGATGTTGGCGACGATGTCGTCATCCAGCAGACGGAAATAAAAAGAAACTTTTTATCTTTTTTTGTTTTTCGTGGCGCAGCGAAACAATCTGTCCCAAGATTCCGTAAAGGCTCCTGAAAAAAAAAATCCTGTCCGACGTCTAACTATGGCAGACAAACAATCGATCAAACCAGCACCCAACTTCTTTTTATTTTTCTTCTTCTTTTGTTATTAGGTCGTATCTTATCCGGATTGGAATGTTTAATTGTGTTTTGACATGGCGCGAAAATTTGAATTCCTTTTTTTCAAAAAGTGTTCTAAATTCCTGTTACGTGTATTTTAGGTGCGTGTATAAATCATTTGCATATAGATAGCTCTGAAATCAAATCTGATCCTCTCGTCTTCTCTATTTGACAGAGAATTATTATGATCACAGGCCGGGAGAAAATATACCCCGCCCAAGATAAAAAAAACGTGGTCGGGGGTATCATTTGGATGATGCGATTTACAGGCAATTTCGGAGCGCGCTGAGGTCTAGCGTGACTCGTAATGAACCCTAATATAGTAATATTACATCTAGCCTCTAATCGAATGTCATATCCAGCCAGTTTGCTAAACAAGATTTAGGGTCGATGCGTTTGTTGAAATTGTCACAAAGGCTGGCTGCTGGGCGCTGAGGAGGAGAGAGAGAGCCAAGGTCCGTGAGAGAGAAAGAGGCTGGCTGTCAAAAGCTTATTAGCATCGTATATATTTATATAGGATTGCCAGTGAGGTAGATACGGCCCGGAGGCTGCATTTCCTCGTATCTAAGAAATGCCGGGGCCTTGTTATTATATTGTGTATGTATCCTGTATCCGCCTAGATTCCCCAATGGACGCCCCCCCCCCCCCCCTGATGTATGCGGACCTGAGGGGGGTAAAAAAAAATGAGGGAATCTTGTTTACTTTGCGGCTAAAACATCCACCTCCTCCTTTTTTTGACACGATGATATTGTCCAATCGATTATTCAAATAAAGGCGCGCGCGCGCTTAAACCTCACGAGGGAATTCAATTTAAGAAAACTGGTCAAATGCAATGATTAACCAATGGTTACACATGTGTCAAATTTTGTTTTTATTTATTAGGTGTGTTGAGAGGATTGCCGAGAGATTTCGGCGTTTGACCACCGTCACATCATCAGTCGGCATCAGCTGGCGGCCAACAGCAGCAGCCGGGCAGCAGAGGCAACCGCGGCAACAACCGGAGTGACGTTTCCATTTAGGTCAGTCGCAGTCCTGCCACAGATTAAAATCTAGCAAATGATCAAATTCAGTCGTCTAAACTGAAAAGAAGAGATGATGGACGTTCCCAATTACTTGTCAAATGCACTTATACAGGATCAAAGCGACCGATCCTACCCCCTTTTCTATTATTAGTAGTGAAACACCACGCCCCTTCCCCCCTTCCATTTTGACGTATAATTAGCCCAGGGGGGAAATAATCGATTTGGTGACCATTTTGACGTGTGTGTGTGTGTATTTTCAGGTGGACGTAGGATCGACTAAGGCGACCAACATCGGAGGCGTTGGCGATCGAATGGGTCGCACGACTAAAAATCAACGCGGCGCTTCCGGCGGAGGCGGCGGAAGCAAAGCCGAGACTCCACCCACTACATCTCAGCAGCAACAATACGAGACGGCCCTCTACTCGCGCGAAGACATTCGCGAGCAATACTGCATCAACAAGAAAGAAACGGACGTGCTGGATCGCTCGTCCCACGTGCGCCAAAGAGCCAAAGGATTTTTCGGATGCCTAACGAGTCGCAAGGTAGTAACACTGGTAGAAATTCACTCAACTTTGATCAGCCCCAAATAATTAAAAAAAAAAATCCTGACAGGATCTTTTTTTACATATTATGATAGATGTAAGGGCAGCCATCTTGGTGTGTGTCCTTGGCTGTCCTTTTTATTCTTTCCCTTTTTGTTTGCTCTCACTGAGAGATCTGAGAGATCTGAGAGAAGAGGAAAAATCAATACAGCAGGAGCATACAGATCCCCCCTCTGTCTCGTAGAGTCTCCAGTGGTCCGGTATCCTATACTGGCACAGCTTTTTGGATATTCCTTTCACATGCTAGCTCCTCTTTTTGCAGATATTGTCAACAGACATTCTCTGTCGTCAAATTCGTTCGCAGGCCGGGAGGGATATACACATCAAAGAAACAAATAAGAATCTCTCTCATCATCATAAATATTCAGTGTGAAAAGGGAGGAAGAGATTCCAGGATGGATAAGAAACAAAAAAGGTCCATCGATCATCCGGATGACTTGTTCATCTCTTTTTGGCCCTCTTCTGTTAGATTTACACGGGTAACATATTATTACCATTTGGCGCATGTCGATAAAGCCTTCGAGAGTTCCTACTCTGGTGATGTAATAAAACAAAAGTGGGTGGGAAATACAAGATAGAAATTGTGGTTGACCCCCACCATTTTCTATTAAGATGATGAACGGCTGGGAGAAGAAGATGTAGGATCGATATGTACACAAAGACCTCTCTGGAGCCAACATCACCAGTTACACTACTAAAAGGGGTGGACACAGACACACAGACACACATTCTTATAATAAATATATCTGTGTGTGTTATTTATGTGAATGGGAAGTCGGAAGAGCATTCTCATAAATAGCCGAGCTGGGCTGTCGAACGACTTTATTAAGTGCATTCTTTTGCTGGGGGGTTTTTGATTGAACTTGTTTTTGTTAACATTTTATTTGATTTGTGTATCACTTTCCCATAGGATCACGGTGCCAAGAAGAAGAAATCGCGTTCGTCTTTCTTTTCGGCTTTGTGCGTCCGGCGGGCCAGCGAGGAGAACCTGTACAACGGCTGCAACAAACCCGTGGCCAACACCAACCGCAGCGTCACTCTGCCGGCCCTCCAGCCCTTCACGGTATACACAAATGAAATTAAATCAGGACGCGCGCTCGCCCGTCGAAGAAGAAATTGTGGCCGGTCGCGTTCTGGTTCACGACCCGACCCGCTACTTGAGCGGAAGCGGATCCAGCGATGATGGCAGTCTCAACAACGACGATCTCTTTGCTTCCTCGCTTCCGGCCAAGCCAGACATGAACCGCTCGTTGGGCTTCACCGACGTGGAAGATGTCGTCTGGTCTGATTCGGAGCCTCATCCGCACGATGGACCTCCTCCCAATCCGGCGGAAGAAGGCAAACTGCTGCAGGCCCAGAAATTGTTCGACTCGAACGTTTCGTGTCCGGATACGGCCGGCAACTATAGCGACGAGTTTGGCAGCACTTGGCAAGTTACAGTCCTCCAGCCGCATTCATCCGTCGCTGTCCGGCAGAGCGGAGGTGGTGGTGGGACCACCAGCTCGGATGACAAAGGCACCACCTCCTTTGTCGTCACCTGCGATTCAGATTTAGATCCACCCCATCCGCCCACTCCGCCTCCCTAGCGACCACCAGCCCCCACCGATCCCCCATCCGCCGAACTATCTGAGACGGAGAAGGAAATCATGGTCCAGTTTCCACCCTGGCCGGGATCTCAGGACGCTCAGGAGTTGCTTCCGGCACCACCCAGTTTCGCCTGCTCATCCCTCAACTCGTCTCAACTTCCCTCGGCGGATGAAGAAGAGGATCAAATCGTGACGTCATCAGCTCCTCCACTTGCCACCGCAGCCATCGCTCCGGATATTGATCCGTCGAGTCCCAACCAGCAAATGAGTCAGCGTGTTTTATTGCGTCACTTGAAGAACGGCTCGAAAAGCATGTCGGAGACTATTACTTCCGTCGATTCCGACTCTTCCGGACGTCGAGTGAAGGAGCATGAAACGTCGGCCAGCTCTGAGCCGCTCAGCCTTCCACCCAGCGAACTGAATAGTCCCCTGCAGGCGGACGTTAATAACAGCGTAAAGTTTGTCTAGCCTTTGACGGTTTGATTCATTGATTCATCAACAATCAATCAAACCGTTAGCGGCTTTGACCTCTTGAGGTAATTTCCTATTTACATGCTGTTTATTATTAATGCTCAATTAAAGTATCTTGGTTAGGGCGAATGGCAGGTCGTTCGTTTGTGATGTCAATGCTGGCTTTAGTTTTGTCAAAAATTCGGCAAAATACTACGACGATTGCGCCAGGATTCTTGGAAATATAATTCCACGTCGTTTGGCGCCCACTTTACATATTCCGTGGGCTCTGCCTTTCCAGCTCGATGACCCACCGATAGTGCCTACGACTTTTGGCAAGATGTATTAAAATGTTTTCAGCGAAAAAGTCGATACGATAATTAATCAGGATTTCGTTTTTGCCAGGATGGAATTGCGTCGTGTTGTGGCCGTCATTCGGCACGGAGATCGGACGCAGAAGCAGAAAATGAAAATGGAAGTCCGTCATCCCAGGTAAAAGAGAAAAACAGAACTCATTGTGCTAAAGAAAACTTGAATCCTTCTCAATTTATTCGTAGATTTTTTTGCTCTGTGGACCTCCTACGAATCCGAAGTCAATGGACGCCATTTGAAACAAAAAAAAAATTGCACAACTGCAGGAAGTGCTCGATATAGCCCGCTTTCTCTAATATCAGGAGTAGTTGCTGGTTCAGCTGATCGGAAACTAGAGGAAAAACGCGGCAAATTAGAACAACTTAAAACTGTTCTAGAATTGTACAGTATTACTTACATTATACTCTGGATAGCTAATTTCATATTATTGGCTGATTTTCTCATTTTCTCAAAAGCTTATCTTTCTTTTTTATTTACTGATAGCCTTTAAACAACTGGTTGGGTGGAGCACGTGAGGATTTGGTCGACATGTTCATCATCCACACGATGGAAGAAATCCAGGGCTTGTTGGAGGCTCACGAAGAGTTCAAAGCCACGCTTGGCGAGGCGGATAAGGAATACCAATCGATCAGTCGGTCTGGTTCAACAAGTCGAGTCGTTTGCTAGCCAGCACAGCATCCCCGGCGGCTTGGACAATCCATACACCAGTCTTACGGCCAAGGTATTAAAAAAAAAAAAAAAATTATTCACTTGCTCTTGTCGACTCCTCTGCTGCGGATTTTTATCGCGGAGATAACACGGGGGTCGTTTTTTGTTTTTAAAATAATTTCGATACGATTTTATTGCTGATTCACTATATTTGCGTGCTTTAAATTTAATTTGGCGCTTATCAACTGGGTCGACGTTGGCGTTGATTTAAAAAAAAAATCACTTATTTATTATGTGTCGTGTGTTTGTGTGGCCCAAACTAACTGCTGCAAACGCTCGTTGATTTTGTTAAAAGGATGAATCATCACCCAAGGTAAACCATGGCCTGTTTGCTTGGTGAATGGGCATGTTCTTTTATGGGGAATGTTCTTTTTTTTATCGTTTTTCATTTTTATTTATTCGGATTTTTTCACCCTTCTCTCCAGCCCTTCAATTGCCTTAAAAGTTGTACTTTGTTGTTGGACTAATTTGATTTTTCTCTTGTTTAAGGACATAACTTCCAAATGGGCGGAAGTCCGTCTGTTGGTTCCTCAAAGGGACGGCACTCTGGAGGCCGTCCCGGCTTCGTAAACAACAGAACAATGAGCTTATGCGCCGCCAGTTTGCCGAAAAGGCTAACTCGGATGGACCATGGATTGAGTGCCAAATGGACGCCGTGGCTTTGATCGCAATGGGAATGCAGGTCCGTCTCTTCAAAGACTTGTTCTCCTTTTGATGTCGTCAAACTGATTTTCTGTGTATTTTGTCGACTGAATGAATGTTCAGGGATCATTGGAGAATCAGTTGGTCCGCTTGAAAGAATAGGAGCAGAACGTCTACGCCTACAAGTCGCACATGGAAGAGTTGGAGAAGCTCAACCAGGGCATTCAAGAATCGATGGTGTTTGAAAACCGATACACACTCATAACCGCCTAAACCGCCTACACCATGGAAACGCTTCGAGTCGGCTGGGAGCAGTTGCTCACCTCCATCAACCGGAACATCAACAAAGTTGAAAAACCAGATTTTGACGCGCGATTCTAAAGGTATCAAAGTCTAACAAGTTTGGTTATCGACAGGAAACGTCAATTTGGTTCATAGGCAGCATGATAGAACAGATTATTATATGGACAATTTCTTATGTTGTTTCGACACTTTTTCTCGAGTACTTATCATGTAGCCAGACAAATAGCCTGCAATAACCTTACTATTGCTTTCCGGCTTCTTTTTTTCTGATTCCCCACCATGTCTAATTTTCTAGATGTCTGGAGAACAATTGCTTCGGTAAACAAAGTCGATAAAAACACACCATTCAAATATAGAAAACCGGCTCTTACTTGGGGAAACCTGCGTTCGGAAATTCCCTCTCAATAGGCTGCTATATCAATCGGTTGTTTGTATTTTAACGGTTGACAATTGCTATGCGCCATCAGATAATCAAGGCTGTCAGACGCGAAAGTTTCTGCTATAAGAAAGAATTTCAATTCTAGACACTGACTCGACACGAATGCCAACAAATACGATTGTTTATATGCGTTATCTGACTATCTCTCGTCTATGATGCAGGTATATTTCTAACAGACAGGAAATCATTATGTGGGAAACTACTGCTGTATAGCGAAAGGCTGGATGAAGGTAAGCTATTGTATATGCCTGGCTTATAATGTAGTAGTTGTCAAACGTTGTTCCACCAAACTTTCCCGCCTGATCGGGTATATAAACACAAGAGAGAGAAACGGTTCCATAGCAGAGTCAGTTGACCAGGTGTCGTGAAAACAGCAACATACATCCCATTGAGTTGCTATTCTCTGCCAAGTGTATTATTATTAAAAACTGTGGGCCTACTACAATATTGGAGTTCTAAGGCCTCATTTTAGGTCAGTGCTCATTCATTTTCATTTAATGAAGGATTAATTTATATTGGTTGCGCTGCAGTGTAGAGTTTCGTGCGGGGAGTGATGAACGTCTAATATTGTCTAGAATTTCTTTAGATGTAGTTATAACAGTGTTAAATAGCAATGGTGCGATTTTAATAAAAAAGAGTGAAGTTATAATTAAACGTTATTCATGACACTCTTGTCAAACTTATATTTGTGACGTTACACCTGTTAACCGTTTGGCTACAGTGGGAACTCAATTTGGCCTATTATAAAAATTTTACAAGCGGGCAAACCCTCTTGAAATTATCTCCGGCGTATCCAATTTCCGTGCATGAATTATAGCTGAATTTATTTATTTATTTAATTTTCAAGAATTCAAGATGTTGCCGCGTTGGACGGTTGGCGTGCTCATTTTTGGCGTGCTGTTTTCTGTCTTCTCCAGCAGCGAAGGCGTCGAGAAACCGAAAGGGTCAAATGGTCGAATTAAAAAGATATTTGAATACGTCAAAATCCCTTTAATCGACCTGCCACATTGAATATCAACCCGAACCCAACAGACTTTAGCACGGCGCGGCGCGGCGCGACGCGACGATGATGTGGTTCAATACGATCAGCTATAGGCTACTATACGATCCCTCTGGATTGGGCTTTGAATTTAAATTACCGTTCGATGGACGTTACCAACCGATTTTTGAGACCGAGAAGGTCAAACCTAATCGTAACCCGAATTACCAGACATCACCGAGTCCTGAACCGACTTACTCGCCCCCATCGACTATACACTGCCACCTTACTTTGAACTTCCTCAAGTTGAACCTGCTCTTCCTCCCTATGTCCCTATTCATACCGTGCCGAAATCTAATTATAAACTTGAGACATCAGTCGACATTTCATACACTACTGTGTCAATCCATACAGCAGTCCAAACAGCTGTCAATCAATACAGCAACGAATATCCTTACTATTGCCCTAAAGTTGGTGGTTACGAGTGGTCATAGCCCTGGCCGGCTAGCTAAAGATTGCGTAGTGTGGTACGATCTCGTTCTGATCACTACTGCCCAATACTGCCTGCTGCAAACTGCCGGATGGACAACCAGGAACTTGTTGTCCGGATCTTCGCCGTAACGGTAAATATTTCACTGCCTAAATTTTGTTTGGTATTCCTATACAGTACCAGAGCTCTATTTCAAATCGATTTTTATTTTAACTCAACAGGTTATGGCGAAGCTATCAAGAAAACCAAGAAAAATGTGAAATGTGTGAGCATCAGGGTATTGACATTTACTCTGTGAACGCGGCTGCTCACGCGGGTCGCTTCAACATGAGGTTAATGGACGAGACGGAGAAATTCCTTCGCGACAAGAACATCACCATCAGACTCAGTTCGTCATCTTACGCGCATTTACTTTTCCAGACAGCGACCGAAGCTGAACATCTTAGTCGTGCCGCATTAACTAGTATTGAGACAACCAGAGAACGTGGCAAAAGGTATTTTTTTTTTTCTTCAAATTATTTCAGCTTCAACAATTAAATGACTCGATATTCAATTGATGTAGATTCGAAATGACTCCAGCAGAAGAGGCTGGTTTGGGTTTGACTCAATTCCATACGAGCTACTACTACGAGCTACAACTTACGAGCTACTACACCGAGCTCCGAAGTATAACTCTGCCCCGAGCTACATCACCAAAGAGCCGGAGTACTACACCGAGGTTCCCAAGTACTACACCACTAAGGCACCCAAATACTACACGACTACGTATGCTGCCCCCTGCCTACTACATCGAGGCCCTTAATTACTACAACACCGAAGCGCCCAAGTACAATTGACGTTGCCCCGAGCTACTACACCGATGCCCCGAAGTCTTACTCGGCGTAAAATGAATTGTCTTCAAACAAGTCGTGTAAAAGGAGAGAAAAGAAGGTATAGAAATCAGTCGAGTGATGATTTTCAAAACGGCAATAACTGCAGTGTCCAGCATCTGTCCCCAACTGCATTGCTCGTGCTCTGCTCTTCGTGTAACCAATTCGTAATCATGGGTAAATATTTTGTTTTTTACATTGAGTTATGTATCAATCCCAGTTTTTTTCTATTTGTTAATATTCCAGTTGGTACTCTTTTCTAATTGTTTGACAGTTATTTATACTGAATATCAATGTTTAAATTTATGAATTGTTTAGTTAACTATAGTGACGTGCTGCTGTTGGGTGTTGTGATGGCTGGGTCGACCGCTGGTGTACCTTTGTAATTTTGTATCATTGGTATGGCGGATCACAAATCACAACGCCGCCGCCTTACTAAACATTAAACAACAACCAGTTACTACACCGAGGCTTTAAGTACTACACATCTAAGGCGCCGGAGTATTATACCACAACTTACGCTTCCCTTGAGCTACTACACCGACGTCCCGAAGTAATACTCTGCCCCGAGTTTGACCATCAAGGCACCGGAGTACTACACGACTTAGTATACTGCCTCATCATCCTTCACCGATCCTAAGTACAACTCTGTTCCCAGCTACTACACCGAAGCTCCAGCTTACACCACTAAAGCGGTCGAATACTACACTGAAGCCGTTCTTATTTATGCCCGACCATGAATTTATCTTACCTTTCCCCCGATTTTACCCGCATTATGTCAAAAGGCATACGAAATTAGCCCCTGAACGCCTCCTGTCAACGCGTATGTCATTATATTATGTCTAGTCAAAGAAAAGGGTGAAACAAGGGTGACAAAAAAGCGCTGACGCAACATGTGGCCTCAGGCTTCCCATCAAAAGTGTAATCATTTGATGTGAGCATCTATATTAAATGTTAGTCATTCAGCCAGAGGCTTCGCTGCTACACATCATGACTCTCTCACCTAGGTATTAAATTTAATTAATTCAATTAAATGTAATGTAATCAAATATTTAATTTTAATTAAATATTAGATTACATTCTTTCAAGTGGCTGCCACTTGCGTGTTTACTCATTCTCCTACCAGCTCAGTGGTATTATGCCAATACTACCAGCTATAGTCCTGTTTATTCAGCACCACAAGTGTCCAATCGACCGGATCTTTCTTACGTATTCAACTATCCCTACACGTCAGTTCAAATTTGTCTTAAAGTTGATTTTTCTTTAATTCAATAACAATTGTGGATAGCGTATGACGTACTCCCGGAGAGGAACCATGGTGTCCTGCTGCGTCTCTGCTAATCAACCATCTGTGTTTCAATGCAAACCTGCCATTCTCTGTTCACCTTGGTTCATTGAATGACTCTACAATCCTTGGTGGTGTACGGCAGCAGATGGAAATTTCGGAGCTTGTTGTCTATAGACATTCTCAAGACAACATGTAAGTTACCATGTCTAATCAGTGTGAATTTCCAATGGTAATGTTTAATTTATTCAATAACCCAGCTTCTGTTGCACGATTCCCCGAGTCGAGTGAGTTGACAGCCATGCCCAGAGACATAACCAAAGACGAGATGAGTCGTGCTGTTACGGTAGCTCGCCAGCACGTGGAAGAGATTAGTGCTTTCGAATGGCATGCTGGGAATAACATGTTAGCTCCCTGGCAAAATTCTGCGGCCTACAGCTACAGTGCTACCTACCACCTATATGCCTCCCTCATAGGCCAGCAGGAAGGATGGAAAGGACTTCAATCGCTGGAAGCGTCTAGAAACTTGGCTAATGTGTAAGTTATTCTTTTAAATTTTTGTTTAAGATTATCTAAATTGTTTTTTGAATTTTTAGGTTGAACTTGAACCTGAAATTGCCGGGTTCGCACTGCTGTAACGAAAATGTAGGACTTCGCCCGTGACACTGCAACACTTGTGTGTTAAGGAGACCGCTCTTTCGTCCATTTGCCGTGCATAGCCTGCTTGCACTGCAATGCATCTGCTTTGTACAACAGGTAAAAGTGTTTTTGAATGACTTTGATACAGATTGAATAATGCTACTCTGAAATTACTTAGGACTTACGACGCTTCATATGCAACAATCTTGCTTACCCCAATTGGGGTAGATCGAATTCGCCTTTGGAACGCATCTTACCTCCCCAATACGCAGATGGTGAATTTAATAGTTAGCTTCATTCAACAAGTTTACTTATTGTCCTAATTTTTAAAAGGCATTTGGACGTCCCGTGAATGGCCGGGACTATGCCTCCGGGCTCCAGTTGACTCTGTCAGCCGCATCTTTTCGTAAGGCGTCTCAGATTATCCCGACAATCAATTCAATCAATTAACACAATTACTGTGATGCACTGGGGTCAACTTGTCGCTCACGATATTACTCACGTTCCTACTTTCCGTACATGTAAGCTAATTAATTCATTTTCTCTGTTTTTAATGAGCAAGGCTAATTTATTTTCTGTTGTGAAAAGTGACCAATTCGGCGATTCAATGTTGCACGGGTGACGGCAAGTACTTGTCACCTGAGCGAACTCTGTTTCCCCACCGAACCCACTTTGTTTCCCCATCGATGTGGACCACGACAATGAATTCTAGAGTCAATTTGGCGTTAGCTGTCACGATTTCGTCCGCTCTGTCATCGCTCCTCGAGAAGATTGCAAATTCGGTTATGCCGACCAGGTACTGTAGCTCGCTTTTTCCCTAATGATGCAATTCATTACTTTACTTGATTCGACTTGATTATGCAATTAGCTCAACCGAATTCCGGCCTATCTGGACGCTTCCGTCATTTATGGCTCGACTGCTGCTGAAAAAGTTGTCGTGTTACCCCAATAGACAATCGGCGGGGACTATGTTTGTTTTACCAGTCGATCCCGAACGAAAGGATTGTATTTCCGACGAATACGGAAGCCAATGCTTCGTCGCAGGTACGAATTCTAAAATAAATACTGGTTGGTTTGAATGTGGCTAATTTGTTAAAATAATCAGGTGATCAACGAGTCAATCAGTACACTTGTCCAACTGTGTCTTGCACATCGTCGTTTGGCTTCGTTTGCACGACAAGTATGCTAACCAGCTGGCTTTGATCAACTCCCAATGGGACGATGAGAAACTTTACCAGGAGACTAAGGAAATCGTTATAGCTTTGGTGCAACACATCACCTACAACGAATATCTGCCATCTGTTTTTTGGGTAGGTCAAACCGAATTATTAAGTCGAGAATCTTTCATTTCTATTTTTGTTTTGTAGGACCCAATTTAATGGAAGAATACGGCCTACTCCCTCTCACAACTGGTTACACTTACACATCCCGCTTTTAAGGCTCAAATAACAAATGAGTTTGATACTGCTGCATTCCGTTACGGACATTCATTCTCTCATTCGCAACTATACATGCAACGAGTAAAAAAAGGTGAAAGTGAAGTAATAACATTGAAGTGCTAACTAACGCATTTCTTTGCTGTTATAGACTATGATGATACCTACTGGTTTGTTTAATCTCTGTTGGCATCAATGAGAACTTTTTTTTATTTGTAAAATGAGCCAGTTTATCACAAATCTATTTTACTACACAAATTATCGGTTCCAGTCTAATTCTTCCATGTTTTTCTTCCGGTCCATTTCTCTTCCAGTCACTTTCTTCCTTGTTCTACTTCCGGTCCTTTTCTTCCAGTCCTATCCAGTCCCATCTTTCCGCTTTATTCATCCAGTCCATTTCTTCCATCCATTTTCTTTCATTTTCTACTTCCGGTCCATTTCTTCCAGTCCTATCCAGTTCCACCCTTCCGCTTTATTCATCCAGTCCATTTCTTCCATCCATTTTGTTTCATTTTCTTCCTTTGTTCCTTTTCTTCCCGTCCTATCCAATCCCATCCTTCCGCTTTATTCATCCAGTCCATTTCTCTTCCAGTCAATTTCTTCCTTGTTCTTCCTCCGGTCCTTTTCTTCCAGTCAAATTCTTCCCTGTTCTACTTCCGGTCCATTTCTTCCATCCACTTTCTTTCATTCGCTTCCTCCGGTCCTTTTCTTTCAGTCCTATCCAGTCCCATCCTTCCGCTTTATTCTTCCGGTCATATATCTTCGAGATTTGTCTTGCATTTTTTCCGTTCTTCCGTTTCTTTTCCTCTACATCGCGCCTTATTTATTTCTTATTTTTCTTAAAAAATTTGGTGACTTTCTTAGCCCCGTTTTTAACATTTTTTATCCCTTTATCTTTTTTTTCTTTTACACTATTACCAAATTTTTGTATTTTTTCTTCTGCTTTTTCTAATTTTTTTTTGAACCAATTTTTTTTATTTTCTGATGGTTTTTTCTCGTCTTCTTTTGGTTTCTGCGGTTCCCGTTGCCCTTGTGCTGTCTGCTGATTGGTTACAGTTTGTTTGATTTTTCTTTCCTTTTCCTTTTCGCTCTTAGTTGTTCTTTCTACGAGCGTCTCGTCGGTAGGTTTTGTCTTGTCAGGTTTAGCTTTCCCAACCGGTTCTTGCTTCTTTGTTTTAAACATATCAGAAAAGAATTTCCCCAACCCTTTTCGGACCTTTTTTTCAGGTTGAATCGGAGGTGTTGCATACTCGTTATCCGGTAAATATTTTGCTTTTGAGTATTCTTCGGGTTCGTGGGGGTGCGGTTCATTTAGTTGTTCACTTGGAGCTACTTCCGGTTCATGCGCACGAGCCGCGTCTTCCGGTAAAGATAGGGCTGAATATTCTTCGGGTTCGTGGGGGTCGGGTTCATCTAGTTGCTCACTTGGAGCTACTTCCGGTTCTGGTTCTACATTTTCCGGTTCATGCGCACGAGCCGCGTCTTCCGGTAAAGATAGGGCTGAATATTCTTTGGGTTCGTGGGGGTCGGGTTCATCTAGTTGCTCACTTGGAGCTACTTCCGGTTCTGGTTCTACATTTTCCGGTTCATGCGCACGAGCCGCGTCTTCCGGTAAAGATAGGGCTGAATATTCTTCGGGTTCGTGGGGGTCGGGTTCATCTAGTTGCTCACTTGGAGCTACTTCCGGTTCTGGTTCTACATTTTCCGGTTCATGCGCACGAGCAGCTTCTTCCGTAACCTCCTCCGCAGGATATGCTTCAAATTCTTTTTGGTTTTTGACTTTTTGTTTCTTTTGAGCTGTCGCAGTTTCACCCATCGGAATTGTCCACGCTACTGATGGCCGGCTTGGATGTATTTTAGCCTTATTTGCTGGTTGTCGTACTGGTTGCTCAATCGTGGTTCCAGAAACATTACGATCGGGGTGATACCCGTCGTGATGATTCTGGTTTCCGTCATAATTTTTAAAATGACGACCTTGTTGGCCATTGGAATTTGTATTTCCAATTGGATTACATCCGTAGTGGTGAATAATCCTATTATCATAGTTTGTATAATTTTGGATAAAAACGGTGTTTGGTGGAGCTCTATGAGATTCGTGGTTCTGGATATGGCGCCTGTTACCACCTTTAGGTTGGTGGTTAGGGCTATTTTGATCACATAAAATGTCCATCTGGACCGGATAACGATTACCCGTCCTTCGTACCGTAGTTCTGTTTCCATTCCCGGATTCATCATAGACTTCCGGGTATCGAATGTTACAGTTTGTCTGATAATTTCGCTCGTTCCGTTCAGCAGGATTGGTACTACATCGATCTGAACGACGGTCTGATTGATTTCGATTGCTTTTTTTACTTTCATATCGGTAATTGTTTATAATGTTACCGTTTAGGTTATCAATATATAATACTGAGCTGCCTTGTGAGACTCCGGTTGGATTGTAGTCGGAGACACTACATGCCTGTTGGGTTTTTGTACCCTTGTCTGGTTTAACATGATTTTTTATGGTTTTTTTGTTGATGGAGTGGGCGTGTTCCCCACTAATCAACAAACCGTCGCTAAACGGAATGCCAACATTTATATATGCCATGTTGAGAATAATTTTTGTCTTGTCTTTTCAGTTGAAACAGTGTGTTGGTAGTCACACCTTTACATCACCTCATGTCGAGCACCCTTATATAACCTCGCATCCAACTTTCCCTTCCGCAACTGCTATCCTGAAGGATTTTTCATTTACAGTTCAATAACCTTGCAAGTTATTTGCATTTAATTTGCTCAACTTATATCTCCCTCTTTTTACACTTAAAGTTCAATGATTAAAATTGAAAAATAACGACCTATTACTTAAATAACTGCAAAATTAAAATGCAATTCTGGTTGTTGGCTTGTTGCGTCATGGTTGCGTCATCAAAGATTGCGTCATCACGTCGACGCTATAGACATCTGGTGGTGATTAGCATGTTTGGGCATGTTTGGGTATGTCTGGGCAGCGACTCGACTGACCCATCACAGCGTTATAACATGAATAAGCTCCTCCCCCTTGAGACATGAATAAGCTCCTCCCCCAAAATTTTCGTGACATTATCCGTGACATTATCCGTGACAGACACAGGCTCCTCCAGTCCTCCCCCAAAAAGCTTGCTGTTTTATTATATATGGAAGATTCAGAATCTGTATGTGATTTGCCATCACTCATTGATTCTTAGGGAATATATTGTTGGTTTCAACAAATTCGATTGGAATTGCGGCAAATATTTTGGAAAGGGTCTGTCACTTTCGTTGAGCAAATGACTCACGCCAATGTTTTCAAAAACAATTTTAATTCATCGATTGTTTGATTCAAAATTTGGCAATAAATTTATTAATTTGATTTCATTTCACCTTTTATTATTTTTATTGCCCCTTAGCCTTTAGTCGAAGATCTTTTTGCGCATGTTTACTTTTTGATCCATGTTACTTTAAAAAAAGTCGCCTGTTAATTCCAAATGCACGGAAATTAAAAGGGCGCAGGAAGTCATAACATTATTTTATTGTTGTGCGATCAAAGAATCACGGCGACGCTATTGTCCTATGGCCCTCTGGCGACGTCGGTTAATTATGTTTCCAAAAATCTGATTTTATTTTAAACTTTCGTGCGATGGGTATGAGAAATGTGTTATCACGATTCAGAGAGGGAACGGTTTCTAAACCGACGGGAAACCGCATTGCAAATTTGCAATTGCAATGGTGAGTGAGAGCGGTGAGATGTGTTTTTTAAAACCTGGCAATGTTGCACACCAAAATGTCATCCAGAAACCAGAATTCCAGACTTGATTGTTTTTGTTTGCAAAGCCAACAGGATCCCAGGATGGTTTTTACTTAAAAATGAAAAACGATGTCGTGCTTGTATCGTGGAAGAACTATGCGGTATGTCAAAGTATTGCTGTTAATTAAACCGTAAGAATGAATCACTTAATCAAAGGAAGTCAGATGCATGGCAAGTTGGCAACTCAGTTGCATCATAGATGTAAATGTTTTGCCTAGTAAAATGGTTATATACTTTTAGATCAGCTTAGATCATTGTGTCATAGAAACACGTCAAATCACGTCGTAAGATCTCGAGGCATTTTTTGATGTGTTGATTTGTTTTGTTTTGCCCTCTGTTTATTGATTTTCTCTTGAATTTTGTGTCATCACAGACACACAGGAGGGGGAAGAGGAGCCATGGATGAAGAGGTATAAAATTGTTGTGGGCTATAATATCCATTAAGAATTAAATTACTCCCATGTTTTCTTTCGCTCCTGTAGGTTTGAGCTCCTCAAACGATTGTGTGTCAGCATTCGCCGTTATACTACATAGGCCTCTCTGCTATACAGTCTATCCATCATTATTAACCTATCAATTCACTCGTGTGGAAGGCAGCACTAGCCCAATCCAGGGCAGCAGCTCATCCAGGAGCAGCAAGGAGGATCGAAGCATCAGAGAAAAAAGAAAAAAAAACAAGGAGCCCCCCCAAAAAGATGGCGATCAATATAAGAGCTTACTCGAGAGACTGGACACGAGCGCCGGAGTCGGAAACGCCATCATTCAACAGCATCACGCAACGCCAGGTTCCTCCTACTTTTTCTTTATTATTATTTTTATTCTTATTCTTTCACACATCATTTTCTTTTTGATTTATCACGTCGTCTCTCTCTCCTATTATATCGAATTGCGCTAATTTCAGTTATTCCTGGACAATTATCGGTAGATAGTCGTACACATGTGCAGTGCAGTAGGCTGCCACCACTCTTTATAAATAGCGGCCTTGTGTCAACTCCTAAAAGCCTGCAATCACGTAGATAAATAGGAACGGCGTGTGTATAGATGTCCCCTTCTGGCTTTTGTGGGTGCACCAGATATATACCCACACACACACCATCGTTCAAAACTATTCTCCCAGCTCAGAAGATTAAACAGAGAGTTTATATTTAGAGACGGCTGAGACTCTGCTGCTGCTGCGCCCAGTGAAGCGAATGTACAAGACACTATTTGAATGTGTATCGGGTCGGTTAGGTTTTTCTCTGTGTGTTTCTGCGCCGGAATGGTGGAAACATAATAATCAGCAACTTTCGTTTCTCGCCCTAAAGGAATGAATGCGAGGGGAGGGGAAAAATGTCCGGAAGTGCTGGATGTGGGAGCCGTCGGTGTAGTAGCAGGGCAGCAGACAAGATGCGGTTATCTCACGGTGGGAGGGCGTAATAATAAAAGAATAAAAACCAAAATAGGAAATCTGATCTGGATGTTGGCGACGATGTCGTCATCCAGCAGACGGAAATAAAAAGAAACTTTTTATCTTTTTTTGTTTTTCGTGGCGCAGCGAAACAATCTGTCCCAAGATTCCGTAAAGGCTCCTGAAAAAAAAAATCCTGTCCGACGTCTAACTATGGCAGACAAACAATCGATCAAACCAGCACCCAACTTCTTTTTATTTTTCTTCTTCTTTTGTTATTAGGTCGTATCTTATCCGGATTGGAATGTTTAATTGTGTTTTGACATGGCGCGAAAATTTGAATTCCTTTTTTCAAAAAGTGTTCTAAATTCCTGTTACGTGTGTTTTAGGTGCGTGTATAAATCATTTGCATATAGATAGCTCTGAAATCCAATCTGATCCTCTCGTCTTCTCTATTTGACAGAGAATTATTATGATCACAGGCCGGGAGAAAATATACCCCGCCCAAGATAAAAAAAACGTGGTTGGGGGTATCATTTGGATGATGCGATTTACAGGCAATTTCGGAGCGCGCTGAGGTCTAGCGTGACTCGTAATGAACCCTAATATAGTAATATTACATCTAGCCTCTAATCGAATGTCATATCCAGCCAGTTTGCTAAACAAGATTTAGGGTCGATGCGTTTGTTGAAATTGTCACAAAGGCTGGCTGCTGGGCGCTGAGGAGGAGAGAGAGAGCCAAGGTCCGTGAGAGAGAAAGAGGCTGGCTGTCAAAAGCTTATTAGCATCGTATATATTTATATAGGATTGCCAGTGAGGTAGATACGGCCCGGAGGCTGCATTTCCTCGTATCTAAGAAATGCCGGGGCCTTGTTATTATATTGTGTATGTATCCTGTATCCGCCTAGATTCCCCAATGGACGCCCCCCCCCCCTGATGTATGCGGACCTGAGGGGGGTAAAAAAAAATGAGGGAATCTTGTTTACTTTGCGGCTAAAACATCCACCTCCTCCTTTTTTTGACACGATGATATTGTCCAATCGATTATTCAAATAAAGGCGCGCGCGCGCTTAAACCTCACGAGGGAATTCAATTTAAGAAAACTGGTCAAATGCAATGATTAACCAATGGTTACACATGTGTCAAATTTTGTTTTTATTTATTAGGTGTGTTGAGAGGATTGCCGAGAGATTTCGGCGTTTGACCACCGTCACATCATCAGTCGGCATCAGCTGGCGGCCAACAGCAGCAGCCGGGCAGCAGAGGCAACCGCGGCAACAACCGGAGTGACGTTTCCATTTAGGTCAGTCGCAGTCCTGCCACAGATTAAAATCTAGCAAATGATCAAATTCAGTCGTCTAAACTGAAAAGAAGAGATGATGGACGTTCCCAATTACTTGTCAAATGCACTTATACAGGATCAAAGCGACCGATCCTACCCCCTTTTCTATTATTAGTAGTGAAACACCACGCCCCTTCCCCCCTTCCATTTTGACGTATAATTAGCCCAGGGGGGAAATAATCGATTTGGTGACCATTTTGACGTGTGTGTGTGTGTATTTTCAGGTGGACGTAGGATCGACTAAGGCGACCAACATCGGAGGCGTTGGCGATCGAATGGGTCGCACGACTAAAAATCAACGCGGCGCTTCCGGCGGAGGCGGCGGAAGCAAAGCCGAGACTCCACCCACTACATCTCAGCAGCAACAATACGAGACGGCCCTCTACTCGCGCGAAGACATTCGCGAGCAATACTGCATCAACAAGAAAGAAACGGACGTGCTGGATCGCTCGTCCCACGTGCGCCAAAGAGCCAAAGGATTTTTCGGATGCCTAACGAGTCGCAAGGTAGTAACACTGGTAGAAATTCACTCAACTTTGATCAGCCCCAAATAATTAAAAAAAAAAATCCTGACAGGATCTTTTTTTACATATTATGATAGATGTAAGGGCAGCCATCTTGGTGTGTGTCCTTGGCTGTCCTTTTTATTCTTTCCCTTTTTGTTTGCTCTCACTGAGAGATCTGAGAGATCTGAGAGAAGAGGAAAAATCAATACAGCAGGAGCATACAGATCCCCCCTCTGTCTCGTAGAGTCTCCAGTGGTCCGGTATCCTATACTGGCACAGCTTTTTGGATATTCCTTTCACATGCTAGCTCCTCTTTTTGCAGATATTGTCAACAGACATTCTCTGTCGTCAAATTCGTTCGCAGGCCGGGAGGGATATACACATCAAAGAAACAAATAAGAATCTCTCTCATCATCATAAATATTCAGTGTGAAAAGGGAGGAAGAGATTCCAGGATGGATAAGAAACAAAAAAGGTCCATCGATCATCCGGATGACTTGTTCATCTCTTTTTGGCCCTCTTCTGTTAGATTTACACGGGTAACATATTATTACCATTTGGCGCATGTCGATAAAGCCTTCGAGAGTTCCTACTCTGGTGATGTAATAAAACAAAAGTGGGTGGGAAATACAAGATAGAAATTGTGGTTGACCCCCACCATTTTCTATTAAGATGATGAACGGCTGGGAGAAGAAGATGTAGGATCGATATGTACACAAAGACCTCTCTGGAGCCAACATCACCAGTTACACTACTAAAAGGGGTGGACACAGACACACAGACACACATTCTTATAATAAATATATCTGTGTGTGTTATTTATGTGAATGGGAAGTCGGAAGAGCATTCTCATAAATAGCCGAGCTGGGCTGTCGAACGACTTTATTAAGTGCATTCTTTTGCTGGGGGGTTTTTGATTGAACTTGTTTTTGTTAACATTTTATTTGATTTGTGTATCACTTTCCCATAGGATCACGGTGCCAAGAAGAAGAAATCGCGTTCGTCTTTCTTTTCGGCTTTGTGCGTCCGGCGGGCCAGCGAGGAGAACCTGTACAACGGCTGCAACAAACCCGTGGCCAACACCAACCGCAGCGTCACTCTGCCGGCCCTCCAGCCCTTCACGGTATACACAAATGAAATTAAATCAGGACGCGCGCTCGCCCGTCGAAGAAGAAATTGTGGCCGGTCGCGTTCTGGTTCACGACCCGACCCGCTACTTGAGCGGAAGCGGATCCAGCGATGATGGCAGTCTCAACAACGACGATCTCTTTGCTTCCTCGCTTCCGGCCAAGCCAGACATGAACCGCTCGTTGGGCTTCACCGACGTGGAAGATGTCGTCTGGTCTGATTCGGAGCCTCATCCGCACGATGGACCTCCTCCCAATCCGGCGGAAGAAGGCAAACTGCTGCAGGCCCAGAAATTGTTCGACTCGAACGTTTCGTGTCCGGATACGGCCGGCAACTATAGCGACGAGTTTGGCAGCACTTGGCAAGTTACAGTCCTCCAGCCGCATTCATCCGTCGCTGTCCGGCAGAGCGGAGGTGGTGGTGGGACCACCAGCTCGGATGACAAAGGCACCACCTCCTTTGTCGTCACCTGCGATTCAGATTTAGATCCACCCCATCCGCCCACTCCGCCTCCCTAGCGACCACCAGCCCCCACCGATCCCCCATCCGCCGAACTATCTGAGACGGAGAAGGAAATCATGGTCCAGTTTCCACCCTGGCCGGGATCTCAGGACGCTCAGGAGTTGCTTCCGGCACCACCCAGTTTCGCCTGCTCATCCCTCAACTCGTCTCAACTTCCCTCGGCGGATGAAGAAGAGGATCAAATCGTGACGTCATCAGCTCCTCCACTTGCCACCGCAGCCATCGCTCCGGATATTGATCCGTCGAGTCCCAACCAGCAAATGAGTCAGCGTGTTTTATTGCGTCACTTGAAGAACGGCTCGAAAAGCATGTCGGAGACTATTACTTCCGTCGATTCCGACTCTTCCGGACGTCGAGTGAAGGAGCATGAAACGTCGGCCAGCTCTGAGCCGCTCAGCCTTCCACCCAGCGAACTGAATAGTCCCCTGCAGGCGGACGTTAATAACAGCGTAAAGTTTGTCTAGCCTTTGACGGTTTGATTCATTGATTCATCAACAATCAATCAAACCGTTAGCGGCTTTGACCTCTTGAGGTAATTTCCTATTTACATGCTGTTTATTATTAATGCTCAATTAAAGTATCTTGGTTAGGGCGAATGGCAGGTCGTTCGTTTGTGATGTCAATGCTGGCTTTAGTTTTGTCAAAAATTCGGCAAAATACTACGACGATTGCGCCAGGATTCTTGGAAATATAATTCCACGTCGTTTGGCGCCCACTTTACATATTCCGTGGGCTCTGCCTTTCCAGCTCGATGACCCACCGATAGTGCCTACGACTTTTGGCAAGATGTATTAAAATGTTTTCAGCGAAAAAGTCGATACGATAATTAATCAGGATTTCGTTTTTGCCAGGATGGAATTGCGTCGTGTTGTGGCCGTCATTCGGCACGGAGATCGGACGCAGAAGCAGAAAATGAAAATGGAAGTCCGTCATCCCAGGTAAAAGAGAAAAACAGAACTCATTGTGCTAAAGAAAACTTGAATCCTTCTCAATTTATTCGTAGATTTTTTTGCTCTGTGGACCTCCTACGAATCCGAAGTCAATGGACGCCATTTGAAACAAAAAAAAAATTGCACAACTGCAGGAAGTGCTCGATATAGCCCGCTTTCTCTAATATCAGGAGTAGTTGCTGGTTCAGCTGATCGGAAACTAGAGGAAAAACGCGGCAAATTAGAACAACTTAAAACTGTTCTAGAATTGTACAGTATTACTTACATTATACTCTGGATAGCTAATTTCATATTATTGGCTGATTTTCTCATTTTCTCAAAAGCTTATCTTTCTTTTTTATTTACTGATAACCTTTAAACAACTGGTTGGGTGGAGCACGTGAGGATTTGGTCGACATGTTCATCATCCACACGATGGAAGAAATCCAGGGCTTGTTGGAGGCTCACGAAGAGTTCAAAGCCACGCTTGGCGAGGCGGATAAGGAATACCAATCGATCAGTCGGTCTGGTTCAACAAGTCGAGTCGTTTGCTAGCCAGCACAGCATCCCCGGCGGCTTGGACAATCCATACACCAGTCTTACGGCCAAGGTATTAAAAAAAAAAAAAAAATTATTCACTTGCTCTTGTCGACTCCTCTGCTGCGGATTTTTATCGCGGAGATAACACGGGGGTCGTTTTTTGTTTTTAAAATAATTTCGATACGATTTTATTGCTGATTCACTATATTTGCGTGCTTTAAATTTAATTTGGCGCTTATCAACTGGGTCGACGTTGGCGTTGATTTAAAAAAAAAATCACTTATTTATTATGTGTCGTGTGTTTGTGTGGCCCAAACTAACTGCTGCAAACGCTCGTTGATTTTGTTAAAAGGATGAATCATCACCCAAGGTAAACCATGGCCTGTTTGCTTGGTGAATGGGCATGTTCTTTTATGGGGAATGTTCTTTTTTTTATCGTTTTTCATTTTTATTTATTCGGATTTTTTCACCCTTCTCTCCAGCCCTTCAATTGCCTTAAAAGTTGTACTTTGTTGTTGGACTAATTTGATTTTTCTCTTGTTTAAGGACATAACTTCCAAATGGGCGGAAGTCCGTTTGTTGGTTCCTCAAAGGGACGGCACTCTGGAGGCCGTCCCGGCTTCGTAAACAACAGAACAATGAGCTTATGCGCCGCCAGTTTGCCGAAAAGGCTAACTCGGATGGACCATGGATTGAGTGCCAAATGGACGCCGTGGCTTTGATCGCAATGGGAATGCAGGTCCGTCTCTTCAAAGACTTGTTCTCCTTTTGATGTCGTCAAACTGATTTTCTGTGTATTTTGTCGACTGAATGAATGTTCAGGGATCATTGGAGAATCAGTTGGTCCGCTTGAAAGAATAGGAGCAGAACGTCTACGCCTACAAGTCGCACATGGAAGAGTTGGAGAAGCTCAACCAGGGCATTCAAGAATCGATGGTGTTTGAAAACCGATACACACTCATAACCGCCTAAACCGCCTACACCATGGAAACGCTTCGAGTCGGCTGGGAGCAGTTGCTCACCTCCATCAACCGGAACATCAACAAAGTTGAAAAACCAGATTTTGACGCGCGATTCTAAAGGTATCAAAGTCTAACAAGTTTGGTTATCGACAGGAAACGTCAATTTGGTTCATAGGCAGCATGATAGAACAGATTATTATATGGACAATTTCTTATGTTGTTTCGACACTTTTTCTCGAGTACTTATCATGTAGCCAGACAAATAGCCTGCAATAACCTTACTATTGCTTTCCGGCTTCTTTTTTTCTGATTCCCCACCATGTCTAATTTTCTAGATGTCTGGAGAACAATTGCTTCGGTAAACAAAGTCGATAAAAACACACCATTCAAATATAGAAAACCGGCTCTTACTTGGGGAAACCTGCGTTCGGAAATTCCCTCTCAATAGGCTGCTATATCAATCGGTTGTTTGTATTTTAACGGTTGACAATTGCTATGCGCCATCAGATAATCAAGGCTGTCAGACGCGAAAGTTTCTGCTATAAGAAAGAATTTCAATTCTAGACACTGACTCGACACGAATGCCAACAAATACGATTGTTTATATGCGTTATCTGACTATCTCTCGTCTATGATGCAGGTATATTTCTAACAGACAGGAAATCATTATGTGGGAAACTACTGCTGTATAGCGAAAGGCTGGATGAAGGTAAGCTATTGTATATGCCTGGCTTATAATGTAGTAGTTGTCAAACGTTGTTCCACCAAACTTTCCCGCCTGATCGGGTATATAAACACAAGAGAGAGAAACGGTTCCATAGCAGAGTCAGTTGACCAGGTGTCGTGAAAACAGCAACATACATCCCATTGAGTTGCTATTCTCTGCCAAGTGTATTATTATTAAAAACTGTGGGCCTACTACAATATTGGAGTTCTAAGGCCTCATTTTAGGTCAGTGCTCATTCATTTTCATTTAATGAAGGATTAATTTATATTGGTTGCGCTGCAGTGTAGAGTTTCGTGCGGGGAGTGATGAACGTCTAATATTGTCTAGAATTTCTTTAGATGTAGTTATAACAGTGTTAAATAGCAATGGTGCGATTTTAATAAAAAAGAGTGAAGTTATAATTAAACGTTATTCATGACACTCTTGTCAAACTTATATTTGTGACGTTACACCTGTTAACCGTTTGGCTACAGTGGGAACTCAATTTGGCCTATTATAAAAATTTTACAAGCGGGCAAACCCTCTTGAAATTATCTCCGGCGTATCCAATTTCCGTGCATGAATTATAGCTGAATTTATTTATTTATTTAATTTTCAAGAATTCAAGATGTTGCCGCGTTGGACGGTTGGCGTGCTCATTTTTGGCGTGCTGTTTTCTGTCTTCTCCAGCAGCGAAGGCGTCGAGAAACCGAAAGGGTCAAATGGTCGAATTAAAAAGATATTTGAATACGTCAAAATCCCTTTAATCGACCTGCCACATTGAATATCAACCCGAACCCAACAGACTTTAGCACGGCGCGGCGCGGCGCGACGCGACGATGATGTGGTTCAATACGATCAGCTATAGGCTACTATACGATCCCTCTGGATTGGGCTTTGAATTTAAATTACCGTTCGATGGACGTTACCAACCGATTTTTGAGACCGAGAAGGTCAAACCTAATCGTAACCCGAATTACCAGACATCACCGAGTCCTGAACCGACTTACTCGCCCCCATCGACTATACACTGCCACCTTACTTTGAACTTCCTCAAGTTGAACCTGCTCTTCCTCCCTATGTCCCTATTCATACCGTGCCGAAATCTAATTATAAACTTGAGACATCAGTCGACATTTCATACACTACTGTGTCAATCCATACAGCAGTCCAAACAGCTGTCAATCAATACAGCAACGAATATCCTTACTATTGCCCTAAAGTTGGTGGTTACGAGTGGTCATAGCCCTGGCCGGCTAGCTAAAGATTGCGTAGTGTGGTACGATCTCGTTCTGATCACTACTGCCCAATACTGCCTGCTGCAAACTGCCGGATGGACAACCAGGAACTTGTTGTCCGGATCTTCGCCGTAACGGTAAATATTTCACTGCCTAAATTTTGTTTGGTATTCCTATACAGTACCAGAGCTCTATTTCAAATCGATTTTTATTTTAACTCAACAGGTTATGGCGAAGCTATCAAGAAAACCAAGAAAAATGTGAAATGTGTGAGCATCAGGGTATTGACATTTACTCTGTGAACGCGGCTGCTCACGCGGGTCGCTTCAACATGAGGTTAATGGACGAGACGGAGAAATTCCTTCGCGACAAGAACATCACCATCAGACTCAGTTCGTCATCTTACGCGCATTTACTTTTCCAGACAGCGACCGAAGCTGAACATCTTAGTCGTGCCGCATTAACTAGTATTGAGACAACCAGAGAACGTGGCAAAAGGTATTTTTTTTTTTCTTCAAATTATTTCAGCTTCAACAATTAAATGACTCGATATTCAATTGATGTAGATTCGAAATGACTCCAGCAGAAGAGGCTGGTTTGGGTTTGACTCAATTCCATACGAGCTACTACTACGAGCTACAACTTACGAGCTACTACACCGAGCTCCGAAGTATAACTCTGCCCCGAGCTACATCACCAAAGAGCCGGAGTACTACACCGAGGTTCCCAAGTACTACACCACTAAGGCACCAAAATACTACACGACTACGTATGCTGCCCCCTGCCTACTACATCGAGGCCCTTAATTACTACAACACCGAAGCGCCCAAGTACAATTGACGTTGCCCCGAGCTACTACACCGATGCCCCGAAGTCTTACTCGGCGTAAAATGAATTGTCTTCAAACAAGTCGTGTAAAAGGAGAGAAAAGAAGGTATAGAAATCAGTCGAGTGATGATTTTCAAAACGGCAATAACTGCAGTGTCCAGCATCTGTCCCCAACTGCATTGCTCGTGCTCTGCTCTTCGTGTAACCAATTCGTAATCATGGGTAAATATTTTGTTTTTTACATTGAGTTATGTATCAATCCCAGTTTTTTTCTATTTGTTAATATTCCAGTTGGTACTCTTTTCTAATTGTTTGACAGTTATTTATACTGAATATCAATGTTTAAATTTATGAATTGTTTAGTTAACTATAGTGACGTGCTGCTGTTGGGTGTTGTGATGGCTGGGTCGACCGCTGGTGTACCTTTGTAATTTTGTATCATTGGTATGGCGGATCACAAATCACAACGCCGCCGCCTTACTAAACATTAAACAACAACCAGTTACTACACCGAGGCTTTAAGTACTACACATCTAAGGCGCCGGAGTATTATACCACAACTTACGCTTCCCTTGAGCTACTACACCGACGTCCCGAAGTAATACTCTGCCCCGAGTTTGACCATCAAGGCACCGGAGTACTACACGACTTAGTATACTGCCTCATCATCCTTCACCGATCCTAAGTACAACTCTGTTCCCAGCTACTACACCGAAGCTCCAGCTTACACCACTAAAGCGGTCGAATACTACACTGAAGCCGTTCTTATTTATGCCCGACCATGAATTTATCTTACCTTTCCCCCGATTTTACCCGCATTATGTCAAAAGGCATACGAAATTAGCCCCTGAACGCCTCCTGTCAACGCGTATGTCATTATATTATGTCTAGTCAAAGAAAAGGGTGAAACAAGGGTGACAAAAAAGCGCTGACGCAACATGTGGCCTCAGGCTTCCCATCAAAAGTGTAATCATTTGATGTGAGCATCTATATTAAATGTTAGTCATTCAGCCAGAGGCTTCGCTGCTACACATCATGACTCTCTCACCTAGGTATTAAATTTAATTAATTCAATTAAATGTAATGTAATCAAATATTTAATTTTAATTAAATATTAGATTACATTCTTTCAAGTGGCTGCCACTTGCGTGTTTACTCATTCTCCTACCAGCTCAGTGGTATTATGCCAATACTACCAGCTATAGTCCTGTTTATTCAGCACCACAAGTGTCCAATCGACCGGATCTTTCTTACGTATTCAACTATCCCTACACGTCAGTTCAAATTTGTCTTAAAGTTGATTTTTCTTTAATTCAATAACAATTGTGGATAGCGTATGACGTACTCCCGGAGAGGAACCATGGTGTCCTGCTGCGTCTCTGCTAATCAACCATCTGTGTTTCAATGCAAACCTGCCATTCTCTGTTCACCTTGGTTCATTGAATGACTCTACAATCCTTGGTGGTGTACGGCAGCAGATGGAAATTTCGGAGCTTGTTGTCTATAGACATTCTCAAGACAACATGTAAGTTACCATGTCTAATCAGTGTGAATTTCCAATGGTAATGTTTAATTTATTCAATAACCCAGCTTCTGTTGCACGATTCCCCGAGTCGAGTGAGTTGACAGCCATGCCCAGAGACATAACCAAAGACGAGATGAGTCGTGCTGTTACGGTAGCTCGCCAGCACGTGGAAGAGATTAGTGCTTTCGAATGGCATGCTGGGAATAACATGTTAGCTCCCTGGCAAAATTCTGCGGCCTACAGCTACAGTGCTACCTACCACCTATATGCCTCCCTCATAGGCCAGCAGGAAGGATGGAAAGGACTTCAATCGCTGGAAGCGTCTAGAAACTTGGCTAATGTGTAAGTTATTCTTTTAAATTTTTGTTTAAGATTATCTAAATTGTTTTTTGAATTTTTAGGTTGAACTTGAACCTGAAATTGCCGGGTTCGCACTGCTGTAACGAAAATGTAGGACTTCGCCCGTGACACTGCAACACTTGTGTGTTAAGGAGACCGCTCTTTCGTCCATTTGCCGTGCATAGCCTGCTTGCACTGCAATGCATCTGCTTTGTACAACAGGTAAAAGTGTTTTTGAATGACTTTGATACAGATTGAATAATGCTACTCTGAAATTACTTAGGACTTACGACGCTTCATATGCAACAATCTTGCTTACCCCAATTGGGGTAGATCGAATTCGCCTTTGGAACGCATCTTACCTCCCCAATACGCAGATGGTGAATTTAATAGTTAGCTTCATTCAACAAGTTTACTTATTGTCCTAATTTTTAAAAGGCATTTGGACGTCCCGTGAATGGCCGGGACTATACCTCCGGGCTCCAGTTGACTCTGTCAGCCGCATCTTTTCGTAAGGCGTCTCAGATTATCCCGACAATCAATTCAATCAATTAACACAATTACTGTGATGCACTGGGGTCAACTTGTCGCTCACGATATTACTCACGTTCCTACTTTCCGTACATGTAAGCTAATTAATTCATTTTCTCTGTTTTTAATGAGCAAGGCTAATTTATTTTCTGTTGTGAAAAGTGACCAATTCGGCGATTCAATGTTGCACGGGTGACGGCAAGTACTTGTCACCTGAGCGAACTCTGTTTCCCCACCGAACCCACTTTGTTTCCCCATCGATGTGGACCACGACAATGAATTCTAGAGTCAATTTGGCGTTAGCTGTCACGATTTCGTCCGCTCTGTCATCGCTCCTCGAGAAGATTGCAAATTCGGTTATGCCGACCAGGTACTGTAGCTCGCTTTTTTCCTAATGATGCAATTCATTACTTTACTTGATTCGACTTGATTATGCAATTAGCTCAACCGAATTCCGGCCTATCTGGACGCTTCCGTCATTTATGGCTCGACTGCTGCTGAAAAAGTTGTCGTGTTACCCCAATAGACAATCGGCGGGGACTATGTTTGTTTTACCAGTCGATCCCGAACGAAAGGATTGTATTTCCGACGAATACGGAAGCCAATGCTTCGTCGCAGGTACGAATTCTAAAATAAATACTGGTTGGTTTGAATGTGGCTAATTTGTTTAAATAATCAGGTGATCAACGAGTCAATCAGTACACTGGTCCAACTGTGTCTTGCACATCGTCGTTTGGCTTCGTTTGCACGACAAGTATGCTAACCAGCTGGCTTTGATCAACTCCCAATGGGACGATGAGAAACTTTACCAGGAGACTAAGGAAATCGTTATAGCTTTGGTGCAACACATCACCTACAACGAATATCTGCCATCTGTTTTTTGGGTAGGTCAAACCGAATTATTAAGTCGAGAATCTTTCATTTCTATTTTTGTTTTGTAGGACCCAATTTAATGGAAGAATACGGCCTACTCCCTCTCACAACTGGTTACACTTACACATCCCGCTTTTAAGGCTCAAATAACAAATGAGTTTGATACTGCTGCATTCCGTTACGGACATTCATTCTCTCATTCGCAACTATACATGCAACGAGTAAAAAAAGGTGAAAGTGAAGTAATAACATTGAAGTGCTAACTAACGCATTTCTTTGCTGTTATAGACTATGATGATACCTACTGGTTTGTTTAATCTCTGTTGGCATCAATGAGAACTTTTTTTTATTTGTAAAATGAGCCAGTTTATCACAAATCTATTTTACTACACAAATTATCGGTTCCAGTCTAATTCTTCCATGTTTTTCTTCCGGTCCATTTCTCTTCCAGTCACTTTCTTCCTTGTTCTACTTCCGGTCCTTTTCTTCCAGTCCTATCCAGTCCCATCTTTCCGCTTTATTCATCCAGTCCATTTCTTCCATCCATTTTCTTTCATTTTCTACTTCCGGTCCATTTCTTCCAGTCCTATCCAGTTCCACCCTTCCGCTTTATTCATCCAGTCCATTTCTTCCATCCATTTTGTTTCATTTTCTTCCTTTGTTCCTTTTCTTCCCGTCCTATCCAATCCCATCCTTCCGCTTTATTCATCCAGTCCATTTCTCTTCCAGTCAATTTCTTCCTTGTTCTTCCTCCGGTCCTTTTCTTCCAGTCAAATTCTTCCCTGTTCTACTTCCGGTCCATTTCTTCCATCCACTTTCTTTCATTCGCTTCCTCCGGTCCTTTTCTTTCAGTCCTATCCAGTCCCATCCTTCCGCTTTATTCTTCCGGTCATATATCTTCGAGATTTGTCTTGCATTTTTTCCGTTCTTCCGTTTCTTTTCCTCTACATCGCGCCTTATTTATTTCTTATTTTTCTTAAAAAATTTGGTGACTTTCTTAGCCCCGTTTTTAACATTTTTTATCCCTTTATCTTTTTTTTCTTTTACACTATTACCAAATTTTTGTATTTTTTCTTCTGCTTTTTCTAATTTTTTTTTGAACCAATTTTTTTTATTTTCTGATGGTTTTTTCTCGTCTTCTTTTGGTTTCTGCGGTTCCCGTTGCCCTTGTGCTGTCTGCTGATTGGTTACAGTTTGTTTGATTTTTCTTTCCTTTTCCTTTTCGCTCTTAGTTGTTCTTTCTACGAGCGTCTCGTCGGTAGGTTTTGTCTTGTCAGGTTTAGCTTTCCCAACCGGTTCTTGCTTCTTTGTTTTAAACATATCAGAAAAGAATTTCCCCAACCCTTTTCGGACCTTTTTTTCAGGTTGAATCGGAGGTGTTGCATACTCGTTATCCGGTAAATATTTTGCTTTTGAGTATTCTTCGGGTTCGTGGGGGTGCGGTTCATTTAGTTGTTCACTTGGAGCTACTTCCGGTTCATGCGCACGAGCCGCGTCTTCCGGTAAAGATAGGGCTGAATATTCTTCGGGTTCGTGGGGGTCGGGTTCATCTAGTTGCTCACTTGGAGCTACTTCCGGTTCTGGTTCTACATTTTCCGGTTCATGCGCACGAGCCGCGTCTTCCGGTAAAGATAGGGCTGAATATTCTTTGGGTTCGTGGGGGTCGGGTTCATCTAGTTGCTCACTTGGAGCTACTTCCGGTTCTGGTTCTACATTTTCCGGTTCATGCGCACGAGCCGCGTCTTCCGGTAAAGATAGGGCTGAATATTCTTCGGGTTCGTGGGGGTCGGGTTCATCTAGTTGCTCACTTGGAGCTACTTCCGGTTCTGGTTCTACATTTTCCGGTTCATGCGCACGAGCAGCTTCTTCCGTAACCTCCTCCGCAGGATATGCTTCAAATTCTTTTTGGTTTTTGACTTTTTGTTTCTTTTGAGCTGTCGCAGTTTCACCCATCGGAATTGTCCACGCTACTGATGGCCGGCTTGGATGTATTTTAGCCTTATTTGCTGGTTGTCGTACTGGTTGCTCAATCGTGGTTCCAGAAACATTACGATCGGGGTGATACCCGTCGTGATGATTCTGGTTTCCGTCATAATTTTTAAAATGACGACCTTGTTGGCCATTGGAATTTGTATTTCCAATTGGATTACATCCGTAGTGGTGAATAATCCTATTATCATAGTTTGTATAATTTTGGATAAAAACGGTGTTTGGTGGAGCTCTATGAGATTCGTGGTTCTGGATATGGCGCCTGTTACCACCTTTAGGTTGGTGGTTAGGGCTATTTTGATCACATAAAATGTCCATCTGGACCGGATAACGATTACCCGTCCTTCGTACCGTAGTTCTGTTTCCATTCCCGGATTCATCATAGACTTCCGGGTATCGAATGTTACAGTTTGTCTGATAATTTCGCTCGTTCCGTTCAGCAGGATTGGTACTACATCGATCTGAACGACGGTCTGATTGATTTCGATTGCTTTTTTTACTTTCATATCGGTAATTGTTTATAATGTTACCGTTTAGGTTATCAATATATAATACTGAGCTGCCTTGTGAGACTCCGGTTGGATTGTAGTCGGAGACACTACATGCCTGTTGGGTTTTTGTACCCTTGTCTGGTTTAACATGATTTTTTATGGTTTTTTTGTTGATGGAGTGGGCGTGTTCCCCACTAATCAACAAACCGTCGCTAAACGGAATGCCAACATTTATATATGCCATGTTGAGAATAATTTTTGTCTTGTCTTTTCAGTTGAAACAGTGTGTTGGTAGTCACACCTTTACATCACCTCATGTCGAGCACCCTTATATAACCTCGCATCCAACTTTCCCTTCCGCAACTGCTATCCTGAAGGATTTTTCATTTACAGTTCAATAACCTTGCAAGTTATTTGCATTTAATTTGCTCAACTTATATCTCCCTCTTTTTACACTTAAAGTTCAATGATTAAAATTGAAAAATAACGACCTATTACTTAAATAACTGCAAAATTAAAATGCAATTCTGGTTGTTGGCTTGTTGCGTCATGGTTGCGTCATCAAAGATTGCGTCATCACGTCGACGCTATAGACATCTGGTGGTGATTAGCATGTTTGGGCATGTTTGGGTATGTCTGGGCAGCGACTCGACTGACCCATCACAGCGTTATAACATGAATAAGCTCCTCCCCCTTGAGACATGAATAAGCTCCTCCCCCAAAATTTTCGTGACATTATCCGTGACATTATCCGTGACAGACACAGGCTCCTCCAGTCCTCCCCCAAAAAGCTTGCTGTTTTATTATATATGGAAGATTCAGAATCTGTATGTGATTTGCCATCACTCATTGATTCTTAGGGAATATATTGTTGGTTTCAACAAATTCGATTGGAATTGCGGCAAATATTTTGGAAAGGGTCTGTCACTTTCGTTGAGCAAATGACTCACGCCAATGTTTTCAAAAACAATTTTAATTCATCGATTGTTTGATTCAAAATTTGGCAATAAATTTATTAATTTGATTTCATTTCACCTTTTATTATTTTTATTGCCCCTTAGCCTTTAGTCGAAGATCTTTTTGCGCATGTTTACTTTTTGATCCATGTTACTTTAAAAAAAGTCGCCTGTTAATTCCAAATGCACGGAAATTAAAAGGGCGCAGGAAGTCATAACATTATTTTATTGTTGTGCGATCAAAGAATCACGGCGACGCTATTGTCCTATGGCCCTCTGGCGACGTCGGTTAATTATGTTTCCAAAAATCTGATTTTATTTTAAACTTTCGTGCGATGGGTATGAGAAATGTGTTATCACGATTCAGAGAGGGAACGGTTTCTAAACCGACGGGAAACCGCATTGCAAATTTGCAATTGCAATGGTGAGTGAGAGCGGTGAGATGTGTTTTTTAAAACCTGGCAATGTTGCACACCAAAATGTCATCCAGAAACCAGAATTCCAGACTTGATTGTTTTTGTTTGCAAAGCCAACAGGATCCCAGGATGGTTTTTACTTAAAAATGAAAAACGATGTCGTGCTTGTATCGTGGAAGAACTATGCGGTATGTCAAAGTATTGCTGTTAATTAAACCGTAAGAATGAATCACTTAATCAAAGGAAGTCAGATGCATGGCAAGTTGGCAACTCAGTTGCATCATAGATGTAAATGTTTTGCCTAGTAAAATGGTTATATACTTTTAGATCAGCTTAGATCATTGTGTCATAGAAACACGTCAAATCACGTCGTAAGATCTCGAGGCATTTTTTGATGTGTTGATTTGTTTTGTTTTGCCCTCTGTTTATTGATTTTCTCTTGAATTTTGTGTCATCACAGACACACAGGAGGGGGAAGAGGAGCCATGGACGAAGAGGTATAAAATTGTTGTGGGCTATAATATCCATTAAGAATTAAATTACTCCCATGTTTTCTTTCGCTCCTGTAGGTTTGAGCTCCTCAAACGATTGTGTGTCAGCATTCGCCGTTATACTACATAGGCCTCTCTGCTATACAGTCTATCCATCATTATTAACCTATCAATTCACTCGTGTGGAAGGCAGCACTAGCCCAATCCAGGGCAGCAGCTCATCCAGGAGCAGCAAGGAGGATCGAAGCATCAGAGAAAAAAGAAAAAAAAACAAGGAGCCCCCCCAAAAAGATGGCGATCAATATAAGAGCTTACTCGAGAGACTGGACACGAGCGCCGGAGTCGGAAACGCCATCATTCAACAGCATCACGCAACGCCAGGTTCCTCCTACTTTTTCTTTATTATTATTTTTATTCTTATTCTTTCACACATCATTTTCTTTTTGATTTATCACGTCGTCTCTCTCTCCTATTATATCGAATTGCGCTAATTTCAGTTATTCCTGGACAATTATCGGTAGATAGTCGTACACATGTGCAGTGCAGTAGGCTGCCACCACTCTTTATAAATAGCGGCCTTGTGTCAACTCCTAAAAGCCTGCAATCACGTAGATAAATAGGAACGGCGTGTGTATAGATGTCCCCTTCTGGCTTTTGTGGGTGCACCAGATATATACCCACACACACACCATCGTTCAAAACTATTCTCCCAGCTCAGAAGATTAAACAGAGAGTTTATATTTAGAGACGGCTGAGACTCTGCTGCTGCTGCGCCCAGTGAAGCGAATGTACAAGACACTATTTGAATGTGTATCGGGTCGGTTAGGTTTTTCTCTGTGTGTTTCTGCGCCGGAATGGTGGAAACATAATAATCAGCAACTTTCGTTTCTCGCCCTAAAGGAATGAATGCGAGGGGAGGGGAAAAATGTCCGGAAGTGCTGGATGTGGGAGCCGTCGGTGTAGTAGCAGGGCAGCAGACAAGATGCGGTTATCTCACGGTGGGAGGGCGTAATAATAAAAGAATAAAAACCAAAATAGGAAATCTGATCTGGATGTTGGCGACGATGTCGTCATCCAGCAGACGGAAATAAAAAGAAACTTTTTATCTTTTTTTGTTTTTCGTGGCGCAGCGAAACAATCTGTCCCAAGATTCCGTAAAGGCTCCTGAAAAAAAAAATCCTGTCCGACGTCTAACTATGGCAGACAAACAATCGATCAAACCAGCACCCAACTTCTTTTTATTTTTCTTCTTCTTTTGTTATTAGGTCGTATCTTATCCGGATTGGAATGTTTAATTGTGTTTTGACATGGCGCGAAAATTTGAATTCCTTTTTTCAAAAAGTGTTCTAAATTCCTGTTACGTGTGTTTTAGGTGCGTGTATAAATCATTTGCATATAGATAGCTCTGAAATCCAATCTGATCCTCTCGTCTTCTCTATTTGACAGAGAATTATTATGATCACAGGCCGGGAGAAAATATACCCCGCCCAAGATAAAAAAAACGTGGTTGGGGGTATCATTTGGATGATGCGATTTACAGGCAATTTCGGAGCGCGCTGAGGTCTAGCGTGACTCGTAATGAACCCTAATATAGTAATATTACATCTAGCCTCTAATCGAATGTCATATCCAGCCAGTTGGCTAAACAAGATTTAGGGTCGATGCGTTTGTTGAAATTGTCACAAAGGCTGGCTGCTGGGCGCTGAGGAGGAGAGAGAGAGCCAAGGTCCGTGAGAGAGAAAGAGGCTGGCTGTCAAAAGCTTATTAGCATCGTATATATTTATACAGGATTGCCAGTGAGGTAGATACGGCCCGGAGGCTGCATTTCCTCGTATCTAAGAAATGCCGGGGCCTTGTTATTATATTGTGTATGTATCCTGTATCCGCCTAGATTCCCCAATGGACGCCCCCCCCCCCTGATGTATGCGGACCTGAGGGGGGTAAAAAAAAAATGAGGGAATCTTGTTTACTTTGCGGCTAAAACATCCACCTCCTCCTTTTTTTGACACGATGATATTGTCCAATCGATTATTCAAATAAAGGCGCGCGCGCGCTTAAACCTCCCGAGGGAATTCAATTTAAGAAAACTGGTCAAATGCAATGATTAACCAATGGTTACACATGTGTCAAATTTTGTTTTTATTTATTAGGTGTGTTGAGAGGATTGCCGAGAGATTTCGGCGTTTGACCACCGTCACATCATCAGTCGGCATCAGCTGGCGGCCAACAGCAGCAGCCGGGCAGCAGAGGCAACCGCGGCAACAACCGGAGTGACGTTTCCATTTAGGTCAGTCGCAGTCCTGCCACAGATTAAAATCTAGCAAATGATCAAATTCAGTCGTCTAAACTGAAAAGAAGAGATGATGGACGTTCCCAATTACTTGTCAAATGCACTTATACTGGATCAAACCGACCGATCCTACCCCCTTTTCTATTATTAGTAGTGAAACACCACGCCCCTTCCCCCCTTCCATTTTGACGTATAATTAGCCCAGGGGGGAAATAATCGATTTGGTGACCATTTTGACGTGTGTGTGTGTATTTTCAGGTGGACGTAGGATCGACTAAGGCGACCAACATCGGAGGCGTTGGCGATCGAATGGGTCGCACGACTAAAAATCAACGCGGCGCTTCCGGCGGCGGAAGCAAAGCCGAGACTCCACCCACTACATCTCAGCAGCAACGATACGAGACGGCCCTCTACTCGCGCGAAGACATTCGCGAGCAATATTGCATCAACAAGAAAGAAACGGACGTGCTGGATCGCTCGTCCCACGTGCGCCAAAGAGCCAAAGGATTTTTCGGAGATTTTTCGGATGAAGCCTTTAGCCCAGCCTTTCCTTTCTCTCCCCATGTGCTTACGTCAACAGGGTTTTTTTTGGACAGAAACGGGTCGTGATCGATACGGCGGAGGTACGGACGTGAGTTAACCGACGTGGAACAGATCCGCAGCTCCTTTTTTGCCTTCAATCTCGTCGCTCCGCTCTCTCTGTGTGTGTGTGCGGCAGGCAGAGAGATGTGCATGTGGCCACTTAAGGGTCTCTCTCACGGCCGCTGCCCGTCCATTTTGCTGATCGAATTTCCAGCTTAAGTCGCAGTCTAGGGAAGAGGGAGGCCATTGAAAACTCAAAGGCGAATCATCAACTGAAATACGAGAAGTAACTCTCCAGGAGCTCCTGGTAAAATTGTAGAAGAATTTCCATTCGACCTATTTTATTTTTAAAGTTGTAACGACATTTTTTCACGCGCCGAAATTTTTCGATTCATTCGACGTAAAACCGGATCGATGTGTCGTAATGAGACTACGAGAAAGCGAATGGGAAGGGATGTTATTAGAGCGCCACTGGGTTTCAGGTTCTGCAGATCGGATCAGGAGGTTCTACGGTACTGGGCCTACACACCCGCTGGAATACCTTGGCACATCCTATCCCCTTCCACCTCCTTCTAGGTTAAACAGAGAGAGGCCGGATTGTAGCCGTGTGTGACGTCAATAACGACGTTGTCTATACAAGAGGAGAAAAAAGTAACTTTCCCCCCCCAAAAAAAGAATACAACAACCCCGAGGGAAATAGTTTGTGGGTTCTGTTAAGAAAGAGAAACAGGAGCTCGGCATTTTTTAAAAAAAGAAAAAACACCTTGATCTTCTCATCCGTGGATCCTAATGGCTAATGTCTTGTGTGTATTTCCATCACACACACGGAGAGAAATATGGAAGGATTGACTCTAAATGTTTATTTGTTTGTTCTCGCTGCTGCTGCTGCTGAAGGAAATCTGAAATGGAATTTCATTCCTACCCGAGAAAATAATAATCCCGCCGGAATAGAATCCCGTTTTTGTTTTGTATTTTGTGATTGGCCCAAAAGGTTTCGAAAATCGATAACGTGTGAGAAAGAACCTTTTCCCCTACGGCTGTGTACACGTTAGTAGTAGCACTTGTGTGTGTGTCTCCGGATTGTGCGAAAATCCTTTTTATTTTGTCGGTTTAGCCCCCACCCCGTCCCAAGGATTGGGCACCCACATATATCTTTGATAGTTCTTCTCCTTTCATCCGTCTTTGACTTTTCTTTTTCCTACTGGCCGGGTGTAGTTGCGCTGGATACAATAATAATATTATTTTTTTGGGGTGGGGAGCTCCTTATATTGCCTCGTATAGTGTGTACTTACTTACTACCTATCTCCTGGCCCTGGGTTCGTTCCTTAACGGCAGTCCCACCGACTTATGGCATTCCCTTATTCTTATCGATTGGATTGCGGATGCCTCCGCTCCTTTACACACACACTGTGTGTGTGTAAAGGCTGAAAGGAAAGAGTGTGTAGTAATAGTAGTTGTAGGAGTAGTAGTAGTAGTAGTAGTGCGCCCCTTTAGGTTTGGGCACAAAAGACGAGAGATGGAAACGGACTAAACTCTTGGAAACGGAAGACGACGGGACATGGATGGAAAATGTTCCAACAGGTCGTAGGGCATAGATCCTGACAATACCTATCGATCCTTTTCCTTATCAATATTCATTTCTCCCTTTCCATTCTGGTATAGTATAGAGTTCCCTGGATATCCGATTGATGTTGTTGTTGTTCATTTTGACGGCGTCTGGCGCTCCTGAAAGGATTTTTTTTTCTCCTTCAGGGTTCAGTTGAATTGACAATTGGATTTTTCTAGGAATAAAATTGAATGGAGGAATTTTTTTGTTCCCGTTTTTATATCATTTGTCGATCCTTAATTGAATTGAACTTTTTTCTTTTCTATTTTGCAGAGGACAACCTTCGGCAGTTGCACGGCATCCAGGAGAGTATCCAGCGGATGAGACAAGTCAGCGTGCAGACACTACGACTCCAGGTATACAGTTGGCAATCATCACCTTCTCAGCAGGATCTCCTCTTTTCTTCCCATCGTCCGTTGATAGAGACGTTCATTCATCCATCCGCCCGTCCTTTTATAACTTTTTTTTATTTTTGGCGCTTCGTGCCGAAATGGGGGGGGGGGGGGAATAATCTGATGGATGATGGCGGGAGGTGAGCACCGACACATCATCCATCAAATTCAACCCAGGCGAAAAATGGCACGTCACGGCCCAGGGAGGAGGAGGAATCGATTGAATCAGCTTCCTATAGAAAGAAAAACGTGCAATCAGGTTGATATTTATGATGATTCGAGTTGATGGGTTCGTGCTGGTTTGCGTTTAGTTGCTCGTTAAGGCGAGAGAGGAGAGTTGGGCACCACGGCATCGATTAGCGGATTTGGGCGGGTTGGGTCGCAGCAGCAGCAAACGACAGGAGCCACTCGTATCTCCTTTATCTTTCTTTTTCTCTTTTCAGGCTCCTTAATGATGACTTAAAGCTCTGCTCTCATCTCTCTGGTGGCTCCTTCTTCTTCTCAGCTCCTTTGTCATTATCATTTGCCAACCGTATTGTCTCTCTTTTTCTCCCTTTGACTCTCTTCTTTCCCTCGAGAGATCCTGACGGGGAAGAAAACAAAAAAACAAAAAACTTTTGCTCGACTCCCAGGCGCCCAGTCTGCCTGCGTGACGTTTTTCGCCAGTTATTTGCATTGGGCGGGCCACCCACCTTGAGCCAAAGATAAAAGGAGCGCTCCTGGATTTTTTTTTTTTTTTTAAACAAACAAACAAACAAACGCGGATGCCGGCCCAGGGTCTCTCTTCCCAGGAGCACCACCCCACACACACGCAGAAACGGTGCGATGACATGGGAGACTATTGGCCGACTCCTCGTTTTACATACAACAATAAAACAGTCGGAGTTGAGAGACGGCTCCTGTTCTCCTACCCCCCAGCTCCTTTGAGGAGATATCTGTTGCTTAATGAAAATCAAGATGGCAGCAAGTACTCCCCCCCACCACCAATCGATCCGCACCCGACCCCAGTTGCTCCTTAAAAGCACTTAACAACTTTTGACTTTCCTTGGCTCCTTGATTCCAGTTTGTCCAGGGTGGGGTGAAAGGAGCCCAGGGAGGAGTTGGAATTTTGACTTGACTGGGCGGTTTTCATTCAATTATCGTTTCATTTGATCATCTCGTCGTGAATTGGGAACTTGCCAACGGCTGCCGCTCCCTTTTTACCATCCGCCCGGAAGGTTGGAAATGTCATTAAGGGGAGAGTGGGGAGGAGGGGGGCCAATAAGGAGCCCAGCAGAGATTTTTCATTTGATTTCGGCCATTTAATTTTTGTTTTTCTTGTTTGAAATTAAATGTGCAGTCGCAGGTGGGCAGGAGACTTCGCTACGGAGGAGTCGGCGCTGGATGCAACTGGAGCCTTTCCTGCCCGTCACTGAACGGAAGTGGCGGTAGCGGTGGTGGCCAAGGAGGAGTTGCGTCTGGATTGGCTGGCCACGGAAATGGCAATAACAACGAGGCAAATTGGCTGGGAGCCACGCTGGCCGATTGGGACTCGCCCACTTCGCCCGGAATGGCCGCTCATTATTGGGGTATGCGCCGGAAGGCGTTTTTCTCCCGTTGACGTCCACTTTTCTTCTTTTCCCTCACTCACTAATTTATTCTTTTATTCCGTCGGCTGGGTTGTTGTTAATTTTATTCCACAGTCGGAGGAGATGGAGGGCCCAGTCATAAGGCCGGCCTGGCCAACGGATCGAAGCGGCGACGCAGCTGGGCCAGCCCGTGGGAAGTGGACGAGATGGGATTGGCGTCAGCCGGAGGCACATGTAGCATCACTTACGGTATGCACACATCTTCTTCCCGTCCAGGAGCCGAGATGGCCGAGATGGCCGACCGGAGGAGAAATGTAAATGTTTTAATTGTCTCCCACTTTGCACGCAGAAGAGGCAGGAGGAGGAGGAGCTCTGGATGGAGTCGGCGGACGGACGAGGAGCATCAGTTTGAGCAGCGGCGACACGGATAACGAGCAAGACGCCGCCGGAGGTGGTCACTCGTCAAGGGCCCGACAGGCCGGAATTACCACCTCGTCGTCGGCTCTGTCGTCCGGCGAACTCAAAGTCCTGGCCGGACGGCACTCGACCCACTCACTCAACGACATGGGATTTCCCGTAAGTCGATTCGAGTCATTTGTTTAACATTTGAATCATTTAATTGTCAATTTTTTGAAAAATTTCATCCAGTTGATTCCGGCGCTGCCGACGAAACCGCGCGGAATGTCCAAGGACGGCGGTGGTGGCGGGCGGGACGGCGATCCATCCAAGTGGCTGTCGCCGCGCATTTTGACGCTGCAGAAATCCATTTCCACTCCGTCGATCCTGGCCGTCAAGGACGGGTCCAATTTGACGGCCCTGACTTTGTCGAGCATCAAGAACTCGACGGGCGGTTCCAATTCGGCCAGCAGCGCGGCATCCGTCACCATGGCCGCCGCTATCATTGGCCCTTCCGTCGGACCCGGCCCTTCCGCCGCCGGAATGATGGCCAAGGAAACGCAGGGCATCCTGATGACGGCCACAGCGGCTGGACCGACTTCGTAATTTTTCAAACTTTTTCTTTCATTTTCCTTTTTTGTTCAGTTTTTGACCTCAATTTTGTTCGGTTTTTCTTTTTTATTTTCGCCACGCCCCTCGTGTCCCAACCCACACGCCAATTGAATGGATGTTGTTGTTGTTGTTCAGTTCGTCCCCCCCGTATTTCGTCGTACACTGGTTTGGAGAGCGAAACCGATGACGACTCTGAATTGCATTTGAACCACCACCACCACCTCAGTCACGATCACGTCTCGTCCCGTTATTCTCTTGGCAGTTTCGTCGCCGAGTAAGTTTTTCGTTTTATTATTTTCATTTTATTTTATTTTATTTTTCCACCCATCCAACGGAATGTCGCGTGATTTTTCTATTTTTCCCTCCCATTTTCAAACTCACGTGACGGAATTTTATTTTTTCACAGACCGGGGTTCGAGAACGACGACGACGCCAATTCTTCCAAGAGACGGAAGCGCGGCAGCATCTTCTTCCGCAAGCGCAAAGTAAATCTTTAAATTCAATTCCGGAATTCCGGATTCCGGAATTTTTGCTCAAATTTTTAATTTTTTTTAAATTTCAATTCAAAAGGACAAGGACAAGGAAAAGGACAAGAGCAAATTGAAGCAGCCGCACCAGTTTGTGCCCGTTTGCCATTCGAATTCCCAGCCGTGCGACGTTTGCTCCAAATCGCTGACCAACAAGGCGGTCCTGCGCTGCGAGAGCTGCGCCAGCAACCAAATGCTCTACAGTCGCCGGAATTGGATGGACAAGGAAACTTGTCTCGGGATTTTAAGTGCCGTCCTTGACACCATGTCCTATCCTAATCGTGTCGTTGATGATAGTGATCCCCCTCATTCCAACAGCATCGACGTCAAAGACCTTCACCGACTCTTGATGAAAGGCTGTTACCACCAACGTGACCGTGACCGTGAGAGCCTCGATCATTCGAAAAATCCGGTCGGGACTTTCAAAACTTCGCGGGAAATTCAAATCTTTGTCAAGTCTTGGTCGACGACGGGCAGAATCATCGCCATCAATATCCAGCCGACGGCGACAATCCGGCAATTGAAGGAGCGGATTTTTCTTAAAGAAGATATTCCGCCGGAGCAGCAGTGCCTGATTTACGCCGGAAAGCCACTGCCGGACGACGGAATAAGCGGTGAAGGTGAAACTTTGCAAGACTACGGCATCGGCCAGGAAAGCACTTTGCAACTTTTACTCCGGCTGAGAGGCGGTGGACCATCATCCTCATCCGGCGTCGTCGACTGCCGGAGTATCCATTTGGCTCCTGATTTGTTTGACGAGCGCTACCACCACGATTTCAGCCGCATCTGCGATCAAGGATTCAATTTCTACCGGGGCGGAGTCATCTACATTCGCCCGTGCGGATGGATCCGGCTGGCCTTGAATGTGGAAGGCAAGTACGCGGACGACGTCTGGCTCAAAGGCAATCAGGGCAAACGGCCCGATCCTTTCTCATCGGTCGATGGGGAGTGGCCGGTAAGTTACCACGGAACTTCCTACCACAACGGACTATCCATCGCTCGCCAAGGATTCGATCTGGCCAAGTGCAAACGATCCAAACACGGGTACGGCATCTACTCGACGCCGGACATTGAGTGCGCTCTGAAATTCGCCGAATGCGGAACTTACAACGGGCGCACCTACAAGTTGGTCATCCAGAATCGCATCAACCCCGAGAGTTTGATGAAAATCAGCCGCTCTGAGACTCGCGGAGGTGAATATTGGATCTCGTCCAGCGAAAAGGACGTCCGGCCCTATGCCATTTGCATTCGTGAATGCGTCAATAACGACGGCCTTTGGTGTTATTGATTTTTTTGAATTTTTGCCATTTTGAATTTTCTTTTTCAACCCTAAGTTTTGATGAATTTCTTTTTCTTGCTTTACTTTTAAAAAAAAAATCTGTTGAACATTTTTGTGTCACAAGTCTCGTCAGTTTGGAAAAAGAATATAACGAATTTAATTAAACTTCTTTTCAAGGTTTTTTTGCTGATGCTACTACGCAGTTTAATTATTTTTAAGTTTGGCGCTAAATTCAAATAACTGCGCCAAAAAGTAGTGGTAATATATAGGCTTCCCTTTTAATAACTGTCGTCAAAGACGGCTCTTAAACAAATTTTGACGGTGTCTAATCTAATTTTACAAAGGGGGAAAAAGAAGTTTGCGTTGACAAAATGACGTGCAGCGAAGTGACAGCGACTGATGGCCTTGATGTCGCTGAGCAGGGCCCCTCGAATGAGTTTGGCATTGACAAAACAGGTATAGGGCACGGCACGCCATCGACTAACCATATAGGAAGAAAATTTTAAAAATAAAGGCGAAAGTTAAGTTTAAAACGAACGTCAAAAGTTTGTGGTTACAATCCGCCGTTCCGTATTGCGATTTAGACAAGAAACTCTCACGGAAGGAAAGAAGCCAATAACTATATATAGACCCATGAAGCTCTAGCCATCCATTACCACGATCAAAGGTTACATATAAACTGTAGCGCACTTTGCATCTTTTGATACATGTACCTATAAAGGAGAATGGCTAAGATATGTATCTTTTTGGTGTGGTAGTGTTAAGAGTGCCGTGCATTACCGCGCCAATGCTTTTCTTTCTAAACTGCATTTTTCAAAGTCATCCGGGTTCGCGCGTGAATATGTTGGTGATTTATTCAAACAATGCCAGGCCGCAAAGAGTCACGGGTTATATAGCACAAAGTCTATTGCGGCTGTTCCTTTTTTGGGGGGCTATCAACTGCGATAATGCATGCGCATATTCTAACGTGCTCTCAACTGTACCTCGCAAGGATTAATTTCGGGTCGCTTAGTTCATCTATTGAAAAAAATTGAAATTTTCAGTCACTTCCGGTGGCAACAGTTGTGGATACGAAAAATAGGATTACCCTTATAATTTGCCGCTGGCTATACTTATGGGTTGTATCAGCCTCTAAAAAATAAGTCGCTATAAACACTGCACTAATAAACCGAATAACTTTGACATTCTCCCACTGAGCCAATCATCTAGCTCGTTATTGGAATCAGACATAAGAAGCGACGCGACAGGCCGGAAATCAACTGTCCCCAAATAGCCGCGGGAGTCGATATATGATATCTATTTATCTATTTCTATCTATATTTCTATAATGTGCAACCGTCTCGATTCGTGTGTGTAGGAACATATACAGCGATAACGATCGATTAATCAGCACAGTGTTTATATCGACTTATATGTTTGCGGGCTTGTATTCTTGCTTATATTATAACCCCAAAATTTTCTGGCAAGCTTGGCAATAAATGAAGAGGATCCTTTATTTTTCTATCCACAACTGTTGCCACCGGAAGTGGCTTACAATGTCACATTTTTCGAAGAACGAACCAGGCGGCCCGGAAGTAATCCTATCGACAAGTGTCTGAATTTGGCACCGGCTTGGCTAGATAGTGTGTTGCGCAACGGTTTTAATCGACGTTTGCTTATCAGCCGACTTTCTTTTATTATAGTATTTATGTAAATTAAATATTTTTGTTTTCGCTAAGTTGTGGAGTCTTAAATAACTCTCTTCTCCCCAAGATTTTGTTAATTCTCGCTCTGTATGTGATAAAGAATTCTATCACCAGACAAGAGTACAAAATAATGGTTAACGAATAGAGATAAGACCCACTCCGTTACTAAAACCAAGCTGATAATTCATCAGAACATTAAGGAAAAATATCGGAGTACAAGAGTGGCGATAGTGCCATAGCTTAAAATTACGTGTGAAAGTATTTATATCATTCCAAAATCAGGAAACTTAAGGAAACCGGAAGTTCGTCAATTCGCAGTTAATACTCACTAGTTACAAATGTCGATACCAAAATTAGCTTACCTTTATAGAGAGGACGAACCTGGGGCAAACTTTTCTTTGGTGGCTAAGGAATAACAAACGAGTCGCCCAAGTATTAAAATATTTTATCAATCCCATCCCAGTATTGACTATCCAGCATGCAAGATTCTTCGCTATATCTCTTGATGTGTGCGAATGGGTCCGGGAGAAAACCATCGGACCGTGTATAGTGCTGCTGCTGGGGCGGGCGAGCGTAGCGATGCGTTAAAGAAGTTGCGGGACTTGGTCGATTTCGAATCGGAGAGAGAAAAATGGACTGCCGACTAGCATCGAGTCCCGACGGGTCCTTTCAACCGATATCCATTTTCAGCGGGAAAAATGAAATTATCGATTAGGAATAAATATAATTTTTCTCCGGAGTATCACCATCCGCTTCGCTTTCTATTCATGTCTGTGATTTAAATAAATATTTTCATTCGTCGCCAACTCATTTTTTCATTAACCAACAAAGAAATGTTTGCCCCGAGGTTCATCCCCCTAAAAATAGTTCATTGTGGTATTAATTGCAATTTGCATATTATGAGCATTATTTGGGAAACGACGAACTTCAATTCCCCTAAGACTTCTGTTACACGAATGAATTAGACACCTAGACACGAGAGGTTAAGCTACGAGACTAACCCCACTCGATTTAACCCTACGAAACTCTTTGATATTCTGATTAAGAAATCAGTTAATTTAATGTAATTGTGGCTGAGAAAATTACACCCACCATCTAAGATTGATAAACCAAAAAATACTTTTTGTGTTGCCCTTAGAAATTAGAACAGTAATAAAACTCTCAGCACACTTTATGAAAAAATGAAAGAAAATTCCAATTGAAATATTACTCTTGTGAAGAAAGTGAGCTGATGAATAAACGCTGATAAACAGCGTTGCGCAACACACTAACTAGCACAGCCGGTGCCATATTCAGATAATTATCGATAGGATTACTTCTGGGCCGTTTAGTACATTATTCGTAAAACGTGAAATTGTCAGCCACTTCTGACGGCAACAGTTGCAGATTAAAAAAAGAGGATTACCCTCATAAATTGCCGCTGGCAATACTTCGTCGGCATCCATCATCCATCATCACATTCGGCGTCTGTACATTTTCTTTTTTTTTTACAACAATTATATTCAAAGCTTTGACGTGATTTATTCACTCGCTCGCCGGAAAGAAAAAACTAGAAGCTGTTGCTGGGGTCATCAGGTCCGTTTGACTTTTGAGGGCGACTTGACTCTCTCTTTTGTCTCTCCACAAAGACGTTTTTGCACTGCACCCAAAAAAATAATGAGGTTCCTTGTTTCCTTCACCAGGGATCGAATTTTTTTAAAATGAATATCGTTTACGAGCACACAACATATTAAATTTTTTCATGGCTAACCCAGTGATACACAAGGGAAATTAAGTTACAGATCAATAACCGTAAACGCAATCACCAATTTGTTTAGGGAAAGACAAATGTATTTATTTTAATGATTTTCACGTCATTGAATTATCTAACCAGTTGTAGCGTACGACAGCAGCTCGAAAGATTGTAATGTCATAAACTTAGATTCCGATATGTTTATTAAACATATCAGAATCTTCATACTGTCGGGAGCTAGCCATCGGCACGAAAACTGGTTAAATGTAAAACTTAAACTGAACTGGAAAATCTCCAGAATATGAAGAAATGTGCAACTGCAAGATGATTACCGAGATGGTGAATTTTAGAATGTAGAAGGCGCAATGGGCTAGCCGATAATGTTGGAGAAAAAGGGTTTCAGGTAGTGCATCACGCAACGAGAAATCAAGTTCATTTGCGTCGATTCAAATTTTTCTCCTTCTTTTTATCCTGACGCAAAACAAACAACAAATCAAGATTCTTATAACATCCAATAAAATCATAAACCAGCTAACATTTCAAATTTTTTATAAGTGAATATCCCATTTACCAGCACACAACACATTCAAGTTTTTGTGACGGGAAACCCAGTGATACCCCAAGGAAATTAACTTACAACTCAAAAGCCGGAACCATAATCACAAACTTATTACGGGAATTATTTGCCGTTTTACTTCTTTTCGGGTTATTGCTAATCTATTGTCAGTCTTCTCTCTTGGCAAGTGAATATGTTCGTAAAGCTCGTCAATTTCGTAAAGCTCAAGTTTAAATGGATTCTTTCCGGTTTCCGGTGGTGATCGAAAGATGTGAATGTATAACCCACTGCGCCCCAGATGCGGTATGTTACGCTTTCTATTTTTTAATCCAATTATTATTAACCGAATGAATTCTAGAAACGTTCAAATCTCATACGTGAGAGTCGAAGAGAAAATTTACGCGCGAGTGCGCGTTCGAGCGCCGCATAGTGCAATGCTCTGTTGAATGATGATGGCGAGAAATGATCACATAATCACATATAATCATTTCCTATCTGCGTAAACGAAATAGCAATTGATTCGGTTTAAATTTTAATTGAGTTTATTCGTACTGGGTAGAAATAATCACTTCTGCACAATGTCTGTGAATTGCTTCATCATGTTCACAGATTATATTACTCGATATGACAGCTGAAATAAGTGATCCCGACCTCAATCACGCCGATTAAATTGAAATATCGCCGGCTCTCGGAAAAGCACACCTTTTGAAAAACAAGTTCTGTTCTTAAAAGCAGTTAATCCGGAAAAATTGACGTTAAACTGTCACCGACGCCGCCGGCACGCAAGGTTTAACGTACAGTAAGCTTGTCATCTAATTTAAGGAAAATGGTGGATTGATTTGGGAGTTTTTTTTGTTATTAATTAACATATCTTGATAAACACTATTTTTCTTTATCCAGTCCCGAAGATCGAGGAATGCGGAATCTTAATTAAATGGGTGAGAACTGACCAACAGATAAAAGAAAATTATGTGTTTACAGATAAACCTAAATTGAAAGGAGCACCACTCCGTAATAATAACATGTCTATGAGCGATTCTTGATTGTATGAAGTGACTCAGTTAAAAGCGAAATAATTTGGAATAGTACAAATCCATTACAAAGGGTTATAGCATTCCTCAAATTTCTTGTTAGTGTGCTAAAAGTTCACTTTTCAAAAATGTAATTTTTTAAACGCCCATAACACATGTATTGGTTTATTTTTCTTTCTGAAACGCGTCGCTATAATTCGCATACAATTCGCCACATTTTCCCTTCGGTACTATCGATACAGTTATGGCTCTGCATGGGGAAGTAAAAACAAAACAAAACTTAACATTTAGACCAATGGAAGCAGTTGCTTTTCTGGGTTTTTACTACGGCATTTGAAAAGCGGCTTTGTGGAGATTGAGTTGAACGTATTGATGAAAAAAGTGAAAAGAAATTGAAAGCTTTGCTATTAGCCTAAATGAGTGCCTCCCAGGCTACAAGACCACTGAATATATTTAAGGGGCCCTACTTATTTGTGGATGATAATAAAATTCTGATTACGTCGACAACCAAGAGTTTCTATAAATGAGTTATATTAATCAAAACATCTCGCGTATTGCCTTGCAATCTGATTTCATCGTGGCACCGACACGGCAGAACATGAAGATTATAACGCAGAGTAAATTTATCATCTAAGTTTAAGAAGATGGCAAGTTAAGATCTTTGAATTTTGCCACTAGTATTCAGGTTACTGTGCTGTTCGTTATGAATCTCTGTGATTGTGATAACGACAATAAAACTGAAAAATTACTATCCGTTGATATTAAAATGTGTAGCAATTCAATGAATCGTCTCGTTATCCACTCTCCAAGATAATAGCAGAAAGCCAGAAACAATCAAATTTAATGGAAATGTAAAACCGTAATAAAAACAATTCTTTGAGCAATTGATGATTGTGTGTCGCGGGGCCGTTAATGCCGATTGTGATTCGGAAAATGACTCGTGCATTACATACAATTACGAAGTGCTCCAATATTTAACATGTGTGCTGACTGATCACTTTACAAAAGTGTAATTTTTAAACCGCCAATAACGATTCGTCAATCTATTTGGTTATCTCAAACGTGTTGCTTTAATTCGAATACATTCCCGTGCATTTTCCCTTCGGCACTCGATAGTGCCGGCTAGTGCCGATCGGTAGACTCATGGCTCTGGGAAAGGAAGGGTGCAAACAAAAAATATAAACACACGAGCGAGAAGATAGTAAAAGTTTAGTGCAACTCAAGTGACACAATTTGTTTTTCAATCAGTTGGGAATTTTGAGAAAAATAATTTAATTGTTTTTTTTTCTCTCAAAGCAGCGCTAGTATAGTTAATGATGACGCCATACCGGTCCAAGTGGCCCTTTATTAGTCATCAAGCCGAGCCCTTTTTGGCTCCTTTTGATCCGGACAACGCCCCATGTGTGTTTACGCGCGCATTTTTCAAACAAGATTTCACGGCATGTACACAAGGTAAAGTACGTGCATCCGCCATTCTTTCGGCTACAGATCCATTCTAGCTCATATAAATCGGCAGGAAAAAAGGAATCAAAACTGAATCAAGAACAAAAGGAGATGACGTTTCATTATACAATCGAGCCGCAAAAAATAAACCTCTTGAAAAGCCAGTGGGCCTCGTCAGCAGGCTGACAGACGGGCATCATCCGGAGAGCTCTGTGGGGGCATCATCCATCAATAAAAACGAATGCTTTTATATTCAGTTGCTGCTGCTGCTGCTGGCCTACAATACACAGTGCGCAGCGATTGAGCGGGCGAGGGTGGGCCGCTCTGATGCGGTTGGGGCTCCAACTGAACTGAAGAGGGATTACGTCTATGCCATGGCACACAACAATCATCTGTATGCAGTCGGACAAATTTGATGATGCCGAGGCTGCTTGGCTCTCTAATGTGCTGATGATGTTATAAGGCTCAAGTCGTTATCTGGTGCGGAAAAAAAGGTTGCGGGGCCGGGCCGATTCGCCGATAATCTAATAGGTCGTTTCGGCCCGTTCGAGCGTGTCCTATACTCTGTGCTGTTCTCTCTCTTCTTCTTCTTCTTTTCGCTTTCGGGTCTATAAATAAATGTACCTTGATAGCGCTTTTTCTATCCGCCTCTTTTGATCAACGATCAACGATGATGGCAGCATATCACTACGGATAGCGATATGTACCTAATAGAGCCGGAATTCGTGCTGCCGCTGCTGCGTCCAGCAAACATTCGTCATCGGCGGGCGTCGGCGGGTTCAGATGGAGGGGAACACCGGCGCGAGAGTCGAGTCGGCGGCGGCACACGTTCCGCTTATCTCTGCACAGCAAAGGCAGCTGGCGGGGGCTGTAATGTTATTGGATGGAATCTGATGGCCAACAAAACAGGATGGATGACATAATAAGCGACCGCAAAAAAAAAGGAGGAGGAGGAGGAGGGAAAACGAGAGAAGGATCGGCTGTCAACCTAAAACACGTATGTGCATAATGCAGAGCTACAAGCTAAATATTTCGAATTTTCTCTTTCTCAGACAAACTAAGTCAAGTCTCAAGTGGTTATTGAAATCGGGATTCCAAATCTCTGACTTTGAACGTGAAAATTAAGTCCAGTCCAGTTAGAAAAGAAAAGAATTGAAAAAAAAAACCCCGTACGATGTCTCATTACCGCTTGCTTTCTTTAAATAAATTGATTAAAAAGTATTAATATTATACGTAGTGTCGCCTCAGTGTGGGTTACACTAGTCTTCTAGTGCGAATCTAATTTCAAAACATGACAAACGTAGTTTTTATCAAGGGGAATGCTCAAACTTGGTGTAACTGGGTGCTACTGTAATGTTCATAGTAAATAGTAAATAGAAAGATAGTAGATCACGAAAAATTTGACACAACGTGCTGAACGTTTGAAAATGACACATTTTCCCGCTTGGGCGTTTCAATTCAGTGCAAAACTGGGCGCCAAATTTTACACTCATCCAAATAAATAAGGTGCCATTGCTAAAAACAGTGAACGAATCAGACAGGTGCGTACGAATCAGAAATTGCGCTGCTTTTTTCAGAAATTTGAATTCATTTAATTTAAATCAAGGGCCTGGCTATTTTAAAATGTAGAACACAATTTATCAGCTTCCGTAGCCAAATCTATTGTTATCACCATTTTCCCAGTGCCCACAAGCCTTTGAGCAGGTGAATGGGAAAGTACAACGTACTTATTTACGAAGTATCTGGAGCTCTATAATTTTTTAATAATTATCAAGCCGCCTTTAAATATCTCCCCATCAATATCTTAAGCGCGAAAGTATATCTGCAATAACTGATATGAATCGCGTCAAATAAAGAAATAAGGAAAACGGTCAATTGCATCGGATTCATTGTCAATAGAACTGCATTGTTCACGATTTAGAAATGAGTGAGAAGCCCTAGTGATTCCTAATTCCACCTTTAAATAGTTCAGCCATATTATATTTGATTAGATTACGATCAGTCATCTTTACGCATTGACAAGTTTGCAGCTTCAAGTACCAGCAGCTGTGCAGGCACGGTACTCACGAGAGACGCTTGTGAGTTGAAAACTCAATTATTTCGTTAGTAGTGTCGCGAGATGAATCCATGAACTTTGATTATTGTCACACAACGTGACTGAAATGTTTCCTCTAAATGCATTAGCTCAACATTTGTGCAACGACATTTTAGAGCCAGCGATTGCACCTTCACATCTACCATCATCGTCTGCAGACGCCTACATCAGACATAATAATTTCTCAATTTTGACAGACTTACTTTCTATTTAATCATCCCCACAAATCTACATAATCTTCCGCTCCTGCTAAAATACGTTTTCCTACGAAAACATCTATAAGCAGGAAGCAGGGAGCTGGTAGAGCCCATGGGATTGATGGAAGGAAAATACATTTGAGTTGTGCTCCAGCACAGAATATCAATAGCCTCTAGGCAACGGAGGCGACGGCAGCTTAAGTGAACTATGAATGCCCGAAAGACCAGTAAGCGATTGTGAATATTGCGGATAAACAACAAAAATTTGTCAATGGCGTTTAACCAGTGAATGTTCACGCATCAAATCTTTAAAACGCTACATGCATCTACTGTATAGGCTACGACGATAGAATAATTTTTGTAGACAAAATCAGACTAAACGACACGACTCTCTTGCCATGATTCAACTTCGTTTAACATTTCTCAAAAAGTGATTTCTTTGGGCTTCAAGTGTTAAAAGCGGCGATTTTTAGTTTTCTGTGACGCAATAAAAAAGAGAGGAAATACTGAGGAAGAGCAAAGGAAAATCGAGAAATAGAATATTAGAAAAGGGGAAGGGGAAGGGGGGGGGGAGGGTCGGGAAAGAAAAATAGAACCACCTTCTTCTCTTGGCAGAAAACAACTGGCCAATAAAAAAAACGGATTGACGGAAAGTATTGTAAGCTGAAACGGTCTCAGTTGTTTAGTTAAAACCAGATTCAAGTTCCATTCAAAGAACACCACCCAAATCATAGTCAAGCTGAAAATTCGATTAGAAAAAATCACGGTTCTGAAGCATTTCGATTCATGAAACAGGATAGTTGACAAGGGTTTCGTAGTAAATATTGACTTTTCTCAAATAGGATAAAAGATTTCACATTGTTTCATTGCAGACAAGTTGTTATCACTTGAGTCGGACAAGTCAAAGATGGCGAACGAAATTCAAGAAACTCTCAAGAAAGAATCTTAAGTTTATCAACCGTTCGGCACCCACAGTGTCCAACAAAATCAATCTCCTTTACAAGCACATCGTCATTGCCAACCTACTCAGTGATTAACTTCCTCCTGCTAGGCGCTAATTTAAAAGAACGGTGTTAATTACTTTCGCAATTATTTCGAAAACAGAGTGCACTATCTCAAGTACGACGTGCTCACTGACTTGAACATCAAAATGTGATTAAGGTTAAGTGTAAGCACAAACTCCGTTCGTATTAACTAAATTTAGAATAAATTTTTCGAAAAAATTAAAAAGTACCCTCGGGCTGATTACAGAACTTTGTTTTTCACTTTTTCCTTAGAAAAATTCTCAGCGATCAAACTGAAAAGTTACAGTCTGAAAGCCGAGTCAAACGCTAAAACTAGACTAAACTGAGAGAATTGAACTAAAATTGAGAAGACCGCTGACGTAAAAATGCGCCCATGATTGACTTCGGATGACAATCAATTTTGGCCAACGAAATAACTCTAGTTAAAGCTCAAATAGGCGAAGGAAGACAGTTATATGGCGATCAAGAAAAACCTTTTAAATACAATAAAACGAACCAAATTTCGTCACTGGGAAAATTTCAAACCACAAATGAAAATTTAAAAATGTGCGTTTTCGAGTTTCAACTATCAACCTCATTTTTAATTAATTGCGGTTGCTTTCTTGATTCAGAGTAACCCATGATCTAAATACTCGAGTTATCTTTTCGTTCGTCAAAATGGGGAAGTTCGAAGTTGGCAAGGAATGGTCCGATCCCGGGAGAAACACACGACGTGAGGTTACTTGCAATACTCATTGGTTTTGTTGGTTACCAACTTGGAGCACCCCAGATTCATTTAAAAAACAAAAACACATTGATGTTATAGGAAGTACCACTACGGGCTGTGTGTGGTACATCTCGGCAAGTGCAAATTTCATTTCAGACCCTGATCTGATACGCGTAGTATGGCAAGGTTTAAGGCTCAGACTAGAAGAATAGAGAAACATTTTTCCTACCTTTGAGCCCGGGAAATCAATAGCCAGGCATCCACACGACGCCAGTCAGGAGAGGAAAAGGGGGGCATCGTGAATATACGGTTATACACTCGCCTTAACACATTGGGTGTACACGAGGACAGAGTTTTAGTTTTTCCAATTAAACTGGGAACTTGTTTATCTAAGAAAGAAAGAGAAAATGGTTAAGAAAAAAATATAAGTATAAGTATAAGTAAGAAGACAATGGATAACCCCTTATTGTTGATAATGAAAATAACTTAAGGTTTACATTACATACCCTTTTAGGCAAGTTTCAGGCACCATTATATGGCAGGTCACAGGTTAACAAAAAATAGCAAAAACTATTACCCAATTGATGATTCTGAGATCGTTGATGATGAAAGTCTGTATCAAAACTTACACATCTTGTGGTTGCGATGGCTGGCTCAGGCCTGAAATCTGCACAAAAGGTAAGGATTACATAGAGCAAACAAACTCTGCCTTAAATGAATACAGTACGATTCGGCCAAAAACAATTTTGAACTTTAGGCCGAATGATCTTTTAACGATATACGATTCGGCCTGTTGAAAAAATTGAATGATTCGGCCTGTTGAAAAATTGAATGATTCGGCCAATTATGTTTAAAAAAAAATTTTCGGCCATAGGCCTTAAATTTATGAGACGATTCGGCCAAAAAATTATTCGCCAAGTTTTTTGGCCGAATCGTATTAAGGCTATTCAGATAATAGGGCTGTCAGCCATTTTACCTTTTAGGTTTATTTGAGCACCTAATTGTTTACACTTAATTTTCTTAATGGAGCAGTCTAACATCCTGTGTTGCCATCAAATTTGTGTCCAAAATTGCCAATCAGCGTACAGCAGCTTTAAAACGCTGTACGCTGATTGGGCCATTTTGGACACACATTTGATGGAAACGTGGACTATTATAGACCAAATTATTGGCGGCAATCCTCCGGCCTTCTCCCTCCTTCAATATAATGGTTGCAAAATTAAAATTTTTTTTGGCCGAATCGCACAAAGTCAATAATTTCTCATTCGGCCACCAGTCAATTCAAGAATAGAAAGAAGTCTGATCAATTGGCCGAACAGTATATTTTTTAATTAATTACTCGCCATTTTTGGCCGAATAAAAAACATAAAAACAAGGCATTGGCCGAATTGTATATTTCAATGTATTTTTCCACTCATACGATTCGGCCTTGGCCGAATAAAAAACTCAGAAAAGCGGCCAAAATTCTTTGTTTTTTATTCGGCCAGGCCGAATCGTATTTTTTTACCCCTTAAATGCTAGCCAATGTAGTCGGGCACTATCATTAAAACAATTTGAAACAGGTTTAACGCTTCTGTGATAAACTCCCAAAATCATTCCATTTGTTTGCTTAGTTTTTTTTACCTGAGAAACAGCTGAAGAGCATGGGAAGTCAACGACAGGACACCAAAATTCACACCAGAACCACATTTGATTTTGTTCTCCTATTTCTCTTGCAGCCCAGCCAGAGCCAGATACATCTTTCCAGACCAGTGATTCGTTCATTTTTCTATAATAAAAAATATCTGAAATTTTCATCTCTTTTTTTTCTGTGAGTTGTGAAACAAAACGGCAGCAGACGACACAAATATTCTAACCACAATAAGTATCGATATTAAAAATCCGCCCTCCTAACTCCCACCACCCGCGAAAAATATAAAAATATCAACCCCTTATCTAAAACCAAACCTAATAAAAAACAAATTGGTTGATCGCCCGCACTTAAATTAAAATATCTGGATCTCAGAATATAAATGTATAAATATTAAGCCATTTTTAAATATCTGCCTGGTATCAATATATGTTTAGCGTGAAAGTAAATCTGCATTAACAGATTTAAATCGAGCGTCAAATACTGATTGTCACGATTTGCTAATGACTAAGCACTAATTATTCCTACCTTAAAAAAGCAGTTACGAATTATTTGATTAGGCTACGATCGGTCATCATCTTTACGCCTTGGCAAGTTTGCAACTTCACGTTCCAGCAGCTGTGCAAGTGTGTAGGCACGGGTTTCACGGGTTTCACGGGAGTCGCTTGCGAGTTCATCTGAAAAGTAAATTATTTCGTCACTAGTGTAGCGAGATGAATCTATGAACTAAAATTATTGTCACACAACGTGACATATGATTTCTCTTAATGCGTCTGTCATACATTTATGGTGTCATTTTTGAACCAGCTATTATGCACCTTCACATCTACCATCATCACCTGCAGACGCCTACATCAGACAATTAAATTTCTCGGTTGATGAAGTCTTATTTACTCCTTATTTTCTTCCATCACCTCAACAAGCAAAGCTCGAAAACTATCAAATACTCCAGTCGAAGATATCTTGGAGCGTGATGTCAAATGGTGATTCAAGCAAATTGATTGAACGGGAGATAATTACATTTTAACTGTGTTCCAACACAGAATATTAATAATCTTCCGGTAACAAAGTCAATGATAGCAAAAATGAAAAAACTGAGAACACCCAAATCACCAGAAAATAATTGCAAATATTACGGATTAAAACAGATGATTGTGAATTGCAATTAACTAATGAATGTTCACGCACTTTATCTGGTAGAAGGAGAAATGGAGAAAAAGAAAAGTAAAATTGGATAAAGGAGGATTAGGAAAGAAGAATAAAAACCGCCCCTTTTCCCAAGCAGAAAACAAAATTTCGTTTTCACTGAACCAAAATTTATTAAAAAAAAAAAAAAAGGGGTTTCACGTGTCACGGCATTTCCAGTATCGCTTCCCCTCAAACTTGTACGGCGCTCATCTGTTCGGCGCGTTTTATTGTTAGTCTTTCGTTAAAGCGGCTTTAGCGACATTTGAGCCCCGAGGGTAAAACAATTTCGGTCCCGCGAATAAATTCAAAACGGATTGATGGCAGTATCAAGCAAAAATAGGATCAGCAGTTTTCGATTCCTTTCAGAGAACCCCTAGTCCCTACCCCACCCATATCCCACACAAGCTGAATATTCCATAATAGAAAATCACGGACCTAAAAAATTCAATTCATGACGCACGACAGTTAACGAGAATTTTCGTAGTCTGTACTGATGTTACAATAAGAATAAAAAATTCACATTGTCCAATGCAGACTAACTAAGGGAGTAAAGAGACAGGATAACGACAATTCAACTATAAGCGATATAGTTGAATGTCAATGACATCAAGATCATTAACTTGGCGCAATCTTGATTCCTTAACCCCATCAGAACTCAATTTGTGAACAAAAATCAATCTCCTTTACAAGCACATCGTCATTACCAACCCTCTGTGTAAATACCTCCTTCCTACTAAGCACTAATTTGGACGACTGGTGTTAGTTAACCTTACAATTATTACATCAACATAGTGCACCATTATAAGTACGACGTGCTCGTTTACTTGAACATCAAAATGCGATTATAGTTAATAGTTGAAGCATAAACAATGTTCAAATTCACTGGATTTGGCGATTTGGAATTGATAATCGAAACGAATAAATTTTTAACCCTTTTAAACCTACCCTCGGGCCGATTACAGACTGTTACACCTTAGGAAGATGATTTTGCCATGACAATAAAAAAGTTAGGCATTTGCAGGCCGTGTCAAACGCAAAAAAAGGCTTAACAGAGAGAATTTAACTAAAATTGGGAAGAAATAATGACGTAAAAATGTGCGCGAATCTCATTTCATGCTCAGACAAACTTAGTTTCTATCAAGTTGAATTCTCAAACTTAGTGTATCGTGGCGAAATTGTTTTGTTCATCGTTAAAAAATAGATTGGCACAATACATTTGTGTTGCCCGGTTGAAAATGACGTATTTTCCCTCTTGGGCGTTTCAATTTCATTTGCAGGAAAACATGCGCAACACAAACCAATCCGCGTTTTTTAAGTAAAATTTTAGGTCTACAAGCGTCAAACTAAGAAAGGTAAAAGGGAGAAAAATAATACTGATGCGTATACGAATCACTTCGCTTCTTCGGCAAATTGATTTATTTAAATTTTAATTGTGAGCTTAATTATTTTAAAAAGTATAGACTACTGTTTTCCCAATACGGCGACCCCCCTCCCTCCAACCTCAATTAATACGCAGTTGATTCATTTCAAATAGAAGTAATAAATTCTCCTATAAATTAATTTCCCGACATACTGCGTTTTTAACTGTTGAACTTTAAATATAGCATCACAGTGATAATTAGCATGAATCACACACTAACATTTATTTAACCAGTTACACCCAAATCATTCCATAGAGTGAGTCTGGTGTATCACATACGCGACAGGGAAATTTACCTACATATTCTGAACTCGATTGATATTTGAAATTAGACGTGACTAGTCAAGACTCAACAATGTCCGGTAATTCAAAAGACGTTTGTCATCGTACCTGACATTTCCAATCCCCAGGTAGTCGAAATCACATGGGGAGTCTGATGTACGAAAACAAATCTAATGGATATATCCGGATCATATCTGATTAGTTAAAATATCAAGCCATATTTAAATATCTCCCTATCAACATGTTTAGCACGAAAGTTTATCTGCATTTACAGATTTAAATCGCGTCAAGTAATGAAGTAATGAAAACGGTCAATTGCATCGGATTCTTTGTAAATAAAACAGCATTGTTCACGATTTAGAAATGACTGAGTAGTGAGTAGCACCACTTATCACCAAGTGAAAACAATAACCAAGAATGATTTGATTAGGATACGATCGGTCATTTTAACGCCCTGACAAGTTTGCAACTTCACGTACCAGAGACGCTAGCGAGATCATCTAAAAAATCAATTATTTCGTTAGCAGTGTGGCGAGATGAATACATGAATTTTAATTATTGTCACGCAACGTGTCAGATACGATTCTTTTAAATGCATCTGCCATGCATTTATGGCGTCATTTTCGAGCCAGCGATTGCGCAATCACATCTGCCATCATCACCTGCAGACGACTATGTCAAATATTTAAATTTTCAATTAACATTATCCGTAATCTGTTTCATCACCATGAAGTGCAATCGATGGAATCTGTGAAAGACTTCCGTCGACAAGGCCTTCCTGCGTGAAGTCCAACAATGTGCTGCAAACACAGATTGGACAGGAAAACATTGCATTATTACTGGGCTCCAGCACAGAATATTAGTAATTTTTCACTAGCAGACTCGATGGAAGCGAAAATTACACACTGGGAACTTCCACTTCACCAAAAAGCAATTGCAAATATTACGGATAAACAACAGATGATTGTCTATTGCATAAAACCAGAGAATGTTCACGCTGAGTAGGTGAAATTCTTAAATAACTGTACTTCGGCATGGAATATTAAATCTTGGGGTAGCAAAGGCGGCGGAAGTAAAAACGACGAATTGAAAATCTCTGAACCAGTAATAAGCAAATGCAAATACTTTGAGTAAACGATAGAAAATTAACAAATGAATTTAACAAGTGAATGTTCACGCATTGAATCTGGAATAAGTCACAAGCATCAGCAGCGATCACTGTGATGATAAAAAAAAATTTGGATTACCTATCACACTTAACGTCCCGCCCTCTGCCACGATCCAACTTCATTCAACATTTTTCACATGACCGGAAGTGCAAAATGGCAAAAATGTTTTAACTGCTTGGTACAAAAAAAAACATAGTTCAGTCCGATTATTCCTGTTACACCTAAAGAAATAAGAATTTCCTTCGTTTTTACAAAGTGCAGGCGGCCAGTGCATACGCCTTGACAAGTTTGCAACTTGTGTAGGCATGGTATGAACGAGAGACGCTAGCGGAGTTCATCCCAAAAATCAATTATTCTATGAACTTTGATCGTTGTCACACAACGTGACAGACATGATTTCTCTAAGCGCATTGGCACAACATTTGTGAACGTCATTTTTGAGCCGGCGATTGCGACTTCACATCAGCCATCATCACCTACAGACGATTATATCAATCATTTTCATTTCACAATTTTTAATAGTCATATTTACTTCTTAATCGAGGCGGGTTTCTTATAGAAAACAAAACAGAATAAGAACGACTCCCGTTAGAAATGCCTATCAAAAGTATCACGCACAACGATTGGTAAGAAGAAAAATACATTTGAACTGAGCTCCAGCACAGAATATGAATAGCCTCTTAATAACAGAGGCGACGGCGGAAATGACAAACCGAAGATACCCGTACACCCAAAAGCAACAACTAATATTGCAAACAAACAACAGAAGTTTGACATTGGCCATAACCAAAAATTGTTCATGCATCAAATCTGGAATAACTCAAAAGCATCGGCGACTAGATACGGCAATAGAAAAATTTGGGGAAATAAACACTAAGCAGCTCGCCCAGGCTGTTGCCATAATTCAACTTCGTTCTACATTTCTCAAAAAAGTGATTCCTTTGGGCTCCAAGTGCTTTTATCCCTTTTATTTGTTCCTTTTATTAATATGGCGAAGAATTTTCAAGAGCTTTATTGTTTATGACCAAAACCTGTAGAATTTATTACTTTTAGCGCATTGGACACCGTCTTTGCCGTTCTGTTCAAGTCAACTGTTGCGCCACATCATCAATTAGAACCACACCTAGAGACCTTGAAAAGTGTGTTGAATATTATTTGTTTCAAAGGATTTACTTGCTGTCCTGACAATGAAACCGGAATGAAACCAAACCGACAAATCATCGAAAGATGTCGAAGGAAACAAAGGTGCGCGAATCAAAATTATTTGATTGCATGTCATTACATTCCGGCAAGAAATCGTGTCTTGATAACTGTCTCTGCGCAGAATAAAAACTATCTCTCACCAACAATTGACATGGTATTAAATTCACAAAATGGACGTTCTCATAAGTAAGGTAAGAAATTGATGTCGATTTTTTGTTTCGCAATCGTTAACAGTAACAGACATCTGATCCCCGTAGTTCAGAAATGAAAAAGAGCAGTTTCGATAAGAAAGAGCGATTACTGCTAGTTTTAAACTTTTTTCACGAAGACGTAAAATAAAAACATTTAGTTCTGAGCGCAATTTGTTTTCTCATACGTCCTCAAACGAGGTATGTCAAAATAAAACGAGATCTAGGACACTCCCGAAACGCTACGACGTGTCTAACCATTTTAAATGCACATCTTTTCATGTGATCACTATAATCACTCCGTCCATCTCGTACGTCGCATACAGGTACCACAATCAAAATTTCACGTTCAAAATAATTAAACGGAGTAGAGAAATGAACTTGATGCACGGTGAACATGGTAAATATTTTTTGATAAAAAAAAAAAGGAGAGTCGGGAAACTAGAAAAGTAAAAATTTAGGGGGAGAAGGATCGAGTAAATAGTTACACGCAATGTCCATCAACATCTCCAAACTGCCGACAATTTTGCTAATTGAATGGCCATATCAAATTAAGTAAATCTCAAGTGCCCAACCGGGACGTGTCGTGCTTAATGTCCCGAACGAAGAACAGGCTGGGAGATATGAGAGTGCAATCAAGGAACACGACAACCTTAAAGTTTTTCAACGAGTTGAAACATCGAGCAATTGACGTAAATGGCAGCTGGCACTAGGCAGACAAACGCTGGTCTGTTAATTGGGTACTGAGTAAAGCTTCCACCCACTATTCAAATTTCAGCAAGACTACCCGATTCTACTTTGATTGAAATTTAGAGGGAGAACTGTGCAGACGTGGCATTTTCAATGGCTCAACAAATCAAAACAACTTACCGGAGGGCGGAGGCCAAAATGGACAAAAAATCTACAGGTCACGGTAAATTCGAAACTAACCGGCACGCTGTCGATCGCTGTCGATATCCAAATTTGTTACGCAGAAACTTTGCCGTGCCCATCACCCCAAACAGTACAATACTGTACCACTGTAAGAAAAACAACTAACACTTTCGAGCAAAATTTTAAAACTTAGAAAATAAAGCCATGGAAAAACGCACTGTAGCTTCTGCACACCTGGAAAGTGACAACTGAGAACTAGGACTGTAATGCGTCATTTCTGGTGGATTTGTTACATTTTTGTGACGCAATAATAAAGAGAGGAAGAGTAAGGGAAAATCGAGAAAAAGAAAATTAGGATTAGGGAGGGGGGATCAGAAAAGAAGAATAGAACCGCCCCTTTCTCTTGGCAGAAAACAAAATTTGGTTTTCACCGAACCAAATTTTTTTTTTTTTTTCAAAGAGGTTTCCACGTGTCACGGCATTTCTATTACCACTTCCCCACAAACTTGTACGGTGCTCATCTGTTCTTGGACGTGAAAGCGGCTTTAGCGGCCTTTGAGCCCAGAGGGGAAAACCATTTCAGTCCCGCCAATAAATTCAAAACGGATTGACGTCAGTATTTAAAAAAAAATAGGATCAGTTGATTGGTGAATCAAACTTCAATTCCTTTCAAAGAACACCACCCACATGACACACAAGCTGAATATTCGATAAGAAAATATCACGGCACTTAACATCTGAAACTAAAGAACAGGTTTATTGGCTATGATGTTCGTTATAAATGTTGATTTAACCTTTTCTGATAAAAATAATTAACATTTTTTAGTTGAGTGAGAGAAGACAATGCTTAAAATGCATTTTGAAGATAACGAAGATACAATCAAGATAAACAACTTTCTTCTGCCTTTCTCTTACTCATTTAACCATGGTATGAATCAAATTAAACTCGAACTCCTTTATAATCACAGCGTAATTGCCAATCCTCTGCGCAAATACCTCCCTCCTGCAAGCGCTAATTGAAATGCACGGTGTTAATTACCTTCGCAATTATACCAAAAACACAGTGCACCATCATGAGTACGACGTGCTCATTGACTTAAACATCAAAATGTCAATAACGTTAACTGTAGAAGCGCAAACACCTTTCAAATTGATTGGATTTACACTTGTTAATCGAATAAATTTTTTAACTATCCTTGGGCGGTTACAGAGATTTGCTACACCCTAGGAAGATGCATTTTGCTATCAAAGTAAATAGTTACGGCACTTGAAAAGGCCGAGTCCAACGCTAAAAATAAATAAAACAAAGAAATTGACCTAAAATTGAGGATAACTTTGACGCAAAAAAAATGTGTGCAAGATTGCCCTCGGGTGAAAATCAATTCTGGCCAACGAGCTTGTTAAATAAAAGCTCGAATTGCCGAAGGAACCAAAAAACCGAAAGTTTAAACCATGTTCCATAACCTGAATGTTCAATAGTGGTAATTGTTAAAGCGCAGTTATGGGGTAAGAAGACGACTGTGGACGCATTGAATCGGATTGCACAAGCACAACCTCACCCAAGTCGGTAGCCAGTTTACCACGAAGAATTGAATTGATGATTCCGTTGGTAGATTCACGTTTTAAATGAATGAACTTCATAGATTGACACTTACCGCAACAGATATGATTAGTTCGAAAGCTTCGGCCCAACATTGGTGACGTCATTTTCAACCCAGCGGTTAAGAGATCGTATCTCTCATCTTCTCAATACCAACGCTCATAACATCCAGTTAAATTTATCCACTTTAATGATCATTCCTTGCCGTCATCCTTTTTTCTGTTTGATTCTGGATAATTCTGGGAAATCAGAAAGCCATAAAATCAGCGCGATGTCGATCTGGACTGCGGGAAGAAGGCAGAAGGAATTCTTAATAAACTGTGTTAGAGCACAGAATTTAAACTCTTTCGGAAGCAAAGGCGGCGGAAGCAAAAATGATAAATCGAGAATGCTGGAAACACCAGAAAGCAACTGCGAAGGTTAAGAATAAACAAGAAATGATTGTCGATCACAACTAACCAGTCAATGTTCACTCAATAAATCTGATAAAAGTCACAAACATAGGCTATTACTATGACGATATTGAACAAATTGGGGTAGAAATCAGGATTCCCTTCCCTACTACAAAATGCGGGCGGCCAGTGCAGTAAAAGATATCTCCGTTATGTTTGGTGTAAAATGTAACTATTATAATCTGTCCCTTGTTAAAATGGCAACGAATATTCACGAGCTTTAAATTTTATCAATCAATTTTTCATAATTTATTACTTTTAAAGCATTTGCGTAGCTTGCCCGCCGTTCTGTTCAAATCAGCTGATGCGCAACATCATCAGTTAGAACCAAACCCTATAGACCTTTAAATATTTGTTAATTTTCCATGTTCCTTACAGATTTTCCTGCTCTTGGACGCTCTTGGACGGCAGCCACAACCACAGCAGCAACAAAGCCGAAAAAGATGAAGAGAATGAAGAAATAGATGCCACATCATTTTAATCGGGGTCTATTCTATCTCAACAAGAAAATCACGAAAAATTAACTTTCTCTGCGCAGAATAAAAACTTTCACTAAGTAACTGTTGACTGTGGTATTAAATCCACAAGATGGACTATGACAAATAATCAGGTAGCTATCTGGTGTAGACAATGCATTTGGTAATCGCTATGAGCCTGATTAATCGCCGTAGTTCAGTAAAAGAAATGGGCATTTTCGTCAAGCCAAAGCGATTACTGCTAAATTTATTCTACTTCCTTTGCACGAAGTCGCGGAAATTAAAGAAAAAGTTCAGAGTGGAATTTTTTCTCACAATGTGCTCAAACGAGGTGTGTAAGCGTCATGTTTAAACGGGACGATAAGAGATTTTTGATACTCCAGAAACGCCACGTCTAACTTAACCATCCGTCCATCACGCACAGCGGTCTAATAGCACGAGTGCAGGGAAAACAGTCACTACTGTCAGCATTTTTGAAAAAGATTCGCATGCAGTTGCCGCAATCGAAATTTCACGCTCGAAAAAATTAAACGGAGTAGAGAAATGAATTTTGACGCACGGTGGGCGTGGTAAATTTTTGTGATGCAATAAAGAAAAAGAAGAGTGTGATAAAATCGACATAAAAGAAAGAGTAGAAAGTCGGGAGAGAAGGATCGTTTAAATGGTGAGGCAATAGTGCTGCCATTAGTTATGTCCACCTAGAGAAAATTTTTGAAATGCCTAGAATTTTGACAATTTCATTGACATTTTAAATCATCTAAACCTCAATCGCCCAACCAGGGCGTCGTGTTAAATGTCCCTAACGAAGGGCAGGCTGAGAGATATGATAGAAAAGTCCCGGACCCACAACAACGAACAGTTTTTCGACGAGCTGAAACACCGAGCGAAGGGGTAAAACGTAAAAGGCAGAAAAACCCGGTGGTCTATCAATTCGATACTGGTTACGGCTCACTAACATTCCACCCGCTGTAAGCAAAGCAGCTAACGCTTTCGAGCAAAATTTTAAAACTTGGACAACAGACTGTTTTGCGTCATTTCTGATGGATTGGTTACATTTTTTTACGCAATAAAGAGGAAGAGAAAAGGAAAAAAACGAGAAAAAGAAAATTTGGATTGAGGGAGGGGGGAATCAGGAATGAAGAATAAATCCGCCTTTACTCTTGCCAGAAAACAAAATTTCGATTTCACTGAACCAAAAATTTATTTTTTAAAAAGAGGATCTACGTGTCACGACATTTCCGGTACGACTTCCCTTCAAATTTGCTTACGCTCAGCTATTCGAGGCTTTTTATAGTCTGTCGACTTTCGTGAAAACCTTTGTGCCCCGAGGGGAAACCATTTCAGCACCGCCAATAAACTCAAAACGGATTGAAGGAAGTATTGTAAGGTGAAATAGTATCAATTGATAAGAGAATCAGATTCATATTTCTTTCAAAGAACAACACCCATATCATATTCAAGCTGAATATTCGGTAAGAAAAACTGACGGCCCTATAATCTTTCGTCTCAGGAAGCAGGATGATTGACAAGGATTGGCGTAGGTAATACTGATTTTGTCATTTTGGCTAAATCATTTCACATTATCTATTTCAAACAAGTGTTCAGCAGAGCCGGTCAAGTGAGGGAAATTGGGGCGATTACCTCGCAGCAAACTGCCGCCGGGTCAACAGCAGTTGAACAGCCTATTTCTTCACTTATCCTTCCGAGCTTTTAGAGTGTTACCAATAAAAATCAATCTCATTAAAAACCCCCACGTGAATACAAACCCTCTGTGTGAATATCTCCTTCCTGCTAAGCGCTAATTAAGATAACTGGTGTTAGTTAATTTAACAATTTTTACATCAACCTAGTGCAGTATCATAATTACGACGTGCTCATTAACTTGAACGTCAAAATGTGATAATCATCAACAGAAGAAGCACAAATTCCGCTGAGATTGACTGGTTTTAAAATTGATAACCGAATCAATTAGATAAACAACCCTCGGCTGATAGGTCTTTGTTATTCCCCAGAACGATACACTGTGCGACCAAACCGAAAAGTTTCGACACTTGAAGACCGAGTCCACCAACGCTTAAGATATAGACTAGACAGAGATAATTGAATGAAAATTGGGAAGAACTCTTGACGTAAAAATGTGCTCAAGATTGCCCTCGGATGAATATCAAATTTGGACAAGAGAATGAGCGCTTGTTAAAACCGGTTAAAACTCAAATCGGCGAAGATAGACACAGTTATCTAGCAATCAAGCAAAATCTTTTTTTTAATATAATCAAACGAACCAGATTCGGATGGGAAAATTTCAACCAACAAATGAAAATTAAAGAATCTGTGTTTTCGAGGTTGAATTATCAAACGCGTCTTGATTAAATTGCGGTGGTTTCTCTTGATTCAGAGTATCAAATGATCTTAATGTTTGAGCTATCGTTTAGTTCGTTGTGATGGGGCAAGGGTGGCACGGAATAATCCGATCCCGGGGGAAACGTTCGAAGTATGACGTGCCCCTTAATTTCATTCAGTTTTCGATTAAATTTTGAAAACTACTGTATACCCTCGGGCCGATTACAGAACTCTTACATCCTAAGAAGAAAAGAAAAGTTTCGGCATTGAAGGATAGACTAAACAGAGAAATTGAACTACAACTGAGAAGAACTCTGACGAAAAAATGGTGTGCAAGATTGCCCTCAGGGATTAATCAATTCTGGCCAAAGACGCTTTTTAAAAGCTCGAATCGACGAAGGAAGATTCAGTTATCCAGCGATCAAGCAAGAACTTTCAAATAAATCAAAATGAATCAGATAATGATGAGAGATTTTCATCGGGCAAATTCAATTAAAAGAATGCAACTTCCGAGTGTCAACCATCAACCTTCTTTTTATTACTTAGACAGTTGCTTTCGTGATTCAAAGTTAGCAAGGATATAAATATTTAAGTTCACGTTTTACATTTCACTCTGAGCTGAGAAATGGGCATCGATGGGTTGGTCTGTGGAGCTTTGTTTTCCCTTAATCTAATTTGGAAAATATTTGAGAAGGAAGGCAAGAACCCAAAAGGAGTGCCACTGCCATCCCATATTCAGTATCAGTACAACCTTGATTGAACCGAACAAAAAGTGTTGATGTTATACGTAATGTCGCTTCCGCTATGGATGGTACTAGTCTGTTAGTGCGAATCTCATTTAATGACCAGACAAACGTAGTTTTGAGCAAGTTAAATTCTCAAACTTGGTGTATCTGGGCGCAATTGTAATGCTCATCGTTAAAAAATAGATTGGCACGATTAATTTGTGTTGCCCGGTTGAAAATGACGTATTTTCCCTCTTGGGCGTTTCAATTTCATTTGCAGGAAAATATGCGCAACACAAATCAATCCGCGTATTTTGAAGTTCAATTTTACACGCATCCGAATAAGTAAAGTGCAGTGGAGAAAAATAATTACTGATGCGTCAACGAATCACTTCGCTTCTTTGACCACTTGGATTATTAAAATTTGAATTGTGAGCCTAACTATTGAAAGAAAATTCCCAATACCACCACCCAACCTATATTAATACGCAGTTGATTCCAACAGTAGTAATAATTTCTCCTTAACATTAATTTTATGAGTTACTGAGTTTTTAATTGATGAACTTTAAATTTAGCATCATAGTGTTAATTAGTACGAATCAAAACAAGAACATTTACTTGGCCAGTTACACACAAATCATCCCATAAAGTAAGTCTGGTGTACCATTTACCCGACTGAGAACACTACCTAAATATTCTGAACTCAGTTGATATTTGAATTTAGACATGACTAGTTAAGAGTATCCAAATCTCACGAGACAATTGAAACGAAAGGTCTAGCAGATAAATGGGAAAGATGGAAAATATAATTAAATTTTGCTCCAGCACAAAATAAGAACAGCCTCTAGGAAACAGAGGCGACGGCGACAATGATAAACTGGTGATCCTCGAATCGAAAAATCACAACTGCTAATATTGCGAATAAACGACAAAAGATTAACAATGGCATTTACCCAATAAATTTCCAAGCATCAAATCTGGATGAAATGACAAGAAAATCTTTCGGGTTATCACACTCAACAGACCGCTCCTGTTGCCATGATTCATGTTCATTCAACATTTCTCAAAAAAATCATTTCTTTCGGCTACAAACTCTACCAGTGTCAAAATCCGCGATTCAAAACAGCCAACTTCACACCGGGGGAAAAATGCGCTGGGGTAGACTCGTTGTATCGGTTGCGCAACCGCACACGAAAGAAGCTAACGAGTTCCATCCCAAGAATGAATTATTCCGTGGGTAGTGCCGCTAAATAAATGAATGAACTTTGTTGATTGTCACACAACGAGACAGATATGATTACTTTCAATGCTTTGGCCGAACATTGTGACGTCAATTTCAAGTCAGCAGTTGAGCGATCAAATCTCTCATATTCATATAACAACCGCTTACAACATAAAGTTAAATTTATCCATTATTCTAACTCATCCTAGCCCTCACCATTCTGTTAACATAAATACTGAATTCGATCCAAATTCTGGTGGTTCGAGACCCAAGTAATTGACGCGTAAGCACAAAGATGACTTGGTGGCTCAAGAAGAGGGCGGATGGTAATCCTAATAAACTGAGTTGCAGCACAGAATTTTAACCCCATCGGTAGCAAAGGCAGTAGAAGCAAAAATGACGAATCGAGAATGCTTGAAACAACAGAAAGCAACTGCGAAAATTGCGAACAAACAAGAGACGATTGTCAATTGAAATTTACAAATGAATTTTCACGCGTCAAATCTTAAATAAGTCGCAAACATCTATGATGAATTGAAGATATACAACAATTGGGGATAATCACACTAAACGGGCCGCTCCCGTTACTGCGATCCAATTTCGTTCAACATTTTTTTGTAACCGGAAGCATAAAAACAAAATAATCAAAAACAAAAATCTTTAGTTCGATAGAATCGGTGAAAGTCGCATCAAAAAACAAACAATAATTTCAGAGTGGAATTTTTTTCTCAGATTTCCCCAAACGAGGTGTGTCAGTGTCATGTTTAAACGGGACGATAGGCCCTACGAGATCTAGAATACCCCCGAAACGCTCCAACGTGTCTAACATTCTAAATGCACATCATCGTCCATCAATCACCAGCGTAGGCAAACAATCACTGAAACTGCCAGCTTTTTTAACAACATTCGCATCAGTTGCCACCAATGAAATTTCACGTTCGAAAAATTAAACGGACTAGACAAATCAATTTAGCGCATGGTGGACGTAGTAATTTTTTATGTTTCAATAAAGAAATGAAGAATCCGGAAAATTCGACATAAGAGAAAAAGTAGAAAGTTAAGAGAGAAGGATCGAGTATACTAGAGCACTAACATTCCACCCACTATTCAAATTTCGGCGGGACTAAGCGATTCTACTTTTATTACAATTTGGAGAGAGGATTGTGCTGACGGGGCATTTTCAATAGTTAAACAAATCAAAACGATTTACCAAAGGCCTATCAATGCAGGTCACGAGAAAATTCGAAACTAATCGAGACGCTGTCAATATCCATATTTGTTACGCAAAAATTATGCCGTGCCCATCACCCGCAACAGTAAAATACCAATCTGTTAGAAAAACAGTATAAACACTCTCGAGCAGAAATTGAAAAATTGGAAAAATAAAGCCACAGAAAAACACACCCTGCACACATGACTAGCGACGTGGTAGATTTGATACGTTTTTGAGACGCAATAAAGAGAGGAAGAGTAAAGGGAAAATCGAGAAAAAGAAAAGTAAAACTGGGGTGGGGTCGGGAAAGAAAAATAAAAACGCCCATTTCTCTTGGTAGAAAACAAAATTTATCACTGAAACAAATTTCTGTTTTTTCTTTTTTAAGAGGTTCACACATGTCACGGCATTTACGTTACCACTCCCCTTCAAACTTGCCGTGAAACCATTCTGTAGAGCGGCTTTTGCGGCATTTGCGCCCGAGGGAAAAACATTGCAGTCCCGCCAATAAATTCAAAGCGGAATTATGGTAGAATTTTCAAGCAAAAATGATACCAGTAAGTGAGTTATCCAGGTTTCGATTCTTTTAAAAGAACACCATCCATATTACACAACAGCTAAATATTCCACAAGAAAAAATCACGGACCTAATGCATTTGATTCATGACACACGAAATTTGACGCGAACTTTCGTAGTTCATACGGATGTTTTCATTTAAGCTAAAACTTTCGGATTCTCTTAATAATGCAGACTAACTGAGGATGGAAAGAAAAGATGACGCCGGACGAAAGTATTAACGATTGATGAATCTCAGCCAACTATTCCATCCACCCATTAATTTCTGTTATCCATCAGAGCTCTCGATTGGTGAACAAAAATCAATCCCCAATTCAAGCACTGCGACATTAATATCTCTACGTGTGAATGCCTCCTTCCTGCTAAGCGCTAATTTAACCGAACGGTAGTAGTCACCTCCACAGTTATTACATCAACATAGTGAACCATCACACATACAACGTGCTCAATGACTTGAACATCGAAATTGGATTCTGATTTAACAGTAGAAGCACCATACCGTCCAGGCTAAATAGGTAAAGAATTAATTTTCGAATAAAATTTTAACTACCCTCGGGCCGATGACAGAACTGTTACACCCTAGAAAGATGATTTTGCCATCAAACTGAAAAGGTTCGGCGCTTATAGGTCGAGTCAAACGCAAAAAAAACTTTAACGGAGAGAATTGAACTAAAATTCGGAAGAAATATTGACGTAGAAATGTGCGCAACATGAACTTGAAGTCAAATAAATTTGAAGCCCATTGATTGGACGGGAGAAAATTCAATTTTAACTGTGCTCTAGCACAGAATATCAATAGCCTCTCGGTAGCAAAGTCGATGGAATTGAGAATCACTGTGTCACCAGAAAGCAAATGAGAATAATACGTGTAAACAACAGATGATTGTCAATTGCTTTCAACTAGTGAACGTTCACGCATCAAATCTGAAACACTCTCAAAGCATCGGCGACGTCAAGGACGACACAGTTATCTAGCGATCAAGCCAAACCTTTTAAATATAATAAAACGAACCCAATTTCGATAGGAGAATTTCAAACAACAAATGACAAAATGTACGTTTTCGAGTTTCAACTAACAACCTCGCGGTATAAAACAAGCCTGGCCTGCAATCGCTCCAAAAATGAGTTATTAAATTAACCCCGATTTAGATAAAAGAAACGGCAAGAGAAAACTTGCAGTCAACTAGCTAGCTCAGCTGTCCCGAAATAATCGTACTGCGTATTACGTTATATTATAATCAACTCCACCACATAGGGAAAAAAAGAAGAATAGAGAGACGTGTGTCCTACCTTTGAGCCCGGAAAATCTACAGCCCAGGCATCCACAATGGCTCCATTCTCAGTAAAGTTGAGGCCAGGCATGACAGGAAAAGGGGGTCATCGTGAATATACACTCGTCTTCACATGGGTGTACACGAGGGCAGAATTTTCTAATTAAACTTGGAGCTGCTTATCTGAAAAAAACATGAAATAAAAATGAGTTATGAAAAAAATATTGCAGAAGCAGTACGAAATCAAAAGTTAGACAGAAGACAGTGGGTAGCCTCTTGGGGTTAAAAACAGGATTACTTAAGGCTTATACTTGTAATAACCTTTTAGTTTCAGGTACCAATATAATCTACGGCAAGTCACAGGTTAACAAAAGTAACCAATACCATAACCCAATTGATGATGCTGAGATTGTTGCTAATGACAGGTCAGTATCAGAACTTGCACATCTTGTAGTTACGATGACTGGCTCAGGTCTGAAATCTGCACAAAAGGTAAAGGTTACATGGCGTAAACCAACTCTGACATGCATTGACAATGGGCATACATGATAAATGCTAGTCTCTATAGTCAGGCACCAACATTTCAACAAATTTGGAACTGGTTTAACTTTTCTGTAAAACAGTATAAGCTCCTAAAATCATTCCATATGTATTATTAGTTTAAATTACCTGAGCAAAAGCATGGAGTGGAGAGCATGGGGAGTCACGACACCAAAGTTCACACGTCACGACCACATTTGATTTTGTTCTGCTATTTCTCTCTGATTTCTCTTGCAGCCAGGTTGCACGTTACCAGATCAGTGATCCGTTCAAGTTTTCTATAATTAAAAAAATCTGAAAACTGAAACTTGGTCCTTCGTCTTTGCTTTTTTGGAAACTGAGAAGTGAGAATGAGAACAAAAGGAATGCAGCAGACGACACAAAAACCACGCTAAGATATCGATATTAAAAAACCGCCCTCCCCTTTACCCGCCAAAATCAAAGAAAATCAACCCCTTCCCTAAAACCAAATAAAAAAAAAACAATAGAAGTGCATTTTGATCGCCAACATTATAATGGAAATATTTGGATCTCTAATAAATAATCAAATAAATAAATATCAACACCATTGTTAAATATCCACCTATCAAAAATATGTTTAGGGGGAAGTAATAAGGAAAACGGTCAATTTCATATCGGATGCATTGTAAATAGAATAGAATTGTTCACGATTAAGAAATGACTAGGCACTGAATGAAACAAAAATTTCTGTTTTTTTAAAAAGAGGATTGACGTGTCACGGTATTTCCAGTACTACTTCCCTTCATATTGGTGTATGGTGCTCATCTGTTCGGCGCTTGTTATAACCCTTCCGTGAAAACGGCTTTTGAGCCTCGAGGGGGAAAACATTTCAGCCCCGCAAATAAATTTAAAACCGATTGACGGCAGGATTGTAAGCTGAAATAGTTATCAGTTGATTAGTTAATCAGATTCAAATTCCTTTCAAAGAGCACCACCCATATCATACCCAAGCTGAATATTCGATAAGAAAAAATCACGATCCTTAAACATTTCGATTCACGAAACTGAATAGATGACAAGGATTTTCGTAATTCAAACTGATTTTTTCATTACGACTAAGATTCCACGTTCCAGTGCAGACTAGCAGTTAGTATTGAGTTGGTCGGGTGAGAGATTATGGCTAAAGATAATTCAGAGTTCTGACGATTCCGACAATTCTGTCCATCGAATGAGACAATTTTAACTGCCATTTTATATCATCTCCCTTTCCATCTTATAAACTATTAAATAAAATCAATCTAATCAATCGAATTAAAGAAAAAGATAAATTTCCTCTGGAAATGGGACCAGTAAGAAAATAAACTGGAGATGATTTCGTGATTGTCAACGTCTCTTTTTTTCCCATTCTTTTTGAACTTGTTTACCCCAACTTGTCTACTGAAAAAAAAATTCCTCGGGAATTTTGGTACTATACGTTACACTCGTAATTTTTTTCCAGCCATGTAATACGTGTACATAACTTACTGATGTTTTTATTTTTGATAAATTTGCAAACTAAATTTCATCTTAAAATGAAGGATGAGAAAAATTGCTCAAAAATAACTCCATCATCAAAACATTCCTTATACTAAAAGAGAAACCACTTACACTCATATTTCATTAGAAGAGGGTAGATTACCAGATTACACCAGACCTAATGGGGAGAGTGACAGAGAAAGGAAGAAACAACGAAACAAGTTTCTTGGTACTTACAACTGTTGCGAAATTACCTCTGCTTTAAGCGTTTCTGCATGGGATGAAGAGGCAGAGGCGAACACCATTACAGCAGGTAGAGGTAGCAGGAGATATTGGCGAAACGTACAGCAGTTTCAAGGAAAAGTGTTCAAATAACTTGGCCAAGTAGAAATTATGGGCTTCAAGTTTACCTGGAAACACATATAAACATGACTATCCATTTTACATTAGTAGCCTTGCCTTAAGGAATACAAACTAGGATGACCTTTTTCTCAAGATGGAAAATGTCAAAATATCCCGTAATGATACGCATATATGCATACATTTTGATTTTCACTCAGTGCAGTTTTTCGGCAAATGTAAACAAAACTGCGAACTCCCACTTCTCACAACACTCTTCCAGCAGACGACGTTCGGAAATTGTAACAATATGTACGCAGTGCGAAATATTGCTACTAGGTGTTTATTTTTTGACAGGTTTTTGCTTTTTTTTAAGTGACGTAAAATAGTAACTGAATGCTGCTTGACGGCATTTTAAAATTAAAAGTCGAAAGATACAATTAATGACCAACTGAAGTATAAAAGCACACAGAATCATTAGTACATTTGTTTTCAATGTGAATGTGACACGCTGAAATTGAAATCACCTAAATGACCCTGAAATTCGCCTAAAATACGGGCATGTCTTTTATGTAATTTTTTAACGAAAAACTAATTAGCGCTAATTAGGCAAAAGTTTCTGCTTGACAACTGAAAAAAACAGAATTTATTAATAGAAACAAAACAAATAAGCACAGTCGTTAAAAATGACGTCTCCTTCGTTTACGTTTGTTAACTTACGCCTGCGCAATACGTGTATCTGCTGAATTGTGTCACATTGGGCCAAGTGGTCTAATTTCTTGACACAAATATAGTTATACCGCAAATGAACTCATCTATTTTGATATCGTTTCATTGATATACATTCACCATTGGACGTAATGTGATTATTTTATGTTATTATTTTCATGTAACATTTCTGATAATCACCATGGCATAGTGTTAGGATTTAATATACATATTCCTGATTTTTTTATTATTGAAAGTATTCATGTAGCTCATTTGCGAACTACTGCCACTACTATGCAATTCTCAGTCGCTAGGATTGTCTCCGGAACGAATAGTGCGGCTAACTGGCATCCAGCATTACCAATAGTAAATGGATTGCAGTTGCCCGTAAACTGTCATTCTGTTTCTTTATCCGTGAGCGAACCTAATGCCGTGTTGCACGACTGCTATAATTTTATGAATTTTAATCTCACCCGTTATAGTATGTTGATAAATATATTCGAGTGTCTAGTTAGCAAGTGTGCAAACTTTAAGTATCTACGTGCACCTGCGGAATTACGAAAACCCTACTACACAAATTGATGAACTAATGTTTGGTGGACATTGCTCATTCATCGAAAGTTAAATCTCTGGTAATAACCGCCGGTAACTTCTTCAAATAATTAAAACTTTCACTTTTGGTGGGAGAGCAGACGAGTTGTTGACGGAACGACGTCTTCCAGCGGAAATTTCACGGCCCTTTTATACTTGCCCGGCACGATCGAATGTTTTCAATGAATTGCGTCAGCCATCGATACAAACTTGGCGGGTGACATTGGTTCAAGTTAAAGTATACAACATTTGCATACAGAAAGAGATAGAAATGGGAATAATGGGATGGAGGAGAAGATGAGAAATGACATTCATCCGGCGGAACCATTTTTTATGATTGCCGCCATGACGTTTTTGGCGATCTTCTGAACGTTTTCAGCCCGTCGCTGAATAACACTGGTCAATCAATCGATCAAAATGACTCGACTTAACGTGGAAAAGGTCAAAGGTAAGAAGAAAAAAATTAGAATTTGTGGGCGTTGTCATTGACCCCCCTTCCCCGCCGTCCTGATTCCCCATCGTGAGTCACAACAACATTCAATCACGACAAACATTCCAAGTTATAACGCCCCATCAAGAGATATTTTAAAGTCACATTATAAAATTCCACGCATTATTCTTTCCTGCGTGAAAATAAAATAAATAAATTTTTGTACCAAAGAAAGTAATCAGACTTAAATTATGATTTGAATGAAAATACAGCTTTATTTTATGTTACGTTTTTGTGTATTTCGGCTAATTGGATAATAGGCCGGTTGATTTTCAAGCATACATCAGTCAAATTGTAGGATTCGGCTATGTGATTACTAATTTTAGGCTGTTTTGACTACACACCTGCAGACCCTGACAATATGTTGCTGTCACTCCTGTCAGTCACTAGGCTAAAACTATGTCCACACAGATATTACGTCAATCGCTGAAGAGAGAACGATTTTTCTTCACTGCTTAAATAATATCCTTTGCTTATGTCTACAGAAACAGAACCGACAGAACTAATTCACGAATACAAATAGTTCTTCACAGTACTTGAACGCAGGTTTAATCCATCATTATTATGGACAACGGAATCAACACGAAAGACGGAATTGTGGGCTCTGTGTTTTTTGTGTGTGTGTTTGCACACTGACCAACCGGTCATTGAACTTGGAAAACGATGAGGGCCCCCCTCGTCATCTTCACTCCATTTTCGTCCTTTCACCTTCCTCCAAAGTTCTCCTGTCCATACCTGAGTTGTTTTCTTTTTCAAAAAAGAACTTTAAAAAAAAAAGAGAAAACAATAAAAGATAACGAATGAAGAATATGTGGGGGATTCTCTTACAGCCCCCCTCTCCCTTTACACTTTTCCAGGTGAAAGTTCCTCAGGTTCTCCTGGTTTTCCCCCCAATTGTGGCCCTTCTTCATTTTCGGATTTTCCACCCTTGGTAAAAGATCAAGTATCTTACCTCGTACACGGAAACGTAAGATGTAACAAAAAAGGTCGATCACCTTGATGGCGTCAAGCGTCAAGGTCTTGTTTGAAGAAAAGAATAGAAAAAGAATAAATAAAAAGTTTAAGAAAAGGAATTGGGTAAAGCGGTTTGCGCCGTACAGGAAAACTTTCTATTCTTTTCAAAAATAAAACAAATAATTCTTTTCTTTTTTCTCTACTACTACTACACTTCCCAACTACTTTTAAAAGTAATATAATAAATTTGTTTAAAGGACTTGCCGCCCACTACACCCAATAACTTTGGAGAGAAAAATATAAACTGAAAATAAGATTTAGAAAAACTTCGAAACGATGTGGCAGTGCAACTTCTCTCGTAACTGGGTAACGGTGAAGGGGAACTGCACTATTCGCGGTTTTTGTTTTCTTCTTCTATAAACGCTGTTTGTTTGGATTGGCCTCATACGTCGTTCTGATCGAGTCTGTAAGTCAAAAGGTCAACGTCTCCCGATAAGGAATACATCTTACAGCTCGTTAGATTGACGTCAAGGTTCAATTCGGAAGTCAAGGAACATTCGACGCTTTCTGAAGGCGGTGGAGTAGTTTGCCACACCGGAAAAATATCCAGCGAGTCATCGACAAAATCATTTTGGAATGTCAGTTCGGGCTGGGTAAAATTCTCGTCACACTCTAACTTGAAATGTCATTAATTAGTGGGGGAAAACGAAGGATATGAATTAGCGATTGTTACCAGAGGAAATAGCATCGTAAGTGTTCAACAGGCTGGCCATTTGTTTCTCAACCGTGTCGAGGTCCGTCACTAACGAATTGAAAGACTCTTCCGATTGATTAAAATCCAACAAGTTTGGGCCTGGATAATGAGAAACGCTGCATCCGGCTTCCATCTGATTTCCGGATGACTGGTAAATTGGACTAGTCGGCATCAGGTGGCTGTTAACCGGAACAATCTGATAAATGACGGAGAAAAAATTTAATAATATTCCAAGAAACTATATAGTAATAAAGCTGCATACCGAAAGTGTATCCGAGCTGCTTGGTAGCGATTCAGTCGGTGATGGATGGTACTGTACGGACGTACAAGCGGCTTCCTCGGGAAAGAAATACGGTTTTCTTGAGACTTCACAACAGTCACTCCTCGGAGACAGGTTCAAATCTTGAGTAACTAAAAGGTCAACAACGTTCTGAAACTCGGTGTCATCTCGGATCCCATGGCGCTGTCGAATATCAACATCCATGTTGCTGTTGCCCAGCACTTGCTCCACTTCCCGGACGGATAGTCTCAGCCAGTTCTGGTCATTAAAATTGACGCGGATTTGGTCGGTGAGCCAATTAGTGAGGACGGATGAGTTGCTGCTGTTGCCAGAGGCAGTCTCATTACTTGGAGGTGAAAATGTCGGCAGGGAGAGTTCCAGACATCGTGTCAGTTGGATCACAAGGGCGTGAGCAAGACGATGGCGTTGATAGAGGTTTTCGGTGCTCAGTTGCAGGTTGCAGAAATGACAGAACATGACGTTTGGCGGCATGTAGTAAGGCCTTTGTAAATTCATCTCCGACGAAACCGTAGTATAAATAGGTCTCTGCGGGGTAGCCTGATGAATCTTTAAATCCTCATTTTCTAATGTTGGTGAAGTCTCCTGGAAACCAGACGGGACTTCTGACTTGGGTAGAAACTCTGGTTGATGATTTGCAGGAATAGTTGGTCGTTTTCTTGATTTAGTCGAATTAGATCGGTTGACTTTCTTGGCACGGCTGGCCCGTGGCAAGGTATTATTTTTAAAGGTCTCAGTCGTGTCAATATCAGGCTCCTTTCGGCTCTTTTGGCAAGGAGGTTGACAACAGCCTGCAGCTGTCAAATGTTTGACAAAGTTCAATTGGTAAACAAACGTTCACAGATAGGGCACACTTGACTTGTCTTCAGGTTTTCATCAATTTAAGTGGGCAGTATCATTGGGTCTACTCCTTCCACTTGATGCTTTGGCCTTATCGACATAAAGGAAGTAGAGATGTCTGGTGTTGTGGGCATCACAGATGAAACGGTGTAGGTGTTAACTGAAGGAACAAACTGCACGAAATTGGCTTTAGTGAATGGCTCATTCCAGCAAGCATAGTTCTGATTGGCCTGCAAGAAAAATAAATAAAACAAATTATGTTTAAGGAGTCTAATAATACATAGTGATTAACATCACATTAATGTAAGTTGGGGGAATCATTGCTGATTGTAGTGAACTTATTATTTCCGAAACACAGGCAATCACTTATGGGGTTTAATACTTACTTCATAGAGATTGTAGGCTGCAACTTCACCAGCAGCACGATCATGGTCAGTATTCAAAGGGATGGGCTGATAGTGGCTATTTGTACTAAAGTAGTCGACAGCATCAGTCATTTCCACATGTGACAGCCCATCTTCTCTTGCTGGATGAAATAAAGGTGCACCGACACATGGCTGTTGGAGAAAAGTTTCGGCATTAGAATAAGGGAGAAACGTGCCAACTTGAAAAGATTCATTTTGGGCGCCATGAGTCTGATACTGTTCGTACGACATTGTTTCCAAGCAGTCCAATGTGGTGGGGATAATATATACAAATAAGTGTATAAATAACTGCTCTGGGAATCAGTGTTGACGAGTTACAATAAATAATTTGATTCGAACACGTCACACAACACACACTGCTGATTGCATGGAAAGAGCCAATGTCGCTACTCGCTAAGCTGGGCGCTTTATTGTTTTTCAATTTAAATTTTTTGTTACATTGCCATTTTTTATAAGCTTTATTAAATAACTAGTATCTTTAAAACGCCCTTGACTATAGAAATTTGCTTAATTTAAGATGTAATAAATTAATCGACTGTAGTCGACTACTCAGCAAACAACTGCTGTTTAGCTTTATTTACAGATTTGTGGCGGGAGTGAGTCGTTAAAAAGACATTAACAAAAAGTTATGGGGAATTCAATACAGTTATTCACGTTTATTTCAAGCGATTTCGTTCAACTCGTTAATGAACATCATTATTTTATTGATGGTGCGTAATTGCGTTACCTTAAATTATATCGCAGTTTAATAATTTATAGAAAAATGGGATTGCTTCTGTATAGACTGGAACACTGATTACCACTGTCATATACTTCAAAAATGCCTATGAAATTTCGAAGTCAACATGGACGATGTTTTTCGTAATTTTTTAAGCAATCACGTTCATGTTTAGTGGGCTACACTGCTGAATACTCTGCCGAATTATCCTAGTTAACCAATCACGTACAGCAATTCAAATTTTAAAATGATAATAGACACCTACTTATACTATAGAAGTGTCATAAACTGGATCGGTGTAATTCTGAAGAAGTTTACATGAGTTGTTAGGTGAGTAAGTGCATGTCACGCAATTGGATAAATATTTCACACTAAATGTAAGCTGCTGATCAAACCTCGTTATTTAGAATTTGCATGCGTGAAGTGGAAACTGGAAACAATCAAGCCTAATAGTTTGATTACCGAACACAGTCAAGACTAGGCATTTCCCTTACACCAGACCTGTACTAACTAAAAGAAACGTTTTTGTTATGTTACGTCTGTTACGTCACAATTAAATTGAGATGACTTTATACTTTTACAAAATTTCATAATGAACATTGCCTTTCAGTGCAACTGATTTTCTAAAATGGGCACTTTAACATTCTCTCCGCAATCAGGAGAAAGTTAAACGAATTCAAAAGAGTGTAATCATACAGTTGCTCTTAATTCATCAACTATCTAAATATTCTGAACTAGATTAAAATTCTTCGGCGCGTGTCATTACTTCAACCTGACTGATCTTTTGATACTGATAAAACGGTAGTTGGTCAACTATCAGTAATAAGTGGTCAGAAGGTATGTAATGTACCGCACACGTGGTGCAACATGTTAATCAAGTAAATATGAACATATTATAAAGAGGAAGGACAGTCATAGGACAACAGTAACATCGTCCGGCTCCATCCCTTGTTAAATAGCATACGTTTTTATATAATCATTCTAACAGTTGAGCGTTACAGATTAACACTTTATTTTAATTACAGCTCATATTTCGATTCCAACTGTTAAAAACGGGATACCTTGTTACTCCTTCCGAACATGAAAAATATTTCAAATAAAACTATCTTCGGCGGATAGAGCGCTGTACAGTAGCCCACGACTAGTCCCTCAGCTAAGGTGTTTGGCCAGGATTTAGAGTAATTGAAAACTCTCCGTTCATTTATCGGTTCATTTTATTAATGAGCACGAATATAATTTGTTTACGGAGCGTGATTACGTTATCTAATATTGTAATCTCATTATAAATGATATTAAAATGGTTAGAATTATTAGATAGACGCCATACTACATGTCATCTCCGTAAATTTAAAGTAAGCAAGTCTTTCACAATTATATTCAGTTTATCAGGGCTGCCCGGACATACATTGATGTCTGGGATTCCGGAATGTTCACTTGTTAAATGACCCCAACAATCACTTAACAACATGAGACAATCCTGATTATTAGTCTTGTTAAAAAATAAATATGGAAGATAATTTATATTCTTGTTGTGACTTTAATAGAGATGATATTATTGAGTGATCGTTTACATTCCAAATATGTTAAGGACGTGCAAATTACACTGATAATCTATCATTTTATACACTTTCGAAGTTGACGATCGTGCCTCATTAAATGGAATTTAGTGGAAAAAAGAAACTCTGAAATTATCGAGGAAAGTGTTTGATTTTCGGCCTCAGTCGTAGGTTTACAATTTGCATGGCAGCCCAAGTTACGCAGACTGGTACGGCCAGTGACGACGCTGCTTGTTACACACGCATTGCGCACACACAAAGCGTAGCGCCACACGCATAGCGCACACACTCTTGTTACAACCGCATCACGTGGGGCAATTGTACCGATGAAAATTGATTACATGTGAAATTGTGAATAAACTGTCATCGCATTTTTATCCAGTTATGCTTGGGTAGCCAATAAGACTTTTGTAGTTTTGTTTATACGCAACTTTTCTTTTATTGGTGTTTAATATAACTATGGGCAAATAGATAATCCCGCGTTAAGGTATATACGTAAAGCACACTTTATCGCTGTCAATGCGCGTCATTCCCGAATTTGTTGTTTAGTATTTCGTTTAAGTAATGAACTGCATTATTTTATTTCTGATGCAATAGGTGTTAACCCCTCCCACCAATAACAACGTTACATAAATTAACTTAATCAGGAAGATTTAGTTACGATGTGTAAGTAGGCCTATGACAGCGAGTCTTGAACAAGTTGTAGTCAGGTCAGCAGCTTGAATTACACAGGTTGAAACCCCCAATCATTCAATAGCTCCAATGCACTAAGCAATGGAATCGTTTCACATCGGTCCTATCCCATAATTTTAGAGGTTTTGCACTGATAACACAATTTTTTCATGAGCTGCAGAATAGAGGAATTAATCTATAACATTATGTATGGAATCAAGCAATCAATTCTGCCGCTTAGACGGGATACTGGTGACATGATAATCGGTTTCACTTTGTATGTCTGCATACGGTAACAATTTATATTCCGGATATAAATCCAGTTGGGTACTTTTAATCCATGCTAACTCATAACTTGAATGCCTAAGAAAATATAATTTTCTTTAGGTTAGGTTGTTGATTTGTTGGCCTACTGTGTACAACTATAGCCCAGTTGTACATGCGGATTGATCATAAATAATTATTTGAAAACTTAAATTTTTATATATAGTAAACTCTCGCAAGGTATGGTGATGTTCGTTAACGACTAGCTTATGCAATATCTTGGGGTTAAAAATTGGATAGCCATAAATAATAAAGTTAGATCAACACCTTGGTGAAGGGTCGAATTAGTTCATTATCCAAATTATCTATTTTACCCTATTTAAACGGTTACTGTTATGCAAGATGGTTGCAGAGTACGATAGGGTTGTATCCGTGATTTAACAAGTCGCCCTAATATATTGCCGGGGGAATTCTTTAGGCGAGATATGAAAGACTAGGCCGATGGATATTAAAAGCTTACGGAGGATAACATCGAATATAATTTTATAACCGCATTACAGGCATTACGGGCATTACTAAAGATTTAAGGCGCTAACCTTCAAGTCCGACGTCGGCGGCGTCGGCAACGCCTTTAATTACATTCCAGTTTTATACGAGGTCATATAAAAGGCGACATTTCTTAATAAAAAGAAGAAAACATTTATGTCACCAATGTTTCCATAGTCTGAACGGTGAGGCAGAATTAAATACGAGCGGGGGGCATATCGCAACTAAAGTGTCTCAAATCCTAACGGAAAAAGTAATTCAAATTCAAATCCTAGTCTTGTGGTGCTGTTGTCGAAACGACCGAAGCCATGCGGAATGGAATTTTTGGAAATTTTACATTAATACTGTCTGTGTTTATGTGCGCGGCACGCGCAACAAACGCTTATTGGCGGGCAATAAATGTGGAAGCTGTGTTTGGATATTATTTGCCGTTTTACTTCTTTTCGGGTTATTGCTAATCTATTGTCAGTCTTCTCTCTTGGCAAGTGAATATGTTCGTAAAGCTCGTCAATTTCGTAAAGCTCAAGTTTAAATGGATTCTTTCCGGTTTCCGGTGGTGATCGAAAGATGTGAATGTATAACCCACTGGGCCCCAGATGCTGTACATTACGCTTTCTATTTTTTAATCCAATTATTATTAGCCGAATGAATTTTAAAAACGTTCAAATCTCATACGTGAGAGTCGAAGAGAAAATTTACGCGCGAGTGCGCGTTCGAGCGCCGCATAGTGCAATGCTCTGTTGAACTATGATGGTGAGAAATGATCACATAATCACATATAATCATTTCCTATCTGCGTAAACGAAATAGCAATTGATTCGGTTTAAATTTTAATTGAGTTTATTCGTACTGGGTAGAAATAATCACTTCTGCACAATGTCTGTGAATTGCTTCATCATGTTCACAGATTATATTACTCGATATGACAGCTGAAATAAGTGATCCCGACCTCAATCACGCCGATTAAATTGAAATATCGCCGGCTCTCGGAAAAGCACACCTTTTGAAAAACAAGTTCTGTTCTTAAAAGCAGTTAATCCGGAAAAATTGACGTTAAACTGTCACCGACGCCGCCGGCACGCAAGGTTTAACGTACAGTAAGCTTGTCATCTAATTTAAGGAAAATGGTGGATTGATTTGGGAGTTTTTTTTTGTTATTAATTAACATATCTTGATAAACACTATTATTCTTTATCCAGTCCCGAAGATCGAGGAATGCGGAATCTTAATTAAATGGGTGAGAACTGACCAACAGATAAAAGAAAATTATGTGTTTACAGATAAACCTAAATTGAAAGGAGCACCACTCCGTAATAATAACATGTCTATGAGCGATTCTTGATTGTATGAAGTGACTCAGTTAAAAGCGAAATAATTTGGAATAGTACAAATCCATTACAAAGGGTTATAGCATTCCTCAAATTTCTTGTTAGTGTGCTAAAAGTTCACTTTTCAAAAATGTAATTTTTTAAACGCCCATAACACATGTATTGGTTTATTTTTCTTTCTGAAACGCGTCGCTATAATTCGCATACAATTCGCCACATTTTCCCTTCGGTACTATCGATACAGTTATGGCTCTGCATGGGGAAGTAAAAACAAAACAAAACTTAACATTTAGACCAATGGAAGCAGTTGCTTTTCTGGGTTTTTACTACGGCATTTGAAAAGCGGCTTTGTGGAGATTGAGTTGAACGTATTGATGAAAAAAGTGAAAAGAAATTGAAAGCTTTGCTATTAGCCTAAATGAGTGCCTCCCAGGCTACAAGACCACTGAATATATTTAAGGGGCCCTACTTATTTGTGGATGATAATAAAATTCTGATTACGTCGACAACCAAGAGTTTCTATAAATGAGTTATATTAATCAAAACATCTCGCGTATTGCCTTGCAATCTGATTTCATCGTGGCACCGACACGGCAGAACATGAAGATTATAACGCAGAGTAAATTTATCATCTAAGTTTAAGAAGATGGCAAGTTAAGATCTTTGAATTTTGCCACTAGTATTCAGGTTACTGTGCTGTTCGTTATGAATCTCTGTGATTGTGATAACGACAATAAAACTGAAAAATTACTATCCGTTGATATTAAAATGTGTAGCAATTCAATGAATCGTCTCGTTATCCACTCTCCAAGATAATAGCAGAAAGCCAGAAACAATCAAATTTAATGGAAATGTAAAACCGTAATAAAAACAATTCTTTGAGCAATTGATGATTGTGTGTCGCGGGGCCGTTAATGCCGATTGTGATTCGGAAAATGACTCGTGCATTACATACAATTACGAAGTGCTCCAATATTTAACATGTGTGCTGACTGATCACTTTACAAAAGTGTAATTTTTAAACCGCCAATAACGATTCGTCAATCTATTTGGTTATCTCAAACGTGTTGCTTTAATTCGAATACATTCCCGTGCATTTTCCCTTCGGCACTCGATAGTGCCGGCTAGTGCCGATCGGTAGACTCATGGCTCTGGGAAAGGAAGGGTGCAAACAAAAAATATAAACACACGAGCGAGAAGATAGTAAAAGTTTAGTGCAACTCAAGTGACACAATTTGTTTTTCAATCAGTTGGGAATTTTGAGAAAAATAATTTAATTGTTTTTTTTTCTCTCAAAGCAGCGCTAGTATAGTTAATGATGACGCCATACCGGTCCAAGTGGCCCTTTATTAGTCATCAAGCCGAGCCCTTTTTGGCTCCTTTTGATCCGGACAACGCCCCATGTGTGTTTACGCGCGCATTTTTCAAACAAGATTTCACGGCATGTACACAAGGTAAAGTACGTGCATCCGCCATTCTTTCGGCTACAGATCCATTCTAGCTCATATAAATCGGCAGGAAAAAAGGAATCAAAACTGAATCAAGAACAAAAGGAGATGACGTTTCATTATACAATCGAGCCGCAAAAAATAAACCTCTTGAAAAGCCAGTGGGCCTCGTCAGCAGGCTGACAGACGGGCATCATCCGGAGAGCTCTGTGGGGGCATCATCCATCAATAAAAACGAATGCTTTTATATTCAGTTGCTGCTGCTGCTGCTGGCCTACAATACACAGTGCGCAGCGATTGAGCGGGCGAGGGTGGGCCGCTCTGATGCGGTTGGGGCTCCAACTGAACTGAAGAGGGATTACGTCTATGCCATGGCACACAACAATCATCTGTATGCAGTCGGACAAATTTGATGATGCCGAGGCTGCTTGGCTCTCTAATGTGCTGATGATGTTATAAGGCTCAAGTCGTTATCTGGTGCGGAAAAAAAGGTTGCGGGGCCGGGCCGATTCGCCGATAATCTAATAGGTCGTTTCGGCCCGTTCGAGCGTGTCCTATACTCTGTGCTGTTCTCTCTCTTCTTCTTCTTCTTTGCGCTTTCGGGTCTATAAATAAATGTACCTTGATAGCGCTTTTTCTATCCGCCTCTTTTGATCAACGATCAACGATGATGGCAGCATATCACTACGGATAGCGATATGTACCTAATAGAGCCGGAATTCGTGCTGCCGCTGCTGCGTCCAGCAAACATTCGTCATCGGCGGGCGTCGGCGGGTTCAGATGGAGGGGAACACCGGCGCGAGAGTCGAGTCGGCGGCGGCACACGTTCCGCTTATCTCTGCACAGCAAAGGCAGCTGGCGGGGGCTGTAATGTTATTGGATGGAATCTGATGGCCAACAAAACAGGATGGATGACATAATAAGCGACCGCAAAAAAAAAGGAGGAGGAGGAGGAGGAGGAGGGAAAACGAGAGAAGGATCGGCTGCCAACCTAAAACACGTATATGTGCATAATGCACGAATATCTTTATACACTACGTTCTGGGTAGACGGAAAAACACGGAGCCGTGAAAATTGACGACAAAAGAGAAAGAATCTCTTTGGTCTCATTTATCTCTTTTTCTTTCTTTCCCCCCTTTTTTTGGGGTGAAATTGACGCCGACATGTCAAAATTCACGCTCCACTTATTGACTCTGATGATACACGCATTCCAACGAAAAGCTTATTCTTATTTCCAAAAATGACCTAGGTTATTTATTGTAATTTGCTTTGTTATATTCTTAGTACATCTTTATTTTCTGAAGTGACTTAACATTAACGATGTTTATATAGAATCTACCTTGTCCAACAAGTCTTTAGGGTTAGAACATTTAGATAACGGAGCATTATTCATATTATTATACATATTATGTCTCTTCTGAAGGTTCACGATCACTGTAGATTCATGATGGAAACGATTGGCAATTCCAAGGGGTGTACAGTCTCCCAACATATCACTAAGTGATCAAAAGAATCTGATGAGCCATATCAGCAAGTAATAAACTGATGAGAACTGCCAGAATGTAAATGCGGCTCATAGATGAAACTGAATTGTTTATCATCTGTTATAGTCATCAATCGGCATCGAGATAATCAAAGTCAATTTTAAAATATCTTTATAAATGTCAAAATTCAGAACAATGTGGTCACAGTTCTTTTTTTCAAACTTGGAAAATTTGCACGGGGCTTCTGAGATGCCTAAAAATATTGTCAAAATAGATTTATGGCCTCTATTTTATTTCCTACAAAGTCCAATGGGGAGAAGTTCGATGGGAAAGAAGTTAAATTGAAGCTATACCTTTCTTATATTCTCTAAACGGGATCACAGGATTTCTCATTCGGCAATTTAACGAGGCTGACTAAAGTCGAGAACGTTCCATAATCATGCGTTTGAAAAATGTGCCTATGATTATTACGAATAATATCAAATTGATTCCTTGGTTTCGTTTAATTGCGATCAATCTTTTTTCCAAAAATGAGCAGTACTACTCAATTTAATGCGCATTTTTATATTGATGGTAATTTTTCTAATTCTGACGCGTCTAAAATTAACGATGTTTAAGGTCGACCGTCTCGATTCATTTTACTAAATCATTTCTTTTAAAAATTGATGCTTTACTTTTATTCCAAATATGAAGATTTACTCATCTCGTAAGTAATTATGCAAATTATACCAAACTTGAATCTGTATTCTAAAGCAGGTACATTTGACTAAATGCAGAATGAGACTAGAAATCTGTCTACCTTCACGATTGGTAATTACTACCAAAATATAAATATTGCTATTGGATGAAACATTGTCATCTATCAGTATACTAAAATTCACCTGGTATCGAGGTTATCTGTATCCAATTGCAAACGCTACCAACAAATATAAAATGTCCATAACAATATGATTAAAGTTCCTTTTTCAAAGATGATAACATTTGCACGAGAAATCTAAGATGCCTACAAAATGTTGCCGAAACGGAGTCTTCGATCCATGTCCTACACTGTCAAAAGATGGGCGGGAAGTTCAAACCACGACTAAAAAGAAAAGAAAATTGCGACCAAGACTATAAAAACGAGTTTTCCCTTTTTGAAGAGAGAAACGAGACGCGGATGTTCTTTTTTGGTAACCATCTAGAGGATAACACGCCGACGGCGACTTTCTCTGCTGGCGACAGGCTGTCTACCAGAAACGGAAAAGACGTGGGGGGAAAGAAGGAAAAAAAATAGACGAAAGAAGATCCCTCATCACGGACAACATACAACGCTCAGCTTCTTTTCTCTGTACACATATATAGTATAGGAACAAGATCTTCCATGGGGTTCACAGCATCCCACATAGGGTGTATAGAAGAGTGAGCGCGCTGGCCATTTTAAAGTTGGTGGTTCATAAAAAACTTTTGGAAAAAGTATAAAGGAGGGAAACCAAACTCTCTGATGGGCCCATCGTTTTCTCACAAGGACAGCAGAGTCGATGGAGAGCGAACATGAGAAGATACTCTTCACGCTTGATGGCTACAAAAAAACCAGCAGTGTGTGTGTGTGTACATTAGATAGCCAAAGAGTTTCCCATTTTTCTGCTCTCCATCATCCGATACTCTTCATGTTGTACATTCAGCAGCGCTTTGACTGGTGGAGAGCTGCTGCTGGCCATCGTCGACACATCTGCGACCGTCAAGGCGTCAACGATATATTATTTCCCCGGGAAAATCGGGGAAAATAGAAAGTGATATTTATTTGAACAAAAATAAAAGAAGAAGAAGAGCGAGCGTAAAAAACAAATTGTGCTGAAAAGTGATTTCCCACTTTATACATGACAAACCAACGGTGTGTAGACGGTTCAGACAAACAAGAAAGAACTCTGTCAACCGCTTTTATTATGCGCCTGGCTCGGCAATAATAATAAAAAGGAAAAAAAAAAGCTCGACGATATGAGAATATAAGAAACTGATGATTCAGAGTTTGATGACGTTGTCCTATACTACACAGACACCAGCAGGCAGGCAGACAGCCAGTCTCGGAGCAATCAAACACTGGAATAGTAGGCCTATATAGTCGCTCTTGATATGAACTGTACACTATAAATAGATGAGTGAATAGAGTCTAGGGTTTTTGTATGCCATAGAGAAAGAGAAAGGGGTAGCACAGAAGAAGAAGAAGAGGGCGCTGAATTCATAAATATCGACGAGGGTATTTATATAATGCGCTGAAAAGCTTGGAACCAAACTCCAATAACTGTGACGAGAACAATTGAACATGTCAAATCTTCCAGTTGGTGGGAGGGAGGAGGGAGAGAGAGAGGGGGGCGATAGAGAAGTTTTTCACCATCACGAGGGTAAAATATCCAAAAATAAATTGAAGTGTCGATCTTTCGGAGAACAATAAAACAAATAAAAAACCTGCTTACTACAGATGCTGAAGATGTTCTGTCTAACTTGTACGGTCATGTATGGTAGTTGCGTCTAAAGTTAATCGTTGTCTTGCCTTTCGTAATAAACCGTATATTGAGACCCGGATCAATATACAGAGTTCACTTTTTTCCTCTTCATGTTGTTGTGCCATCTCCGCAACTGTCCTGTTGTACAACAACTTGACAAGAGTGTACGACCTTTGGTTTTTTTTTTTTTAGTAACGGCCTGACTAGAGATTTACGACTCTCCATTTCAAATTCCGCGCCCTTTTTCTTTCTCTTGAAACAAAAGTCCAAGTGAAACAAGAGGCGGTCTTTTCAACATGCGGATTCAAAATATGAAATCGAGAAAAGGGAGAGACTACAGCAGGGTTGGTTGTATCCAAAACGTCGGCGAAGAGGCGGCAGAGCGCGTCTCATGCATGTGTGTGTGTGTGTGTATGTACCGAGAAAAGTGTATATCTGACGCAGCTCGAGCGGAACGGAAAAGCGAATAAGTCACTCACAGAACTCTCTGCTGCGTGCGTATGTAGAGTACATTTTTGTAAGAAAGAGTGTGGAACAACCCAAAACTCCTCCTCAGATGGAATAAGGAGAAGGCAGTTGCTTGTAGTAGCGTAAAGGGCGAGCACCGGAAACCTAATTAGCCACCAACACCAACATATGGAAGTCATCTATGTATATGTATGCGTAGGACCAGTATGTGTAGTATACCAACTGCGCTCTATGTGCATAGGTGAAAGGCCGATTTGGGCTCTTCCATAAAACAAAAAACGTGATCTTTCCAACTGGAGCCAAAGTAAATGGGATCCCCAAAAGAAAACCTGCAGGCGCAAAACTGGGACATTAAAACAAAAAAGAAGAGGGCGGAGAAGTTGCTATTACACTTATAACAAGACTATGTCCTCTCCATCAACTTGTTTCTTTTCTGAGAGAAACTGAAGAAGGCGGAGCTGGTCATCTCTATCCGGATGGATGGGGGAAGTTAAAAAAAGCAGAGGGGGGAGAATAAGAAAAAAACAAACCTCAAAAGAACATGGTTCTTTTTTCTTTTCCTACGCGTCTCGGCAGACTGCTTGTCGCCGCCGACGCGTTAAAATTTAAAAAAAAACAAAAAAAATCTGTTGGGAGGATCAGGAACGAGCATAGCAAAACGGCCGGGCATATATAGTACACACTATCCGCGGGGCAGGGTGGGACAGCTCAGCAGGAGCCCCGGAGCTATATAGAAAAAGGAGTAGGAGGCGTCGAGTCTCGAGTGTCAAAAGAGTTTGAAAGACATTTTTTTTTTCCGAGAGGAAACAAGTTTGTGCTGCACACAGTCACACACTCTCTGATCCGGAGAACTATAAATATATGTGGACCATGAGAAGTGGACCAGGTGGATCAACATCGTCGATGCCCAGCCCAAACACTGGACAATATCTTTCCTGTGTATGGACATCATCCCTGTGTAAATACATAAATCAGAGAACCGGAATAATCAAAACGCGGGCGAATAATAGAACGTTTGGCGTTATTATGTTGAGGGGGGGGGGATGCTTAAACGAACGCCAACTGGCCATCGAATAATCTTCAAAAACACCAACGGTCATCACAAGGCTGTGTGTATAATGTTGCTCCAGACTCCTGCCCGCTGATGATTATTGACCCAAACACGGCAGAAAAGGCTCCCGCCTCCCAGTCAACCTAATGATGTTTGGATAAAATACGGCTAAGTGTGAGGGGAAAACGGACGGATGTGGATGTTAAATGGGCCGTTTGAATGAGCGTGAAGGCGTCGCCGTGTTTTCACAATGGGGGAAAAATGTGGTTTTCGCGATAATTTAGGCACAAACAAATAAACAGCGACCAAGACCCAGCCCATCGTTTTCATTCCAAATATTATATTCGGCGCTCGCCATCGCTCCCTCCTGTCCTATCACAGTATCACCACGCAAAACAAAGTCGAGTATCGAGCACAGGACATTGAGTTTGAATTTTCTTGTGTTGACGGACGACGTCAACGTATTTATGGATGCCAGATAATGAAGATTAAAAGCCTTTATTCGTTGGGGAAACGAAGGGGGCGGGGTCGAGTCTAAAAATCAATGAGTTTACGATTCACGATAATTGTTTGTCTTTGACGCAGCCATAGACGAAGAGGTGCCGGTGTGGTGGCAGGTACTTCTTGGCTATACATACAATTTTCCAGTTCTTACTTCAAGTGTCAAAAGTTAAAAAAATTTCAAACTTGATCGTTTACCCACAGACAAAGTTGTGAGGTACAAAACCGAGCCTGATCCCTTACTGAGTCAACAAAAACAGCAAAGAGAAAACAGTCAAAACGCACATTTCAGGAATAATCGTACTCCATGCTATGAACGATTCATAATCAACGCCCCCCAACTAGTCAAAAAGGAAGGTTGAGATAGATTGTTCCTACCTTTAAGTGCTTTAAGCCTGGTAAATACAGCCAGGCATCTATCCATTCCCTGAAGAGTTGAACACACCAGGCACAGGCAGGATAGGAAAAAAGGGGGTCCTCGTGAATACACCCACACACACATGGGTGTACACAAGGACAGAGGATATTTAAAGAAGGGAAATTTCTCCCATCAACTGGGATGCTGTTTATCTAATAAATGAAAAATAAAAAATGGGTTACGAAAAATGTTTACAGAAACATTAAGGAAAAGTTGAAAATAAAACAGTTGAATGAACAGGAGAATTCATGGTTTCCACGTAATACACTGCATTCATGCAGGTCATGTATCATTAAAATATATGCAGCAGGTTGCAGGAGTAATTGAAGTAACGAAAGTCATTACCCAAGAGATGATGATGAGATTGTTGCTGATGACAGGGTAACAGCAGCACAAGCAAAACTGGCATCTTGTTGTTGTGACGACTGGCTCAGGCCTAAAATCTGGACCAAGGAAAATATGGTAACATGGTGCAAAAAACTTAAAGGTTACATACAGTTTATACATTACAAGCCCTGCATTCATATGCCACATGATAAATCCTATGATCAAAAACTAAATAATGTTTCACAAATGTGGAACAGGTTTGTCTTCTATTTAAGTTCCCAAAATAATCTATGTGAAATTGTGAATTCTTAGTATTATTTACCTGCTTAATAAAATAGAGTAGAGAGCATGGAGCCACAGCCATGACAAAAGATTCCTAGTTTCACACGATGACCACATTTTTGTGATTTTATTTTTGTGCTATAATTCGTGCAGCCACGTTTACGTAAAAAGTTATCGTTTCGTTTTGGTGTTTTCTTTGTTATCTTATTAAACTGCGTCTCCACTCAACTCTCATTTTCAAAACTTTGTGAAACAAAACGAAACTTACGACAGCAGACGAAACTAATATTCTAATTAGCCACGCTTCGCTTAGAAATCGATAGAAATTAAAAATCGACCCCCCTTCAAATCCAAACCGCGCAAAAACGACAAAACGGAAGGAATCGGAATTCTTTTCGTATCTAATAGTAAAAAGTTCTGCTCATCAAATTAAGTTCCCCTACCACTCTCAAGATAAAGTAAAATTTTCACGAAACTCACGGATAAATATACTTTAAAATCCAAAACCGCCACAGTTAGTCCCTCCAGGACCCTCTAGGCAGCCAACAGGGAAACATATTTTTCGTTAGTTACTAACACAGATGTTAAAGTTAATAATACACATTGTAATTGAAAATTGAGCTATTTTGTACAAGAGAAGATACATAAGCTAGGATGATAGTATTATTAACTACTCTGTTATGAATCACACGCGGCATCGTTTATTGAACGGGGAAATTGACCAGCGATATTTAGTGTTGTCAATGCGTTAAAAAGTGTTGGTGATAATAATAAATAGTAACGATGTTATAATCGTGGAGTTTCCCAACAGACTGATACAGACATCCGTTGTTCAGTTCAAGATTACGACATCATCGGTCTTCTCAAGTCCTGATGTCATAAATCATCACTGCCCACCATGAAATCTGGACCATCTATATGTTAACTCCGGGAATTAATTGAATGTTTCACATTCCCTAAATGTTACACGAGTTAAGAGCTCAGAATATCAATCATGTAGCATATAAAATTAAGTTGTGAAAAATTAACTTTCACACTTTTGTTTACGTCCGTGACACTGTGTTGACTTGATAATCAGTAAAGATATATGGAAAACCACCTAAATGTCACCACTCTTCATTATTTAAAATTTCGCTATCTTCAGTGTTAAACCTTGTATTTGCAATGTTTGACATTTGATAGCCAGTAATAACACAAAAGACGAAGTCATTCTGAAATCAGCTTTGGTTCGTTGGGAGTAGGCTAAAAACCTTCATACAGCACCAGCTTCTTTGCTTTTTTGCTTCCGCCGACTCACTTGTCGACGCAAAACAAAGTCGAGTAGCGAGCGCGAAGACATTAAGTTTGAATTTTCTTGTGTTAACGGTGACTTCCAACGGCCGACGGAGATTCAAGTGTTGATGATGTATTTTGGGTGTGACAGATGGTGAAGAAGAAGTCTATTCGTTTCGGGAAACAAAGTGGAAGAGGGCGAGGCCGGGTCAAGAAATCAACGAGTTCACGATTATTGTTTGCTTTTTAACGGAGCTAGAGTAATATTGTCCGTTGGTAATTCGAATTCCGGCAATTCGGTAATTGAGTTATGTAGTTCAAGAAAAGATCCATCGGCTTGTGTAAAATTATTTCCATAACCTACTGTACGATTCACATGCGGTCTCATTTAAGATAGACAACACTGCTGACGATATTTGAACAATAGTTTCATAATTTAATCTTGTTGTTTAATTGTAACTGTTTATCCTATTCAACGACCGATTAAAGGCCCTTGGAACTTCTTACATGCATCCCCTACATTCCATCATTTAATGAAAATGTGAGAATTGATGCAGAAAGTTAACCACAAGTCTTCTATCGTAGAATAATGGATATTAAACGATTTAACTTAACTGGGCCCCGAGCTCAGAATATGAAATGATTCCCCTGATTAACCCTGAATATGCAAGCTGTCCTTAGATGCTATTCTTAACGCCCATGAAACTGTGCCAACTTGTAACACGAACAGTGTCGCTGATAAATCACGTAAATGGCTACATAGCTCACTATTTAAACTATGCGATAAACTTTTTGCTCAGTCTCTGACATTTGATAGCTAATGGCGGCTAATAGCTTTTTCCAGAATTATTATGGTTAAGGGCGCAACCTTTTCACCGAAGGAGGAATTCTTTTGATATGTTTTTAATTGATTGCCATCGATTATGACTTTCATATTGATATATATTGGTGCTGGTTTGCTTTTATAGAAGTTCTAAACTATGAGCTTGTTAACTGCCCGTACGATTCGTCTTTTAATTTCTTTTAAAATCGCCAATGGGCATTTTACGTTTAGTTTTTCAGGAACAGATTAGCATCGGTATCACTATCAATCTAATTGAATGGCATACAATCATTTAGTTCTAATGTTTCAATTAATTATTTACATTCCTGTCGGATTTAATCTAGAAATCCAACTAGGGACCGTTCAGAGGATTCAACTTCTTATGTGATCTGTGTTGTTACATGGTTGCACCTCCGACAGTTATATATCAACTTTAAATTTTGTTTTCTTGTTCAAATTATGAATTCGTTCAATCCTCATTTAGAATGGTGATTCTTACATAACTCACGACCAAAACTCACGAAGGATGTTAACTATTGTAAATTAATTCAGAGTATTTAATCGCTTCGAGGGTGGGTTGGCCACAGTTCACTTATCCAAATTCAGCGCATTGAATATTGTTTCATACCCGATTAAACTCAGCTCTAGCTCTTCCTCAGTGACATTCAGAAATCAACTCTTGATCAGAATCTAGTGTGTGGTAGACTAGCTATAGTAGGCCTACTGTAACCTCTAGAGCACAAGTTGTTGACTTTCTGTGTGGCATTTGATATGTAAGCTGTGAGACTATACAAGTCAAATCAAATCAATCAAGTGAATTCTTTTTTGTTTGTCCAATCCATTTTAATAGTTATTTATGATTATTTTATATACGAATATTGTTATTTGAAAAAATGAGCCGATTAGCAAAAGAGATGAGCACGTCATCCTAGATATTCTAAGACAATCTTATAAGGCGCAATGAAGTTACCATTCCACCGTTTTAACCAATTTCTTTTTAAGAATGATATCTCTTTATATTTTAATTTTAGTTACGAATGAATGTGAGGTAGATTAGTTTGGTAGATTGCTTGCCACCATAGTCGCTAAGTAATGTAATTGTGATAAAGTTATTTTAATAATTATTTTAATAATCAGGTACAAGTTCCGTAAGCAATTACGACCAAAGTTTATCTTATATATGGTCGGAATATAAATTGATCCTCATGACATGTATAACATATGCTGAATACTTATGAAAATATGTTGTTCAAAACCGCTCTAATACAAATGTAACAAAAAGTAACAGCGAATCTAAAACAAAATTAAAAATCCGCCAGTTAAAGTTCATTAGTCAAAATTACTCCAATCACAATAAATATTTAGTCAGACACTTTTCAATGCGTCGCAGTTTTTTTTTCTCTCTCTCTTTAGGTCTGACCCCCGCATAAACACAAAAGTGCAATGGATAGATGAATGAGTTTTCATTCTTTTAGGTTATTTTCTCTTTTATTGCAGAGTTCCACAAAAATAATCTACACTATAAATAACGAGCTAGATAGGGATAAGAATCAAGCATCGGGATAGGTAACTATAATTTATTGGTGATTCGTTTATTGCTATAAAGCGGATCACATTATTTAGTTACCATTGCGCATCGTAAGTTGGGATCAAAAACCTTTATTTAAATTACACTTGTATTTCGTATTCATATTCGGATTCGTAACTTGATTGTTTGGTATGGTTGCAGGAAGTAACCGTGTGCTACAACCACCACAAAAATGTACGAACGAACCGATAGCAGCTAACTAACTGGTTGTAGAGGCCAGAATATAAACTGTTAAATATACACCGTGTACGATGGTATGTAGAGTAAAAGAAATCGAGTAGTAAGAAGTAAGATTACGTAATTTCCCTAAGGTGATTAATTAAAATGTGACACTTAGGAACGATAAATTGTGTTCACTAGTCGATTCACGCCATTGTCGCTCCCGTCGATTATAACATGTAAAATTAGGGTCTTGCAATTCTTTTGATTATTTTTGAAAGAAGGAGGAGGAGGAGGGGGGGGGGGGAAGAAAATTAGCGAATCATTCTTCATTCTGGCTCTATCTATAATCTATGTCATAGTCTTTCGTATGGTTACTTCATATAGAATCAAAAATCGCCGGAAGAAAAAAGGAACTGCTGCCCCTGAAAACCAGAAGCAAAATGTCTTGCATCACACACGGTACTACACAGCCACACGCAAACCATAAAAGACTTGACATGGGCAGGCAACCAGGCCTATATAGATATACATATACACACCCCACACGCTCGACTGCGCCAGTCGTGACAGTCGGAAAGTCAAAGACAAAAATGTCGTTTCTTTTTTTTTTAAAGAATATATGAGAAGGGATTGAAACACATGATAAGAGCGGACCGAGGGTAAATTTTAGTTGGGGTGTGTGTGTGTGTCCGGAAGGAGAGGAATTTTAGTGGTGAAACAAGATTGACTATTTTCATCCATGCACCATATAATTCAAGGGGTAAATGATAGTTATGACATATGAACTGAATAATTCAGACGTAACGGTCCGCTGTAAATTTGTGGCTTTTACACTTGATTAGAATCTTATCAATAGAAGACTGTTGGCATGGTTGACTTATGATCACTCGTTAAGCTATGTTGATTCTGCTATATATATTTTTTTCAATTTAGTATAATATACTCATTGACCTACCACTCCGCAAGGGGATGTGAAAAAGAATATTTGAGGAATTTTCTGATAATTCCCGATAAGTTTTCATAATCAACAACCCGTTGGAGGTAGTGCTCAGACTTCCCTGTAAATTAGAAATTATCCAGAATATCAACAGTATTTTAGTTAAATATAGAATGATGTCGGGTTCATATTGTGAGCTTCCTTCAGCCGCTCAATCCTTTTCGCTGTCGGTATATGATGCCAGATTTCATAGCATTATAAGGCGCATGTCAGTGTTAATTATGAATCAAAAATTCAAAGGTAAGAATTGAAGAGAGGAAAAAAAAAGACTGCAATCAGCCTATAGTGCTATATGTCTTGATTGACGTTGTAAGTAGGCTATAAATTCTAAGAAGATTGAAACATCAGATTAGAGTCATTAGAGTGAACCGAGGAAAAATAAATTTTAGTTTGGGGTGTGTGTCCTGAAGGAGAGGGATATTTAGTGGTGAGGTAGGGTTTTACTATTTACATTCACATGTACCGTTATTCAAGTGAAAGGGATTGTTTTAGTGGCAAGCCAAGATTTACTAATTATATCCATGCGCAATCGTTCAAAAGGAAAATCAAATTTCATACAAACGAACTGAATTACTTGTAAGCGAAATGGACTTATGCAATTTTTTTTTACCGGCTGATTACGATCGCATTTTTTCAAGAGTAAATAATAGTTCGATTTCATCAGTCTTCATGTAGGGATACTACACATTCAAATTCATTAATTTTTGGTATTTATTTAATCCGATATTGCCGCTTGACTCCGTTTTAGGCTCTTTCAAGATCGTAGCGAAAAACATTCGTTCGTCCTTGACATGCCATTGGAGTACTCCGCGACAGTAGTACGGCTATGCTTATTAGAACTGGGAATTCGCCAGAATATCAATTGTATTTAGATGAAATCTGAAAGGCATTATGATCACAAAATAGCCTTCATTCTGCCGCTCAATCCTTTTCGCCGAAAGAAGTTGATGTCAGAGTTCATAGCATTCAAAGCTGCTTGTTAATGCTCTTTAAAAATTCGAACGTTTAACCATTCCTCCTTCCTGGTTTAACATGAGAAATGAAGAAAAAAAGGCTGCAATAAGCCGCCCTAAATGTTTTTTATACAGTTAACCGATAACCGAAGACTTAACTTGATTTATGTAAGATTTAGTGGCAGAAAACTACAGCCAGCAACTCGTAATAAATGTGCGCACACACAACTATTTTCAGGATAGAAATTGTAGCCCGTCCGTATTTTGTGAGATTAAAGTGCATAGGTATGCATAGGTAGTAAACGGGACACGGGTTTAAACCATCCTAGCATGACAGCAGATTGACTAATAACATCCATGCACAATTATACAAGAGGAAAATCAAATTTCGGACCAATGAACTGAATTGCTCTTAGGCGTAAGGGGGCGATGCAAATTTATTATATGTTGACTCAATTCATACGACATAGTAAAAGAGACACACATTAGTTAGAATTTAACCACTCTTTATTAGCTATTGTAAAACCATATAGATATTAATTTTAATATTTAAGATTATCGTGATCGTGCTTATACACCAAAAACCCTTTTCGGCTCTTTTTCACAGTTGGAATCGGAGGAACTTCATCAACGTATGAGATATATCTTCGTTGAAAGCATTTAAGCAACTCAGATCCCTTACGTTGATGGGGTGACTTGTGTAGCACGGTCAGATTGGCAAAATTGACTGGATAGCTCCCAGAATTTAAATTGATTCTTGTTTAAAATTGCATGGTGTCATATTCACTTAACAGGATATCTATGCCGCGCATCCATTTTTATAGTACGTAATAGACGTCAAATTACGTAGCATTCCAAGACGCTTCATAGTGCTCATTGAAAATTCAAAAGTATATCATAAAAATGAGGAGATAAATCAATGACCGCCTTAACAAAGTAAATAGTTAAACAAGTAAACCCGCCTGTGTCGTGTGCTGGCGTGAGAAATATTTGTGTAGACTTTTTAGTGCGAACCGAGCCTTGGCTATTGATATCCTATATCCTTCGAACGACATCATTTCATCATTAGTAATCATGATAAATAAATATAAAGTTTTTTCCTGGGTTTAACCATTCTTAGGCTATCTGGCTCACAAAGCCAGTTCTATAGCCTCTAGGCCCTCTACATCTACTTGTAAGTATCGAAACTTTCGCGTGATTTAAAAATAAATTTCACTTGGGGTGTGTCCGAAAGGAGAGAGATTTTAGTGGTGAGCAAAGATTTACTAATTACATCCATGGTCAATTAAACAAATGGATATTCATATTTTAGACGAATGAACTGAATTGCGCGTTGACGTAACAGACCATACATATCTAATTTCGTGATAATTGTATACCTTCACATTATAACAAGAATAATTCTAATGTTGACTTTTATCAGTCTTCAAATGGTGTTGCCACGTGTATATATACATTGATTTTCATTTCAGTTAGGCGAACGTACGGATCCGCTAAAAGTTTTTTCTAAGAAATCTCGGATCTTTTGAGATTCGACATTCTTTTTAGTATAAGGAATTTACCGGCAGTACGGACTAGTTAAACCATACTGGAAATCTTCCAGAATATTAATCGTTGTGTATTTGCGAAATGAATGGCGTCACGTTCACTTTAAGGGCTTCCTTCTGCTGATTAATAATATTTGCAGTTGGAAGTTGAAGTCAGAGTTCATGGCATCCTAAGACGCTTGTTAGTGTTCTTTAAAAATGCAAATATTTATAATATAACCTGAAGAAAATAAACTGCAATTAGCCGCTCTAAATGATTTATACAGTTAACCGATTATACATACGAGGGCGGGGCTTGATTGATGGGAGATTCAGTGGCAGAAAACGTCAAAACGATACCCAGCAACTCGTAATAAATATGATTTTTTAAAAAATTACTTGAGGTCGAAAGGAAAGAGATTTTTGTGGCGAGCCAAGATTTACTAATTCCATATCCACGCACAATCATTCAAAAGGAATAACGAATTTCAAGCAAACGAAATGAATTACTTGTAAGCGTAATGGGGCTGATGCAATTTTATTTTTGTACCGGCTGAATACGATAGAATTTTTTCAAGAGTAACTAACAGTTCGATTTTATCAGTCTTCATGTAAGGTTACTACACATTCAAATTCATTAATTTTTTGTATCGTATTCATCCGATTCTGCCGCCCGATTAAATCAAAAGATTACTCAAAAATTGTGCTATAGAATAGAATTCCTTCCCCGTTCTCTAACATAAATTTCTGAGACCTCGTCAGAAGTACGGTATTCCTTATCTGAATTGGAAATTCTCTAGAATATCAATCGTATTTAGTTGAAGAGTGAAAGGCGTTATGATCACGTATTAGACTTCCTTCTGCCGCTCAATCCTTTTTGCAGATGGAAGATGATGTCAGAGTTCATATCATTCTAAGATGCTTGTTAATGCTCATTAAAAATTCGAATATGCAACGTAAGAAAGAAAAAAACAAGGCTGCAATAAGCCCCCCTAAATATTATTTATACAGTTAACCGATCATATGAAGATTTCATTGATGTGAGATTTAGTGGGCAGAAAACGACAGCACCCAGCAACTCGTAATAAATGTGAACACACACAACTATTTTCAGGATTGAATTTGTGTTTTGTATCCCGTCCAACAAGGCCGGTATTTTGTGGTCCCACAGTTTATGTAATATGGTCTGGTATGGTAAACGGGAAAAAGGGTTTATGCCTCCCTTCTTCGGCTCACGAAGCCAGCTCATGACGACAGCAGATTTACTAATTACATTCACACAGAATTATTCAAATTGAAAACCAATTTTCAGACAAATGAACTGACTTTCTCATAGGTGTAATGGGCCGATGCACATTTAAGTTTAGATTGATTAAACATAATCGACTTAGATAGTGTCATTCAATAAGTAGTTATAGATTAGTCTGTCCATGATGCAGTTATACCATATTAAGCATTAAATTTTGACTTCGTAGATATCCATGTTCTAATTGCATGACATCCTATACCTAATTGCTTGTACGAGTTGATGTTTGCACCTGTTGAACACAAGTGTATATGATGAGAGTTTAAAGTGCAGTACGAACACATTTTCACAATTAACTGGAAATCATCCAGAACTTAAATCGTTATAAATAAAAAATCGCACGGTGTCATGGTTATTTCAAGGGCTTGCCTGTTCCGCTTAATCTTGGACATAGTTAGAAGTTGATGTCAGGTTTCGTAGCATTCCAAAACACTTGTTAGTGCTCATTAAAATTCAAAAGTGAACGCTAACAAATGAAGAGAAAAAAAATCTAAGCCGCCCTAAATGTTTTTTAATGCAGTTAACCGATTATATACTACGAGGACTTGATTGATGTGACATTTAGTGGCAAATACCGATATCCAACACCCGTCTGTGACGTGTTTTGGCGTGAATAATATTTTTTCAGACTTTATCGTGTGTACCGAGCCTTGGCTATTAATATCCTATTATTCTAACACCATAATTTTATTTCATCATTGATAATCATGAAAAACTTTTTGCCGCGAAAAAAAAGGTTTTAACCATCCATATAGGCTATAGCTAATATCAATATGAGTCATATCTGGCTCACAAAGTCAATTCTATAGCCACTACATCTACAGTAGTATTAGCATCGCAACTTTAACAGGATTTTAAAAAAATTACTTGGGGTGTGTCCGAAAGGAAAGAGATTTTAGTGGCGAGCCAAGATTTACTATTTACATCTATGCACAATCATTCAAAAGAAAAATCAAATTTCTAACAAACGAACTGAATATACTTGTAAGCGTAATAGGCTGATGCAATTTTTAGTTTTGTATCGGCTGAATACGATCACATTTTTCGAGAGTAATTAACAATTCGATTTTATCAGTCTTCATGTAGGGTTATAACACTTTAAAAGCATTAATTTTTTTTTCGTAAGGTATTCATCCGGTTCTGCCGCTCAAAGAATGTTTAATGTCTTCTGCGTCATCCTTATTGTACACTGAGTCTGCCAGGCAGTAACACGGTTGGGTATGACTTAACTGGAATTCCTCCAGAATATCTTTCGTTTTTAATTGAAAAGTGAAAGGCGTTATTGTAACATAATAGACTTCTTTCTGCCTCTCAATCCTTTTCGCAGATGGAAGACGATGTCAGAGTTCATATCATTCTAAGATGCTTGTTAATGCTCATTAAAATGAATTCGTAAATATAACGTATGAAGAGGGAAAAAAGGCTATAATAAGCTGCCTTAAATGTATTTTTTACAGTTAACCGACTATTCAACGAAGATTTGATTGATGTGAGATTTTGAGGCAGAAAACGATACCCTGCAACTCGTAATAAATGTGCACACGCAACTATTTTCAGGATTGATTTTAGCCCGTTCAACGCCGGTATTTTTTTTGCTTAAAGTGTATAGGTATAGTAACGGTGGAAGGGTTGAGACCATCCTTCTTTGGCTCACGAAGCCAGCTCATGACGACAGCAGATTTACTAATTACATCCATGCACAATTATTCAAAAGGAATAACAATTTTTTTACATATGAACTGAATTGCTTATAGGATAAAGGTCCGATGCAATTATATATTAATGTTTACTATATTCATACATTGTAGTACATGAGACACATAATAGGTTAACTATGATCAGTCTTTGTTATATATGGCTAGAAGGTTATATCATTATATGCAATAGATTTAGATTTAAGAACGTAATATTCGAACTGTAATGTCCGATGAAGTCTATATAAGCATTGACGTGTACTTCAATCCATTACCATCTTCGTTCAATCGCTGCTATAGAACGCTATCGTAGTTACAATCGAGGTCTGTAATGTAATAACTGAAAAACTATCAGAACATAATTTTTTTTTTGTTTAAGGTTGCATGGCGTTATGTTCACTTTGTGGGCTTACCTGCGCCGGTAAGTAATTATCGTAATTCGCAGTTGACGTCAGATTTCGTAGCAATCCAAGCCGCTTTTTAGTGCTCATTGAAAATTCAAAAGTAAATGATAAAAATGAGGAGAAAAAATCAATAAGCCGCCTTAAATATTTTGGAATACAGTTAACCTATTTTACATACGAGGATTTGATTGATGTGAAATTTAGTGGCGAATAACGATATCCCGTAAATAACTTCTGTGTCGTGTGCTGACGTGAGAAATATTTTTTAGATTTTTTAGCGTGTACCGAGGCTTAGCTATTGATATCCTATATCCGTCTAACGACATCATTTAACATTTTTTTCTTTAACTTTTGCGTGATTTAAAAATAAATTTCACTTGGGGTTAGTCCGAAAGGAAAGGGATTTTAGTGGTGAGCCAAGATTTACAAATTACATCCATAGACAATTAATCAAATGGATAATCATATTTCAGACGAATGAACTAAAGCTCGTTGACTTTTTAGACCATACCCATTTATTTTCATGACGAATAATTACAATCACAATAACACAAAAGTTATTTTTATGTTGAATTTTAACAGTCTACTCATGGTGGTGCTTCACGTATAGATATATTGATTTTCACTATCGTAACACGAACGTACGAATCCGTCTAATATCTTATCAATAAATGAGCTGGAAAAGCTAAGCTCTCTTGTATGGCAGTATCCAGTATTTCCAGTATTGAAAGCAAGATTCAACTGCAGTACAGTATCGATAAACTACACTGGAAATCTTCCAGAATATTAATCTATTTAAGATGAGAAATGAGTGGCGTCACGTTTCCTTTCCGGGCTTCCTTCTGCTGATTAATAATATTCGCAGATGGAAGTTGATGTCAGGGTTCATGGCATCCTAAGACCCTACTTAGTGTTCTTTAAAAGTTCAAATATTTAAAATAATATGATATGAAGAAAAAAAAAGACTGCAATAAGCCGCCCTAACTGTTTTTTATTACAGTTAACCGATTATATAATATATACGAAGACTTGATTGATGTGCGATTTAGTGGCAGAAAACCGCAGAAAACGACACCCAGCAACTCGTAATAAATGTGTACACACACAACACCGGAAATTAGAATTTGTAATTTGAATTTTTAATTTGAAAATAAAAATTTGAATTTGTAATAAATGCCTTTTGAGTGGTTTTCCTAGAATTACGCGCGTTTTTTATTTGAATTTTTAATTGGCGCAAGTTGCAGTAGAAGCCTGGTGAACACAACATAGATGGCAGCAGTTGCTTACTAAAGTTCCGCCTTGATTTGCTTTGAAAGAAATAACAATATAAATAGAACCAATTTTTATTACTGCTAATTATTTTATTATTTAACAACTTTATCGTTATAATGCATAAAAACAGTGAATTTGTGCAATTCCATTTTGATTGAATCGCGCCAAAATTACTTTGTGCCCGCCAGAGGGACACTGCGCCCACTCGGCCATTTTCGATTCTTTTTGTTGAGTCACACCGTGCTCCGTGCTGATCAGTTGCTGACATTTTCTCTCCAAGGATTTTGAATTGATTCAGTGTATCAGTGATGTCATAACTAATTTACTGTGCCAGCAGCCAGTCAGTATTTTACTCGATGGATCAGATCCACGGAGCAGACAGCAGTGCATTTTTATTGAGATGTTGTGTGCGTGCCAAAACTAACCAACTCAACGGGATTATAGTGGAACGTATTATCGAACACGAGGTTATTCTGTGATTCTGTGACCAGAACCCTCTTCAATTGATTTTCCGTTGCCAGCCTAATGAAGATTTGAATTAGTCATCAACTCACAATTTCAAACGTTCTTCCAATTATTAGTCCTTGTGCCTTGTGGGACTTGCTCCATTCCTTTCATGTCGGTCATTAGATATAGTGTAGTTAACGAGTACTAGATGGCGTCAAGTTTGAAATTATGCGCGGGATTGTGCTGTGAATCTGAAATCTGAATGAATTGAGATTGGCTTGAAATTGAATGACAGTTTGTGAAATTTCCATGATAGTTTAACAGTTTAATTAGCAGTTCTATTCATCTCCACGTTTTTGTTATTTACGGTTATTTATTTTGCCATTTAACTAATACTGTGATTTCTCTAGGTCTCTCCTAGCCTGATATTCGAGCAACCCATCGCAACCGATCTTCCAGTTTCGACACTCGGATGACTTCAGCCGACCAATCTCTTTCTTTCTTTTACCTTTCCTGTGACGTCGCACGTGTACGTTCATGTGAATGTGAGTGTATTCACGAGGGCGTCACTTATTCCTTTCCCCTTTCCCAACCTGAGGTCACCAGAAGGTCTACCAGTCAGTCACAAGTCTAATCAACTCTCAACCAACTGGCAACTTAAGGTAAGAACAAACACACTGTTTTCCTTCTTCTTTTTCGTACTGTGTCTTTTGTATAATTCCGTTAGATCCGACAAGTGCGAAAAATCGTTGAGCACATGACGTACGTAAAAGTCTTCAGAAACATTTTCAATTCATTGATTGTTTTATTCAATATTTTGCATAAACAGTAAAATTTGAGTAAAGATTAAAGAAATTCCCACACCTGAATGAATTTGCATCGAATGAATATTCTTCCATTACCCCTTTTATTACCCCGTGTCATTTACGAGTCAGTTGTCAGTCGAAGATTTTTTTTCGCATGTTGGAGGATTACGAAATCGCAAAGTCGGCGATTTCTTCCTCCAACATTAAGCCAGTGAAATGAGTGTGGTGGTTACCGTCATCGTGCAAATAGGTTCCCTCAATTTGCCCCCAGATTTGATCGTCTTTTTTCAAGTTTAACGTCGACTGGAAGGTCAATGACACAGACGTAGAAGAACTTCTTCCGATAGGACTCCCGTTCAAATAAAATCGCAAACCTGTGTTATACCAAATCCCCGTGATTGAGAAGAAGTAAATTCCCGCTCGCGGGGCCGTGAATTTCCCTGTTGTTAAATTCATAGCATTTCCCTCGTTTACCCGCGTGAATTCGAACGGAATTGGACTGTTAATTGTGCGGCTTGTCGTATTTCTCTGGACGTGGAAATAAACGGGCGCTGATTTAATATCGGCGTATCCGATCGTTTTTTGTTTGTCTGTAAATCAAAGAATTTTACCAATTAGTAACCAGTAAAAAAGAACAAGTCGTACCGTTTCGATTAGGATAAAAGTCACAGTAAACCATTTCCATCTTCTTCTTCGGTCCTTTAACAGAAAAGAATCCGCTTAATTTATGTCCCATTCGTTGCAGATCTGAACATGAGGTTGACATTTTACCAATGTCGACTATTTCACTCGTTCGGTCTGTTGAAATCAAATTCATTCTTTCACTCCTCTTGTTTGTAAAAACAAACTTCATTATTTCACCATTTAACTGGAATGTCAGATTATCGACGGCGGATATCGTGCTTCCTAATTCCATTCTCGTTGAGGTTAAGTTTGTTGTTGTTATTTCCAAAAGATCCGAAGTTGCTAAAACATTTCATTTTTTATTAATAAACCAATTTTATAATTTTAAAAAAGTATACCTACCACTCAGGTCTCTATTCAGATTTTCTTCGACTTCTTTTAGTTCGTGACTAAATCGTTGCACGTATACTGAACACATTAATGGGAAAAAAGTACTCTAGTTTAATCGAAATAATTTTTCTAAATAAAAAAAAACTGTAAATATTTACTAGGGAAAAATAAAGTTCGCTATTACATACAGAAATTCAAAAAATAAAGATTAGTTTTTCACGTTGACTTATTGTTATTTAGTTTAACGTCCAATTTTTACCTTTGAGTTCAGTTGATAATTTTCCGGCACTGGCCTTGATATGAATGATATCTTCTCTCAATTCTTTTCCAGTTGCTAAATTTATTGAAAAGGTTAAATTGGATTGTTTTAAATAACCAAACAATCAAATACAATTTAATTTTGTTGATAAATCATGGACGTTTTTGCTGAAATTGTTCTCCAACTCGGTTTTGGTTTTCATCAACTCCTGCTTACACGCTGTGTGTAATTAGAAACACAATTAAATGTAAAAAGTAAACAGACTTTTCTAACCATTTCTTGAATAATAAAAAAGCCTACCTTCTGATTTACTAGTTAAATCTATGAAATCAGTCTTCAAATTACCAAGTTCGGTATTTGTTTTCACCAACGTCATCACAGTGTCTGCAATTGTTTGATGGAAAATTTATCAACAGTTTAGTGAATGCCAGAAATTGTTTTCAACCTTTGAGTTCCTCCTTGAGATTATTCCATTCGTCAGTGACAGTCAATTCGGCATGTTCTACAAATTTGATTGACGCCGACAGTTCGGCGTTCGTGTAAAAAGGACGCGGACGTTGCGATCCTGAAAGTATTGGGAATCACTAAATTTGCCCAAATTGATTTGGCTCAGTTGCATGGGTTTGGGCACGAATATCTCTTCATCCCATTGGACGTGGTTTTTACTTACCGGAACTATCGGAATCGTTTGCCAATTGCCATTTCCCTTGAAATGGTCAAACTGATTATGTCCACATCAGTCCAAATGTTTGAGTCGTAGTTGTGATGAAATTGTTCTTTATTCTCAAAAGTTCTGTTTAACTCATCCGACTGATTTTTGACGAGTTCCCATTTCTCCATTTGTTTGAGGTTGAATTGCACCTCTCGTCTTTTCTCGACGCCTTTATTACTTGAAGTAGATTTTTCTGTTTGCTTCACCACTTTTTGAAACATGTCCGCCAGTTCCTTCCGAGTTTCCGTGCTCAGTTTATTGACGATTTCGTTCAAAACTCTCGTTGTCCTGTCAGGCCGGTAATTGTCTTCATTCCAGAAAACAGAGTCCCATATTTCGTCACTTTGTTCTTTAATTGTCGTCCTGGACATGACCAACAAATCCTTAAAAAAAAATAGATTATAATCTCCGTGTCTGGAGAGCCGACTTCGTAGTCATCAAATGTGTCCATTTGAATTTTGCTGGCCATTTCCGTCAGCATTTTTCTCTCGTCGTTGGCCGAGAGAAAAACTTCGTTTTGGTCCCCAAATTTCTGTAAAAGTTTGGTGACCATTTGGCCTGAAGTAACACTGTCTACATTGATGGTGGCCTGTTTGATGTGCGACGGCTGCTGCGTTGAGAAACTGTAGAAGAGTTTGAAATGGTAAAAGTGCTCGGGAACGGATCGCATTTCACTGGCCATTTCGTCGCCAAATTTCTGGTCATAACAAGACAGAGAAATCCGCAGGGTTTTGCTCTTTTCATACTTCGTCCACTCCGGCAGCGAATAATCCACTGTGGGTCTTTTGCTGCTTTTGAGGATAAACTTTTCTAAGGGAAAGATTCTCACTTTATTGGATTTGATTTCGTGACCCACGATTTCACTCAAATGTTTCACAACTTGTTTTTGGACTTTGTCGTTCCACATTTCAATGCGGAATCTCATTTCTGGCTTTTTCGTGACCCTGTTTTAAGCACTCACTGCACTTTGGTTGTCCAACAGCCCAATGGGTGAATAGAAATATTTCTTCTCGATGGCAGCAGTCGCCGATTTCTTGTTGTTTGTGTGTTCGTAAATTTCGATGAAAAAGTTGCCGTACTCCATCGAAGTGAACGGATCCGGTGAGATTTGCAGTTTGTTCCAAGAAGAACAAACGCTGGGGCTGCCGTCTGATTGGCAATTACAACAGCAAACGGGAAAAAACCAAAAAGATGGTGAGGATACACCTCGTCGCAATTGCGGCCATTCCCATTCAACAAATGTGCTGTGTAGAGATATTCGTGTTGAGGCTATAATTAAAACAGTAAAATGAATTTTTGAAGCTTTTCCATTTAAAAATGGATCGGGTTTACCGATTTGTAGATCAGAATATACGACAGCAAAAGTTAAATGAAGAAGAAATGGTGTCAGCTATATTATTGGCATTGCTGTTTTATTGACGCGGCGGTTGAATTTACAACTGAATGGGGACTACGGCCAATTCACCGCGTTTTATACAGAAATACATATGACGTCAGACTCATTCGAATTGGGTTTTCCAGTGTCTTTGTGCAGTGCAGTTAGTACGAGTGTTGCGATTAAAGTCCAGGATCGAGTGGACGATAAAACAGAAGTGTCATACTGTCATTTGATATTCATGTCGAGCTTTCAATTTACAAACAGAACGCTCTGGATATTAAATGTTGATAAATGTTGAAATATTTTCAGTGAAAAAAAAAATGAAAACTGAAGCTCCTTTTTGCGTTGTGTCAACAAAATTTGTAGTCGTCTAATTCAACGAAATCAAATCTTTTCAGATGGATCCACCTATTGGAACTTTGAAACTTTTTCCAATCAAATGGGATTTCTTTTTTAAAATCTCACAAGTTTTAGGAATGGACATTGATTTAAATGATTACGAGGATTTATTACGATTGATTTTCCTGTTTTAGACATGAAATTTCTGTAGTGGGCTGATGTAAACAATCTGGTTATGCCATTGGCCTGAAGAGAACAAATTCATTTATTTTTTGGGCGGCCGTCCAGTTTGTTCGACATTTCCAACTAAATCTCATGAGTGGCATACTTTTGATGGCTGTTGAAACAGGGAAAATTTTATATAATATTGTGTGGCTTTTTTCTAACTATCCCCTCCCGATCGACCTAAGTGGGAAGTGGCGGATCTAGCGCTCAGAGTTTGAAACGTCGAGCTACCGAATTATATGCCATTCGTACGCATTCGTATTGTAAGCGAATCGTTATACCGCTAGATTTTTATTTGAATAACCAATGATTTTATTGAGCCGTGGTCGAAATTTCCATTTCAGATTGTTTTTTCATTGGGAGGGGAAAGGGGGTTTAAGTGATAGTTGTTAAGAAAGAGTGTTATAATAACAAGCAAATAAAAGTTGCTGTATAGGGGAAGTTTAGAAGTAAAGAGTGTCATTTGCATTTCCCGTTTTTCCAGTTTTTCTCTCTTAAATCTTTTTCCGGTCATTTTTTTTTTGCCTCATTCACTTTCTTCCATATGTTCTATTTCCAGCCATTCTTCTTCCCGTCACATCTTTCCGTGTTATTCATCCGGTCCATTTCTTCCAGTCACTTTCCTCCGTGTACTCCTTCCGGCCATTCTTCCAGTCGCATCTTTCCCGTTTTCCCTTTGCATCACCCTTTCCATCCTCGTCATTTTCTTCCGGTCCTATTTCGTTCATTCTCGGAATTCCTTTTCTTAGTCATCTACTTTTTCTTAAACCTGTTCATAATTTTCTTGACTGGATTTTTAGTTTCTTTTATTCGCCGCATTTGCCTTTTCTTTATCAGATTTATCTTTATCAGGTTTTTTTGTAGGTTCTTTTTTTGGTTTATCAATCTTATTTTTCACGAAAGTATCTACTACTTGTTTCGTTTTTTCTGCTTTGTCCTGTACCTGGTTAGCAAAGTTTTTTGAACCTGTTTAAATTTTTTCGCCCGCTTTTTTACCAGTTTTTAAAAATGAACTCAACATCGATTTAGTTTTTTTTTTTTTACGGTTGGATTTGGTGCTGGCCTTGCCTCAATATTTGAGTCTACGGGATTTTCTCTCCTCTCTGTCGTCTGTGGGTTTTTCTTCTTTATTGGTGTCTTTGTATTTTGTAAAGGGTCTCGTTATGCTTGTCCAAGGGGACGCGCCAAATCCTTTTTTGCTTTTCGAGACATTCTGATTCGGGGTGTTCATTTTATCATTGGTTGAAACAATGCAAAAAAATCTGACATCGCTCCATCCTTTTGATTTGTCACACTCCAGCCTCGTTTTTTATTTTTTTTTTTTGTTCACACTACTCTGCACATTCACACATTATCCCAGCGTAGAGGCGCTGTCGCACGTACTTTGATCAATGCTGCCGACGCCTAGGAAGCCACTCAACAAAAGCTGTGCTTTGCATTCTAGTATAACACTTGTTTTTTGTGATGTCAACCCCACTTGTCTCTCCCGCCTTTGATGACTGAATTTATAGGCTATCTTTTTTTTTGCCTGATGGAAAATTGGAAAGCCTTTCGTTTTTATCAAAGACTAGATCTAAATATATAGCCTCTACTAGCCTACTCGGCAATATTATATATACTCGAAAAGATCTATCATCGTCGTGGCTGCTGCTGCTAGGACTTGAGCGTGAGTGTTAATTGCCTGCAGCACGAATCCTGATCCCTTATATTCCATCACGTTATATTTTAGTCGTTCGTTACATATGTACGTGCCCTAGTACTGTTATTCCCTAATTTAGTCCCGACGTTATGGCTATGGACCACGTTCCCTATTTACTTTGGAAATTCCGGCCCGGCCGGAAGAAATCTTGTTGTTTTATTGACTTGTAATATTTTCCATTGCTGTGAGTGCAAAGTTCTTGTGACTTTTATTAATTTGATGTGCGTGTGTAAGATAGAGTGCAATATCAGACGCAGTAAAACTCCGTTTCGCATCGGTCCCATCCCTTAATATTAAAAGCTTTGCACTGATAACACAATTTATTCATGAGCTGCAAAATAAATGAGTTAATTTGTAAAATTATTTAAGGAATTCATGAATTAATTCTGCCGCTTAGATGGGATACTGGATACAAGATAATCGCTTTCACTTTGTATGACTGCATTCGGTAAAAGTTAATATTCCGGAATGATTTCCAGTTTAAGTACATTCCATCAATCCATCCATGTTAACTCATTACTTGTTTGCCATAGGAAGCTGTTTCTTGTTTCGGAAACGTAATGGGTGTGCCAGCTGTACAACTATTGCCCAGTTGTACACGCGGATGGATCTTAATTTAAATTCAAAACATCAATTTTAATAAATATTAAATCCCGCAAGGTATGGTGATGTTCGTTAACGACTAGTGACTGCCATATCTTGTGGATATAAATTGGATAGCCATCAATATGAAAGTTAGATCAACACCTTGGTGAAGGCTCGACTTAGTTCATTATCCAAATTATCTATTTTACCCTATTTAAACGGTTACTGTTACGCAAGATGTACGTTGCAGAATACGAATGGATTATATCCGTCATTTTATAAGTCGCCTTAATATATTGCCAGGGAATTCTTTCGCTATCCCTCGAGATATGAAATACTAGGCCGATGGATATTAAAAGCTTATGGAGGATATATAACATCGAATATATTTTTATTACCGCATTATAGGCATAACGTGCATTACTAAAGATTTAAGGCGCTAACCTTCAAGTCCGACGTCGGCGACGTCTTTAATTACATTCCAGTCTTATACGAGGTCAAATAAAAGGCGACATTTCTTAATAAAAAGAAGAAAACATTTATGTCACCAATGTTTCCATAGTCTGAACGGTGAGGCAGAATTAAATACGAACGGGAGGCATATCGCAACTTAAGTGTCTCAAATCCTAACGGAAAAAGAAATTAAGATTCAAATCCTAGTCTTGTGGTGCTGTTGTCGAAACGACCGAAGCCATGCGGAATGGAATTTTGGAAAATTTTATATTACTACTAAACGCTTATTGGCGGGCAATAAATGTGGAAGCTGCGTTCGGATATTATTTGCCGTTTTACTTCTTTTCGGGTTTTATTGGGCTAATCTATTGTCAGTGATTCTCTCTTGGTAAGTGAATATGTTCGTAAAGCTCGTCAATTTCGTAAAGCTCAAGTTTAAATGGATTCTTTCCGGTTTCCGGTGGTGATCGAAAGATGTGAATGTATAACCCACTGCGCCTCAGATGCTGTACATTACGCTTCCTATTTTTTAATTAAATTTTTACTAGCCGAATGAATTTTAGAAACGTTATAATCTCATACGTGAGAGTCGAAGAGAAAATTTGCGCGGGAGTGCGCGTGCGCGTGTGAGCGCCGTATGGTGCAATGCTCTGATGAATGATGATGATGAGAAATTATCGCATAATCATTTCCTATCTGCGTAAACGAAATAGCAATTGATTCGGTTCAAATTTTACTTGAGTTTATTCGTACTGGGTAGAAATAATCACTTCTACACAATGTCTGTGCATTGATTCATCATGTTCACAGATTATATTACTCGATATGACAGCTAAAATAAGTAATCCCGACCTCAATCACGCCACGCCAATCACGTTTTTTTTTTATTAATTAACATATCTTGATAAACACTAATTTTCTTTATCCAGTCCCGAAGATCGAGGAATGCGGAATCTTAATTAAATGGGTGAGAACTGACCAACAGATAAAAGAAAATTATGTGTTTACAGAAGAACCTGAATTGAAAGGAGCCCCACTCCGTAATAATAACATGTCTATGAGCGATTCTTGATTGTATGAAGTAACTCAGTTAAAAGCGAAATAATTTGGAATAGTACAAATCCATTACAAAGGGTTATAGCATTCCTCAAATTTCTTGTTAGTGTGCTAAAAGTTCACTTTTCAAAAATGTAATTTTTTAAACGCCCATAACACATGTATTGGTTTATTTTGCTTTCTGAAACGCGTCGCTATAATTCGCATACATTTCGCCACATTTTCCCTTCGGTACTATCGATACAGTTATGGCTCTGCATTGGGAAGTAAAAACAAATCTTAACATTTAGACCAATGGAAGCAGTTGCTTTTCTGGGTTTTTACTACGGCATTTGAAAAGCGGCTTTGTGGAGATTGAGTTGAACGTATTGATGAAAAAAGTGAAAAGAAATTGAAAGCTTTGCTATTAGCCTAAATGAGTGCCTCCCAGGCTACAAGACCACTGAATATATTTAAGGGGCCCTACTTATTTGTGGATGATAATAAAATTCTGATTACGTCGACAACCAAGAGTTTCTATGAATGAGTTATATTAAACAAAACATCTCGCGTATTGCCTTGCAATCTGATTTCATCGTGGCACCGACACGGCAGAACATGAAGGTTATAACGCAGAGTAAACTTATCATCTAATTTTAAGAAGATGGCAAGTTAAGATCTTTGAATTTTGCCACTAGGATTCAGGTTACTGTGCTGTTCGTTATGAATCTCTGTGATTGTGATAACGACAATAAAACTGAAAAATTACTATCCGTTGATATTTAAATGTGGATCAATTCAATGATTCATCTCGTTATCCACTCTCCAAGATAATAGCAGAAAGCCAGAGACAATCAAATTTAATGGAAATGTAAAACCGTAATAAAAACAATTCTTTGAGCAATTGATGATTGTGTGTCGCGGGGCCGTTAATGCCGATTGTGATTCGGAAAATGACTCGTGCATTACATACAATTACGAAGTGCTCCAATATTTAACATGTGTGCTGACTGATCACTTTACAAAAGTGTAATTTTTAAACCGCCAATAACGATTCGTCAATCTATTTGGTTATCTCAAACGTGTTGCTTTAATTCGAATACATTCCCGTGCATTTTCCCTTAGGCACTATCGGTAGACTTATGGCTCTGGGAAAGGAAGGGTGCAAACAAAAAATATAAACACACGAGCGAGAAGATAGTAAAAGTTTAGTGCAACTCAAGTGACACAATTTGTTTTTCAATCAGTTGGGAATTTTGAAAAAAATAATTTAATTGTTTTTTTTTTCTCTCCAAGCAGCGCTAGTATAGTTAATGATGACGCCATACCGGTCCAAGTGGCCCTTTATTAGTCATCAAGCCGAGCCCTTTTTGGCTCCTTTTGATCCGGACAACGCCCCATGTGTGTTTACGCGCGCATTTTTCAAACAAGATATCACAGCATGTACAGAAGGTAAAGTACGTGCATCCGCCATTCTTTCGGCTACAGATCCATTCTAGCTCATATAAATCGGCAGGAAAAAAGGAATCAAAACTGAATCAAGAACAAAAGGAGATGACGTTTCATTATACAATCGAGCCGCCAAAAATAAACCTCTTGAAAAGCCAGTGGGCCTCGTCAGCAGGCTGACAGACGGGCATCATCCGGAGAGCTCTGTGGGGCATCCATCAATAAAAACGAATGCTTTTATATTCAGTTGCTGCTGCTGCTGCTGGCCTACAATACACAGTGCGCAGCGGTTGAGCGGGCGAGGGTGGGCCGCTCTGATGCGGTTGGGGCTCCAACTGAACTGAAGAGGGATTACGTCTATGCCATGGCACACAACAATCATCTGTATGCAGTCGGACAAATTTGATGATGCCGAGGCTGCTTGGCTCTCTAATGTGCTGATGATGTTATAAGGCTCAAGTCGTCATCTGGTGCGGAAAAAAAGGTTGCGGGGCCGGGCCGATTCGCCGATAATCTAATAGGTCGTTTCGGCCCGTTCGAGCGTGTCCTATACTCTGTGCTGTTCTCTCTCTTCTTCTTCTTCTTTTCGCTTTCGGGTCTATAAATAAATGTACCTTGATAGCGCTTTTTCTATCCGCCTCTTTTGATCAACGATCAACGATGATGGCAGCATATCACTACGGATAGCGATATGTACCTAATAGAGCCGGAATTCGTGCTGCCGCTGCTGCGTCCAGCAAACATTCGTCATCGGCGGGCGTCGGCGGGTTCAGATGGAGGGGGGACACCGGCGCGAGAGTCGAGTCGGCGGCGGCACACGTTCCGCTTATCTCTGCACAGCAAAGGCAGCTGGCGGGGGCTGTAATGTAATTGGATGGAATCTGATGGCCAACAAAACAGGATGGATGACATAATAAGCGACCGCAAAAAAAAAAGGAGGAGGAGGAGGAGGGAAAACGAGAGAAGGATCGGCTGTCAACCTAAAACACGTATATGTGCATAATGCACGAATATCTTTACACTACGTTCTGGGTAGACAGAAAAACACGGAGCCGTGAAAATTGACGACAAAAGAGAAAGCCGAGAGAAAGAATCTCTTTGGTCTCATTTATTTCTTTTTCTTTCTTTCCTCCCTTTTTTTGGGGTGATGAAATTGACGCCAACATGTCAAAATTCACGCTCCACTTATTGGCTCAGATGATACACGCATTCCAACGAAGCTATACCTTTTTGATATTTGTTAAACGGGTCATAGGATTTCTGATTCAGGCGATTGAACGAGGCTAACTAAAGTCGAGAACGCTTCATAATCATACTGTTGGAAAAATGTGCCCATGATGATTTCACGAATAACATCAAATTGATTCCTTGGTTTCGTTTAATTGCGATCAATCTTTTTTCCAAAAATCGCCAAAAATGAACTGCGCTTCCCGATTGAACGTGTATTTTAGTATGAAAAGTTATTTACCTAATTCTGACGCGTTTAAAAATGAACGATGTTTAACTAGGACCGTCCGTGCTAATACTTTTTAATAAATCAATTCTTTTAGAAATTGAGGCTTTATTGTGATTAGGACATGTCATTTTGCTCAACTACATTTCGTGAATCGAACTCCGAGGAAAAAGCAGAAAAAACAAAACGGAGGCTGATAATTCTGTCGATCGCTAAATGAAATAGTCGAGCAATAACTTTACCTTGACGATTGGTGTAAACTGCCAAAATATAAATATTGCTTGTGGATGAAACGAGTTGTAATGTATCTGTTTTTTTAATTAACCTGGCATCGAGATTACCGTAACCAATTGAAATCGGCTTCATAAAATATCAAATGTCCATAACAATATGGTCAAAGTTCTTTTTAACAAATTTGAAAAATTTGCACGGGGCTTCTGAGACGCCTAAAAGTTATTGTCGAAACAGATTTATGGCCTCTATTTTATTTCCTACAAAGTCCAATGGGGAGAAAGTTCGATGGGAAAGAAGTTAACTGAAGCTATACCTTTCTGATATTCTCTAAACGGGATCATAGGGTTTCTCATTCAGGCGATTTAACGAGGCTTACTAAAGTCGAGAAAGTTCCATAAACATGCGTTTTGTTGAAAAATATGCCTAAGATTATTACGAATAATATCAAATTGATTCCTTGATAACTAATTATTTCGTTAAATTGCGATCAATCTTTTTTTTCCAAAAATGAACAGTACTATTAAACTTTATGCGCATTTTTATATTTATGGTAATTTTTATAATTCTGGCGCGTCTTTAAATTAACGATGTTTAACTAAGGACCTAAGGTCGTCCGTGTCAATTCATTTAACTAAATCATTTATCTTAAAAAATGATGTCTTACTGTAGTTCCAATTATGAAGATTTACTCATCTCGTCAGTAATTATCCAATTTATACTTGGCTTGAATATATATTCTACAGCTGGTACTTTTGAGGAATACGCTTAAAAAGACTAGAAATCTATCTACCTTCACGATTGGTAATTACTGCCAAAATATATATATTGCTAATGGATGAAACGTTGTTATTTATCAGCATATTTAAATTCACCTGGTATCGAGGTTATACGTAACCAATTGCAATCGCTACCAAATTATTTCAAATGTCCATAAAAATATGATTAAAGTTCCTTTTTCAAAGATGATAACATTTGCACGAGAAATCTAAGATGCCTACAAAATGTTGCTTAAACGGAGTTACGGCCTTCGATCCATGTCCTACACTGTCAAAAGATGGGCAGTAAGTTCAAACCACGACTAAAAAGAAAAGAAAATTGCGACCAAGAACATAAAAACGAGTTTTCCCTTTTTGAAGAGAGAAACGAGACGTGGATGTTCCTTTTTGGTAACCTTCTAGAGGATAACACGCCGACGGCGACTTTCTCTGCTGGCGACAGGCTGTCTACCAGAAACGGAAAAGACGTGGGGGGAAAGAAGGAAAAAAAATAGACGAAAGAAGATCCCTCATCACGGACAACATACAACGCTCAGCTTCTTTTCTCTGTGCACATATATAGTATAGGAACAAGATCTTCCATGGGGTTCACAGCATCCCACATAGGGTGTATAGAAGAGTGAGCGCGCTGGCCATTTTAAAGTTGGTGGTTCATAAAAAACTTTTGGAAAAAGTATAAAGGAGGGAAACCAAACTCTCTGATGGGCCCATCGTTTTCTCACAAGGACAGCAGAGTCGATGGAGAGCGAACATGAGAAGATACTCTTCACGCTTGATGGCTACAAAAAAACCAGCAGTGTGTGTGTGTGTACATTAGATAGCCAAAGAGTTTCCCATTTTTCTGCTCTCCATCATCCGATACTCTTCATGTTGTACATTCAGCAGCGCTTTGACTGGTGGAGAGCTGCTGCTGGCCATCGTCGACACATCTGCGACCGTCAAGGCGTCAACGATATATTATTTCCCCGGGAAAATCGGGGAAAATAGAAAGTGATATTTATTTGAACAAAAATAAAAGAAGAAGAAGAGCGAGCGTAAAAAACAAATTGTGCTGAAAAGTGATTTCCCACTTTATACATGACAAACCAACGGTGTGTAGACGGTTCAGACAAACAAGAAAGAACTCTGTCGACCGCTTTTATTATGCGCCTGGCTCGGCAATAATAATAAAAAGGAAAAAAAAAAAAGCTCGACGATATGAGAATATAAGAAACTGATGATTCAGAGTTTGATGACGTTGTCCTATACTACACACACACCAGCAGGCAGGCAGACAGCCAGTCTCGGAGCAATCAAACACTGGAATAGTGTATAGTCGCTCTTGATATGAACTGTACACTATAAATAGATGAGTGAATAGAGTCTAGGGTTTTTGTATGCCATAGAGAAAGAGAAAGGGGTGGCACAGGAGAAAAAGAAGAGGGCGCTGAATTCATAAATATCGACGAGGGTATTTATATAATGCGCTGAAAAGCTTGGAACCAAACTCCAATAACTGTGACGAGAACAATTGAACATGTCAAATCTTCCAGTTGGTGGGAGGGAGGAGGGAGAGAGAGAGGGGGGCGATAGAGAAGTTTTTCACCATCACGAGGGTAAAATATCCAAAAATAAATTGAAGTGTCGATCTTTCGGAGAACAATAAAACAAATAAAAAACCTGCTTACTACAGATGCTGAAGATGTTCTGTCTAACTTGTACGGTCATGTATGGTAGTTGCGTCTAAAGTTAATCGTTGTCTTGCCTTTCGTAATAAACCGTATATTGAGACCCGGATCAATATACAGAGTTCACTTTTTTCCTCTTCATGTTGTTGTGCCATCTCCGCAACTGTCCTGTTGTACAACAACTTGACAAGAGTGTACGACCTTTGGTTTTTTTTTTTTTAGTAACGGCCTGACTAGAGATTTACGACTCTCCATTTCAAATTCCGCGCCCTTTTTCTTTCTCTTGAAACAAAAGTCCAAGTGAAACAAGAGGCGGTCTTTTCAACATGCGGATTCAAAATATGAAATCGAGAAAAGGGAGAGACTACAGCAGGGTTGGTTGTATCCAAAACGTCGGCGAAGAGGCGGCAGAGCGCGTCTCATGCATGTGTGTGTGTGTGTGTATGTACCGAGAAAAGTGTATATCTGACGCAGCTCGAGCGGAACGGAAAAGCGAATAAGTCACTCACAGAACTCTCTGCTGCGTGCGTATGTAGAGTACATTTTTGTAAGAAAGAGTGTGGAACAACCCAAAACTCCTCCTCAGATGGAATAAGGAGAAGGCAGTTGCTTGTAGTAGCGTAAAGGGCGAGCACCGGAAACCTAATTAGCCACCAACACCAACATATGGAAGTCATCTATGTATATGTATGCGTAGGACCAGTATGTGTAGTATACCAACTGCGCTCTATGTGCATAGGTGAAAGGCCGATTTGGGCTCTTCCATAAAACAAAAAACGTGATCTTTCCAACTGGAGCCAAAGTAAATGGGATCCCCAAAAGAAAACCTGCAGGCGCAAAACTGGGACATTAAAACAAAAAAGAAGAGGGCGGAGAAGTTGCTATTACACTTATAACAAGACTATGTCCTCTCCATCAACTTGTTTCTTTTCTGAGAGAAACTGAAGAAGGCGGAGCTGGTCATCTCTATCCGGATGGATGGGGGAAGTTAAAAAAAGCAGAGGGGGGAGAATAAGAAAAAAACAAACCTCAAAAGAACATGGTTCTTTTTTCTTTTCCTACGCGTCTCGGCAGACTGCTTGTCGCCGCCGACGCGTTAAAATTTAAAAAAAAACAAAAAAAATCTGTTGGGAGGATCAGGAACGAGCATAGCAAAACGGCCGGGCATATATAGTACACACTATCCGCGGGGCAGGGTGGGACAGCTCAGCAGGAGCCCCGGAGCTATATAGAAAAAGGAGTAGGAGGCGTCGAGTCTCGAGTGTCAAAAGAGTTTGAAAGACATTTTTTTTTTCCGAGAGGAAACAAGTTTGTGCTGCACACAGTCACACACTCTCTGATCCGGAGAACTATAAATATATGTGGACCATGAGAAGTGGACCAGGTGGATCAACATCGTCGATGCCCAGCCCAAACACTGGACAATATCTTTCCTGTGTATGGACATCATCCCTGTGTAAATACATAAATCAGAGAACCGGAATAATCAAAACGCGGGCGAATAATAGAACGTTTGGCGTTATTATGTTGAGGGGGGGGGATGCTTAAACGAACGCCAACTGGCCATCGAATAATCTTCAAAAACACCAACGGTCATCACAAGGCTGTGTGTATAATGTTGCTCCAGACTCCTGCCCGCTGATGATTATTGACCCAAACACGGCAGAAAAGGCTCCCGCCTCCCAGTCAACCTAATGATGTTTGGATAAAATACGGCTAAGTGTGAGGGGAAAACGGACGGATGTGGATGTTAAATGGGCCGTTTGAATGAGCGTGAAGGCGTCGCCGTGTTTTCACAATGGGGGAAAAATGTGGTTTTCGCGATAATTTAGGCACAAACAAATAAACAGCGACCAAGACCCAGCCCATCGTTTTCATTCCAAATATTATATTCGGCGCTCGCCATCGCTCCCTCCTGTCCTATCACAGTATCACCACGCAAAACAAAGTCGAGTATCGAGCACAGGACATTGAGTTTGAATTTTCTTGTGTTGACGGACGACGTCAACGTATTTATGGATGCCAGATAATGAAGATTAAAAGCCTTTATTCGTTGGGGAAACGAAGGGGGCGGGGTCGAGTCTAAAAATCAATGAGTTTACGATTCACGATAATTGTTTGTCTTTGACGCAGCCATAGACGAAGAGGTGCCGGTGTGGTGGCAGGTACTTCTTGGCTATACATACAATTTTCCAGTTCTTACTTCAAGTGTCAAAAGTTAAAAAAATTTCAAACTTGATCGTTTACCCACAGACAAAGTTGTGAGGTACAAAACCGAGCCTGATCCCTTACTGAGTCAACAAAAACAGCAAAGAGAAAACAGTCAAAACGCACATTTCAGGAATAATCGTACTCCATGCTATGAACGATTCATAATCAACGCCCCCCAACTAGTCAAAAAGGAAGGTTGAGATAGATTGTTCCTACCTTTAAGTGCTTTAAGTCTGGTAAATACAGCCAGGCATCTATCCATTCCCTGAAGAGTTGAACACACCAGGCACAGGCAGGATAGGAAAAAAGGGGGTCCTCGTGAATACACCCACACACACATGGGTGTTCACAAGGACAGAGGATATTTAAAGAAGGGAAATTTCTCCCATCAACTGGGTTGCTGTTTATCTAATAAATGAAAAATAAAAAATGGGTTACGAAAAATGTTTACAGAAACATTAAGGAAAAGTTGAAAATAAAACAGTTGAATGAACAGGAGAATTCATGGTTTCCACGTAATACACTGCATTCATGCAGGTCATGTATCATTAAAATATATGCAGCAGGTTGCAGGAGTAATTGAAGTAACGAAAGTCATTACCCAAGAGATGATGATGAGATTGTTGCTGATGACAGGGTAACAGCAGCACAAGCAAAACTGGCATCTTGTTGTTGTGACGACTGGCTCAGGCCTAAAATCTGGACCAAGGAAAATATGGTAACATGGTGCAAAAAACTTAAAGGTTACATACAGTTTATACATTACAAGCCCTGCATTCATATGCCACATGATAAATCCTATGATCAAAAACTAAATAATGTTTCACAAATGTGGAACAGGTTTGTCTTCTATTTAAGTTCCCAAAATAATCTATGTGAAATTGTGAATTCTTAGTATTATTTACCTGCTTAATAAAATAGAGTGGAGAGCATGGAGCCACAGCCATGACAAAAGATTCCTAGTTTCACACGATGACCACATTTTTGTGATTTTATTTTTGTGCTATAATTCGTGCAGCCACGTTTACGTAAAAAGTTATCGTTTCGTTTTGGTGTTTTCTTTGTTATCTTATTAAACTGCGTCTCCACTCAACTCTCATTTTCAAAACTTTGTGAAACAAAACGAAACTTACGACAGCAGACGAAACTAATATTCTAATTAGCCACGCTTCGCTTAGAAATCGATAGAAATTAAAAATCGACCCCCCTTCAAATCCAAACCGCGCAAAAACGACAAAACGGAAGGAATCGGAATTCTTTTCGTATCTAATAGTAAAAAGTTCTGCTCATCAAATTAAGTTCCCCTACCACTCTCAAGATAAAGTAAAATTTTCACGAAACTCACGGATAAATATACTTTAGAGAGGTTTCCTGATGAGTTCGCACATGACGAATGAAGGTCGGTTGTAGGGCTCCTTCCAACACTCAAATTATTCTCATTATTCTTAGGCTTTTTGACAGAAATAATTCTTAAACACCGAGTGGTGTAATGAGTCACGAGACTCGTCGTGTAAACTACGTGATTTACACGAAATCCAGTTCCAATCAATCATTTCTCTAGTCACTAAGACGGTGCCGATGAAGTTCATTTGAGAAATTCTTCTCCCGCGTTCATCGAAAAAAAAGAGAAAGAAAAAAGACGTTCGTGAATCCTAACCCTATAACTTTATTTTGTAAATGCGCACGGAAAGAGAAAGGGCCAAGCCAGCCGATGACACGCGAACTCGATTACAGACAAACGAATAAGTTTTATTTTTATTTTTAAACAATTTTGAAGTATGAAGATCGATTCTTTCCAATCTTGTGACGGATATTTTTTAAAAAATGGCAAAATGATACCTCCACTATCATCAGGGCATGCACAACATTTCAATACAACGTCCGTTTTGAGATGGAGCTATCATTTTTCATAATTGAGTATTGTCACTAGGCACCAGTTTAAATCAACTGTGCTAGACATATCAAAAGTCCCGCTTCATACTCATTTTGGAGCCATCCATCGATAAGAAGGAGAGGTTTCCTGATGAGTTCGCACATGACGAATGAAGGTCGGTTGTAGGGCTTCTTCCAACACTCAAATTATTCTCATTATTCTTAGGCTTTTTGACAGAAATAATTCTCAAACACCGAGTGGTGTAATGAGTCACGAGACTCGTCGTGTAAACTACGTGATTTACACGAAATCCAGTTCCAATCAATCATTTCTCTAGTCACTAAGACGGTGCCGATGAAGTTCATTTGAGAAATTCTTCTCCCGCGTTCATCGAAAAAAAAGAGAAAGAAAAAAGACGTTCGTGAATCCTAACCCTATAACTTTATTTTGTAAATGCGCACGGAAAGAGAAAGGGCCAAGCCAGCCGATGACACGCGAACTCGATTACAGACAAACGAATAAGTTTTATTTTTATTTTTAAACAATTTTGAAGTATGAAGATCGATTCTTTCCAATCTTGTGACGGATATTTCTTAAAAAATGGGAAAATGATACCTCCACTCTCATCAGGGCATGCACAACATTTCAATACAACGTCCGTTTTGAGATGGAGATATCATAATTAAGTATTGTCACTGAGCACCAGCTTATATTAACTGTGCTAGACATTTCAAAAGTCCCGCTTCTTACTCATTTTGGAGCCATCCATCGAAAAGAAGGAGAGGTTTCCTGATGAGTTCGCACATGACGAATGAAGGTCGGTTGTAGGGCTTCAGCCAACACTCAAATTTTTCTCATTATTCTTAGGCTTTTTGACAGAAATAATTCTCAAACACCGAGTGGTGTAATGAGTCACGAGACTCGTCGTGTAAACTACGTGATTTACACGAAATCCAGTTCCAATCAATCATTTCTCTAGTCACTAAGACGGTGCCGATGAAGTTCATTTGAGAAATTCTTCTCCCGCGTTCATCGAAAAAAAAGAGAAAGAAAAAAGACGTTCGTGAATCCTAACCCTATAACTTTATTTTGTAAATGCGCACGGAAAGAGAAAGGGCCAAGCCAGCCGATGACACGCGAACTCGATTACAGACAAACGAATAAGTTTTATTTTTATTTTTAAACAATTTTGAAGTATGAAGATCGATTCTTTCCAATCTTGTGACGGATATTTTTTAAAAAATGGGAAAATGATACCTCCACTCTCATCAGGGCATGCACAACATTTCAATACAACGTCCGTTTTGAGATGGAGATATCATTTTTCATAATTGAGTATTGTCATATGGCACCAGTTTAAATCAACTGTGCTAGACATATCAAAAGTCCCGCTTCATACTCATTTTGGAGCCATCCATCGATAAGAAGGAGAGGTTTCCTGATGAGTTCGCACATGACTAATGAAGGTCGGTTGTAGGGCTTCTTCCAACACTCAAATTTTTCTCATTATTCTTAGGCTTTTTGACAGAAATAATTCTCAAACACCGAGTGGTGTAATGAGTCACGAGACTCGTCGTGTAAACTACGTGATTTACACGAAATCCAGTTCCAATCAATCATTTCTCTAGTCACTAAGACGGTGCCGATGAAGTTCATTTGAGAAATTCTTCTCCCGCGTTCATCGAAAAAAAAGAGAAAGAAAAAAGACGTTCGTGAATCCTAACCCTATAACTTTATTTTGTAAATGCGCACGGAAAGAGAAAGGGCCAAGCCAGCCGATGACACGCGAACTCGATTACAGACAAACGAATAAGTTTTATTTTTATTTTTAAACAATTTTGAAGTATGAAGATCGATTCTTTCCAATCTTGTGACGGATATTTCTTAAAAAATGGGAAAATGATACCTCCACTCTCATCAGGGCATGCACAACATTTCAATACAACGTCCGTTTTGAGATGGAGATATCATAATTAAGTATTGTCACTGAGCACCAGCTTATATTAACTGTGCTAGACATTTCAAAAGTCCCGCTTCTTACTCATTTTGGAGCCATCCATCGAAAAGAAGGAGAGGTTTCCTGATGAGTTCGCACATGACGAATAAAGGTCGGTTGTAGGGCTTCAGCCAACACTCAAATTTTTCTCATTATTCTTAGGCTTTTTGACAGAAATAATTCTCAAACACCGAGTGGTGTAATGAGTCACGAGACTCGTCGTGTAAACTACGTGATTTACACGAAATCCAGTTCCAATCAATCATTTCTCTAGTCACTAAGACGGTGCCGATGAAGTTCATTTGAGAAATTCTTCTCCCGCGTTCATCGAAAAAAAAGAGAAAGAAAAAAGACGTTCGTGAATCCTAACCCTATAACTTTATTTTGTAAATGCGCACGGAAAGAGAAAGGGCCAAGCCAGCCGATGACACGCGAACTCGATTACAGACAAACGAATAAGTTTTATTTTTATTTTTAAACAACTTTGAAGTATGAAGATCGATTCTTTCCAATCTTGTGACGGATATTTTTTAAAAAATGGGAAAATGATACCTCCACTCTCATCAGGGCATGCACAACATTTCAATACAACGTCCGTTTTGAGATGGAGATATCATTTTTCATAATTGAGTATTGTCACTAGGCACCAGTTTAAATCAACTGTGCTAGACATATCAAAAGTCCCGCTTCATACTCATTTTGGAGCCATCCATCGATAAGAAGGAGAGGTTTCCTGATGAGTTCGCACATGACTAATGAAGGTCGGTTGTAGGGCTTCTTCCAACACTCAAATTATTCTCATTATTCTTAGGCTTTTTGACAGAAATAATTCTCAAACACCGAGTGGTGTAATGAGTCACGAGACTCGTCGTGTAAACTACGTGATTTACACGAAATCCAGTTCCAATCAATCATTTCTCTAGTCACTAAGACGGTGCCGATGAAGTTCATTTGAGAAATTCTTCTCCCGCGTTCATCGAAAAAAAAGAGAAAGAAAAAAGACGTTCGTGAATCCTAACCCTATAACTTTATTTTGTAAATGCGCACGGAAAGAGAAAGGGCCAAGCCAGCCGATGACACGCGAACTCGATTACAGACAAACGAATAAGTTTTATTTTTATTTTTAAACAATTTTGAAGTATGAAGATCGATTCTTTCCAATCTTGTGACGGATATTTTTTAAAAAATGGCAAAATGATACCTCCACTATCATCAGGGCATGCACAACATTTCAATACAACGTCCGTTTTGAGATGGAGATATCATTTTTCATAATTGAGTATTGTCACTAGGCACCAGTTTAAATCAACTGTGCTAGACATATCAAAAGTCCCGCTTCATACTCATTTTGGAGCCATCCATCAATAAGAAGGAGAGGTTTCCTGATGAGTTCGCACATGACGAATGAAGGTCGGTTGTAGGGCTTCTTCCAACACTCAAATTATTCTCATTATTCTTAGGCTTTTTGACAGAAATAATTCTCAAACACCGAGTGGTGTAATGAGTCACGAGACTCGTCGTGTAAACTACGTGATTTACACGAAATCCAGTTCCAATCAATCATTTCTCTAGTCACTAAGACGGTGCCGATGAAGTTCATTTGAGAAATTCTTCTCCCGCGTTCATCGAAAAAAAAGAGAAAGAAAAAAGACGTTCGTGAATCCTCCCCCTATAACTTTATTTTGTAAATACGCACGGAAAGAGAAAGGGCCAAGCCAGCCGATGACACGCGAACTCGATTATTCGAACTCGAAATATTCGAACTCGATTTACAGGGAAGGATGTGTGGCTGGTGGCCCGCAAGTGGACGTTACGTTGGAAAATGGTTTCGTCTTTCAGGATCAGCTTCTGCCGTTTGAATCTTGCCAAGGTAGGAAAAGCCAATGCATGTCGTTAGGTCATTTCCATTGCTCAAAATTTCCTATCCGAATTGTGTAGTGCTCTTGTGTTATATTTTGTAAGGATCTACATAGGGGTGTGTACTAGGTAGTTGTTGACTTGTCACCGCTTGTAACAAATTGGCCGTATCTGGCGCTTTCGTGAATTAATTCTTAGTTCACGTTAATAAAACTAAATTTACTCAATGAGCCACGATGCAATACATGTCACGTTTAGGAGGCTGTGACTTGACCAGGATTTCTGTTTTTCGCTGACAATTATTATTCGATCAAGTCATGGTTAATTTATTATGTCGATTGAAGAAGGTAATGTTTTCTAATTGAATTTATTTTTTTAATTTTTTTTAAGCATCAGATGTCTGAACCTGATATCCCAGTTAACAGATCATTTCCTACAGTGGCGCCTCCGTTAAAAAGAAGACGAGAAGAAGCCTACGTAAGGAATTATGATCTATTATGCCAAGGATTTAACTCGAAATGTAAATGGTTGCTGTACTAGAATATAAGTTGTCAAAGACTCGTTGTCGTGATTACACATCACATTCAACTCATCTTAAGTTAGTAACTATTAATTGTGTGCTTCTCTGAGGGAGGGGTCAACACCACTTGCTTCAGGAATTGAATAAAACAGTTCATTAACTGATCCCTACAGATCCCTACCTTGTGACAACTTTCTTCCGCAAATACGCGAAATAATGTGCACGTTGTTGTTTGTTTCAAATTGGGAATATTTCAAGCGTTTGTTAAAGTAGCCTAGATGCAACCGTCTTCCTCGACTTCGATTCCTACAAAATTCCTTTTAATGTCCATTTATTCTATGAAGTGAGGAATTTGAAGCGACTGCACCTTTATTTCATCCAGCAAGAGAAGATGGGCTGTCACATGTGGAAAGTGCTGATTATGCTGTCGACTACTTTAGTGCAGATTGTCACTATCAGCCCATCCCTTTGAATACTGACCATGATTGTGCTGCTGGTGAAGTGGCAGCCTACAATCTCTATGAAGTAAGTTTTTAATCCAGTAAGTGATTGACTGTGTTTCGGTAAAAAAAAGATCACTACAATTGGCAATGATCCCCATTTACATTTATGTGATGTTAATCGCTATGTACTATTAGAATCCTTTAAAATAATTTGTTTTATTTATTTTTCTCGCAGGACAATCAGAACTATGCTTGCTGGAATGAGCCAATCACTAAAGCCAATTTCGTGTAGTTTGTTCCTTCAGTAAACACCTACACTGTTTCATCTGTGATGCCCACAACAACAGACATCTCTCCTTCCCAAGGGGTCCGCAACTCAAATTTACTACAATAAAAAAGGTAAAAAAGCAAAAAAAAGTGAAAAAAGGAAAAAAAAAGGAAATTTACTTTACGTGCTAAAAGAAGGGCGCGCGCGAACGAACCCCCCCTCCTCCCCATCCCCTCCCTACCCTTTTATTTTCGCTTGAAGGAAAGCCTATCTCAAAAGTAAAAAAGGAAAAATAAAGCAAGGAAAAAGGAAAAAAAATAAAAAGTAAATTTGAGTTGCGGACCCCTTGCTCCTTCCTTTATGTCGATAAGGCCAAAGCATCAAGTGGAAGGAGACCCAATGACACTGCCCACTTCAAATGACGAAAACCTGAAGACAAGTCAAGTGTGCCCTATCTGTGAACGCACGTTTGTTTACCAATTGAACTTTGTCAAACATGACTTCTTTATCAACTTCAAGGCAAAATAAAGAAAAAATATGTCATTTATTTGTTACCACTCGTCAAAATATGGATACTGAATTCGCGGCCTGCTCACACAAATTATGTGTGGATACGATTAATAGTCTGAGAATATTATGATGCAGTACTAAACCTTAGACTAATAAATGTTCAGTTCGGTTCACACTTTGAAATTTTTATAAAGCGACGCATGAATTCTATGTGAAGTTTTTTCCTCTCAAAAAAGAACATAGGTTGCATAAAATACAAAATTCCTGCAAGAAATGACACATGCATCCTCTGCTCCCCGTGTGAGCCGTGCTATTTAAATTTAATCGGCGTGATTGAGGTCGGGATCACTTATTTTAGCTGTCATATCGAGTAATATAATCTGTGAACATGATGAATCAATGCACAGACATTGTGCAGAAGTGATTATTTCTACCCAGTACGAATAAACTCAATTAAAATTTAAACCGAATCAATTGCTATTTCGTTTACGCAGATAGGAAATAATTATGCTGCGATTATTTCTCATCATATCATTCATCAGAACATTGCACCATACGGCGCTCACACGCGCACAAGCACCTGCGCGTAAATTTTCTCTTCGACTCTCACGTATGAGATTTGAACGTTTCTAAAATTCATTCGGCTAGTAAAAAATTGATTAAAAAATAGGAAGCGTAACATACCGCATCAGAGGCGCAGTGGGTTATACAACGCCATATCTTTTGATCACCACCGGAAACCGGAAGGAATCCGTTTTAAATTTGAGCTTTACGAAATTGTTAATATTCACTTGCCAAGAGAGAAGACTGACAATAGATTAGCCCAATAAAACCCGAAAAGAAGTAAAACGGCAAATAATATCCGAACGCAGCTTCCACATTTATTGCCCGCCAATAAGCGTTTAGTAGTAATATAAAATTTTCCAAAATTCCATTCCGCATGGCTACGGTCGTTTCGACAACAGCACCACAAGACTAGGATTTGAATCTTAATTTCTTTTTCCGTTAGAATTTGAGACACTTAAGTTGCGATATGCCTCCCGTTCGTATTTAATTCTGCCTCACCGTTCAGACTATGGAAACATCCTATACTATACTATCCTATACTATAAAAGAATAAGCCTCTTGGGCGGGGCTAAAATAGTATGTCGTCACGCGCTGATTGGCTCCCAGAGTTTCTACCTGTTTTGGGTTCTTTACCCTCAAGGGAAAATCCTCGAGTTGCAAGAGGGGAGGCTAAGTCGCTGAAGGGGGGATCTAGCTAGGGTAGAAAATGTGGCGAAAGGAACACGGAAATTTGTTTGTTTTTTTTACCTACGATAGCTGTTAAGCAAAAATGACGATTGTAAAAAATGAACTTCATATTTAACACAAAGGGAAATGTGTTCACCAAATAATAAAGACTAAAATCGGCTTACTAACATATAAATAACGAGACGGCAGTATGTAAATTTCACTCACCACGGTTTGAGCTACGGCAAAGTATATAAATGGTGGCAGAAACTCAATAAAATATGAATTTACCGTTTCTCACAAGGAAAATTGTTGTGATCAGAATTTATTTAAAAGTTTTATTGGAACATAGAATTAAAAGGGAGAATAGGTACATTTCAAGGAGAAAGAAATTTGCTTAAATATAATAAAGCGGGTCTTCATTGTCGGGGTCTAACTAACACTACGGCTACTATATCTACTATTTCGCGAAAAATTTTGTTCCTATAATTAATAATAAAAAACCCTAGAATTAACGGATGATAAAAATCAAAGACAGAAGAAAACGAAAATTTGATTCACGGTCTAACATAATGAAATTGACTCAATTGCTACTAGGAAAAACGTTAGTGACCTGTAACAAATCAAAAGGCAGCAATTCCAGTCTTAAAATTAATAATAAAACCCCGAAAAATAACTTATAAGAAAAAAAATACAGAAGAAAACGAATTTGATGGTCAAACACAATGCAATTGAATCAATTGCAACTCGGAAAAACGTGAGTGACGGGTAACTAATCAAAAGACAATAATATCCCTCTTAAATTAAACTGTTTGATTACGCACGAAAACAGACAAAAATGTCGGGGAAAAGACGAATAGCTTTAACACTAATATTAAGCGAGGAGCAGACAGAATATCAGGCGGAATATCAGGCGATGAATCGACGGGCAGGCAACGAATATTGGGTAATAAAAAAACTACGGAAAAGAAATGAACAGGCTTATCAAGATATCACGCAATTCAAATAAATTGCAATTTAAAAAGTCTTTACAACTTAAAACGAAAAAAGTGATAAAAAAACGAAAATAGTCTAGCAAGAAGAAAATTAACTGGCAACAAGGCGACAATGGCGACTGGCAAGATGTCAACAGAGGGAAAAATTTAAATCACTCTGAATCAAAATAAAACATCAATCAAATCAATTGCAAATAAAAAATCTCCGCCACTTAAAATGAATAAATGAAAAAAAGTGACCAATAAACGAAAAAGGTCTGGCAAGAAGAAAATTAACAAGGCAACAAATGAGATTGACGGGCAAGATGTCAACGGGGGAGCAAAATATAAAAAAAATAGCGAAGCAAGCACGGAAATTTGTAAATTTTTAAAATTTACCACAACTGTGAAGTGAAAACGACATTTGTAAAAAATGAACTTCATGGTTAAAACCAAGAGGAATATGTTCATGAAATAATAAATACGGAATCGGCCAACTAACTTATAATTAACCAAACGGCAATGTGTGAATTTCACTCATGTTGATTTCAGCTGGCAAAGTATATAAACGGTCACGGTTATATTATTAATAATACTTTTTTTCTAATATAATTGGCTTTCTTGGGCGGAGAAATAGGGCCGCTTTGAATGTTTATAAAAAGTAGTCCTTTTTCGTAGGGTTCTATTTGCCTATACCCCGTTTATAGCAAAAAGAAATTTAACTGGCAAAAGGAGAATGACAAGGAGACTATAAGATTCACTGGCAAGATGTAAATTGGGTGGGAAGTAATTCAATCAAAATGAAAATAATTCAGCAACTCCAAAATTGCAACATCGACCACTCTGTAAAAAAACTAACTGCCACTAACTATGCCGATACAAGCGGAACGGATGTAGCGAGGATACCTCCAGAGCGTGACTCGAGCCCGCTGGGGTGCCCCTCTGGAACCCCCAGCCCCGCGGCCGCGAGAGGAGTGCTGGAGATCCTCGCGGCTAAAGAATGGAGCCCGCGCAAAAAGTTGCAACATCGACCACTCCATAAATAAAATCAAATAACTGCCACTAACTTTGGTATTTACCACCGTGAAAATCGGTAAAAGGTGAGGTTAGGATAAGTTATAGGTTTATTTTAGAAGTAAAGTCGAACGACGGGAAAAGTAGAAGTCCAAATCGCTTACGAAAAACACGAATCCACGTTGCCTTGGAAAATCATTAACGTACCAAATTCTTATGTTTCCGTTACGTTAGCTTACAACTGGCACAAGATTACTAGTTGGTGACATAAATGTTTTCTTCTTTTTATTAAGAAATGTAGCCTTTTATAACACCTCGTATAAAACTGGAATGTAATTAAAGACGTCGCCGACGCCGCCGACGTCGGACTTGAAGGTAAGCGCCTTAAATCTTTAGTAATGCACGTTATGCCTATAATGCGGTTATAAAATTATATTCGATGTTATCCTCCGTAAGCTTTTAATATCCATCGGCCTAGTCTTTCATATCTCGCCTAAAGAATTCCCCCGGCAATATATTAATTAGGGCGACTTATAAAATGACGGATATAATCCATTCGTACTCTGCAACCATCTTGCGTAACAGTACCCGTTTAAATAGGGTGGTAAAATAGATAATTTGGATAATGAACTAAGTGGAGCCTTCATCAAGGTGTTGATCAAACTTTCGTATTGATAGCTATCCAATTTTATCCCTAAGATGTTGCAGTCACTAGTCGTTAACGAACATCACCATACCTTGCGATAATTTACTATTTATTAAATTTGATGTTTTGAATTTAAATTAAGATCCATCCGCGTGTACAACTGGGCAATAGTTGTACAGCTGACTCATCAAATACGTTTCCATGAGAAAGAAGTGGTGAAAAAACTTAAGGAAATCAATTGAAGAGATTGCATGGATTAACTGTACTCAAACTGGAAATCATTCCGGAATATCAACTGTTACTGAATGAAGACATGTACAGTGAAACCGATTATCTTGTCACCAGTATCTCGTCTAAGCGGCAAAATTAATTACTTGATTCCTTACATAATCTTATAGATTAATGTCACTATTCTGCAGCTCATGAATAAATTAAGCTATCAGTGCAAAGCCTTTAATATTATGGGATAGGACCGATGTGAAACGGAGTTTTACTGCGTCTAATAGCACTCACCAAGAACTTTGCACTCTGAGCAAAGGAAACATATTACAAGTCGATAAAACAACAAGATTTCTTCCGGCCGGGCCGGGCTTATCCAAAGTAAATAGGGAACGCGGTCCATAGACAGAATGACGGGACTAAATTAGGGAATAACAGTACTAGGACATGTCCATCTGTAACGAACGACTGAAACACGCTAAAATATAACGTGATGGAATATAAGGGCTCAGGATTCGTGCTGCAGGCAATTAACACTCACGCCCAAGTCCCAGCAGCAGCAGCTACGACGATGATAGATCTTTTCGAGTATATATAATATTGCCGAGTAGGCTAGTAGAGGCTATATTTTTAGATCTAGTCTTTGATAAAAACAAAAGGCTTTTCATTAGGCAAAAAAAAAAGATATAAATTCAGTCATCAAAGGCGGGATGGACAAGTGGGGTTGACATCACAAAAAACAAGTGTTATACTAGAATGCAAAGCACAGCTTTTTTGTTGAGTGGCTGCCTAGGCGTCGGCAGCATTGATCAAAGTACGTGCGACAGCGCCTCTACGCTGGGATAACGTGTGAATGTGCAGAGTAGCGTGAACACAAACAAAAATCGAGGATGGAGTGTGACAAATTAAAAGTATGGAGCGATGTATATTGCATAAGACAATTTGGAACAGGGCGGATAACGAATCCTGAAAGAGTAAAAGTCAACAAGTTGATATGAATTCTTTTTTCGGCTCGTAACGTTGTTGAACACGAGAACTTATTAGTGACGTGAAAGGGTAAACAGCTGCTGTGGTGGTGAATGCGCTCATCAACTTGTACAAGTTATGGTGGGGGGAATGTTGTAATGACAGCTCGGAAGTGTCGTCTGTTTTTTCTTTGAATTTAATTTTCATGGAGACAATCGATAAAGTAAGAAATTCACCTTTGTTATTCAATTTCATGTCGGTGTGCATTCGAAACAATCCCGACTGTAATTTAAGAGTGAAATTCAAAGTACGTTTCCGGTGAATTCTATACAGTCAAATAGTTACGACGTTACTTTTTCGCTCTTTGAACTCGAATTCGTGTCGTTATGAATCTTTGAATATGAACGATGTAACTATACGCCACAGTTCCCAATGACTTTTCGTTGGAATTGTGTGACATCTCATCATTATTCATCACGGATTCTCGAAAACGAAACTTTTTCTTTGTGCGTCTTAAAACAATCTGAAACAGACACATTTTTGTAGACTTTTCAATTTCCACCGGGTAAATCAAGAATGCGACGTTGTTTTGTTATTTTTTTTTCATAATACATTCCGAGCGATTCTGGCGAAAATTCATTACAAATTAAATTCCTTCCGTTCGATTTCTTTTTTAAATTTATGTATTTACGCATAGGAATTAGGATTATCGATGGAAAGGATCGAGAAATTATTCAGTATCTAGGATCAAGATAACGGGAATCCGGCAACGTTCAAATCCTAAAGTAAACAAGTTGGATATGCAGCAGAGCAGACGGTTCCCGCCGAATGGGTGTCTGTGGGCCCCACATGTGTTCGTACAAAACGAGTTTCTCATTGCAGGTGCGAAGGTTATCTCTAATCTTAATTTCCATTGTGCCACAATTTACAGCAGCATTTTTTGCTCTCCATTTTGCATTCCAGATTGTGCCATCAATGTCTGTCAGCAGAGAAGAAGAAGCATCTCAGGCAGGCAGGGCATACAGTTGCAGGTAATATTGATTTATTCTCTTGTATAACAGTCTCTCGGGACCGGCGTGGTTGCCTGGCCAGTCAGCACTAGGTATAAAGAATTGAAAGTTTTCATAAAATCTGTTGAGGTCACAAAGAATCTTGCTGAAAAACTTTCCCTTTCCAAAGTTTGCACGATAGTTGGATTCATCTTTATCACTGTGTCTGTTAGTCTAAATTCTCTCTTGCAGCGAGAAAACTCCCATCCTGACTCTCATTCCTTTGTTCAATCGCTGGTTCCCTTTTTGTGTATACTCCCAATCTCACTTGGTGGACGCAACGTTCGACTCAATCTAATTGCTTCTTGGCCGCCCCCCTCTGTTTTCGTTCCCCCCGGGATTATGCTGCAGTCTTCTGGCCTGTCGATAACTGGAACTTATTTCTTTCGGTCGTGCTGGGAATTCCCACCTTGCCATTCTCTAGCTGTGTATTTCGTGATAATGGAGAAGACTTTTGGGCATCTGCTGTTGTGCAAACTAAAAACCCACAAGACAGCCAATAAAAACGGGCTAACGATCCATTCCATCCAATGGGACACCCAATAGCAATCTAATTTCATTTGGCCGCTCCGCCAAATGAATTTTTTGATGTTCTGTCAGCCCATCAACAGACGGTTGCACAACTAATAACCATTTCAATTTCTCTGAGTGATTCTTCGTCACGGTTGCGTATGCATAACAAAACAACTTTCAATAGTACATGGGCCATTCAGTTGTCGTCCTGTCAGTCATGTAACACGGAATTGAATTCAACTCTTCAAGCCAGCGGCAGAAACCAGAAACCGTAATTTTTATTTTCTTTCTATCTCTAACGTTACGTCACACAATGAAGGTCGTGGCCATAAAACTCGTATATCTATAGTAGTCCGGTTCTACATTTTTTATCCGCAGTTGGAAATCGTTGTCTGTGCCCTTCAGATCTCTGTGTGGGAGGGCAGCCAAAATTGTAAACGTAAATATTCCGCTTGATTTCTTTCCATCTTTTTTAGGATTCAGTTGGCAGCCGACACAGCTCGATAAAGGACTGCTGGCGCTTTCAATTTGATGCAATTGACATTTGAAAAATTGGCGAAGAATAGTATGGAACAGTGCAGCGACTACTACTACAACCCCTGAAGCTTATTGATTTGCCAGCCATGTAAATGACAGACACTAGGACACGGCACAGACGCAGCGCATAAGGACAGTGCACTGGTGATGCTACAACGCGAGCAGAGTTGGAGAAAGGTTGGCGAACGTCGAAACAATTCCTCAAACTTCCGCGCCGGATTGGAGTCGGCACTCGATAACTTTTGGAAAAAACAGGTAAATACCATTCCTATACGACTCAATATTTGAAGAATCCCCAACCGAAACTTTTGGCCAAATGAAACGTCTTATTGTAAGAAGAAGAAGGGAAATTCGTCGAACGTCTCATACGTAGGAGAATAAAGTTTTGGACAGGCCAGGGCCCATTTTCAGCATTTCATTTCATCGAAATTTCGTCTTCCGGAAGGATTCCTGACATCTGTATTCCTTATTTATATTCGCCGTCGTGCTAGGCTACTGGATATAACCGAGAAAATCTGAGAATTCGACTTAATTAGGGAAGAACAGCCGATGCCAACCGATGTGTGTGTGAGGGAATGCCAATATCTAGACGAGCTAGAATCCTGCTGATATTTTCCCAAAAAAAATGCAATCAATTGGTAGAGTCTCCAGGAGTATCCCACATTTTGCATTAGAAATCCCTTTTCCGTCTAACGTGATTGAAACGTCTTCCATAGCAAATTCCATGCCGTGACTCTGCTTCCGTGCGTTCGCTTCCGTCTTCATCAATCCTTCCCTTACATACTATAATGCCTTTCCTATTTACTCAGCCTGGCCTGCTCTGTAGCTCTCTGTCGGACCCTAGCCCCCAGATGGAATCGGATTCTCTGGCAATCTTCTAATGAGATCGTTGTGCGCCTAAGTTTAATACGTAATCCACACGGCTGGTGCACACAGACACGGGCGTTATTGTTTCCGAACGACAGACGGAAATCAAAGCTGGTGTGGATTATTTACCCAATGTATTTTAGCATCCAGCTTCCGTCCCTTCTATATTTTCCTTGCGGATCTTAAGACCGTCCTAATTGATTGAAATGGGCAGCCCTGGGCTCCTGATTTACCTAATAAGCGTATCAGGCAACGGGGGAAAATCTATTTCAAGAATAATCAGCTCTACTTTTCTCATTCTCAGAAAAATAGGAATAACTTCCAGGAGAAATGGCCATTGAAGACTTTGACGACATTCTTCCCCACATTGGCAGTTTCGGTCCGTTCCAGAAGAGGATCCTCCTGCTGTCTCTACCAGTCAACTATTTCCTGGCCGTCGTCTACATGGCTCAGATTTACCAGACGCTGGTGAGACTCTTGTAATATCTATCACGCTATTTGATCCAGCTTGTAGATCCTTCACAGGATCTTTATTATTTATCTGCTAGCGATGAGAACTTGCAACTGATTACGTAATCCCAGTGGTAACGTCTAGAGTTAGTTTTGATTTTGGTCCTTTTTTATTTTGAAACTTTTCCGCCAATTTCTTGCCCATCTCCAACACCTTAACATTTTTCCCCCTTTTTTGTCTAACGCAACTTTTCAACTCCGCTCGTCGTGACTTATTTTCTTGTTTCTGAATAGTTTGGCCCCCCATGTCGATAACTTTTTTGTTCTTTCTTTTCTTTATTTGCGCTGCTGTCTGCTGGTCGATGGTGAATTCTGGCACGTGGGGGCTGTTATATTCCGCGTCATTAGACGCCGGAGCACTGGTGTTCCGTACCTGAACTGAGCCACCTGGAGCCGTCGGAGCGTCGCAATTTGTCCATTCCGCTGGAGACGCGTGACGGTGAGCTGGTCTACAGCAGATGTCGCATGTTTGATGTCAACTTCACTCAAGTAGGCCATGACAAAATCAACTAACGATCCTTCCCCCCTTTTTTATCTCATCCGCAAAGTTTTTTTTTTTCTTCCGGATAGTAGCAAATATCAATTGTTAGACATTTTTTCAGCCGCTTATTATTTACTCTATTCATGGGAGGAGCATAACTTACGATCACGCATTATATGTAGAGCGCCCAATTTCACTTGCACATATGCAGGATCCATCCGTTGTGTTTTGTTGCTTTTGTTTGCGCGTCAAGTTATTCATTGGCGTTGTGTTTCCCCCATGTTTCCTGGAAAGGCAACCGGCATTGAATGTTAATAGTAGTGCGGCTGCATATCCTTTTGTAGCTCGACTCTACTACATGCGCCATCTTTTTGATGTCGATATTTTATTTGATGCTGTGGCAGATTTTATAATATTTCATTCGTTGCGATTTTGTATAGGAGGGAGCGACGGTGGACGTGACAGAAGGACGCAATTTATCCTGGCCAACCAAGCCGTGCTCGGCCGTCGACGGATGGGATTACGACTTGAGTGGCGGAATGTACCACACCATCGTCTCCGAGGTGAACTTTCCAATTAAATTTGTTTTTCTTTGAGCAAAATTCATTAAACCCAGCACTCGCAAATGTTTTCAAAGGAAAACCTAAAATACTGAAGGAATAACGAAACTCTTAGATTTGATTCGATATCTTGGACTGTCTGGATTCAATGCAATTGGGTACAATCTTTCATTAGGCCAGAGTACCGTAATATTAAAACGTAACTGACCATTTCCTAATCAGCATCAATGTCCGTCGTCCGCTCTATTAATCAAAAATTCCCTTTTCATTCTGTCCTTCAATCTCTTCAAAGAGTTTTCAGTTTCAATGGACCCGTTTCCTTTTGTGTCTGGTTTTTTCTCCTTTTACAAATTGAAAACTGAACGCAGCAGCCCATTGATTGATTTAGTCCAGCCGATGGATGGGAAAGGAGAGGATTCCAGTAACGTAAAATTTTAATTTCAATTTGTTTTATTTTCTTTTTTCGGCAGAGTAATTGGGTTTGCGAAGACGATTGGCGAGCCAATTTCGCCCAGGCCATGTTCTTCGCCGGCGCCATCGTCGGCAGTCTCCTCTTTGGTCTATTGGCCGACTGGTACGGCCGGCTGCCCGTCCTGGTGCTGAGCAACGTGCTGGCCTGCGTAGCGGGCGTGGCCACCGGATTTTGCCGAGGGTTCGTCGATTTCGTCGTCTGCCGCTTCCTCGTCGGAATGGCCTACGATCTCCATTACATGTAAGTCGTCGTGACCGATATTGATGGCGTAAGCTCCGCATTACGACTTTAATGTTGACATTCTCTCTCTCTCTCTCGGCAGGATGATGTACATAATCCGTAAGTAACTCACTCCCGCCGGCATCGTTAAATCGGATGATGGACTGCCGGCCAGCGTCCGCCCCTTGCGAAAAAACTGGGAAATATTGGCCAAGTAAATTTTGAGCTAATAGAATAGTTGGACCCTGAGACTTGGGTCTTATACATACGGCATAGGCGTATGGATGTGAAATTCGAGTTACGTAAATTATTGACAAGGTGCGGCGGTGCGTGGAGAGATGGAAACGATCCATCCCGTAAATAAATGAAGAAGCGAACTGGCGAATAAGCGGATCAAAAGATGAAAAGCCCGGGCTTTTTGAAAAAGTAAAAAACTAGAAAGGGAGATTTCAAAAGACGGGCAGTAAAATCAAGGCGGTCCTCTTACTAGTGTGATGTATGGCATTTCTAGTTGCGCAACTCGACCAAATTCAACAATACCGGAGCGTATTATAAGCGGGGAAACTTTTGGAAGGTATTTTCATTTTAGGACTTTGTGCTTTGTTTAGGAATGGGCTAGCAATTAAACGCGTCGCCATAATTGGTTTGTTATTGTTTCTCCCGTTTAGAGCGTCCCCTATTTTGAATGGACTTGTTCCCAGCCGACACGATTATTTTCGTAAATTTGAATAGTTTGCGAAAAATGATTCAGTTGTGTCTATAAACCGTCGCCGCTTTTGTTAATTGTATTTTTAAGAGCCTGGTATTTTATTCGGAAAAGCATTTGCGTTGCGTAGATCCTCTGACGTAATGTTTGGCTTAGACAGTTCTATTCCGGCGCGCGTATAAAACCAGAGCTGCTTAATTGCGCTTCTCGCATTCATTTGCATATATAGACTCGAGGGTATGAACACTGCCAACTACTGACACAAAGACCCGACCAGTCCACTATTGCATATCATTAGCTTGTTTGCAATAGTGCCGGAATAATTCTCGCAGTCCATTCGTTGGATCGACCTAGATTTTGGCGCGGAAATGTTTCAAGTTTGAAATGTCCAAGTTGATACTGTTTGGTAGGTAGTCCAAAGGAGTTGCAGAGAGATCTGTGTAACGGCGTATTATATTCAATCTCCTTATATCATTATGATATTCTATTTGACCATTCGATTCCCCGTATCAAGTTTTTAACCCCCCCCCCCCCCCCCCCCCCCCCAGGGTTCCACTATGGAGTATGCTGCTGCTGCCCGGCGAAGGACGGATAAGGAAGTCGGAAACAATCTCGGAAACTTTGAATAAGCTTCTCTCTAGCTGAGCCCTTTGGGGTTGCACATATAGTGTCGCCCAGCTTCTTCTTCCCACTCATCCGATCCGACCCGGACTCGAGAGTCTGCATGTTTTCTATCGATCCGGTTGAAACTCTTCTCCTCCGTCTCAAGACTCTTATTTATTTTCCTTTTGTGAAGCGCACCTATCTACGAGTGCGGGATATGTGCGTCGAGTCGCTGGTCCGAAACACAATTGATCTAGTTAGATGCAGCGAGGTGTATTTCTTGTTTTCCTCATGCGCCTGACTTTTTTTTCGTCTTCCAGCTCAAAGGATCCTGACTTGTTGAAAAGAGAAGAAGAAAAGTTGACGACAAAGGTTTTTTTTTGCATCTCTGAAGTGTCAAGCAGTGCGGAATATAGTTGATATTTTTGACTTGGCTTCCTTAGATCACAATTCACCGAGTTTTTTTTATCCTAACAAGAAAAGACGGAAGTTTCGGGTTCATCCAGTGAAAATTCCGGCTAGCGTTATTCATTCGCTAATGCCATCATTAAAATAGAAATGAGAGATAGGGAGATGGCATTTTTTGAACTAGTTGAAATGTCATCGTAAATTTGGTCTTGTTCGGGGGAAGGGAGGCAGTTAATTCGTTAATTGGGTAACCTTGTGGGAATTTGTTTTAACCTGAATATAGGAGAGAGATAAATTTGTTCTGATCTCTAGAGAATCTCTGGCAAAAATCAATCCTTCTTTTTCTTTTTCGGTTAGAAAAGAAAAAGAAGGATCGATTTTTCCACCATATCTTTCGTAAAGGCACTATAAAGTCCGAGTGGGGTTCCAGCTCTCGTACTGGAATATCTTTTAACTCTTCCTCCTTTCTCTTTATACAAGGGGCAAGATCTCTTATTGAGATTATTTCTTAGAGCGTTTGCTGTTTGATGCAATTGTCTTCATTGTCGTTTTCCTCGAGGGCTCCCGGAGCCGCCCGGAGCAGCAGCCCATTAGATGTTGAAGAGCCAACTTTTAGTTTTGTTTAAATCGGATAGCATATGGCGGTTGGCTTCCATTTGCTCTTTTGTTCTTTTGACTGTGCACAGTCCTCTTGACTCGCGTATTCCGGATCAAGTTGGCTGTAGATAACGCCCGGCAGCTTTTATTATTACGATGCGCATTCGAGTATGAAAGAAGAAAAGATTTTTAATACCCTTTTTCCGTTTTATTTCCAGTGATGGAGTACGTCAGCCCGGAGAAGAGGACGATAGTGGGCAACATTCCGTTGGCCGTCTTCTTGACGCTGGGCGCCGGAAGCCTTCCGTGGATCGCTTACGCCCTGGCGGATTGGCGTCTTTTCTCCATCATTACATCGGCGCCGATTGCTGTTATCGTCGTGGCTTGGTGGCTGGTGCCCGAATCCGCACGATGGCTCGTCCTCAAGGGGAAAACTGATAAGACGATGGAAACACTCCGCAAATGCGCCCGCATCAACAACAAGACGGTCGATCCATCCGTTTACGAGGAATTTCAAGTATTTATCACCATCTATTACCATCTGCTTACTTATTCATTCCGGCGGAAGGCAGGCATTGTTTATTCCTCCCCTTTTTCTGTGGGGGCTATTACAGGCGGCTACCAAGAGGACTTACCAGCTGGAAAAGGACAATCCCACCAATTGGATGGATCTCTTCCGCTCGTCGAAAATGCGCCAACGCTTTCTCATCATCACGCTAACTTGGTTAGCCCTTTTTCACGTTTCTTTATTCATTTAATTTGACTGGGATCAACGTCACATTGACCGCACCCTTCTATTCCCGTCTGATACTTTTATATGTTGACACTTTCACCGTATGATTAACTTTCTTGACATTTTTGTGGGGCTTTTCTTTTTATTAAAAACGATCCTGCGTATTAAAAAAACACACAAAAGCCGAGGCTATTCGGCTGATGCAATTGAGTTGAAAGCCTGTCGGAAATGAAAAGGAAGATTAATTTTTGATCATGCGCTGGATAATGAAATTCTAATTTTGTTTGCACGCTCTATACCATTTATGCACCGTAGTAAAAACTTAATTGAAATTCATTTCATTTTCTCCTCTGACAGGATGGTGATTACGGTTGTTTACGACGGCTACGTCCGCTCTTTGGCCATTTTACCTTACAGCGTTTTCATCACCAACAGTGTGGCCGGAGCCCTGGAATTGCCGGCTGATCTGGTGCCGGTCGTCACGCTCGATCGACTGGGCAGAAGATGGACACTTATGATGGCCCTTGGCTTGGCTGGATTGGCCGGCATAGCCACCGGACTCGTTCCCCAGAGTATGCAGCATCTACTCTCGAGTCTTCTTATTGCTGTTTGCCCGTTCATAAAACTGGGACCTGCAAACTGTCACGTCCACGTCTGACATTTCTTTTCTCTTGTTGTGTTATTTAGGTTCGGCCATGTTGATGACCCTGCTGGCCATGGCCAGCCGCTTCTTTATCACCATCGCCATGAACACGGGCCTCCAGTACACGGTCGAGCTCATTCCGACCCAGTTGCGCGGGCAAGGCACTGGCGTCGTCCACATCACTGGGCATGGCGCCACATTCTTCGCTCCCTTCATTCTCTATCTGGTACATTAAACATTGACTGGAGGACCACGCCCTTGTATGATAATAACAATCCGCTATACACTGTCGCTCGGTTTCGCCCAGACTCGGCCCTGTCTTATAACTGTGCACATTGAATTGCCAAATGCTTCGGAGTTGGCACAGTTCAGCCGGCCCGCTCTTTTTAACTATTTACGACGTTCGCCATAGTGACGTTGACGTCGAATCGAGTCTCGATTTATAGAAAAACATTGGGGTTCCTTGATGCGCTGGCCGTGAGCGGGGGGAAATTATCGATCGGCACACATCCTGGCCGTCTTAGATAGTGCTACAAGGAATGATGCCTTCGGTTATTGTCACTGTTTGAACCTCCGGCTCTTGTATGTTGTTGACTCTTTTTTACGAACGACTGACGAGTGTTTGGGTTAAATAATAATTTTATCTTTCCCCTTTTGATATCTCTCTGGTCGTATAATGTTATATAGAGCACCTACTACAAGACCCTGCCCTATATCGTCCTGGGAGCTCTGTCTGTTTTTGGCGGACTCGTCTGCCTCCTTCTACCCGAAACGGCCAACCAGAATCTGCCCGAGTCGGTGGCCGACGCTGAACATTTCGGAGCCGATCAATCCTTCTTCCAAATGCCCTGTCTCTCCAAGTGAGTCTGCGTTTGCCAAAACTAGAGTTCATCCAATGACGAATATGTTACATGTTTCAATTACGACCATGTCCATTTGTCTGGCTGTCTATTTGGTCTGGATGACACGCCCAAGTCTGATGCGACAATCAAGTGGATATTTGTTGATGTTTGATTAAGAACGAAGTTTCTTTGTATTTGCCCGTAGGCGGAGGGAGCGTCAACAAAGATTGAACGACGTCGAGGACGTAGCTGTTGTCAAAAGAAGTTTGCCGTCGTTTGGTTCTGCTGCTGTGGGCGGTAGGATCGCCAGCCCCACTCGTCAATACGTCAAGGACCTGTCAGATCCAATGTTTACGGGAATCGGGAGCGCCAAACTCGACCGACAACAACAACAGCAAACTGTTCCCCGTAGACAGGAGGAGCATCAACCGGCTGATGGATGGCAGAATGAAGCTTTCGCTACCGACGATATTTCTTGGGAAAAGCTTCAAACCACTCGATTGTGACTCCTCCTGTGATTCTTCTTCCAGATCCTGAAAGGAATCGTCTGGGATTTTTCTTCTTCTTCTTTCCTTTTTCCCTTTTTTCTTATTTAGAAAACGAAAAAAATTTAACGTCCACCATTTTCATCTCGACATCCATTTGTACTGCCAGTCCTTGCGGGATTGACGACCTCCGTGTTGATCCCGCCGCTGCATTTCCCCCCCAAAAAGTTGGACAGGCGCATATAGAACCGACAAGGTTAAAATGGTTGCTGCAACGAGATTGTCCAAGTATAAAACGAATAATGATAGCACGAAATTGCTCACACCGTAACTGGCACGTAGTACATTCCCCAGTCACGTCTACTCACGCACAATAGGGACGATCCCTACACACACAGCACACACACCCTGGGTCTTCTTCTTTCCTTTTTATTTTCGAATGCCTATCCGAAAAGAATTCCGCCGCCTGTCGCCAAATTTAAAAAAGTACAAAAGCGGAGCCATTATTCAAATTTGATTTGGAATAATGCCGAGCGTGCGTGAGACTTTCTCTTTGGGATTGTTAGGGGGGTCCTGCATAAAACGACCTTATAAGACACTGAACCCGCCGAGTGAAATGCAACTGTGATAACGGCCCCATATGAAATGTGCACATACGTATACGCACACTAACGCGCTCGAATAATTCGTTCAACTTGCGCGCCGTGTTGTATCGCTAGCAGCGCTCAGTCGATTTCAAATGCAATATTCACGCAGGGTTGACAAATTCTTGTTTTCGGCTCTCTTTTTTTTCCCTTTTACTTGCTCATCTTTTTGTGTAATCATCTTCCTTTCTTGACTATCTGATCGGTGACATAAGTGCAATAATCTTTTAAGACGCTCCCAGTCTTGTCTCAATTGTTAATGCAGTTACCTGCGATTGTGTGAAATCGTGTGGAACGAGACGAAATACGAGAGTTTGACAAATAAAATAAATAATGTGAATCTTTTTTGTTGGGAAATATTTAAAAGACGTGGGTTATCGATTGGCATTGCGGGGATTTCACGGGCGGAAAGGCTTTCGCGCTGGATACGTCAGAATCAGGTGAGATTGCGTGGGAAGGAATTAAGGGAATTCACTATAAAAATACAGATTTCTCCGTTTCTTAGTGAGATACTGAGATTTGAATTAATGAGCTATGCTGATCAATGTCAGCTGTATATAGAAAGTCAATTTGCTAGGAAATTGCGAACCCCCCAACAGTGTATTACTGGTATCGATGAATCAGCTTCTACCAACTTGCATTAGGACTATAATTAATTTATAATTGTGATTTGATTTGTCTTTTCTTTATCAATGTAGTTACTCATCGTTGACGATGTGCGAAAAACAGTTGCCCATGAAGCCTTCAGGATTCATTTATAATTTCATGGGTCTTTCTTCTCAGTCATTTTGAGATAACTACAGGACCTAATTTCAAATAAATAAAAAGATGAATCTTGTAAGAAACCATTCGGATCCCATATTATAACGTCGTTAATAGCAGCAAAATTACTCGTACGATTAGTGGTTTAGTAAAATTCAAATTTCGATTTCTAAATTACTCGCAATTTTCAACAAGTGCCCAAGTTCACAACTGGAAATCGATCACTTGTCAATGCAACGGGAATAATCAACCTTATTTTGCCAACATTTCCGTTTTTCTCAGCAAACTTCAAATGGCCTCTAGCCTCCCCTCCTTTATACAGACGAGGCGGGGAATTTTTTCTACGCCAATCAGCTGCTTGGTTACATCGTCGGGTTTCGTTCGTTGCTTACTTCGGACTTCTCGAATATTCCGCATTTCAGTGAAATTAGTGTATTTCAAACGAGAAACTGCGAATTTTTAATTTGAACCAAGAAAAGCAACTTAGTTTATACTGAAATACCTTGGTTGCTTAATAAGGGGAGCATATTATTTCTGACTTAACGTAAGCAAAGAATGGACATTTCACCACCGCGAATAACATTTACTGTAACTATATTCGGATTAATTTTTCATTTGAATAGTAGTTTCGATGATAAAGACTTCACTACTGTCGAAAATTAACTTTTGGATCAATGCATCAAACGAGCCTGAAGTTGATTACAAATTGGCAGAGTTCATTTCTCACTCATCATCAACCATTACCAATAACGAATTTAAGTCTCACTTGATAATTGCGTTAACATCGTGAATCACTGTGGTGACAGCTTGACTGACGAAACCCTGATGTGGAGTAGTCAATTCAGTTATATGTCAAAAGTATTAATTGTGATCGACAGTCGTTTCAGTTAGCTATAGTGTTCACCATTCGTCGCAAGATTATTTTAGTTAATAAAATATGGGTCATGATATCCCCGTGAAATATCATCGCTTGAATATCTGCTGCAGTGTAAACTATACAGCTAATATTCCTGTGGCAAAGGCTATTCCCTTTCGTTGGTGAGTTCTGAGTTGAAAACTTGAAACGCCGTTGATGTTCGTTTTGCTCGCTAGAAGAAGTGTATAATTGCACTCACTTTGTAGTTATTAGTTTCATTTTAACGAAAGAGTCAGTATCAGACTATCAGTCGTAGTTGCCTTACTGCCAAGTTGACGTTCAGATTACCAGTGTTTTTTCAACGTGTTGACTTCGTTGACTTGTTTTCACAAAAAGCTTTCACGTGCATTCGAGTGGATCTAATGTGTTGGAAAAGTTAACGTGTCTCTAAATGAACCGTTGGAGCCTGGAGAGTGCAAATTGGACCCACGAATATTTTCCATTCCGACGGAAACTTGAATTACGACATTTTCCCGTTCGGGTGAAATTTTTTCATCATTATTGACTCGCATTCAAATTCCTATTAATATAGGAATAATATAGAGCTATAATATAGAGCAATTGTAATTTACACAATTAGACTGGAATGTGAGTATATTTAGGGCGGTTGCATTACTTTGCTTCGAAGTAACTTTAAGGGAAGTGTCGTAGTCATACAGCAGCACTATGGAGAATTGTCTCTATTAATTTATTGAATTTTAATTTTTCATTCTCCCCTCGGCATCTCTAATTGAACTGTTGGGATTATTCCATACAGGTAATGAAGGGTACATCACGGTGGATTTATATGAGTTGCGAGGGTTTCAAATCTCTTGAAGTGGCTTCAGCCAAAAATTAAATAGATATGTTAACAAAGATGATGTAGTTTGTCAACCTGAAAGAATAAATGCTTGCAAACTAAACGCATTTATGTGTGAAGACACGTCAACATAATATGAGCAAACTCTTGAGAGCTATCAACAATGTTCACTTGACTCAGGATCAAAACATGTAACGCAAACAGCGTTTACTTTATTATTTATTGGATGCTAGTTACCTGTGACGTTTGTAAGGTTTTTTTCGGAGGATCCAATTTATGCAACAGCAACGGTATATTATCTGTATATATATCGGTGGTAAAAATAGGCGACAGTTCTCATCACGTTCCTTGCCAATAAATCTTTGACACGGAATTTTTTTACTATTATAAAAATTAAAGATAGATGGTTTGTAATCAATCAACATTTAATTCGTTATTCGCCAATCGTTACGAAGGCAGAGAATAACTGGTAATCTTTCTGGGCATTATTTTGACACACATTGGCCGCATCCGGCTTTTTCGTGAATTAATTCTTAGTTCACGCCACCATATCTAAATACACGCAATGAGTCACGATGCACAACACGTCACGTTTAGGAAGCTGTGACTTGAAGGGGAAAGTTGTTTACTAGCTGTCAAATTTTAATCAATTGACTTAAGGTCCAATTTATCATTTCGAATGAAGAAGAATTGGAATAGATACGAGGGTTGATTTCTTTTTCAAATGATAATGCTTGCGTATCGTTTCCCATTGCGCCCATGTGGAGGTAAATTGATTATAGTTTACAGGTAACTCTACGATTGTAATCTGCTGGCCGTTCGACCGGAATTTTAATTTATCCCCGATTCGTGTATAAGATTACACACCACAACTAAAACAACTTAAAGAAGTTGGTAATTGTCATGTCGTTATTCGGAGGAAACTGGAAACCCCTTTTGCTATAGAAAGTTAGAAATGCAGTTCATCAATAAAACAAAATACAAAACAAAAAATTCGGGAATGGCGTGCATTACGGGAATAAAGTGAGTTTAAGTATACGTAAACGCAGAATTTTATTTTGGTCCATAATTCGTTAAGACCAACGAATTAAAAGTTGTGAGTAGACAAAGGTCTTATCGGCTACACAAGCATAAGTGAATAAAATGTGACGACTGTTCATTCACGTTATTTTCATGAAAGCAATTTTTATCCTACTGCGCCGAAAGGGAAACTTGGGCTGTAAATGATAAACCGACGATTGAGGTCGAGAGTCATCAATTTCAGACTGTTTCCACTTCACGCATGCAAATTCCGTTTCTTGAGCCTTGATCAGCAACTTCCGTATTGCGAATTGTATTTAATTATAAGTTTAATTTGCAATTGATTTAAATTCTATTCATTAATCTATTACGTATTATTACCATCTCTGTCTGCGCAATGCCGACAATAGATATATGGAACTTAAAAATTTATTGGGTATGGAATGCCAGGGCATTGTGGAGTTAACATAGTCCCAATGTTTCAGTTCTTCTTGTTCTACACAATTGCATGTGCTGGTGTCAGACATCAAAAAACTTTGTGGGAAATGAATTAACGTTTTTCAAACCAACCCCTGATAACTTGATATGGTCAGAGCACAGTCATGCTAATATTTAAACTGAATGGAAAAGGTAATCAGAATTGCATTGTGGAAGATATATCGATCCATTTTACTCTTAGAAATTAATAAAGATTGCAAATATAAGCTAATGCCATTACGCACCGTTAACAAATGAAACATGTTCATTAATAAAATAGACAATAATCTGACAATAATGAAAGTTAATATTTTTCCAAATCACTTCAACATCTGGCCAAACATTTAGCCGAAGTGTCCATCACAGGCTACGCACGTCAGCGCTCTGTCTGGCGAAGATTGTTTTATTTGCAATATTTTTCGTGTTTGGAAGGATTAATAAGGAATTCCGCTTTCAATAGTTGTAATCGAAACATGAGATGTAATTTAAACGAAGTGTCAATTTTTAATGCTGAACCATTAAGTACACAACATCAAAATATATGCATTTAACGTAGGATGTAACACTACGATGTTACTGATGTCCTGCAAATTGTCTTTTCCCTTTTAAACTTTTTAATTTCGAAATAAATTTAGAATGTTTTACTCAGACGGAAAAACAACAACCGTAATGATGTTGATTATGGCTACCAGTTTCTGTGGCGTTTGCATTCCACAACACAATAGTAGCTATAGCGTGTTGATGTCTGCCGAGGTCAATGAGTAATCCCCAATAACAGATGAGGATCTTGTCCAGAATTTAAATATCAAAAATTGATAAAAACCTCTTGTAATAATTCTATGGTTTGAAATCGTACAACTTAATCCTGGTTGCGGAGTGAACGTAAAAACGCATAATTTAGGAAATTAATTGTATTGCATGGCGAAGTTCATTTTGAAATATTTTAATCATAAAGTAAAAAGTCGTCTCAACTGAATATATTTGTGATTTAACATGACAAATACGTTACTTCTAGTTGGTACAAGTTTTGTTAAAGTAAACGAAATGTCTTGACTGCCGACGACTGAAGTGGTCGGGAATCAAACAATATTGCACTGTTTTCAGTTCCCACTTTCACGCGTGAAAATTTTAATTAACGAAATTTTATTAGCAACTTTCATCTTCTGCAAAACGTTAAACCAATAGTGTAACATGCCCAATTGCACATACTCTCCAGACAACACATGTAGATTTTATCCTAATAACACCAATCCAGTTTGAGACACATCTACAGTATGTATAGGCGTCTGTTTTCGTTTTTAAATGATTGTGTGTGATGACGATCAGTGTTCCGAGGTCTACCGTGGAATTTCAAGCGGCTTTACTGTATTTAAAATGGTCAGCAACGATCCTGAAACATGGGGTCGGGAAGAAAATCCAGTTATTCCTTCCTGACCCTGCCATCTAATAAACAAACAGTCTTGCCAATATTATAAGTGTACGGCATCATTGGTAATCAGTGTTGCAGTTTAAAAAGAAGCCATTCTGTATTGGTTTTAATTTTCTAATAAAATTATAGATACAAGGTTACATGTTCACGCACCGTCAATAAAATAATGATGTTTATTAATAAGTTGAACAAAATTGCTTGAAATTGAATGCTTATAATTTGAATTGTTACATTCAGTTTTTTTTTTCGTTTATCTAACACCGTTTGGGTAACGCAGATTTAAAATAAAATAAATTTGAAAAAGTATTTTAGCTATTATAGATGTGAGAAATTTTTGCTTGCAATTTATGAACAATTCCAAACGAAGATTGTTGTGCTGATTCGTGTACGTTTAACGGGAATAATTAAGAACGCAATCACATTTGATAATGTTTAAACCGGAATGGATTGCTCACGCTCATTATTAGCGTTTCCTTATATGTGTGCTTTATTTTAATTTTTATTTTAAGTTAGTAGACGTACCAAATTGGTTCAAAAAGAAATTAGTATGGAGCTAATTAAGAATTTCACATGTCTACTGCTTCCAATATAAACGATGAACATCGTAATGTTAACAACTTTCCTAATATGGGAATTGGATTGATGGAATTACGATACTGAATCTGTGGTGCTAGGCAGTCGCGGCAGTGACGGCAGATCTGATCGAATCACCCGTAGCACATTTAAGTTTATGCCAACATTGTTCATTTGTCCATAATGGAAAATACATATTAGACGAAATATGATTCCTTGCTAAACAGCCTTACCTCGTTCAAAAGTTTTTCCGCTTATCGCAGCGTGTCAAAGGCGGCTCATAGAGCGTGATGCATTTCTGTCAACATTTTCCCGTTCGGGTGAAATTTCTTCATCATTATTGACTCGCATTAAAATTCTTATTAACGAGCAATCGTAATCTACACAATTAGACTAGAATGTGAGTATATTTAGGTCGGTTGCATTACTTTGCTTCGAAGTAACCGTAAGAGAAGTGTCGTTGTCATACCAGTTTTTATATGGAGGAATCTCTGAATATACTTTGTTTAATTTTCTTTTTATTTAATTCTCCGCTACTTTCACCCAGAAAGGAATATACTTTTATTAAAAGTTTGAGTTCCGATTGATAATTCTGAGGAAATAGTTGCGGGAATCCAATTCACAAAAAGTGGCTTCTGCCGAAAATTATATAGTTATTATATCATGGGGTGTTAGTTAGTGTCATCCTAAAAGGACAAATGCATGCTAGTTAAACGCGTTGTGTACGAAGACGCGTCGAACTGATGTGTGCAATCTTTAGAGATCTATCAACAGTGTTCACTTAACTCAAGAAGCCAACTGGTATCGCAAACAGCGTTTAGCCGTTTACTTTATTATTGTTTGGATGCTAGTCAGCTGTGACGTTTGCAAGGTTTTTTCGGACAAAATCGGACCTGTTACCATATGCAACGGCTACGGAATAATCTGTCATTCAACAATCAGGAAAAAATTCGGGAAAAATTTTATTTTTATTTCTCAGCAGAGAGCCTGTTTAGATCTTAAGATGGTTTCTAATACTGAATTTCATTGGTTATTCGCAAATCGTTCCGAAATAAGGACAGTTGATGGGTAGAGAATAATTGGTAATCTTGCTGGGGATAATTTAGTCACACATTGGCCGCATCCGGCTTTTTCGTGAATCAATTCTTCATTCACGCCACCTAACCTAAATACACGCAATGAGCCACGATTAACAACACATCACGAATAGGAAGCTGTGACTTGATAAGAAATTGCTTCATTCCCTGACAATTTTTATTCAATTGAGTAAGAGTAAGTGTATCTTTTATGATAAAGTTGGAACATTTGAGATAATGGAAATTTGGTTTTGATTTTTTACATCTTGTCCCTGATATCTTGTTTGCCGAACATCAAACATGCGGATGGATGGTGTATCGATGTTACTTATGATTGATAGGGACCTTACGTATCGTTATCACGGATGCTAACCGGAATTTAAATTGTTCAAGAGTCGTGGTCGTTATTACATATCGTAACTAAATCATCCTGATCTATTCTATTGTGTACACATTGTTATTGGGGGGAACGGTCAACACCTCTTGATTCATTAATTGAACAAAACAGTTCATTACTTAAACGAAACACTAAACAACAATTTCGGGAATGGCGTGCATTAACGGGAATAAAGTGCTGAATTGACGTATACCCTTGCGTATACCTTAACGCAAATTGTAAACCCACGACTGAGGCTGGAAATCAAATAATTTCCTTGATAATTTCAGTGTTTCCTTTTCCACTAAATTCCGTTTAATTAGGCTTGATCTTCAACTTCGAAAGTGTGTGAAATGATAGAATATTAGTGTAATTTGCACGAGCTTATCATATTTGGAATGTAAACTATCACACAACAATATCATCTCTATTTATGTCACGACAAGAATATAAATTAATTTTAATTTTAATTAATAACGAGAATGATTTTTCAGGATTGTCTCATGAAGTTCCGTGATTCGACGGGTTATTTAACAGCACCCACTCCTACACGACACTTCTACATTATAAGTTGATTGTTTATTATCATTTCAAAATTCTGTGAATGTAATTGAAATATCAGGATAATCAGCAGTGTTTTAAGCTCAACATATAAGGAAGATATTGAGGAACGTAATTGCTTAAGAGGTTGTGAAGAACGCCTTTGAAATCAACTAGAAAATTAAAAGACATTCTTGTCAATAATAAGTGTGGTAATCAGTGTTCCAGTTTGACAGTAGCAATTCCATTTTAGTTTAAATTAAAATCTGATTGCGATTATAAATATAAGGTAACGCAATTACGCACCGCCAGTAAAATAATGATGTTCATTAATGAGTTGAACGAAATCGCTTGAAATCAACGTGAATAATTGTAATTATTTCCCCATAATTTTTTGATAATGTATTTTTAACGACTTCCGCCACAAATCTGTAAATAAAGCTAAACAGCAGTTGTTTGCTGAGTAGTCGACTACAGTCAATTAATTTATTACATCTTAATTTAAATTAAGCAAATTTCTATAGTCATGGGCGTTTTAAAGATACTAGTTATTGAATAAAGCTTATAAAAAATGGCAATGTAACAAAAAAATTTTAATTGAAAACCAATAAAGCCCCCTAGCGACCTTGGCTCTTTCCATAATTCCATGCTTTACATTTTACAAATCAGTGTGTGACCTTGCTCAGTGCGAATCGAGACTGTTCCTTTCTTTGCTCAGTGCCAGTTTCGTTGTTCTCGTTTCTTTATTGACGTGTTCGAATCAAATTATTTATTGTAACTCTTCAACACTGATGCCCAGAGCAGTTATTTATACACTTATTTGTATATATTATCCCCACCACATTGGGCTGCTTGGAAACAATGTCGTACGAACAGAGGCAATATCAGACTCATGGCGCCCCAAATGAATCTTTTCAAGTTGGCACGTTTCTCCCTTATTCTAATGCCGAAACTTTTCTCCAACAGCCATGTGTCGCTGCACCTTTATTTCCTCCAGCAAGAGAAGATGGGCTGTCACATGTGGAAAGTGCTGATCATGCTGTCGGCTACTTTAGTGCAGATTGTCACTATCAGCCCATCCCTTTGAATACTGACCATGATCGTGCTGCTGGTGAAGTTGCAGCCTACAATCTCTATGAAGTAAATTTTTAACCCCATAAGTGATTGCCTGTGTTTCGGAAATTATAAGTTCACTACAATCAGCAATGATTCCCCCAACTTACATTAATGTGATGTTAATCGCTATGAACTATTAAAATCCTTAAACATAATTTGTTTTATTCATTTTTCTCGCAGGACAATCAGAACTATGCTTGCTGGAATGAGCCAATCACTAAATCCAATTTCATGCAGTTTGTTCCTTCAGTAAACACCTACACCGTTTCATCTGTGATGCCCACAACACCAGACACCTCTCCTTCCTTTATGTCGATAAGGCCAAAGCATCAAGTGGAAGGAATAGACCCAATGATACTGCCCACTTCAAATGACGAAAACCTGAAGACAAGTCAAGTGTGCCCTATCTGTGAACGCACGTTTGTTTACCAATTGAACTTTGTCAAACATTTGACGGCTGCAGGCTGTTGTCAACCTCCTTACAAAAAGAGCCGAAAGGAGCCTGATATTGACACGACTGAGACCTTTAAAAATAATACGTTGCCACGGGCCAGCCGTGCCAAGAAAGTCACCCGATCTAATTCGACTAAATCAAGAAAACGACCAATTATTCATGCAAATCATCAACCAGAATTTCTTCCCAAGTCAGAAGTCCCGTGTGGTTTCCAGGAAACTTCACCAACATTAGAAAATGAGGATTTAAAGATTCATCAGGCTACCCCGCAGAGACCGATTTATACTACGGTTTCGTCGGAGATGAATTTACAAAGGCCTTACTACATGCCGTCAAACGTCATGTTCTGTCATTTTTGTAACCTGCAACTGAGCACCGAAAACCTCTATCAACGCCATTGTCTTGCTCACGCCCTTGTGATCCAACTGACACGATGTCTGGAACTCTCCCTGCCGACATTTTCACCTCCAAGTAATGAGACTGCCGCTGGCAACAGCAGCAACTCATCCGTCCTCACTAATTGGCTCACCGACCAAATCCGCGTCAATTTTAATGACCAGAACTGGCTGAGACTATCCGTCCGGGAAGTGGAGCAAGTGCTGGGCAACAGCAACATGGATGTTGATATTCGACAGCGCCATGGCATCCGAGATGACAACGAGTTTCAGAACGTTGTTGACCTTTTAGTTACTCAAGATTTGAACCTATCTCCGAGGAGCGACTGTTGTGAAGTCTCAAGAAAACCGTATTTCTTTCCCGAGGAAGCCGCTTGTACGTCCGTCCAGTACCATCCATCACCGACTGAATCGCTACCAAGCAGCTCGGATACACTTTCGGTATGCAGCTTTATTACTATATAGTTTCTTGGAATATTATTAAATTTTTTCTCCGTCATTTATCAGATTGTTCCGGTTAACAGCCACCAGATGCCGACTAGTCCAGTTTACCAGTCATCCGGAAATCAGATGGAAGCCGGATGCAGCGCTTCTCATTATCCAGGCCCAAACTTGATGGATTTTAATCAATCGGAAGAGTCTTTCAATTCGTTAGTGACGGACCTCGACACGGTTGAGAAACAAATGGCCAGCCTGTTGAACACTTACGAGGCAATTTCCTCAGGTAACAATCGCTAATTCATATCCTTCGTTTTCCCCCACTAATTAATGACATCTCAAGTTAGAGTGTGACGAGAATTTCACCCAGCCCGAACTGACATTCCAAAATGATTTTGTCGATGACTCGCTGGATATTTTTCCGTTGCGGCCAAAAACTCCACCGCCTTCAGAAAGCGTCGAATGTTCCTTGACTTCCGAATTGAACCTTGACGTCAATCTAACAAGCTGTAAGATGTATTCCTTATAGGGAGACGTTGAACTTTTGACTTACAGACTCGATCAGAACGACGTATGAGGCCAATCCAAACAAAGAGCGTTTATAGAAGAACAAAAACCCCGAATAGTGCAGTTCCCCTTCACCGTTACCCAGTTACGAGAGAAGTTGCACTGCCACATCGTTCCGAAGTTTTTCTAAATCTTATTTTCAGTTTATATTTTTCTCTCCAAAGTTATTGGTTGTAGTGGGCGGCAAGTCCTTTAAAAAAATTTGTTATATTGCTTTTAAAAGTAGTTGGGAAGTGTAGTAGTAGCAGAGAAAAAAGAAAAGAATTATTTGTTTTATTTTTGAAAAGAATAGAAAGTTTTCCTGTACGGCGCAAACCGCTTTACCCAATTCCTTTTCTTCAACTTTTTATTTATTCTTTTTCTATTCTTTTTCTTTTCTTCAAACAAGACCTTGACGCTTGACGCCATCAAGGTGATCGACCTTTTCTGTTACATCTTTCGTTTCCGTGTACGAGGTAAGATACTTGATCTTTAACCAAGGGTGGAAAATCCGAAAATGAAGAAGGGGCCCACAATTGGGGGGAAAACCAGGAGAACCTGAGGAACTTTCACCTGGAAAAGTGTAAAGGGAGAGGGGGGGCTGTAAGAGAATCCTCCACATATTCTTCATTCGTTATCTTTTGTTTTTCTGTTTTCTCTTTTTTTTTAAGTTCTTTTTTGAAAAAGAAAACAACTCAGGTATGGACAGGAGAACTTTGGAGGAAGGTGAAAGGACGAATATGGAGTGAAGATGACGAGGGGGGCCCTCCTCGTTTTCAAAGTTCAACGACCGGTTGGTCAGTGTGCAAACACACACAAAAACACAGAGCCCACAATTCCGTCTTTCGTGTTGATTCCGTTGTCCATAATAATGATGGATTACTCACGTTATGTGCCTGGCATGTATATCATTCGCTTTCCCCTCCCTGGCCGTGAACTTGGGGAATTAGGAAGCCATGGTTGTAGTGCGTGTTTGATCCAGCGTGACTTTCTTCACCTTCACACAATTCCATGGCGTCACGTGAAGAAACGAGTATCAAGTACTCCTAACCAACACGCCATTTCTTACTTATTTGCATATTTTTTTTTTAAATTTTACTTCAATTCTTGTCGCAGTAACGATTCCGGTCTGGTGACGATATCGAGAAGTCTGGGTTTCCGTTCAGCCACACGAGATATTGCATATATTGAATTGGGATCGTTAAAAACATCACGTGTCGTTGCACCTTAACGACGATGGGCGTATTTGGTTGCGCCACGTTGACTTTAAAAGAGGAAGGAAGAGAGTGAGAGCGCGGGGGGGTTTGCGACCTCCAGAAGGGAGAGAGAAAAACGTCGGAATCTTCTTCTTCTTCTTTTTGTAAAAGACTTTGGCAGCGACCTCCTCCTCTTGTAACACAAGACTCTTGTATACTACTCACATATTCAGCAGCCTCGTACGTGTTCTTTGTTTGCCCGGCACTAATCCAGGTAGTCACCATAGAGGATAGGTTTAAAAAGCCTACGACTCTAGTCTGCACGTGTTCAGTTGCCGGCCGAGTGTCGAGACTTGCACAACGATCTCAGCAAACTACTTGGAAGAAAACAGGTGATGAGAATATGATGGCCAACTTGTTGATGTTCCTCACCGCTGCGTTCCTGATTTCGTCCGGAAGCGTTCATTCAGCTGCTGCCAAGAATAGAGTGAGCCAACTATTAAGTTTCTTGTATCATCCGGTCGAATGATGTAACCTTTTTTTTTTCCATTTAGAGAGGACGTCAATGGACTGGAGAGTTGGCAGAACCGATCGATTGCAGTTTTCCGCTTAATGTCGGACGCAATTCAACAACGTCACATAATTCACCCATCGAACGAGTTTCTTTCTGCAATTTCACCACAAATGGGCCGTTTGTCGATGGTACACTTCCTTGGCGGAAGGGATTAGCTTCATTGGGTAACTGGCTCGGCGGTCCGGAAACAGACGCTTCTAATTCCTCCGATGGTAATAATCTTTTAAGCTTTCAATTTGTCTTGTTCTGATTTCCTCATAATCCGATTGGGTTTTCGTGGATTTCGCACACAAATGATGATTACCATTTTTCTATTTTCTATTTGTTTTCTTTTTTGGCCTTTAGGGGGATACGCATTCTTCGAGACTTCCTTTCTGCCCGGACAGCACCAGCAACAGCAATTACCCGGAGTTCAACCTAAGGCGTGGCTCAAGAGTCCCGTTTACCAGGCCACCACCCCTCACGGCCATTGTCTCCGTTTTTCCGTAATTTCAGATTTTTTATTCCATCGCTCTTCCTTATCCAGCTGTTCCATATTTGTTTTTTCTTGTTTTTTCTTGCAGTACAACATTCAGGGTGTGAGCGCTTCCAAACTGAGACTATTGCGCGTCCAAATGGTGCCGACCCTTGAAGGTCAAAGCGCCGCACCCAGCGTTTCTTCGGCGGCCGTTCCGCTTATCGTCAACAGTATTTTGATGCCGTCACTGTCGTCCAATTCTCAGCAGAAACGACAGGCTGGCTTGTCATTTCCCGCTCCCTGGACTCCCTTCCAGACGATTCTGGTGAACAAGACGGGCTGGCAGGAAGTGGTGGATGAAGTTTGGCTGTCATCCGACTCGACTCGCGGCCAGTGGCTGGACGGCCACGTCACTTACAGTTCCCCCTATCCGCACGCTTTTATCTTCGAAGCTGTACCTAATTTGGCTTATGCACAGTACCGCGGCCACGTCGCCATCGACGATATTCAATTCTCCAATGGTCCTTGCGTCGGTATGTTCGGCTTCAATTGGTAGAATGTACAATCCTCTTATCTTTCGCTCTTTTTGTTCTCTTATTTTCAGCTGAATGCGAATTCAATGCGGACTTTTGCCAGTGGTCTAACGATCCTGACGGTGATTTTGATTGGTCCTTGAGTCGGGGCTCCCTGTGGACGAGTACGGGGCCGTTACGCGACCAGCTTTCATCGCAGCACAACTTCAATTTCGGTACTTTACTTGTTCAATTATTGATCCAATCCGCTACGTCTTCGGTGTAATGCACCACAGCAGAGGTTAAAAATAAACCTTGATTGAATTCTTATCCATAGGAGGATATGCTTTTATCGATTCAAGACATCCCCATTTTGCCGGCAGCCGTGCATCGTTGACGAGCGACATCTTACCTGCCACCGTTACTAATACTCAATCAGATAACGCCGTGTGTTTCGTCTTTTGGGTCCATATGTTTGGCGCTGGCATCGGTAGTTTGAGGTAAATCTAATTAAAGTTGCAATCGTACATTTGAATTTGACTGTTTTAAATTATTACATTACAGAGTGTTTCAGAAAAGCGCCGAAAATACTTCCGAGGCATCCGGATTGGCGGAACATGAAATCTGGCAGTTGACGACCCAGTCTGGCCCAAGAGATTCATGGTACCGAGCCCAAGTTACTCTAGCTTCTTCGTCTCCATTTAAAGTGAGGATTATTTTAAAAGCTTTCCAAGTATCTATTTTTAGCAATCAATCTATTTTGATTTACTGAAATAGATTCGGCTGGAAGCGACGGTTGGTGAATCTGGTTATGGCGATATTGCTGTCGACTCTTTCCGCATTGAAAACGGATCTTGCCCCGGTGAGTTGTTGCTGCCCTTTTCTATTTACTTTTGAGTAGACCTATACCTAATACTAAGCCTTTCCCTGTGTTAATAGGTTTGCCAGAGTGGGCGGTTAATAGAGGCTTTGATTGCACTTTCCAAAACGGTTTGTGTGGGTGGGTATTGACTAATAGCCGGCCCGGAATTACGTCAATGTGGACGAGAAATGCCGCCGATATCTTCTCCGGTCGACCAGATGGCCATTCACAGTAAGGAATTAAAATCATCAATATTCAATCGATGATATATTAATAAATAATGGCATTAAATGTTTGTGGCCCTTAACAGGCAAAACGTCCAGTCTCATTCGCCCAACAGTTACATGCTGTTCGATACTTATTTGAACGGGCACAAGCCCGGATCGCGGGGCTTCGTCTCGAGTCAATTACAACGCAGCGCGGATCCTCATTGCTTGTCATTTTGGTTCTACATGGCCAGCGCTTCACTGGCTCACCCCCGATTGGGTGCACTTGAGGTTGATTGATGCAGAAATCTTTTGGGGGATTTCAACCAGAGAACTTAATAAGACGTTCTATTTCTATACTCCCGTGTGTGTACTTGGATGTTTAGGTGGTCTTGTTCGAACCCAACTCGAGTCGGAGCAGCAACGAGACAATCAATGCTGCCAAGCACACTTCAGTAGTATCAAGAACTTTGTGGCGTCTGGAGAATCACCAAGAGGAGAAGTGGCTCTCCGCTCAGGTGAGCATGACAAGTCGGGAGCCTGACAACGGCGGATTCGTCCTGTCTATGGCATCCCTTTGATGAAACACTTTTTTTTTTTCAATGATGAATCTATATGTTGTTGTAGGTGTCCTTCGTACCTGCTTCTGGAGGATACATCAGCTTTGTCGGCATAAGGGGCGAAGGATTACGAGGCATCATTGCCATCGATGACATTACGCTCTACAAAGGATATTGTCAAGGTAAAACTCATTAGCGAAATCACCAGGAAAACAAAAAAAAAATGTCTGAAATTGAATTTTGCAGTTACTCCGGCGGATGCTGCCGTCAGCCCTTTAGATTGCAGCTTCGATCAAAACTTGTGTAATTGGAGTGTCGACTCGCAGTCTGTCGTGCCATCCGTCAGCAGCGAAGCGCTCGTCTCAACGGAGAAGGAAGACCAAGTTTCCGACACAACCGAAATGCCACCGACAACTACGTCCCGTTTGGATTCGGAGGTCAAAACTACGCCCGACGGGGATGGCGAAGAGCCGATTGTTTTCCCCGACGACGGCGTGTCAGCCACGACGGACTATCCTGTCGCTTCGTCTACTGCAACTGGTGACGTCGCCCTCCCGTCAACAGGCATTGTCGAATTGATTGAATTGATTCCACCACAGACAACGATAACACCTGCAACTGATGCCACAACTCAGACGGCCAGCTCTACCACCACCGAAATACCAACAACAACAGTATCTCCTGCGGTCACAACGGAAATGTTTACGGAAGGATCCTCCATTGTTTCGACGACCCCGTCCCCCACAACAACAACAGCGGCGCCGACAACAACAACAACGCTGGGAGCAGCCATTCAATCGAGATCGTCCCCAACGACTCCAGCTGCAAGTCAATCCATTGTAATCAAGTCAGTGTCGGAGAATGCCAACAAGGACAGCACCGTGAGGGGAGTCTCTGGACTCTACGACGAGATTACGTCATTTGGTGCTAATACAATCGAAGTCATCAGCACTAGCCGTGATGGAGCCACGAAATCGATCATCATCAGTCAACCGGTGCGTAACCGCTTCCGACGCTCCGGTAAATGGATTGGTTACAACCGTCCACGCGATTCCAGGATCGTCAATTTACGAAGCTCCACAGCGGAAGAAGGGATCTGGCGACGTCCTAAACCTGTTCCACATTGGCTCCGGTCACGCCATCCATCAACCTTTGAAGATGGACATGGCGATCCTTATTCGGTACACCAGGCATTTTCATCGCAACGGACGTCATCACCACCCAAATTGTTTGGCGTTTCCAATATTCCTAGAGCTCCGGTTAGCGAGCCAATTCCTTCTCATTCCTCCGCCGGGTAAGTTTCGAATGTTGTTGTTGTTGTATGGTTTTATTTTTTACTGATTGAGTCTTTTTTTTTATTGATAGGTCTTCTACCAATGGCACCGATTCATCTGTGAAGGATGACCCACGTTGGGTAATGTCAGACGTTTCCTCATCGCTTTATGGCGTGCGTGATCACACGCTCCAACTGGCCGAAGGTTATTCATTGTTGCATACACATAATTTGGTTACTGAGACTGGCAAAGAATTGCTTTCAACTTTGCTGATTTTTCTAGGTGGCTACGCTTTCATGGAAGGTAAAGGCAAGTCGAGCGTGAGCCGACTCTTTTCTCCGCCATTCCCCGGCAACGCAACCCACTGCCTGTCTTTTTTCTTCACCATGGCGTACAACAGCCCCAACTCAACTTTGACAGTTAACCGGTTAGTTGTCAAGAAAAGAATCTCGCAGTTTATTTTTGATTTGTAACCCATTCATTCGGACACGATGTACTACAGGTTTAGTAGCGGTCGATTGGACGAGCTGTGGAGGGTGACTTCGGCTGCCATCGATCGATCCGGCAACCGGAACAAGTCACCGTGGATACCTGCTCGTGTCCCGATTCCTTCAAGTGGAGAACTTGATCAAGTATTTGATTTTGTACATTTTTAAACTTCAGCGAAAAACATCGCAGCCTGTTGCCCGCGGATGCCATTAACTTGATGTTTTATATCCAGACTCTCGTCATTGAAGCGTCTACGGATAGCGGCGGGATCGGTTTAGACGACGTACGCTTTAAACAAGTTTCCTGTTCAGGTAATTACTTTCTTTTCATTTTGTGTAAGAAACAGAAGGACGTGCTAAAAATTTATCTTTTTCGCAAACTTTTTCTTTGTCATTACAGTTCGTCCCTGAAAAGCTAATCATTCGACACCCACACACACCACTCCTAATTTATAATTGAAAACTTTTATATCACATTCGCCTTTTTTGAAATTCTTATTTGCATGTTTGAACGAAAATACTAAAAGAAAATTTACGATTCCTCTAATGTTTCTTTTTGGAGTGCACTCGCGTTGATTGCCAGTAATTTGCATGGGCGTCGGATCGTAAGATATTCGTGCAGGTTTCGCTCGAGGCAAGTTGGGCTACAGTTAATTGTTTACTACTTTACTCCCATAGGCTACTTTATTTTGCCGTGCTGGGATATGCTGGATGCTGCCGAAACTGGATAACACGTCAACAAGTGGTCTGTTTTAGGCCTACGTATCGATTTTGCTGTGAGAGAGAGAGAACCAATCCATTCTTCAACAGAAGCAGTAAATCTTTTCTAATCTTATCTCATTGATTAATTCAACTTTTAAATAGCGTTGTGTAAATAATGAAGTGAAAGTCTTGCTCTTCTTCTTCTCGTTTCGTAGTAAAGAATGCCCATCGCGTCCCATCTGATCCCGAACTTTAAATCCGTACTTGTTGCCCTGAAAATCAATAATTGCAACCAGCGACTATCTGTTCTCCCCGTATTCAATCTTGCACCTTACAACCCTTCACGATCAAGTTCACTTTTCACTTCAACTCCAGTTTTTGTCCATCAATTCAAAACTGTCGAGTGAAAGTCCCAGTCACCTTGTGACTTCCTTACTTTTAATGATGCATTACGAAAGATTTTGTAGAAAATAGTAGGAAAAATTAATTAGTAAAGCGTTATACCGACACCTTCGTCATCTCCCGTAACGCTTTTTAAATTGTCGGCATTTCGTGATGACAGGTCGCTCACGCCATCTGTCACTGATGTTTTACACTATCAGCTACCTGCGTTCAAGTACTGTGAAGAACTATTTGTATTCGTGACTTAGTTCTGTCAGTTCTGTTTCTGTAGACATAAGCAAAAGATATTATATTTAAGCAGTGAAGAAAAATCGTTCTCTCTTAAGCGATTGACGTAATATCTGTGTGGAGTGTGGACATAGTTTTAGCCTAGTGACTGACAGGAGTGACAGCAACATATTGTCAGGGTCTGCAGGTGTGTAGTCAAAACAGCCTAAAAATTAGTAATCACATAGCCGAATCCTACAATTTGACTGATGTATGCTTGAAAATCAACCGGCCTACTATCCAATTAGCCGAAATATACAAAAACGTAACCCAAAATAAAGCTGTATTTTCATCCAAATCATAATTTAAGTCTGATTACTTTCTTTGGTAGAAAAATTTATTTATTTTATTTTCACGCAGGAAAGAATAATGTGTGGAATTTTGTAATGTGACTTTAAAATATCTCGTGATGGGGCGTTATAACTTGGAATGTTTGTCGTGATTAAATGTTGTTGTGACTCACGATGGGGAATCACGACGGGGGGAGGGGGTCAATGACAACGCCCACAAATCCAAATTTTTTTTCTTACCTTTGACCTTTCCCACGTTAAGTCGAGTCATTTTGATCGATTGATTGACCAGTGTTATTCAGCGACGGGCTGAAAACGTTCAGATCGCCAAACACGGCGGCATCAAAAATGGTCCCGCCGGATGAATGTCATTTCTCATCTTCTCCTCCCTCCCATTATTCCCATTTCTATCTGTTTCTGTATGCAAATGTTGCATGCTTTAACTTGAACCAATGGCACCCGCAAAGTTTGTATCGATGGCTGACGCCATTCATTGAAAACATTCGATCGTGCCGGGCAAGTATAAAAGGGCCGTGAAATGTCCACTGGAAGACGTCGTTCCGTCAACAACTCGTCTGCTCTCCCACCAAAAGTGAAAGTTTTACTTTTAATTCTTTTAAGAAGTTACCGGTGGTTATTTCCAGAGATTTAACTTTCGATAAATGAGCAATGTCCACCAAACATTAGTTCATCAATTTGTGTAGTAGGGTTTTCGTAATTCCGCAGGTGCACATAGATACTTAAAGTTTGCACACTTGATAACTAGCCACTCGAATATTTTTATCATCATACTATAATAAGAGAGATTAAAATTCATTCCATTAGTGCATTCGTGGAACACGCCGATTGGTTCGCTCACGTACAATGGATCTGGATGAAAATTTACGGGCAACTGCAATCCTGCCAATCCATCTGAAAATGGGAATGGAATGGCGGATGCTAGTTAGCCGCACTATTCGTTCCGGAGACATATCCAGACTGAGAATTGCATGTTAGTAGGAGCAATGCAATATTTTCCAATTGTGCTGCACGAATACTTACAATAATAAAAAATTGGGAATATGAATTTTAAACCCTAACACTATGCTATGGTAATTATCAGAAATGTTACATGAAAATAATAACATAAAATAATAACAATACGTCCAATGGTGATTGTATATCGATGAAACGATATCAAAATAAATGAGTTCATTTGTAGTATAACTATATTTGTGTCAAGAAATTAGGCCACTTGGCCCAATGTGACACAATTCAGCAGATACACGTATTGCGCAGGCGTAAGTTAACAAACGTAAACGAAGGAGACGTCATTTTTAACGACTGTGCTTATTTGTTTTGTTTCTATTAATAAATTCGTTTTTTTTTTCAGTTACAGCCGAAGTTACGCTTTCCTGGCCTTCACTTTAGACCGGGGGACATACTGTGGGGCCCTTTCATATAGTCTAGTGGCCAGCAATATGAAGCCCGAGGTGCAGAGAACTCGTATGCTTCGGCTGTCATCCGCCAGGAACGCGAGGGAGAGTGATAAAAAATGGCGACTAGGCTGGGTGGGAAACTTGTCAAAATTACACTTCACTAGATTTGGAATAACTCGGCCAATCTAATCCGGAATGTAAATTCCTTTTGGATTGGTATTAAGGGATGGCCGAGCAAACTTTTGTGAGAATTTTTTTTTTTTTTTAAGGGTAGCATTTACCCAAAAAGCGATGCCAAAGGCACCCCAAAATTGTTAAAATTTGAAAAAACCCAAACTTTAACATAAAATATCTCCCGAACGGCAGGGAATATTTAAATTCTGCAAACACAGGCGAATCCGGAGTAAAAAACTGGATATGCCTGAATTATGTCAGATTTTTAAGTCCCATAGCGGAATGGGAAAAAATAGGGGGGTCCATGGATTTGGTGCGGTTGAGTGGTGGATTGCTTGTTAAAAATAAATAAGAGACAAAAAAAAACAAAAAAATACGTAGAGACCAACTAGTTTCACTTATATACCTGAATACAGTTGAATTCCCCTAGAACGGCACCTACAAAATCGGCAGCCAATGCAGGACCGACGGCCGACTCTCGGAAAAAGACAAAATGGTCCGTTATTTCCAACAATCGCACGGCAACGTCCAACCATTTGGCGTCGTAGTGCAACGCCAATTGCAGTCGTACTGGCGGTTTGATTGTGATGATTGCGCCTAATTGGTCAGCAAGAGAGGCGAAGGTATAACAAATTAAACCATTGCGTAACAACCCCCAAAACTGAGATTGAGACTCTCGAAATATACAAGTTTTCACTCAAAACACAACAAAATAGGCGGATATATTCTGATGGTTTCTTTTGTCTTACCCATTCTCAGAAGACGTAGATGTAAGCTGCCGATGACCATAGTCAATCTCACTGAATGGGGAGGAAAAAAGTCCTTCACGTAATGATTTTGCTTGCGGGCCATAAAGTTGTCCATCAGCATTTCGACAGGTTGAGGAATTCTTCGGACAATTCCATTCGCCCCAACGGCCAACACCTTCAGCATGGAGCAATGTCACAACAAAAAGTCCCAACATCATGAGCCACAGGAATAAACAGAAAAAAGTCGATAAAAATTGACTATAGCAATACAGTAAAGGGGGAATAGAAATCAACCATTTCCATCCATGAAATAAAACTAAATTTCGATCGGTGTCCTACCTTACACATATGACGACAATTGAACTGAATGGCCCCGAAAAATGCTAATCGCTTTTGGCGTAGAGTAACATTCACGTCCTGGACAATTGTGGCTCTACAACACCATGCAAGTTGATAGATGGCCGTATTAGTTGTTTTGGGATGTTCGGCAGTTTTGCCAACACTTCAGCATCAGTCCTACCTGAAAATAAAAACAGGAACCAGTTAGATGGGCCAATAAAAGGTGGACAGCGCCAGACAGCGATATTCAAAATGGAAGAATGGAAGGAAAATAAAGCAGTTGGCAATATACCGACAAACTAATCAACCAACATCTTTCACCTGTAGTTGGATATTCTTATGGCAGGGAAGTGAACTAGCAGCTGTGGTCCCATCGGCCATCACGATGCAGACGCCAATCTTCTAAAACCAATTGGGGAAATTGCATAAAGACAGACTTGCATTTTAAAAACTAATTCACTTGGAATCACAGAAAATGTTCAAGATATTGCTTAGCAGGAGAAGTGACAGCCGCCAGAGTTGCCACGACACTGAAAAAGAGACACTAGACAGACAAAATCAGGCCACCAAGTTTCATTTCCTTACCCTGCCCTCAGTATTTCTCTACCAAATAACATAGCACGTTTTAAAAAACGCCCTAAACGGTCGATACGATTCAAATGAAATATCAAAATGATAAGTAGTCCAAGGTCATTGTTTCTCATAGTCTTATTATTGAAAGCTAACAAGCATCAAAGAACGATTTAAAAAATACGAAAAGTCGTTTTATTCAGTTAGTTGTCAATTACTTTTTTAAAAATTAAGGACTCGTAGATGACACGGACTGTGGACATGGCACTCACAAGTTGACCATCTGCGCCAATTGGCCATCAATCAATTGAACAAACACTTCATAACTGGCGACTTCCTTCAACCGATTGTCTGTAATTCAACCAAAGACTTTCAAAATGTAAATATAAAGAGCGTAAATAGTCAAACAAGGCTACTGCACCATATGTCCACGTCAACTTTACCTGCCAATGAAACTAAGATACGTTCTTTTGTTGTTCCCGCTGTCAAGGTAACTTATCCGACCATATGACAATAGTGACGTTTGATGTTGGATGATTATCACGGCTCCTATACCGTATATAAAGGCCAGACGGCACCAAGATCTTTCAGAAAACAGAGGATAATAACCCAAAAAATGAACACAATTCATTTCTTCGTGGCCATTGCGGTCGTAGCTTGCTGGGCGATTCCAGCAACAGCACAAACGATTCCAACAACGGTCGGACCGACAAGTAATTATTAATATTTGCTCATTTAAAAAACTAAAACATTTTTCGGGAAAATCTATTCTCTCAATTCTTCTTCAAGCAACAAGAGCACCACTTGGTGTCTGTGGAAAATATTTCCCCTACTACACCGACTACAGTTGCTGGGAATTGGGCGGCAATTGCTATTGCGGCGGCGTACGTTACTCCATAATAGATTACATATAGTACCTTAACTTGCATAATTTAATTCCGAAAAAAACTACTATAGGGGAAGGGTGACTGGGAATATGCATACGAGAGATGCTTAGAGCAAAACATGACGCTGTTGACTATTGAAACGCAACAAGAGGACAAGATGATTGACGACTTCTTTCAACTCAACCACGGTAAGCTGTTGGGACAACATTTTTTTTTAATTTAACCTCGTCGCTTCTGTTTCCGCCGTTTCTAATTCGCGTGAAAATTCAACAACAGAAGACAACTACTCGGTAGAACCCTACTGGACGTCGGGCAAATACTCTGAACTCGGCAGCCAATGGGAATGGAATCCCGACTGGTTTCCAGTTGATGACAACTACGGAAATGAAACAACAACCGTAGCACCAGCAACGCCGCCACCAGGGACGCCAATGGGCTACACCAACTGGTATCCAGGGCGACCGAACAACAACAAAGACGGGCATCAGCACTGCCTCGGTCTCGTTTTCTTCTACGGCGTCACCTACGAAAACGGACATTGGGACGAATTTTCGTGCGATAGTTTCTACCATTTTATCTGTGAAGCATCCCCGTGAATATTCACAAAGTAAAATAAAAATAAAAATTCTAGACGGGCAATTTAAAATGTTTTGATCTCTTGTTCATTTGGGCATCGGATGAAGAGGGAATTTTTCACTTGTTTTAAATGAAAGATCGTGTGAGATTATAAAAATGAGCCGGGCGAATGAAAAAGAGTTCTACAATCTGTCGACCTTTACTCTAGAGATCCCGCGTGTCTGCGTCCTGGCCTAAATGTGAACTGATTAAAAGTCTCTCATCAGCGGTCGTCCCTTTGTACCTGTCAGTATATATCGTCGCATCGTGTAAACGGGACTGACCCAACTCTGTAGAGTTTTTATTAAAAAACGAGCAACCTGAGCCCCGTTCAAATCCGGGGGACTTTGGTCTAGCGTAAAGTTGGACTCTTTTAATATTCGCTTTTCTGTAGCACCATCTGCCCGTAATAGATTTTATCGTGGGAAATCTGCCCAGTACCTTACTTGAAGATTTCGTCATCCCGGCGATGCTGACATCTGGTGGTGATGCTGGTTGTTGCGTCATCACGGTGACGACATCTGGTGTTGGGCATGTTTGGGCATGTTCCATTTTGGGGGAGGAGCCTGTGTTGACACATTGTTGACACAGACACAGGCTCCTCCCACAAAAGCTTGTTCTTTTATTATATATGGATACTTGGGGGTTGAAGGTGAGGGTATCTTACCTTTTCGAGAGACGGACCTGTCCTACCTATGGGTGTGGCACGCTAGCGGAAATGGGTTGATCCCTGGGCGGATGAATATTCGGCAACTGCCGATTTAAAAACAGAAATAAATGAGTTGATTAAAAAGAAGATTGCAATTCAAGAATAAAAAGGAGAAACTGTTTTTAACCTATATTAATCCACCAAGTTGCACAATATTCTTTCTAGTGCATAATACAGTTGCAACTGTTGAACTAAAAAGTTATAAAGAAGCCATAACTCAATCCTCTGATAAATATACATCACATTTTAAAAAACTCTATCATGTTAAAATAAGGCTATCTCTGATTACTAATCAAGCAAACGTAAAAAACACAAAAAAAGTCTATACCCTGATTCAAAATTAAAATTTTCAATTAAAAATGATAGAAAATCGTCTACAACACTGTTCGACACGTGTACCCTTAGGGAAAAGCTGATAAGAACCCAATTGTCCTCAAGTCGCCCATCTGTTGCCTTGAACGTTAAGTTGATAATAACGAGGACAACATTAATCGTTTTTCAACCTTTGAAAATTTTGATAAACCGCTGGCCATATTGCAAACATGAAATAAATAAATGTGATAGCAAATAGAGAAAATCAAACAGAAATAACCTTTGTCAAGCTGATGAAACAATAATTTCTTACAGAAGTTCACCGCTACTCATTGGCGCTGTATAATAGATGATTGTACTCGGGGCTCCTAGCAATCTGGTAACACTAAACAGGTCATGTAAATGCCAATATATGTTATTGTTACCTATCGGGGTATTATATAAAGCCGCTATTGAGTAAATGCTTACAACAGTACCCAATACGATCCCGCACAAGAATGTACAAGTTCTTCTTGTTAGTGACTTGTACCACGGTTGTCCCTGGTTGGGCCGGTTTTAATCGAGAACAATCTATAAACCAACATGAGAATAAAGGTATCAATAATTAATTTATCACATATTATTAAACCAATATTATGCTGCGAACATTTATCATTTAACAAAAATGTTTGAACTGTAAAATGCATACACAAATCTTTTTATTTTAGTATTGGGAGTTAATTGCTCCAGTCTCTTCCCTGACCAAAATTACCAAAATTACAAAGATTGTTTCGAGCTAGGCGGAAAATGCTATTGCCGATTTAACACCAGGGAGAATTCTGTATAAATCATACTATATCGGAAATTTCATTTCTTTCAAATTCCAGTATATATTTTGAATCGAAACTATATATTTAACCACGATAGGGCACCGATTCCTGGGAGGGAAAACAGAGATTATGCTCGCAAGAGAACATGACGATATTGGCTATAGAAACTCCAGAGGAAGACAAGCTAATCTACGATTATTTTCAAAAACACCACGGTAATTACCATGGAGACAGGGTCTCTTTTTTAAATTAACACAATCCAGTTGAATTTAAATTGAAAATGAATTGGCAAATAATGTTGGCAGACTTGCTGAATAATGACTTGCTGTATAATGAAACCCCCATTTGACTGCTGGCAAATACTCTGTTACCAACCAGCGGTGGGAATGGATCTCTGAATGGCGAGACGGAATTCCTGATCAAACGACGACGACAACATTAGCCCCACCAACCCCCGGGAAGCCAATGACTTACACCAATTGGTATCCGGGGCAACCAAGCAACGTCGAAGATGGTAACCGCTGCCTCGGCCTCATGTTTAACTACGGAATTCCTTATGAAGGCGGATATTGGGACGACTTTGATTGCAATTATTACGACTTCGATTTGGACGGTAGCATGTTTATCTGTGAATCAATTGATTAAACTGGGTTATATTGACATCCCACTGCACTACTAAAAGACCCAATTTCTATTGCGGATTTAGATTACCCCCAACATATTTTAAAAATGAATTTCCCCTTTGATATTGTGTTTGTAATGTTGTAGTGGATAATAAACATAGCCAACTTCTAAATCAATCACTAAAATACACTTGATTAAAAAAAACCACTCCACCCACTTAGTAGGTTAAGGATTCGATTATTCCGAACCAAACCCAATTGTTCACTACTGAATTTACATTTAAACACCGTATAGATTTTTATTTAAAAATCGGTGAAACAAGAGAATAACGACCCCGCCCTATTATAATTTGGATATTTTTAAACGGATAAAACAAAAAACAAATGGTTGCGAAGCTCATTAAAGCGCATGTCTTAAGGAGCGCATGTCGAAAAAAAGCTGTTTTCTAAATCACGTTGGCCGTTAGTCGCAACACCAAGTTTAAGCTTTGATTAACTCTACAGGAACGCACACAGAATCATCACAGAAGAGACGAAACTTCAATAACATTAAGGACAGGTAATTAAGTCGGCATTGATAACGACTTGGGCCAAGAGAGATTTGATTGTCCAGATACAGATAAGATCGAGGGGATGATGGGGGATCTGACAATTTAACGCACTAGGCTACCGATTTTTCTCATGACAATATTTCGATATTAGGGAGTTGAATTGTGCTCGCTGATTTATTTCGTCTCCACAACAAACCTAGCGGCGACCCACTTCAAATAATAATCTGGAGATTAATCTTGTCAAGTCAAAATTGAGCTCGAATAATTCCAACAAAAAACCCACATCCCCATTTCCCATAATGAAAAATAAAGAAAATGACCTGACCTCGGGTTCATAGGGTGCGGTGCTGTTATTGTGAATTCCTACTCCATCAAATTGCCCATGCTGTTATCGAAGGCCACGCCTGTTCTGCCAATAAAAATGAAACAAAAAAATGGTTATGAAAGCTCTAACTTTAAATGTAGATGGGGCTTGGTACAAAAATACATTTCATCTTTCCTGGTTGCGACCAAAGAAGAAATGTTCCTCTACGACTGTGCTGACTAGCATGGGGTCCCTTATTCCACTTACACCCAATTAAATAATAGCGATGATCTTCATAGTCAATTGGAGGAAACTTTAATTAACTGTTACGCAATGAAAATAACTAGCCTACATTTCGAATTGGCAATAGCCCATTGTAAGACCATTCCATTCAAAAATGTTATTAGACATGTTACATAGATGGTGTCGTTTTCGATGAGATAACGTTGCATTGTTTCAGTCTGATAAAAGACTAATCACTTATCTTTTGCTGTCTGTTATCATCATTCACAGATAGAAGACAGCGGTTTTACTTTTGCGTTGTGTTGTTCCCATAGTGCACCTCATTGACGTGATTCCCATACGCAAATTGTTTCAGTTTTCTTAACAATTGACTGAGGAGATTGTTTGCCCATCAGGGTAATAACAGCAAACCAGTTTTCATTAAAAACAAGATTTAAGAATAGCAACGATTTGGTTTTTGAAGATAATTCCGCTCACCAAAAGCGCCCCTATCCAATAACGTGAAACATCAGCAAGTGAAACCATTCAACATGTCGACATTAATGTTTGACCGTCGCAAGTTGATGGGAACAGGAGGATATGGCAGATATGGCACCGTATTTGAAGGGCAATGGGGTGGGATTCCAGTGGCCGTCAAACGAGTTCCCAACAATTCAACAAAAGAACGGGAAGAAAGAGCTTTGCTGAAATTCGATCACCCTAATGTCATCAAATTATTAGGCCTACTTAGACTATCGCTAGACAGCGATAAACATTTCAAGTAACAAAAACATAATAAGAGCAACGCGTTTCTAAAATTATTACTTAAGTACATTCTTCCTTTTTCAGGCTTTACGTTCTCGAATTATGCCAAGCCTCACTCGATCGATTATTCCTGAAAGATGGCGACCCGCAAAAATATCGTGGCCCAATGCCGCCGAAGATTGAAGTCATCCAACAATTGGCCAAAGGACTCGAGTACATCCACCAAAAGAAACTAATCCATAGAAATATTAAACCTCAAAACGTCCTCATCTGGGTGAATCCATCACAAATTGACCAAGTTTTAATGAAATGGTCTGGATTTGGATTGAGCAAAGAAGTTAACGAAAGGGGAACTTATTCCATGAGTGGAATTAGAGGAACGTACAACTGGCTGGCACCGGAAATATTGAAATTATTCGAAGAGGAAGAGGCCAATGAAACAGAAACCCATCAACAAAGAGAGACAGTCAAATCGGATGTTTTTGCCGAAGGGCTCGTCTTCGGATATTTCCTGTTGGAAGGTCTTCATCTCTTTGGCTCCCGAATGCAGATTCCGAACAATATCATTGAGAATAACTCCGTTAATCGATTAAGTAAGTCGAGTTCTTTGACAAAATGAGCTAATTAACGATTTCAAAACAATTTTAATGCCAATAGAAATCCAGGAAAAACATTTACGTGCTATAATCGAGAAAATGCTGACAGCGAACCCAGAGGATCGAATGAGTTCGTCAGATGTCGTTCAACAGCTAGAACACCAATATCATGAAATCTTGGTATAACTAGTGCGGACGTTTTATTATTACAAATAATGTTAAAGGAAAAAACATTTATATCCATCACATTTTCAGATGGAAGAAATTAGAAATCCCAACTCTGTGGCTATATTTGAACAACATTCTGCAGTAGCTCTTCGAAACCAGATTGCTAACAAATTTGACAAAGAGAAAATTTTAGGAATAGGAGACTACGGTAAAGTTTTTCTTGGGGAGTTTCGTAACGAAAAGGTGGCGGTCAAGCGAATCAAACTATCCAAAGTCAAACGACATTCACGAAGAGAAGAACTGCAGAGATTAAACCATCCGAATGTCGTCAAACTGTTACACATCGAGGAGGACCCACCATACAGGCAAATAAAGACAAGAAATGGTTAATAAAAAATCAAATTAAAAGGCTTACAAATTCCTATTGTTAAACAAACATTTCTAGGTATTATGTGCTAGAATTGTGTGCTGCCTCGTTAGAACAATTATTTTGGAAAAATGATGACCATTCAAAATATCTCGAGTCGATGCCTCCAGCGGAAGATGTTCTCTATCAATTGGCAATTGGACTCTACTACATTCAAGAAACGGGATTGATCCATCGGGATATTAAACCTCAAAACGTCCTCATCTGGATAAATCCAACAACCAATGAAGTCCTGATGAAATGGGGAGGATTACGACTTAGTAAAGCTAGCAAAATAAAAAATAATAATTCAACTCTTGGCTGGTTAGCACCAGAATTACTAAATTTACTGGACAACGGAGATAGCGATATAATTACAACCGTCAAGAGCAACGTCTTTGCCTTAGGACTTGTGTTTGGATATTACCTGTTGAGCGGCCAACATCTTTTCGGATCTCCCACTCAAATAGTCTATAACATAAGGGAAAACAAACCAGTCAACCTACAAAGTAACTCGGATTATCTACAAAAACTAATGCATTTAAAATCAGCTAAAAAATTTCGTTTCCGAATAGAAATCCAGGACCTGGCAATACAAGACCTAATCAAGAAAATATTGGAGCCCAATCCCGAAAAACGAATGACATCGTCGGATGTCGCTAAAGAATTAGAACACATCAGGGTATAATCAAAGTGCTGTTATTGAGAATTATCATAAAAATAATATTGATTTAATCTTTTCAAGGCGAAGGACAGGCCATACCAACGCGTCACCTCAGTGGCAGATGATAATACTTCAAATTTGAAACAAATCAAAGTTGATTTCAAAAATGAATTGGGAAGAGGAGGTTATGGCAAAGTTTTCCAAGGCGAGTGGAATAACATTCAAGTGGCGGTCAAACGAATTCCTTTATCCAAAGTCGAAAGTAACAAACGAGAGGAAAAAGCGTTGCAAATGCTCAATCATCCGAACGTTATCAAACTTTTCCACACAGAAAGCGACTCGGAGAATAGGTGAACATTATTTAATTAAAATATAAACGAACTGCATTTGCTCAATGGCTATATTTAGATATTACGCCATAGAATTGTGCGTAGCTTCCCTGGACAAACTATTTTTAAGTGAGACGGATCCAAAAAAGTATCGAGGACCAATGCCCTCACGAAAAGACGTTCTTCTTCAGTTAGCTACTGGATTAGAATATATACACAAAGAGAAAGTAATCCATTTGGATATTACTCCGAAAAACATCGTCATCTGGGTGAATCCGGAACACGAAAATGTTTTGTTGAAATGGACCGATTTTGGGCTGAGTAAACAACTAAAAGAAACTGGAAGCTACACGTTGACTAAAATTAGAGGGACAGAAGGATGGCTTGCACCGGAAATACTGAAAATACTCGACAACCAGCAACAGACTAGTCGAACTGAAGCAAAACAAAGAGGCACAGTTAAAAGCGACGTCTTTAACGAAGGGCTCGTCTTTGGCTACTATCTTTTAAATGGACGTCATCTGTTCGGTGCCCTTGCTGAGCCAAACATATACTATAACAAACCGGTCAACCTAGACAGTAAGTCACGCTGTATAGCCCTATAGCTGAAATATCGCTTTTTAAATATTTCAATATATCTCTTATTGTGGGTTTTACCTTTAAGAGAATGAAATTTTATTACTTTCTTAATCCCACATTTTAATGTTTATACAGAAATACAATGGGAAAGCGCTCGTGACCTGATCAAGAAAATGATCCATCCCGACCCAGGGATAAGAATTTCTTCATCCGATGTCGCAAAAGAAGTCAGTCAGATAAAATCCGACTTGGGTTAACTTGCCCAACATAAATGCGAAGATTTAAATGCTTCATCTATTATCTAGATTATCATCAACTACGGCCTAGTGGAACACCTTTTTAGTAAATTCAAAAATTTTATTGCACATCCTAGTGTAATATCCAGAAACCAGTGACTTTAATTAAAAACTTGAGTTGGCATTGGGTCGTTGTCACGAAAATAAAGGCAAAAGAGCTAAGCTTTGACTAAATTTGAATATCCCACCATTTTACAGTCGAGTAACCAATGAAATAAAATAGAAACTGACCTTTAGAATTCGGTCCTTTTCACGAATATTCGTCGACAAGAAAAACAAGTTGGGAATCGCGAATTTAACGAGAAAAATGCATAGAGAAGGGCGTCCCTATATGACTATAGACCTACTAACCATTTTTTAAGTATTTGTAATGCTTGTGATGTTGGGAACAACATGCGCTCGCTGATTCCGACTCGAAACATTGTGGAAATCTACCGATAAAAAGGTGCCGATAAAAAATATCCAATTGATTGAATTCAATTCAAAAGGAAGGGATATGTTAATGACACGGTCATTAACCAATCATTGCCAATGACACGAGAAAGCGAAATCAAATTGAGAAACCCAAATAAGTATTTCCATATTATCATCATCATGAGCGCCCTGTTCGGTAAAATAACCCCAATGAATTCTCACAGGCAGAAGGGGTTGACGAAAAATGTCGTAATTGAAATACAAACGTGGAGGTTAATATCCAGTAACGGTTTACCTCTCAAGACAACACGAAAAGTTTTCTGTAGCTTTGATAAAATTGCCTAGATAAAATCTTTTGCTCCGCTTGTAAAACGATAAGGAAACGAATGACATGTGTGCGCTTATCAATTGAGACCCCCCACCTCCCGTACATTAGTCAGACGCACCAACGAGAGAAACAAACAAGCTACAGAGTCATTAGTCTAATCGACACCATTTCAGTTAAGTGAAATGACAAAAAATCTCCTCGCTGAATCACTCTTCATGTCGAACGTGAAAGAATTCGTCAATGAAAAGAAATTGGGCGAAGGAGGATTCGGCGTAGTTTTTCAAGACGTTTGGCGTGGGATTCCGGTGGCTGTCAAACGAATCAAATTAGGTGACATTGAGAGCAACGGACGAGAAGAAGACGCGTTAGATAAGCTTGATCATCCCAATGTCGTCAAGTTGTTTCACGTTGAAAGTGATTCGGTATTCAAGTAAAAAAAAAAAGCTTATGACGTCAAAAATAAAACAAAATAATCTTTTAACAACTATTTTCCTATTTTAGATATTTCTATCTCGAATTGTGCAACGCTTCAGTGGACAAATTATTCCTGGAAGATGATGATCCGAAAAAATCTCGGAAAAAATACCATGGCCCAGCAATGCCACCGGCAATTGAAGTCCTCCAACAATTGGCCGGAGGACTCGAGTACATTCACCAAATGAATTTTATCCATCGGGATATAAAACCAGGAAACGTCCTCATCTGGGTTGATCCAGCAACCCAAAACGTTTTGATGAAATGGGCCGATTTCGGGTTCAGCAAACCGGTCAATGAAAGAGGAAGTCACTCCATCAGTGGATCAAACAGAGGCACCGATATTATTGGTATGCCCCTGAAATGTTGAAAATCAAAATTCAAGAAGAAGAAGAAAATGGAAAAGATGAAACAGCAGCACATCAAAGAGGAACAGTCAAGAGCGACGTATTTGCTCAAGGCTTAGTCTTCGGCTACTACCTTTTGAATGGTCAACATATTTTCGGTTCAAGAGTTCTAGCATCCGCTAATATACTTTCGAATAATCCCGTTCATCTAGACAGTAAGTCCCATTGTCTCTAACAAACCAAAATTTTTAATTTTTAATCACGCATTTTCCCAAATTACGCAGAAATTCAGCCGCAATCCGTTCGCGACCTCATCCAAAAAATGTTGGAACCCGGTCACGAAGTTCGAATTTCATCGTCAGACGTTTTTCAACTTCTTCAACGTCATCAGCAGCTCGAGATGAAAAACGACAAGTCTTGAAATGTTTTTAGAAAGATGCTGCCAAGGCAACGATTGCTTTTTTTGCTAAATAGCATCCATTCTTATTATTCCATTTTATCATTTTCCTTTGCAATGAATTTTCAGTTGGATACTTTAATAAACTTTGCTGAATACCGTTTGATACCTTCATTTCAACAGTCATTTCAAAGAGATAGTTGGGTACTCACTGTTTAAATCATTCAAAAGGAAAGTCAATTGATACGTGATGAAATCATAATGAGAAAAAAAACCTCCCAATTGCAAACGCCAATTCTCACGCTACACAAGTATAAAAGGGGGGAGGGAGTTATGATATGTCGCTTTTGCGCTTTTGGGCAACTCAAGACGCCGATAAAAATTCCGGAATAACATTTCATTTCAAAAGAAAGAGAAATGCAATTGAGAAACACAAAATTGAGACGAGCGAGGGTGAAAATGAGCCACCAGAAAAAAGTGTTAAAGTTTTAGTTGATCATCCAAGAATTCAAAGGAAAGTTTGGATTTTTTGTGAGAAACAACAGGGAAAACAACCAGAAAAATAAAGAATCGCTCAAGGTACTTTTGACGTAAGAAATCGTTCAGCGAAGACGTAACAAATTGAACCCCCATTCATTGTGACTCTTCATCTCTTCAATACCCCCTGAATCTCCATTGAGTAAAAATATGGCACAAATTGAACAGCTACCAGATAAGAAAAAAGGTTGTTGAGTCCTACCTTAATCGAGTGGGTGTTTTAACTGGATGAATAAAGTCCAGACTTGATGAGGGAAAAGGAATGAATCATGTCCTCGTGAATACATCCACACTCACATGGATGTACACAAGAACAGATGCATGACTATTCCCGGCGCCACACCTTTTGGGCTCCCCTCACCACCTTGCGACGACGAAGACGATCCTACAAAAGTTGCCAAAAGAAATCGGTTACAAAGTGTCCACCCCCATCCGGCTCCCCAAATTCCCATTGTGAAATATTCGGGACTTTGGCATAAAACAACATTTTTGAAAGAAGAAAAAGACAGAAAATTGCAAGAAAGACTTTCGGATTTTGACTGTACCTGGTTGGAATTTCTAACCTGGGTTTTATTATTATGACGATTGAAATGGTTAGATGATTAGAATTAGACTGTTGAGATTTAAGGCAGGTCAAGAGGAAAAGAGAGTTAGTTTTATTCGTTGGGTTTGTTACTTTTGTTTAGAATAAGTTACCTGATTTTGACGGTTCGCTTGGAGGTCCAGGAGGACCTGGCTTGCCCCGTTTGCCTCGATCTCCTTGATTTCCTTTGGCTCCTTCGACACTGGAAATAACCGAAGGACCGACTGGACACCCAAGGCCGGATTCGCCTTTCGTTCCTGGCAATCCCGGCTCGCCAGTGTCGCCTTTAGGACCCATTTCCCCGTCGGTTCCTCGATCTCCTTTGGTACCTGGTAGCCCAGGTTATCCTAGATCACCGGGTGGTCCATCTCGACCGGGCTCGCCTTTGGGTCCAGAAGGCCCTTCTTTGCCAATTGGGCCGCCATCTCCGCGTTCTCCTTTCTCTCCAGCTGGGCCTTCAGGTCCAGTCGGTCCCATCTGACCTTGAGTTCCCTATACAGGCGACAAAAAAAGATGATTACATTTTTTAAAACATGTCATTCCGTCTTGAATAATATTACCGGAATGCCCGTCATGCCGGGTTTGCCGTCGACGCCCGGCGCTCCCTGTTTGACTTGCTCGGCCAGTTTAGCGATAATGGAACTCTCATTGCAGCCACAAACACCTCCGCCCTTTTTAGTTTCGGAAAAAATCAATCAATCAATTAAAATGATTAGGCCTACCACAAAATACCACATTATCTCAAAGTGGTGCAAAGTCAAGAGCGAGTCAAGAGGTCCCATTATTTAATTAATAATCTAACATCTCATCCCCACCAACAAGAAAAGCTGGCCCGTTCATTTCACCGTCAAGAGAGGATAAGAATTAGAGGAAGAGAATAAGTTGGGCCAATCAACGTCACATTCGCTCGAGTGAGGTCAAACAGAAATAGATCATTTTCGAGATGTTCTGACAAAAGTCTAACCAAAGAAAACTTACTCCGACAATCGTAGAAGATTCGCCATTGACTCCTTTCCCTTCTGTTAAAAAACAAAATCAGAATTTGATTAATATCGTGGCATATGAACCAGTGATTAAATGAAAACTAAGCGAAAAACATACAGATTTCCTATTGAGATAATAATAGTTCAACCGACTCGCCAAATCTGCAACCCTGTAACGTGACAATACAAAATAAACGAATCATCCGCTTTCACATGTATTATGCCGGATGGATCGACGTTTAATTTTCGCTGTTGTTTTGTTTTTCTGCTCATCAGTCGAATTCAAGCGGTGGCTAAATAATTACCATTACATCACCAAGATGGGCAGACGCACTGCTAAGGAGAGATAACAATTATAGAAACAGGAAACGGAAGGTTATTTCACGGGGTGACATACTTTGAGGAATTGCACAAACGGGAGAGGTAAGGTGAAATCGAATTTATTTTAATTTTCCATTGATTAAGAAATAAAGAACCGATTTAAAAAAAATCCCACCTGCTGCAACTAGGCGATACATTCTCGATGCAGGTAACTATTGATGACAGTTAGGTAAGCGGCAACAATGCGGTTAACAATTCAGAAATCAAATGAAATGCTACCCTGAGACTAATTAGATTGGCTTGTGCTTTTCCATGGCCAAAAGTGGACGATCAGGACGATAGACAGGCTAAAACCTTCAGTGATGATTAAACTCGATGAGCTGCTGTGATAGACCAACCGCATTTGCGTAGATCAATTACTTCTTGGATCATGGAAAGGATACGCTCCGAAACTGTTTGATTTTTCACGATGGCCTCCAGAGTAGTGAAGTACGAATTCATAATTTCACGATTTGTCTCCGTAACAGACTAAAAAAAATAAAAAAAATAAGGTAAATTGAATTTGCATATAAAGTGTGGGAGGAGAAAAATCAGACAAACCATTTGTGGGGTTTTTGCAGATTCCATATTTTTACCAGTCGTAATCAATAGTACACACAGAGCCTCGAGATAATCTTCATCATCCCGTTGACTCAGCAGCCGAAGAATACACTGATGCAAAATTTTCTCCGAAAGAATGCGTAATTTTATTAGTTGACCGATAAACCTGCCGGAAAGAACTGTACAGTTTGTTTTTATAGCTTCAACTGTAAAACAGAACTTTTACCTGATGTTCCCTAGAGACCTCCTTCGATTCAATGGATCTTTTTTAAATCCAATTTCAAAGTCTTTCTTTTCTGTTTCCTAAAACGAATATGGTTATAGCGTTTAAAAAGAATTTTTACAATTCAATAATAACTTTTTCGGCGCTTTCGATTTCTTCTTTTTCATCCTTTGTATCCTGCCGGCTGAAGTAATCCTCTTCAAACCTTTTCTGGCATTCCAACAAGAGTACCTTGCGGAAGTTTGTAATTACCGCTGGATCGGAGGCAGATGGAACTTCTTTGGTTGACAAAGCTAGACACATTTTAGCATATATAGGCGAGGAAATGGGATCAGCAATAGCCTATGAAATCAATAACGTTGAACTACACCTATGCACGTACTTTATGCTATTTTCTTTTAAAGCATACCTTTACGTAAATGAGTTTGACCACTGTCGCCATCTCTTCTTCTGTGTCTATTTTTAAAGCTTGGATGGCTGCTAGTTGAAAGTCAGACGGGGCGAATCCATTTAAAATCCCACCAACTGCTGTGCACAATTTTGCATACCTGTATAAACATTCAAGGTAATCGATTTTTTTCTGTGACAAAATGCGATAGAAAAATTCAAATACTTTTTCTTTTTAGCCAACTCTTCGCTTAGCGGGCCAAAAACACTGCACACTTCCACTAGTGACTCGGCGACGTAAAACACTGCCTCAAAACCAACTCTGAAATTGTTAAAAAGACAAATAAGAGATTCGATAGTCTTAGTAAACCCGAATAATCTCACGTGTTGAAATCAATAATGTCGAGCTGCAATTTCGCATTGGCTTCGTTACATTTTTGTAGCGCCAAATTCTCCATGTGTTCTTGATCAGCATTCAAATCGGAGACTTTCTAAATAATAATAATGCACATACGCCCATCAGTTCAGCAGTGTGTCTTAAGGCTGGTTTAAATTTAGTATACCTTTAATGATTTCAGTTCTTCTTTCTTTTCCACCAGCCGACGGACGCTGTCTCGGTCTCATTTTCAACGATTACGGCGTCACCTACGAAAACGGACATTGGGACGAATTTTCGTGCGATAGTTTCTACCATTTTATCTGTGAAGCATCCCCGTGAATATTCACAAAGTAAAATAAAAATAAAAATTCTAGACGGGCAATTTAAAATGTTTTGATCTCTTGTTCATTTGGGCATCGGATGAAGAGGGAATTTTTCACTTGTTTTAAATGAAAGATCGTGTGAGATTATAAAAATGAGCCGGGCGAATGAAAATGAGGTCTACAATCTGTCGACCTATTTACTATTAGAGACCCCGCGCGTGTCTGCGTCTTGGCCTAAATGCGAACTGATTAAGTCTCTCATCAGCGGTCGTCCCTTTGTGCCTGTCAGTATATATCGTCGCATCGTGTAAACGGGACTGACCCAACTCTATAGAGTTTTTATTTAAAAATACTTAGTGGTTGAAGGTGAGGGTATCTTACCTTTTCGAGAGACGGACCTGTCCTACATGGGTGTGGCACGCTAGCGGAAATGGGTTGATCCCTCGGCGGATGAATATTCGGCAACTGCTGGTCTAAAAACAGAAATAAATGAGTTGATTAAAAACGAGATTGTAATTCAAGAATAAAAAGGAGAAACTGTTTTTAATCAATATATTAATCCACCAAGTTGCTCAACATTCATTCTAGTGCATAATACAGTTGCAACTGTTGAACTAAAAAGTTATAAAGGCACCATAACTCAATCCTCTGATAAATATACATCACATTTTAAAACTCTATCATGTTAAAATAAGGCTATCTCTGATTACTAATCAAGCAAACGTAAAAAACACAAAAAAAGTCTATACCCTGATTCAAAATTAAAATTCTCAATTAAAAATGATAGAAAATCGTCTACAACACTGTTCGACACGCGTGCACTTAAGGAAAAGCTGATAAGAACCGAATTTTTCTCAAGTCGCCCATCTGTTGCCTTGAACGTTAAGTTGATAAAAACGAGGACAACATTAATAGTTTTCAACCTTTGAAAATTTCGATAAACCGCTGGCCATATTGCAAACAAGAAATAAATAGATGTGATAGCAAATGTAGAGAAAATCAAACAGAAATAACCTTTGTCAAGCTGATGAAACAATAATTTCTTACAGATGTTCACCGTTGCCATAGGCGCTGTATAAAGATGATTGTAGGCTACTCGGGGCTCCTAGCAATCTGGTAGACAGTTCAAGTAAATGCCAATATGTTGTTGTTACCTATCCGAGGCCTTAAATAAAGTCGCTATTGAGTAGTAGGCAATTGAGTAGTACCAAATACAATTCCGCACAAGGATGTACAAGTTCTTTTTCTTATTAGTCACTTGTACCACAGTCATCCATGGTTGGGCCGGTTTCAATCCAGAACAATCTATAACCCAACATCAAAATAAAGGTAACCATAATTGATTTATTACATTATTAAAACAAAATTATCTGTGAATACTTAATCGTACTTAATAACATTTATTTATACCACGCTAATGTTTTATTAGGAGTTTGCTCCAATCTCTACCCTAACGAACTACGCAAAGATTGCTTCGAGCTAGGCGGAAAATGTTATTGCCAATTCAGCACCATCTATGTTGATGTAGCCTAAATCATACAATCTGACATTTCATTTCTTTCAAATTCCAGTTTCTATTTTGAATTGAAAATATATTTAACCACGATAGGGCGCCGACACCTGGGAGGGAAAACAGAGATTATGCTCACAAGAGAACATGACGATATTGGCTATAGAAACTCAAGAGGAAGACAAATTGATCTACGATTATTTTCAAAAATACCACGGTAAATATTACCAGGGAAACAGGGTCCCTTTTATATCAACACAGTCTAATTGAATATAAATTGAAAATAAATTGAAAAATATTCGTAGACTTGAAATACATCGAAGACTACTATTTGACGGCTGGCAAATATTCTGAAACCTACCAGCGTTGGGAGTGGATTTCTGAATGGCGAGACGGAATTCCTGATGTCAATCAAACGACGACGACGACATTACCTCCGCCAGCACCCGGCCAGCCAATAACCTACACCAATTGGTATCCGGGTCAACCAAGCAACGTCGAAGATGGTAACCGCTGCCTCGGTCTCATGTTTTTCTACGGTATCCCTTACGAAGGCGGATATTGGGACGACATTGATTGCGATTACGAGTCATATTATACAGGAGGTTTTTATAGTCTGTTTATCTGTGAATCAATTGATTTAATTGAAAACCCGCTGCGCTAGCAGGCATTAACTTAGGAGGCTTAATCACTAGATTACCCCCAAGTGATACTTTTAAAATTGAGTTTTCCCTTTGATGTTGTGTTTGTAACGGATGAAACAACATGCGCCCTCCAAATCAATAATTACAATACACTCGATAAGCCAGCACTCAAATATCCTTAGTATCAATTCGATTAAACTGAACAATACTGAATAGACAGTATGAATGAACACCGCAAAAGGTTGATCGTGAAAACTGTACTATAGGTTTTATCAAACAATTGCACAGAACGCAACCACCCTACTACAAATCCCGACAAATCCGGCGTTTTAAATGGGGGAAAAACAAATGGGAAATAGTTGCGAAGCTTCTTGCCTCAAAGTCGCATCTCACTTTGTTATCAACACAAAAAGAGTTTTAATCACGTTGGCCGTCCATCGCGACATCTTTGAAGATGCGCGACATAAATTTATGCTTTGATTAACTCTACAGGAAACGCACAGAACCATCGAGGAAAAGACGAAACTCTAATGACGTCAAGTACAGTCAATTAGGTCAGCATTTAAAACGACTTGGGTCAAAAGAAGAGTTTTAGAGAGCAAGGTTATGTCATCGTATTTCTCAGAGTTGGATCCCAATAGGCCTACCAAAAGATGCTTGCAACAGACTAACGCGCCGTCACGTAGAAGATGGTAGCATCCCTAAACAAAGGAACAGGAATAGTAGACCTCTACGCAAAAAAATCGCTGTTATTCAAACGGGGTGGACCGGGGTGGACTGACGATCAAGAAAATATGGACATCAAAATTATAACTTTTGGTAAAAATGTACGGTACGACAAATTCCCCTTTGAAATAGCTATCGACATTTACATATTCCAGTTTATATGCCGCATTATTCGCCTGGAACACACAGCCTTGAGCCTTCTTAGATTAAACCGCGGAACATAAATTAAAAAGTGGAAGCTTTTATTATATCTGCTGTGTAGATATTTAATGTTCACTTGCAATTGAATTCTAAAAGCTGTTTAAGTTTCCACATTGCCTATGCGTACCTTCTATTTTGAAAGTGACTAAATAAGAAAAGTAACAGATCAGAGTTTGCAAGTGATTAAGTGGCTACTGAAGTAATCACTTGCATTCCGACAATGAAATCATTTCAAAACGCATAACAAAAGACGGGTTTACAAAAGACAAGCAAAAATATTCGGTCGAGGGGAGGGCGTCTGACAATCGCACGCACTAACGTATTATCGCATGAAAATATTTCCATATTGTTATATTATTAGATACTCAAAGAGATCCGACGTGCCTACGTCCTGACCTAGATGCGAACTGACAATCAGCAGTCGTTCCTTTGTGCCCGTCACAATCGTCGCATCGGGTCAACGAAACTGACCCAACTCTACAGAGTTACGATTAAACTACATAGGGTTAAATGCGAGGTTTATCTTACCTTTTCGAGAGACGTCCTACATGGGTGTTGCGCACTCTAACGGGAATGGGTAGATCCCTGGGCGGGTGAATATTCAGTAACTGCCGATCTATTAAACAGAAATAAATGAGTTAAATAAAAACGAGATTGTAATTCAAGAATAAAAAGGATTAAACTGTTCCTTATCCAAATTGATCCACCAAGTTGCTCAATATTCTTTCTAGTACAGAAGACAATTACAACTGAAATGAAATATGTAGGTTAAGGCACAACCCAATCTCTGTAAAATGTCCATAAATACCACAATTAAAAATTAACGAACACAATTATTCTTTTTTTTTTAATTATAGAAAATTGTCAACGTCATCAAAATACACACGTGTAAGGAAAAACTGATAAGAACCCAATTGTCCTCAAGTCGCCCATCTGTTGCCTTGAACGTTAGTAGATAAAAACGAGCCTGTTAAACTAACTCTATAGGTACAACATTTATAGTTTTTCAACCTTTGGAAATTTCGATAAAACGCCAGCAGCATGCAAACATAAAACCATAAGCTTATGGAGTTATTTTAAAATCATAAATGAGATAGCAAATAGAGAGGATCAAATGTAATTAACCTTTGCCAAAGTTGATAAAACTAAAACTTTTTCAACATTGATTCCTGTTGCTAGTCATAAACGCTGTCTAATACAATGGTACTGAGAGCGTCTAGTAACCTTGTTGACAACGAATGCCATGTAAATGTCAACATGTTATTACCGATTGACCACCGTAGACCTATATAAAGCCGCTATTGAGTGAACGAGAAACAGTATCCAATACAATTCCGGACAAGAATGTACAAGTTCTTCTTCTTATTGGTGACTTGTACCACGGTCGTCCCTGGTTGGGCCCGTTTTAATCCAGAAAAATTTGTAACCCATCATGAAAATAAAGGTAAAAATAATTAATTTAGATGTCATTATTAATCCAATATTTTCCTGCGAACATTTACTAATTAACAACAATGTATGTAACAGCTTACGTAAACGCAAATCTTTTTATTTTATAGCATTGGGAGTTTGCTCCAGTCTCTTCCCTGACCAATATTACAAAGATTGCTTCGAGCTAGGTGGTAAATGTTATTGCCAATTCGAAGCCGCGCCGTATGAAGTAAAGCATACAATCTGACATTTCGTTTTTTCAAGTTAGTATACTTTGAATTGTCAAGTATACTAACTATATTTACAACCATTAAAAGGACGCCGGCACCTGGGAGGGAAAACAAAGATTATGCTCGCAAGAGAACATGACGATATTGGCTATAGAAACTCCAGAGGAAGACAAACTGATCTACGATTATTTTCAAAAACATCACGGTAAATATTACCAGAGAAACAGGGTCCCTTTTATATCAACACAGTCTAATTGAATATAAATTGAAAATAAATTGAAAAATATTCGCAGACTTGAAATACAGTGAAGACTACTATTTGACGGCTGGCAAATATTCTGAAACCTACCAGCGATGGGAGTGGATTTCTGAATGGCGAGACGGAAATTCTTATGAAAATGAAACGACGACATTACCCCCGCCAGCACCCGGCCAGCCAATAACCTACACCAATTGGTATCCGGGTCAACCAAGCAACGTCGAAGATGGTAACCGCTGTCTCGGTCTCATGTTTTTCTACGGTATCCCTTACGAAGGCGGATATTGGGACGACATTGATTGCGATTATATATCAATTCATGGTAATTATCAATTTAATCTGTTTATCTGCGAATCAGTTGATTAAACCGGGTTATATTGACATCCCACTGCACTACTAAAAGACCCCATTTCTATTGCAGCATTAGATTACCCCCAAAAAATTTTTAAAATGAGTTTCCCCTTTGAAATTGTGTTTGTAATGGATGATAAACATATAGCCGCCCTCTAAATCAATTACTAAAATACACTTTATTCCAAAAAACCCACTCAACTCACTTATAGTATGAAGTCGATTATTCTGAACCAAACCCAATTGTTCACTACTGAATTGACACCCAGACACTGTAAAGGTATAGGTTGTTATTAAACAATCGGTGAAACACAGGACGCGGCCGCCCTACTATAAATTGAACATTTTTAAACTGATAAAACAGGAAGCAAATGGGTGCCAAGCTCCTAAAAGCGAATACGCCGCATGTCAACAAAAAGAAGACTGTTCTCTATAAATCGCGTTGGTCGTTAGTCGCGACACTCAGTTATGCTTTGATTAACTCTAGAGGAACGCACAGAATCATCAGAGAAGAGACGAAACTTCAATTAAATTAAGGACAGTTAATTAGGTCGGCAATGATAACGATTTGGGCCAAGAGATGAATTCGGGTGTCCAGATACAGATATACGATCGGGAGGGGGGTTCTGACAATCACAGCACAAACAACCGATTTTTCTCAAGTCAATATTTCGATATTAGGGAGTTGAATTATGCTCACTGATTGATTTCGTCTCCACAACGAACCCGGCGACTACCCACTTCAAATAATAGTCAGAAATCCATTTTGGAATCCAATTGAGAAACCCGAAATTGAGACGAGCGAGGGTGAAAATGAGTCATCAGACAAAAAAATGTTAAAGGTTTAGTTGATCATCCAAGAATTCTAAGGAAAGTTTGGATTCGTCGAAGGAAACAACAGGGGAAACAACTAGAAAAATAAAAAATCGCTCAAGGTACTTTTGACGTAAGAAATCGTTCAGCGAAGACGTAACAAATTGAACCCCCATTCATTGTGACTCTTCATCTCTTCAATACCCCCTGAATCTCCATTGAGTAAAAATATGGCACAAATTGAACAGCTACCACATAAGAAAAAAGGTTGTTGAGTCCTACCTTAATCGAGTGGGTGTTTTAACTGGATGAATAAAGTCCAGACTTGATGAGGGAAAAGGAATGAATCATGTCCTCGTGAATACATCCACACTCACATGGATGTACACAAGAACAGATGCATGACTATTCCCGGTGCCACACCTTTTGGGCTCTCCTCCCCACCTTGCGACGACGAAGACGGTCCTACAAAAGTTGCCAAAAGAAATCGGTTACAAAGTGTCCACCCCCATCAAACGAAACAAAATTCCCTTGCGAAATATTCGGGACTTTGGCATAAACAACATTTTTTTGAAAAGAAGAAAAAGACAGAACTTTTCAAGAAAGACTTTCGGATTTTGACTGTACCAGGTTGGAATTTCTAGCCTGGGTTTTATTATTATGACGATTGAAATGGTTAGATGATTAGAATTAGACTGTTGAGATTTAAGGCAGGTTAAGAGGATAAGAGAGTTAGTTTTATTCGTTTGGTTTGATAGTTTTGATTAAGTTAATTTGCCTGATTTGGACGGTTCGCTTGGAGGTCCAGGAGGACCTGGCTTGCCCCGTTTGCCTCGATCTCCTTGAATTCCTTTGTCTCCTTTGACACTGGAAATAACCGAAGTACCAACTAGACACGCAGGGCCAATTTCGCCTTTGGTTCCTCGATCTCCTTTGGTACCTGGTAGCCCAGGTTATCCTAGATCACCGGGTGGTCCATCTCGACCGGGCTCGCCTTTCGGTCCAGAAGGACCTTCTTTGCCAATTGGGCCGCCATCTCCGCGTTCTCCTTTCTCTCCAGCTGGGCCTTCAGGTCCAGTCGGTCCCATCTGACCTTGAGCTCCCTATACAGGCGACCCAAAAAACCAAAAGATGATCAAATTTAAAAAAAATTTCATTCCGTCTTGATATTACCGGAATGCCCGTCATGCCAGGTTTGCCGTCGACGCCCAGCGCTCCCTGTTCGACTTGCTCGGCCAGTTTGGCGATGATGGAACTCTCGTTGCAGCCACAAACGCCTCCGCCCTTTTTTGGTTTTAGAAAAATCAATCAATCAAAATGATAACCACAAAATATGTCGAATTATTTCGAAGTGGTGCAAAGTCAGAGGTCCTCATCATTCAATTATTAATCTAACATCTCATCCCCTCCAACAAAAATAACTGGCACGTTCATTTGACCAGTCAAGAGAGGAAGAGAATAAGTTGGGCCAATCAACGTCACAATCCGTCAAGTGAGGTCAAACAAAGAATAAACCATTTTCGAGATGTTCTGACAAAAGTCTAACAAAAGAAAACTTACTCCGACAATCGTAGAAGATTCGCCGTTGACTCCTTTTTCTTCTGTTAAAAAACAAAAACAAAATCAGAATTTGATCAGTCACAAATAAAAAAGTGATTAAACGAAAACTAAAGCGAAACCAAAGAGATTTCCCATTGAGATAATAATAATTCAACCGACTCGCCAAATCTCCAAAGTGACAACACAAAATAAACGAATCATCCGCTCCTGTACCGGATGGATCGACGTTTTATTTTCGCTGTTGTTTTGTTTTTCTGCTCATCAATCGAATTCAAGCGGTGGCTAAATAAGTAACATTACATCACCAAGATACACTGCTAAGTAGATGAAACAATTACAGTATAGAAACAAAGTTAATCATTCACCTGGAGTGATGGATGTGGGGTAGGTGGAGAAGGTTTGCTGCTCCCAATAGGAGGCGTGCGGATTGTTTTCGGGCGGAGGCGAACACTCGCGCAGTTGCGACTGCCATCCGCAGTAAGGATCCGTGGAATCGAGACACTGTGTCCTACCGACGAATCGCTTGCATCGTCAAATCAAATCGTCAAAACAAATGAATAAAAATATCCATGAACCAATTTGATTCTTGGTGCCAAAAGAGAAAACAAACAGATAACATTAAGGATCGCTTCCTTCTAGCGTAACAAGTCGTTCAACGAAAGTGAAAGAAAATGAACTCTGATTCGCCTGGTTCATTATGATTCCTTGTCGTAAAATGCTCCCCTATTTTCCATAGATTAACCAGAATTTTTTGTTGTTGTACAAAATGACTTTCTTGGGAAAAAAATGGCCTCGCAAGGTCCTACTTCGACCAGCGTTAATTGAAGGTAGGAACGGTCATTCTCTCCATGTTCTTTCAACCGAGCGAGGTGACACAAAATGAACTCTGATTCAGTGTAACTCTTTATCGTTAATACCCCCTCCCAATTTCTGATGAAGTAATCAGCATTTGTTTTCTGCACTAACTAAGAAAATTGAGCAACTAGCACTAAAACAAGAGAAAAGTGTATCGAGTCCTACCTTATTGAGTGAATGGGTGTTAAAACTGGATGACTAAAGTTGAAAATTAGAGGGAAGAAGCGGCAGGATCGAATCACGTCCTCGTGAATCCATTATTCACACTCACACGGATGTACATGAGGACAAATCAGAGAGGTTCAGTGATGAAGGCAGATCTAGACGACTCTCGACCCTTTTCCAGGTTCGAGAGTGGAGAACATCTTGTAACCTAAATCAAATAGAAAACAAAAAAAATATGCCATTAGTTATGAAAGAAAACAGGAAAGCTATGGCTTTAAGATTTAAAACTCAGTCCGTTATTGATTCAGAAGGTTGGCTAATGTTATTCGCAAATCTAAGAGGTCACCTGCCTTTTATTCCAATACACGACATCTAACCGTGCCAAAATAAGCAAGTCCCTGGTAATATAGCCATCATTCGCCACCACCACCAATGGGCACATTCATTCCCCTCCTCCGATCGAAAGCCGGTTACATCTACCCTTGGTCCACCCTGACGATTTAGCAGATACAAATACAATCACGGAATCTTTCGGTCTATTATCCTTTATTCCATAATTAAATGTATTTTTTAAAATGAGAAGACACTCATGATTTCACAAGGAATGAATTTTTTAAACCATAGATTCTTGCCCCCTTCTCTAATTACTGGTTGAATATTGTGGTTAATTGATGCAACAAAAATCTAAAATCTGCTTTACCTTGTTCTTGTTGGCTTGTAAACTTCTTAGATGGACCTTGGTCTACACCAAAATCACAATGGGTTGTGACGAAGATATTAACCTAAATGATGAAGGGTATTAGAAAAGATGGACAAAAAGATATTAAAGTGACTGTTTACTTAATTTCAATTATGATAAATTGACTTCAGTGTAGAGGAAAGTATGCTTGGGTTGCCTATTGTCCACATACTACATAGTGTGATGGACAGTGGCGTTGACATGAATGGACTGCATCAGGTTACCTGTAAAGAAGAAACAGATTATAAAATTTGTGTATCAAGAAACATAAAAAACAGAAACATAAAATTGAGGAAACATTTTGCTTTAGCTACTTATGTTGTGCAAGAATGGGCAAGATTTTTCATGTCACAGATGCTAGACAATCTAACTAGAACCCACAAAAGGTGTTGAAGAATTCCACCATAACCCTGCACTGCCTGCAACAATTCATTTACAAGAAAAAGCTTTTAGTCCCCTAAGTACTGCTCTATTCTCAAGAGATCTTTTTGTTTAACCATGGTTTAACCATGTAATTTTACCTTTCTGCCATTTCTGCCTCTCTTTGATAACCAATCGCACATAGTGGGGCCTGCACCGTCGAAGTTCAAACAGCACAATTCAGATTACAGCGTTCCAAATGGTTAATTATTTGGCGCTAATTACACTTAACTTAACGCACTTAACTGACGAGTTACAAGTATGGTCTCTTCATAGCGAGACCACATTGAAGAGAGACGAAAAACCGCGAAAAACGTGAATAAAATGAAGACATCTCAAAATCTCAACGAACAGCATTGTCAAAACTCATCTGAGAGTTTTCTATCAACGAAATAAATAAAATATTTAAATTGCTGTGTTGTTCGATTTTACTTGATTATTTGTATTTAATGTGTCTTCAAAGCAGCACAATACATTCTTTCATTTCGAAAAATAATTAATTGTTTGAGTTATTTAAAAATCAGTTGCAACTTGCAACAAATAATTAAACATTGGAATTGTCTTTTCCACAAAGACCAGAAATTACACAATAATAGTTTACCTAAACTATCAAAAAAACAAAACTATTGTTCGCGTGATCGGTGAAGCTGTCTCTAGCATTTTCATTTTGTATTCGATTCGAGTAACGAAGAAATTGGCGCCAAGACTGGTGTTTACACGAAATCAACGCCATCTAGTTTTTCGTTTGGCGAGATTTATCTTTTCGTTTATCGAGTCTATTAAATCTTTTTTCTAGGCTTATTGGAACTAAATAACCTAATAATAAATTGTGTTTCTTACATTTTTACGTATCATCATTATTGCATATTGAGAAAATAGAACAACTTTTACAAATGAATTTTTACGCACGTTAAACTGGCAACCCGGAACCAAAATACGTCAACAACATAAGCACATTAGAGCGGTCTACAAAACAGCGGTCGAACTCGAAAAATCTATTTTAGGTTTTCGTTATCTTTGGGCTAAATTGGCTGACACTAATTTGATGTTCTATAATCTATACAGTGTGCATATAATTTCCTTCCAGAAAAATGTCCTCTAAAACTCTTGGTGGTGATAAATTTATTGTAGACTACTTGCATCCTTTATTTGGAGCTGAAAATGACTCGGAAATGTTTTCTCAAATGGTCTGGATCTCATTCCTCTATACTCTAAGTGTTATTTTCACTATGTATATATTACCAGCCCCATATGGTAAGTGCATTGATTAACTAGAAATGTTGAGATGATCAGAAATTATTAACACATTTTTCAAATGACGCTATAGCAGCTCAAAATTTGGATTTCTCATCCCTGGAAAATTTGCCTGGATGACTCAGGAATGCCCAGCTCTTATAGTACCTGTAATTTTACTATTGACTACATCTGCAACCTGTTGGCATTCCACTGCAAATAAGATTCTCTTGTTAGGTTTTATCATTCATTATGTTCAAAGGTAATCCAGGTTTTCTTGGCATGATACATTAACAGTTCTTGTGTTTCATGCAATTTACTTTTTCTTTATAGGGCTTTCATCTTTCCACTGAGCATGAGTAATCCCATGAAAAGTTCTCCCTTTCTTGTTTACATTTCAGCATTGTCCTTCTGCTAATTCAATGGCTTCATGCAAGGACATTACCTTTTAAATTATCATCAGTATGATGATAAATGGACTGCTTCTCCTCAATTCATAATAGGTGGTTATTGAAGTATTATCATCTTGAAAGAATTTAATTCCAAGATCTTTTATGATTTAGGGATAATCATCTTTTATGCTGGGATGGCCATCAATATCCATTCAGGTACAGATGGGATTAAAAATGTTTAAGAATAAGTTTTATATTTCAAAACTAAATAACCAACAGATCAGCTACTGATTCATTTGCGCAAACCGGGAGAAACCGGATACAAAATTCCAACTGGTGGATTGTTCGACTACATCACCGGTGCCAATTTCTTCGGAGAAATTATCGAGTGGACCGGATTTGCAGTTGCTTCAGACTGCAGTCCTCCAGCAACCATCTTCGCTGTTTTCTCTGCAGCCTATCTCGGCATGAGAGCATGGCATCATCAAAATTATTACCTATCTAAATTTGAAGATTATCCACGAACAAGAAAAATAATCATTCCATTTGTATTCTAACCGCCAAAGAGGATAACATAGTGATGTTATAGAGCAGAAAAAATATAAATTGTTAAATCGGTTAATCTGTTACAAACTTTGTTGAAACCACATAACTGTGTTGATAAGCGCATCTGTATCGACGGGGACTTGACTTAGCGGATGGCAGTCTTCATACATAATCATCCTAATTTTTAAATCCAAAGATTAAGATTAATAAATAGAATAGATTAATTTTCCTTGTTTTACCTGGTTTTGATTCCGTGAAGTTGCAGGGCACGATAGTATTCAATCGACTGAGTTGGAGGCACGCGACGGTCAATTTTGCCCACAAGCAGCAAAGTAGGAGCTTTCACCTGTTTGACGTATCTGATGGGAGAAAGCTCCCACATTTTAGAAAATGTTTTCGGTTCGAGCAGCTTCTCCAGTTCACTGCCATCCCCAAGGTTTGATTCGACAATGGTCCAGTCGGCAATATCCGTAATGGGAAACATGGTGGCAATATCGATCACGGGATTGCGAGTGGAGACGGCCCGATAGAAATCGGGGTACTGACCACTCAAGTGTGTGACAAGGAATCCTCCGTGGGACCCACCAAACAGAAACACCAATTCCTTGTCCAGAAATTCAGAGTGCTTCTCGATCATCTGAACGGTAGCGTTGTGCACTTCCTGGACGTCTTGCTCTCCGACTTTTCCCGGTAAAGAGTAAAGCGATTTTTCACCGAATCCGGTCGACCCGCGGAAGTTGACCAACAACACGGCGTAACCTTGTGTTTGACAAACAAAAACTATAATTTACCAGGGGACAAACGCAACACTTGTAGACTCGATTACCTAACTGGGAGAAAAAGTAAACTTCCGCTTTAAACTGATCAGTTGAGACAGAGTGAGGGCCACCATGAGGAGCTACGACTAATGGAGTCTTTTTCGATGGATTCTTCGGGTAGATTAAGCTAGCCTAAATAATGAATGAAACTAATGATTTAGACCATGTAAAAGTGAATTTTTTCAACTTAAATACTTCATATTCCATATCACCCGCAAGCTTAAACGAGAGCACATCAGAAGAAAGCGACTGGGTCGGTTGTAATTCGTTTTTGCCAGTTAGGCATTTCCACTCTATCGGTTCTTCGTTTATCTTGTCAGAATTGAATCGGCCAATGAAAAGCTGATCAGGTCTGATCAAAGAGACGCCACAGACGAGTATCACGTCTTGGAAAACATCAAGTACGACACTCCCAGTGCAACCTTCGGGGAGAGACAGCTTGCAAATGTTGGAAGAATCTGTAGAGAAAATGAACGGTACAAGTATACTGGCAGTGATAACAATTATGTTGATAATTACTCAGATTTAAAGCGTAAGACTGGACGCTGCTTTTGCATGGTGTTGTAAAAAAGACCAATTTCCCATCAGGAGACCAGCACCGCTCTGGGAACGATTGATTGTACATTCCCTGGTATGATTCGTTCGTTCCAGTTTCCACCTGTCGAACTGCTCCGTCAGAGCTAATAGACGAAATCTTTTGTTCCTTATGATGAGGTCCATAAGCTAAGCTCGATAAATAGATAATTGTGTCCGATTCCGAATGGTGGCGCGGTGAAGCGGCCGTGTTGGTCTTTAAGCCAAACCAATCTATTTAAAAAAAGGTTTTTAAATAGAAATATAACTGCAATAAAGCATAATTCTCTTAAGACATCAGTTACCGTATTTGCCAGAGGAAATGTCGACCTTGAAAATTTGGCTAGGACGATTAGAACAATAAATAATTCCCAATCTACGAGGTTGGTGGAACCAAGCAACACCAGCCAGTTGATTGTTTGAACACCAGATTAGCTAAAAAGCCCAACAAAACGATTATTCATCAACTGTACTAGAATTTAAAGAATACCACCATAAAATCTCACTTGTCCCGGGCTCCATTCCTCGCTGGCCTCCAAAATTCGGACACAATCTTCAGACTGGAAAGGTTCCCAGTCAACTTTAAATATGCAAATGACTGGTTGGGATTTACCGACGAGCTGTTCACCCCAGTCCTCAACAAAATCGTACTCGGAGCCCTTTCGACACACAAGATATTTTTCATTTGAATGAGAAAACTTGACTTGAGAAAAACTTTTAATAGCGTTGGTACCACTTTTGAGCCTTCAGCTGTAGCTGCCATTCCAAACTGAAGAAAAGATTGCTTTTTAGGTTCTTTCTTCTCAGCCAAATATACCAAATGCTTTTCATCAGGGGAGAACTCCAGACAACCAAAAGTACCTTGTAAAGCAGAAAATTATTATTAATTGGTTGGTAAAGCAACGATAAGGCAAAGATAAGT